>NC_045706.1:18221414-18823145 GCF_009834535.1 Camelus ferus | reverse complement strand
AACCAAGGTTTATAGAGGTTTAAATGCCTGCTATCACATAGCTGGTGAACTACAGAGCCAGGATAAAGAACTTCATCATCTTGAATGGATTTACAAAGTGCCCCAGTTTGAAACATGTCTAAAGACTAACATTCGGAATCCTGACTCTCCTTTACTCTTTACCTTGTGAAGTTCTGATTCATGTGAGAATATCTATCTGAATACCTGATAGAATTCCTATCTGTACTTTTAGTTCCTTGAAATCAGATGCCACACTGTATTCATTTTTGTGTCTCTTGCACAAAGCCCTGGGCAGCCTCATCCAGCAGATCTCTAACTCTGCTTTTAGTTTGACCCAACAGAGCTAACGAGGAAATAGTAGAAACCTATGTTCCCTTGATAAAGTCAATGCTCCCTGCAGAGACACACCCTGAAGCCTCCCATATGGCAGGCAGATCCCTCATGTCAGAAAAGCCTTTGGAGACCTAGCAAATTCTACATCAGGGGACAGACCAATCTGTTAAGACTGAGTTGCCTAGGGTGAAGGATCTTATTTGGCAGTGCAGCTTCACTGATCCTGGATCCTGTAGCTTTGCCACGACCCAGAGAAGCTAATTTCTTACTTGCACCCCTCTGGTCCCCCATAATATCCAGTCTGATCCAAATAGAGTTCACTGTCCCCTGAATCAGACAAGGATGCCCAGACATCCCTGTGGTTTACCAATTAAGCCATTAAAAGCATTTACATATTTCCCTGTGTTTCCATGGGACTATGTTGGACATTTCTGTTGTCACTTGTCATATAGAAATATTTCATTTTTCATGTCACTTTATCTCATTAAACAATGAAGTCCTTAAGGTCAAAGACCAGTACTTATTCAACTCTATAACCCTGATTTACCAATGGACATAGTACATGGTTGACATTCATTAATATGATAATAGTAACAATAATAACAGGTAATAATCTTAAACACTGAAGACTTTACCAAGTGTTTTAAGTGTATATTTTATTTACTACTCACTATGTCATTCTTAGATATTATTCTCTTTTATAGATAAAGGAAACTGAGTTAGAGAAACATTAAGTAATTTTCCCCAAGTCACACCACTGGTAAGTCTCTGAGATGATTCAGAAGTTTAACTTCAGAACTTTTAATGATGAAACCAAATTTTCCACCTAAAATCCCAATACCTTTCACAGCTCTCAGTCCTAACACACACTTGGCACTTAGTAAGTGCTCATAGCCTGACCAGTCAAGCACAGATCAGGACTCAGAAATAGCAGTTATGGCCAGTTATATCATAAAAAATTAAGTGCTTCTATTACAGGGGGATTTAGCTCAGTCTTCACAGCTCTTTCAGTGGTGGTTATGGAAAGAGACGGAGTCTTCCTCTCCTGCTCCCCAATTGTTACACCTTTCCTGCCATCTCATGTCACCATTCTCTGCAGTAACTGGTGATGCCAGGATTTGAAACACAGGTGAAAACTTTCCAAACCTCTCAGCAGGGAACCCTGGGGGCAAAGGTAAGGACAATTACCATGGGTGAGCCCACTCTGTGTGCTCTACAGCTGCTTCTTCATGCTTAATTAGCGACTAACAGGCATTGCATATTCTCCAATTTCCCTGTACTAATTATCTGCCACAGAGAGAATACAGACAATTAGAAAGAACTAGAAGTGCAATATCTTTTGAATCATAGGGAGATGAAGCACCATCATTAGGAATAGATTTCAGAAAATGCTGCTCTTAGAGGATCTGAAGTCTAGTTTTTGTTTTGCTCTAATCCTGCAGTCTAGCAAAAACACATGCATTCCCAGGTCACTAGGTCCAAGAAGTCAAGGCAAGGTGGCATTTATGAATATCAGGTGTCATGAAACATTTGTGAAAATGATAAATGAGGCAAACTACAAATCTTTTGAATACTATCCTCAATTCATCACTTGAACTTGGCCTTATAATGTCTTTGATTTAATAGTATTAGATTTCATATCATATGGAAAGACAAGTTGCTTTATTCTGTTGCCAAAAAAAGAGAAAGAGATGAGGGGGAAGGAAGGAAGGAAAGGTGGGAGGGAGAGAGGGCAGTACACCCATGTAGAGACAATGGAGAAGACCTTATTTAGTACCAAGAAACAGCTCTCAATTTATCCACTGAACATCATTTATTATGTTTAATAGCGTTGCCATGAAACTCAGCACAAATGATATCCAGAAAAACTAAGTAAGAAGAAAAATACATGGAAAAGTTCTTTGAAATGCATTATTTTCTTTGTCCTAAGAATGGCAACCTATGCTCTTCTATGCTTATGCAGAAAATCAAAATCAGTTTTTGGAAAAGGATGTACCAATAAGTCATCATTATCTTTTCACATTTTATTCCCTTTCTGACTCTTCCTATGTGTCCAAACTAATTTTATCTCTTTGTTCTTTTAAATGTTTAGTTAGAGAAGAGCTGCCTTTGTACCTCTATTAGGTTCTGATCATTCATGGAGAAATTCAAATCATTAGGACAGTGTGGACATTGTCTTCCAAAAATATTCAACCTGCCTGTAGAACTAGACATGTATATACTAAACTAAAGGACAGTCCCAAAGCAATTATCAACAAGTGCAAAAATAGGATGCTTTCTATACTTAATAACATATTTATGCTACCTTTGTAGTTTTGCTCTACCATCCTGTTATTCCATTCAGAGTTTATAGAAATTCTTAATGAACATGGCTACAAATAACATCCCTTAGAGACATATATGGCTTGTCTTGATAATGATGGTTTCATTGCTTATTTTATTTGTGCAGCAGGTGATCATTAAAATTAAGCTCTTGATTAAAATTACCCAGGGTAATTTATCTCAGTCTGCCTTCTCACTTAACAAGAGACTCATAAGTACTGATGGAGATGAAGTTTTCTCCATGCTTAGGAATTCCTTGGGTTAGAAGGTGTTATGTTAGCATAAAATCACAATAATTAACTAGAATAATCCAACCCCTGGGTATCAACAGATAATTCACAGAGTCATTGGCAAATGCAATGAAGAAATTGTCGCTATTATGCATATTTGATGTAACGTTTAATTACCAAAGTATGAGCCTGGGCCTTAAAGGATTTCTTAATAGAGGGTAGGACCTTTCCTTATTTAGCATTATTCATATAAAATGTTCATTAGCCACAATATTGCATAGTGTTACAAAACTCTCCCATCTAAGAAAAGCAGTAGACATAATCAATCTATAGTTTCAAGAGTAAACATGGTGAGGATTTGCTAAATATTCCCTGGACTCCTCTACTGCTTTCATCAAATAGCTGGAACCAAGTGCTATTTTGCCCTGTTCTCATAATTCTGTACAATAGGAACCTTTACTTCTTCAAAAGGAAGGACTCTGTACATGGCACTCCCCATGCTACTACATGCTGCTCTATATGATACTAGGGCTGGTTTGGATGCTGCCAACACTGGAAGATCATGCCCGGTTGAGAAAGAGCCAGAGCCAGATCAATTGCCTGTAGGACTCCAGAGACCTCATTACTTGGCTGAACACACCTCTAGGCCATTGAAATTCTGACATGATTACCCAGATGGTCAAAGGCATATGGCTCTATCCAAAATCAAGAGTCCCACAGACACTTCAATGGAAGTAGCTGCTGGGTGATATTTTCAAAGACTATTTTACAGAAATTACATATATTAATTCTAGGAGAGAAGCAGGATCTTGGTCTCTGCAAATTCTAAAAGGAAAAAAAAATGTTTCATAAGAGCTGATGGTCTAGTTGCTCATGTCTTACTGAGCCCAACCCCTCTCACAAGCTAGTGCTGCCCTGTCCATCTTTCCTATGAAATCTACAAGCAATACCAAATTTTAGAATTACATTAGTGTGGAAATTTATTCTTCATGGTGAAAGCATTAAGTACATGTGCTTTTGAAGTTTTTCATCATAAGTATTTAAAAGGAAATAGTTACCCGATTAGAGAAATTCTAATGTTCTCTAAGCATATTATTTGCACATTTGATTGTAAGCCATCAATAAGTGCTTTTCAAAAGATTTCTTCTTAGCAGGAAGAAAAGAGGCAGGAGTGTATTTGTAATTATGGAAACATGCACAATATATTTGAAACACCTAACGTAGGTATAATTTCATAATGCCAAGTGATAAGGAATGTACTGAAGTAATTATATCTTATTAATAATTGCTATTTCTATAAGAGTGATAGATGGAGAAATTTATCTGGAGGTTATACCTTTAAATAGCTGTATTAAAAGCAGTTATGAAATGATTTCTGAAGTCTGGATGCAATTGAAGCAGATTTGGCCAGACCATTTCCATCACAATGGGATTTCTGAAGTGAGTGCAGAGGGAAGAAAAGGGCCCATTACAGACAGGTCACCTGATTCAGCCCTAGAGATAATGTGAAATTGTTCCATATAGTAATGTCTTCAGAGCTTTATCCAGACTAGTCTGAAACGGATACTCAAAAAAAAAGCACAGTTCTAATAATCTTTCTCCTTTATTTTCAGCTTGAAAACCTATTTCCTAATGGCCGTAATGACTAATCTGCCTACCCATCTACCCATTCATCTTCCATTAAAAATGTAAATGAAAACAGTGTTTTGCAACCACCAGACATGAGAGTTGCTCACAAGACCTCGGTGACAAAAAGGTGAGAGCTGAGGTTACATCATATGCTTTTTAAGCAACTCATCCGGCATTTGGTAGAATAATCTTTATCCCACAGAGAGCCTGAGAAAATAAAGAGGAGCCTGAAGAACATGGAAGTAAATTGCCTGTGGTGTTTCAAGGGGGATGAAGGTGCCTCAAGTTGCAGAGAAACGTACCTCTCCTTGAGTATGTAGAGGAGACTACTGTTCCTTGAGCAGGAAATAGACATCAATGTGCTATGTTCTGCAGCATGACATCCAGATGTCAAATTAATCAGCCTGATATTCAGTGTCATAAATCATATCCTAGTTGTTCCACTACAGCATGGGCAATTAGTCATGGGGGAAATAAAACTCGGATGGCAATATGTAAAAATACTGCGGCCTTATACAACGTCTTCCAACAGGATTACATCTGTGCCAGCAATGGTCGAGGCATTTCCCTTGATACTTTTGTTACTTAACACTTGGTGCTTAACACCTCCAAGGAAAATCAGCTGGGTCCCCTTGATTCCATGAACTCCTGTTGATTTCACACTCTTGCTTTCTCAAAACTCCAAGGACCACCACCCTCGGTATAAGATAAACAGAACTTGCCCCTCCCCCCAACAAGGACTCTGTACTTTAGTAGATGCTTAAGAAAAAGAGAAACAAATTTGAGAGGAGTGAGATCTGGCAGAAGAATTAGGAGTCTTCTCATAAACAGGTTAGATAGCATCCATCATGTTCATCAGTATATATCCTACATTCTGGGTGTAAATTGCTTGGATAAAACAAGAAAGCATTGTCTACATTGGTGCTCTGGATCAGTGGAGAGTGTAATTAGAAATTCAGAAGTATGTAGATGCACATGTGATGGACCCCACTTGGACTTCTAAAATTAACAGAGGAAATTTTGGCGGTCAGAGACTGAGGGCTGAAAGCTAGCAAGAAAGTGGGTATTGGCCAAAATTGTGATTTCAACATTAAACATTAGTGTGACCTCTTTGTCCCCAAAGCATCTTGTGGATAGTAACAAACCAGTCACTATCTCTCAAACTCGAGTATAAATTTTTTTAATTTAAACATTCTGTCATTCATCTTTATATCCCTAAATCTAAAATAGTATTTAGCACACACAAGGAATCCATAAAATGTCAGCTGCATGGATGAGTACCTAAATATTGAATGAATATAAATACTGCACACCCATCTACCATAGACCCTAGAGGGATAGTCTCCACTTGTAACTGTGTCTTCATTCTTTTCTACTGAGTTATTAGGGTAACAATCACCTGTTCCCAACGCTCACTAAACTCAGGGAGGAAAATAGAAAGTTTGGAACAAGAAAAAGGTAAAATCATTTAAATCAAAAAGGACACATTTAAAAGAAGTAAATGTCTCTAGATAATAATTCTGTGTCAACGTAAGTTCACAGATTCTGACAGATGTACCACTGTAGCACTGCTTGTCAGTACTGGAAGAGGCTGGGCACGTGTGGGGACAGGGAGTACATGGGAACTTTGCACTTTCTACTCAATTTTGCTGTGAAACTAAAACTGCTCTAGAAAATAAAGTTTATTAATTTTTAAAAAGTAAATGTTAGGCTGGAAACAATAAAAACATGTAGTTCTAGAAGCAAAGCCAAGCATTTTCCTGAGCACTGTTTTAAGTATTGTATATATATTTCTTTGTTTAATTCTCTAAAAACTCCATGGAGAAAGCGCTATTAATATCCACCTTTTTTTAAGAAAAGAGTACAGAGCCAAAGTTATCTGGTGTCTTTTTCAAGGTTTCACAGCTACTTATCGGCAGTGATAGGACTTGAACCCAGACCACCTGGCTGCAGGGTTTAGACTCTCAACCTCTGCTCTTTGCTGCTTCACAAATGTGTTGTATCTCCATAGGAAGCGAAACAGATGACACATCTTTATTGCATTTACTAAAAAGATTTTCAATTATTCATTATATAAATCAGAAGATAACATGGCTCCAATTTCACTAAAGCCTGGAAAATAAATGCAAACACACAGCCATGTGCGCACGCATGCACACACACACACACACCCCACGTGTAATTTGGAGTTTGACGTCTGTTCTTTCTCAAGTCTAGCATCTTCTCCAAAACGCAGGGACTACAGACGTTCAATGCTATCACAATTTTCCTTTTGTTATTATTTAAAGATTAGAACTTCTTGGACACCAGGGAGATAACTTGCAACATGTTATTTCAAGTTCCTCGTCGCAATACTGCATAAAATCCTTCATAATAGGAACTTCAGTGAAGTGGAGCAGGTGTTAGCAGCGGATGATACAATCAGATTCCACCCTTATCTCGGTGCCTGCAAGCCCAAGCCTTTCTACCCCAGAAAGGGTTTACCAGTCTCTTGAGGGACAAAGAAAAGTAAACCTCAGAAAGGAGAGTGCTCATAATGGTAGGAATACCAATGCCCCAGGGTGACTGTAGCAATAAACAGGGTTTAGTGCATCAAAGGCATATGCTACTCGACATTAGAAAGTAATATCAAATGAAAGATTTTTATTGAATTGGCCTCTAAAACAAATTCCCAATGGCCACAGCTGATAAAAAAATTAGCTTTCTACTAAACATTAAATGGATCAATAATCTATTAACTCTAACCTTGTTAGCAGGAGCTGGCAGTACAATACGTGACCTGCCTTTTTAAATAAGTTGTCTTCAATGTCTATCTTTGACTAAAATAATTTTCTTTTGCTGTATTCAGCAATGATGTAGTTAATACTCCCTATTAACTCAAAAAGACTTTTTCCCCTTTTTTGAAGACTGTTCACCTTCAAGGCCTTTAGAGATAATTATATATGTACCATTTTATTCAGATAATAATAGCATGATTTTTATTTTATGGGCAGAAACTAGAGCAGAGACTCCAACAATAGTTAGTAAATATCCACAGTCATGATGAGATGTTATGAAGCCTTTGGTGACATATCATCTTCACAAAGTCATGGTCTTATCAGCGTAAATATTCTCATCCACACTCACCTTTAGGTGAGGGTGAGGAGAGAGTCAGCAAATGTCCATGCAGACAAAGTTCTGATGGGGAACTGCAGGGAGAATGGGAATAGGTTGATGGATTGAGAGTAGTTTTAGGGTGAAATTTTTATATTTATACAAGTTAAAATAGAGTTTATCTTGAAAAAGAAAAATGTGTTTATAGTGGGGAGGAGAGGTGGTGACTGCTAAGTAACATTGATTCTTTCTTTCTATTCTCTTTTATTTCCTTCCTATGACATATGACACCAAAAGCATAGGCAACAAAAATAAAAATAAACAGCAGAACTACATCAAACTAAAAAGCTTTTGCACAACAAATGAAATAATCAACAAAATGAAAAGATAATCCACAGAACGGGAGAAAATATTTGCAAATTGTATGTTTGATAAGGAGTTAATATCCAAAATACACAAGGAACTCATATAACTCCAGCAAAAAAAAAAAAAAAAAAATTAAAAAATGGGCAAAAAATCTGAATAAACATTTTTCCAAAGAAAAGATATAAATGGCCAATAGATATATGAAAAGGTGCTCAATATCACTAATTAGGGAAATACAAATCAAAACCACAATGAGATATCACCTCATATCTGTTAGAATGGCTATCATCAAAAAATAGAGGCAAGTTATTGGCAAAGGCATAGAAAAAAGAAAATCCTTGTACATTGCTGGTGAGAATGTAAATTGGTACAGCCATTATGGAACACAGTATGGAGGTTCCTCAAAAAATTAAAAATAGAACTATCATATGATCCAGAACTCCCACATCTGGATATATATTCAAAGAAAATGAAATCATGTATCAAAGAGATATTTGCAACCCCATGGTCATTGTAGCATTTTTTTTACAACAGTCAAGACATAGAAACAACATAAATGTCTAATGATGGATGAATGGATACAGAATATGAGATACATATATATGTATATCACTTTGTGATGACATGGTTGAACCTGAAGGACACTGTGCTATGTGAAATAAGTCACACAGAGAAAGACAAATACTGCTTAAACTCACTTATACATGGAAGCTAAAAGAGTCAAACTCACAAATCTGAAATTAGAACTGTGGTTTCCAGGGGGCAGGGGGTAGGGAAATGGGGAGATGTTGGCCAAAAGGTACAAACTTTTCACTTCTAAGATGAATAGGTTTGGGGAATGTAATGTACAATAAAGTGACTATAGTTAATAGTACTGTATTGTATACTTGAAATGTCCTAAGAGAGGAAATCTTAAGTGTTCTAATCACACACACAAATGCACACACAAAAGGTAACTATGTGAACTGATGGATATGTTAATTAGCCTTTTGTGGTAATTATTTCACAATGTATATGTATATCAAATCATCACATTGTACACCTTAAAAATATACAATTTTGTCTGCCCAACTATATCTCAATAAAGCTAGAAAAAAAATAAAGTAAAATAAAATAAAGCCAAAGACCTGGAGTGACTTCTACCTGATTGCATTGCTATTTAAAACAGTACATTAGTTTTCTACCTCTGCACAACAAGGTACTACAAATTTAGTATCTTAAAACAACACACACACTATCTCACAGCATCTGTGGGTCAGAAGTATGAGCATGGCTTGTTTGGGTCCTCTGCTCAGAGTCTCATAAGGCTTCAGTAGAGACGTCAGCAAGGCAAAATTCTCTTTGTGTGGGATTGATTCAGGGGAAATCTGCTCATTCAGTTTCATTTCCTTGCAATTACAGAAGCCAGCATTTTGCGGGCTATTGCCTGGAAGGTGCCCTCATAACTTCAAGGCTGCCCATACCTCCTTGCTACATAGGCTTCTCCAACATGATCACTTACTTCATCAAGCCCATGAGGACAGATTCTCATCTCAGGAAGGACCCAGTCCCTCTTTTAAGGGCTTTCACTCCAGATCCACCCAGGATAGATCAGGATAAATTGTTTTAAATAAAAATTGATTTGGAGCCTTACATACAGCTGCAAAATCCCTTTTCACTTTGACATGTCCTGCTAGCTAGAAGCAAATCACAATTTCTGCCCACACTCAAGGGGAGTGGAATACAAAATACATGAATATTAAGAGGTGGAAATCATGTGGCCCATCCTAGGATCTATTTGGCACACATACTATAAAGCTATAAAAAAAAGACACATAAAACATGCCTATGAGCCTCCAGTCTGCTCTAACTTCTGCTATGGTCTAATATCTCAGTGGAGACCACAGCAGGAGAGCTCCTGCAGTGTGCTCAGTGGAAAGAGAAGTCCAGCCCCTCTGCTTGACCTCCCTTGCTTTTCATCTCTACAGTGCACCACGGTGGGGGGGGGGGGGCAGTGCCTCCCACCTAGAGGTTCAATTCTGCTCTACTTCTAAGATAAATCCAGGCTTAGAGCAGAAAAGATTAATGTATTTGCATCCTTTCCCCTTACTCTCCTCCCCAAATTCAGTGAACCTTAACTAAGGCCAAACCATTCTTCTTTGGGATTTCCAGAAAGGTAAGATTCAGTGCTGACCATTAGACATCCTCATTCTCCAGCCACATTCCTTGTTATTCTGATACCACTGAATGACTTCTGGTTCCCCAGCTGTGTCCCAGTCCTCTTCCGTGTGCTCAGACACCACCCTCCTGATACTTTCTACCATACTCCCTCAGTATTCATAAAATACAGCATCTGCATTAGTCCTTTCAGAAATTACATGCAGGCACTGTCCTCAAAACTTACGCACAGCTTGCTTCTTGCAGTCCAGTATAGCATGGAATGACTCAGGACAAATTTATCAGTCCAAATGGAATTTCTAAACTGATAGGCTTCACAGACTGATTATTAAAAAAAAGTCTCTATAGCCTAGACACAGATGAACAAATGCTCTTAGGATCGTATTAAAATCTGTGGTTAGTCTGCCAGAATGCAATTTTGGTGTGTATAAATGCATTTGACAGAGCTGAGTTGGTTTTTAATTTCATTTCTGTCAAAAAAATCAATCAAAAAATAGTTTTTATGAACCTATTTGTTAAATGCTCAGCACTATACTGGAAGCTGTAAGGGATTAAAAAGAAAAGTAAACCACAGTTTATGACCTCAAAGACTTTACAGTCCAGTTGTGGACACACACACACACACCATTCATGAAACAAGAGTACACAATAAAAGATGAAAAATAAATAATAATAGTTGCTATGTATTGTGACTCTACAGAATTAGGCAAAAGTGACTTTGCAGGCTTACAACAATTCTGAAAGTTCTCACCTATTTTTTCCTATTTTCACAAAATAGGAAATGGGTGGCAAGTGGGCAGAGCCAAGTCTATCTGATAGCAAAACTGATGTTATGTCCACTAAAAACAAAACAAAGCAAAATAAAACAAATGCAAAATCCTGGTTCCTCATCAGATTCTTAATTCAGCTCTGGTTTGGCTTTAATAGTTTTTTTAGGATGTCAGATGTCTTGTACAGCCAAGGGGATCTGAACTAAAACATTAATTCATTATATAGCCCAAGGGCTAAATAATACATACTAAGAAAGTTCAGTAGGGGAGAATTTCTAGGAGGTAGCTGAAAAGAAACAATTTTCCCTATAACAGGTGTTTCCCAGCCAAAAAAACTTAAATGTTAATCAACTTCTTCCAAAGTCATAACTTGACTTCAGGTCTAAGAAAAGTAAATGAATGTATAATACTAATATATACATATTATTCATGAAAGTTTACATTGTATCTTTACAAGCATTATTTCATTTTAAGTATCACAAGAATTTGGGAGTAAATAGGGGTAGTTGTTTTATTTATTTATTGCCTGTTGAGAAAACCAAGGACCAAACTTGCTGCAGGTCACACAGCTATCCAGTGACCAAGCTCTGTGTTCATTTCATTACTTGCCTCTCACTGGCCCACTCCAATGTCCCTGCAGCTTGATGACAGCCAGGACTGACTACATATCTGTGGGGCCCAATGCAAAACAAAAATCAGAGTTCAAAGTGTATCAAGAATTTCAAAGGGTATTAGGAATTTCAAAACAGCAACTGCAGAGTATTAAACCAAGTATGGTGTCCTTCTAAGTAACTGCACAGGTGGCATGCCCAAGAAGCTGGCCCTGATGACACCACTGCAAGTTAAACTGTGAAATCAACAATTCAAGGAGTTACTAATTGAATAAGGCAAAGGGTATGGGTGTATTAAAAATAATCACTTCTCTAGGAAGCACAGCAAAAGTACCTGTGACAGATGCAATCCAGCAATCCAAGCTCTATGATCATAATCACTCTCCTCTAATTATTCAGAAATAAATATAGGAAATGCATTTTGGTGGAATAAGATAAACACATTTCTTCCCAAGTTACTTACTGAACACATTAATATGCATTTTTTCCCAAGTGTAATGAACCGATATGCTTCAGACTATGACAAGATGAAGGCATCAGAAAGTATTCAAGAGCAGGAAAACCATCAAATTAACTTGTAGCTTTCAGCACACTTGCTCTGTCTGGCCTCTGCTTCCAGCATGCCAGTTCATAATAAACAACTTCAGGAAGGGAGCTTACACAGATGCTTTCACAACAGAGTGAAGAGCTGAAATAGGAGCTTGACAGTGCTATCAATGAATAGCAGATGTTTGCAAGGAAGCTGGGATCCTCGGTTTGAATTTCCAGAGTAACATGAGCTTCTGGAATGTAGAGAAGCTCACTGTTGTCAGTCACCTCTGTAGAATCCCTGAACACCATACCGTGGAACTAACTGGGCATGTGAGCCAGCTCCATTCCTTATGAGGGAACAGGAAAGAACCAGCACATTGCCTTCTTGTCCTGTGATCTCGTACTTCGATCTTACTAGAACACTTCTTAAAACTGGGATTCTTGTCAAGAAAACTCCAGAAACGTTTTTGAACCAGGAAATGTGCATTTGGGGAGTGAAGAAGAGAAGGAAATGTTCCTACATGAGTAAGATGTTTCTTTCATTTTTTTTTCCATTAAAAATAAGCTAAATGTGTTCTGGGGACGGAAAGCATATAAATCAATCAAACGTGAATGAGGGAAAAGTTACACAAATGTCCATTTTATTCTTCAAAACAAGTGTGTATAATTTACAATTTCTTTTTGTACATCAGTCATCATCTACTCCATTTGAACATGAATATAAATAGTTGCTTGTCCTGGAGTTCAGCCAATCTGTATTTGAATCCTCAATAGCTACTTAATATCTGGTTGCGTTTGGTTAGGAATATTAGGTTCTTTTGATTCAGAGTAACAAAATCCAACTTAAGCAAATAGGAAAAGAAACTACGGTGTCTTACTAAATCAAAGAAATAGCTGAATAACCAGGTCACAGGAAGGGTGAGAAACAGGACAGCTCCAAGGATCTCCTCAAATGGACTTGGTGGATCTTCCCTCTTGGTCTTTTCCATCACAGCAACTTGGTTTCTGCTGAAAGATTCAATGGAGTTCATGCAGAGAATGTATCCACACTCTGAAGTCTTCTGATACAGGCGATGCTAACTTGAGTGGGTTTTATTGCTAAGCATCACTTGAGGCTCACACACCCATAAATCCTTAAATGTTCACAAATGTCCAGAAGATGTGGAACATGACTACTAGTTCTAAGACAGAAGAGTTACACTCTCAGGTTCCTTTTGCTTGCCTGGCTTATTGTGGATGGACAAGAGATAACATAGTTGAAAGCTCGAAGACAAAAAAAAAAAAAAGCTGTGTACTACAGATGTGCTTAATTAAGACAAGTGTTACCCTGGAGATGATTATAGGAAACAGCACAATATAGTGATAAAGACATGGGTTTTCTAACTGAGATACAGGTGGATTCAAATCTGAAATGACCCACTCCCTGGTCAGCTGTTTGAAATTGGGAAAGTTATAAAATATCTATGAATCTCAGTTTTTTATTAATAACATTATTCTCTGAATGTTAAAATAATGCAAGTTCTTTGTGGAGAACTAAAAACTATGTAAAGTTTCAAGACATACATTATAATTGACCTGTAATCTCACCCCCTGGGACTGACAGTTAACACTGTGATATAATTCTTGTAAATGTTCAATCTATGCATATACAAATATATATACATATATTCTTCACAATCACTGCTTTAACTGCATGCCACAATGTTGAAGTTTTGCTTCATTTTCATTCAATTAAAAGTATTTTGCTTGGTGATTTCCTCCTAGGCTCATTAATTATTCAGAACTGTGTTATATTATTCCAAGTTTAATGGATTTCCAAGATATCTTCCTGTACTGATTTCTAATTTACTTCTGTTGTGGTCACAGAATATACTCTGTATGACTTCAGCCTTCATAATTTACTAGAAGTTGTTTCATGGTTCAGCATGGGGTCCATCTTAAGTGTCTCACGTGCACTTGAAAGGATTGTTTTCTGCTCTTATTGAGTGCTGTGTTCTATAAACATCAATTAGCTCGAGTTAGTTAATGGTGCTATTGAAGTCTTCTATATCATTACTGTTTTTCTGCAGCAATTATTAAATCAAATTTTAGAGTAATGTTTTGAAATCTTCAATCATAATTATAGGTTTATCTACTTCTCCCTTCAGTAATGTCAAATTTTGCTTTATGCATTTTGAAACTACATTGTTGTGCTTACACATTTAGGATTGTTATGTTTTGTTGATGAACTGACCCTTTTGTTAATGTGAAATTTTCATTTTTACACCTGGAAATCTTTCTCATTAAGAAGACTACTTTTTCTGGCATTACACAGCTACTCTAGCTCTCTCATGATTACTCACTGTATTAAATACATTTTAAATATATTTTTAGCCCTTTTCATTAAACCTTTCTGTGTCTTTTTATTTATGACGTGTTTTTTGTAAGTTCAGTGTAACTGGATCTTCTTTTTAAATCTAGTTTTACAATCTCCATTTTAATTGTTATTTAGTTATCAGGAGTGTTATGTTTAAATTTACTATCTTGCTTTTTATTTTCTATACATCCAATCTTTCCTTTGTCCCTTTTTTCCTGCCTTTGGAACTAACAGAACATTATATTTCATTCTAGCTCCACTGTGGCTCCTTAATTATACATCCTTGTTCTGTTTTGTTAGTGGTTGCTCTATGCTTAAAATTTGCACATTTAACTTAACACAGTCTATCTTCAAGTAATATTATACCCCTTCATGTACAATATAAGAACCTTAGAACAGCATAACTCTGTTTCTTCCTTAGTCCTTCATGCTGTTGTTGTCATACACTTTAATAATTTAATACAAGGCATATTCTCCTGAGGTTTTATGCCAAGTCCCTCTCCTATAAGCAGTCTATAAAGGTGGCAATTTTCAACATCCTTACTAACCTGTTGGAACTGTCACATTGCAAAATTTGTGCCAATGTGATATTTATCAAATGATATACCATGATTGTTTTATTTTTCACTTCCCAAATAAAATTTTTGAGGCTGAGCATCTTTTCATTATTTATTGGCCATTGTGTTTCCTTTCTGTCAGCAGAATGTCCATATATTTTATACAAATTTCCATTGAATTGTTTCTTTTTCTTGTTGATTTGTTTATTTATTTATTTAATGAATTCTGGATATTTATCCTCTATTTTACGCATTGCAAATATTCTCCCTGTCTTCAGCTTGCCTTTGACTTTGTTTTCTGCACTTTTAGATAAACAGAGGTTTTGTTGTGTTTTTTTTTTAATTTAGTGAAGTCGAATTTCTGAATATTTTCCCTTATGGCTTGGACTGTCTATGTCACTATAATAAATTCTTCCCAGTTCTGCTAAAATAAGTAGTCTTCTGTATTTTCTTCCTAATGTTCAAAAAAATTGCTTTTCCCTAGTAGGTTTTTAGTCTGTTCAGAATTTAACTTTGTAGTCACCTTTTATCCCTCTTCTTACGTACCCTACACAAGTACATTCAGTGCTCCACCCCCTTCCCTAAGTCCTGACTTTTTATAGTCCAGATAAGTGATCACTTCCTTCATGAAGCTTTCTTTGACTTCTCCAACCCTCAATGATTTTCCCACCTCAACTTCCTAAGATACTTATCACTGAACTTGGATAGTAATTTATGCCTATGCATGACAGTGAATTAGACAGACACAGCATTCAGGCAGATCATCTTAATGAATTAAATAGGGCCGGAATTAAAGGCTGTAAAGAGAGTGGGGGCTGGACTAGCACATGTCTTTTCTCAAGGGCAGCTGCTACTTGGCTCCAGCCAATTATTTCTATTGGTACAAAAGCTCAGTTGCCAAATCTACATTTTTTCAAACAGAACCTAGGAATCCAAGAATTTTTATGTGAAATGTTCTGACTTATAAATACTGCCAACTCATTTAAAGATATTTTAAAAGCATTGTATGTGTGTGCTTGGAGGGGTGAAGGGAGTTAGCTCCTGGTCAGATTCAGTCATACCACTTCCAATCTCTAACCTCTTGTTTAATTGCTGCTAATCAGTTGATCAGTTTAATTTTGCCTTCAATTAGATCATAAAACCCTTGAGTAAGGAACACCCATTTTGTAACCACAACAGAAGCTGTCACAGAGAAAAGCCTATGATAAATGCTGGATAAACCGTTGACTGACTATTGATTGACAGGTGACACCATATGCATACTCTGAGCCAAAGTACCCTCCACAATTGAGCACTAGGGAGAGGGCTGGAGGGGATCCTACACTGAGGCACTATGGCCAAGATGCTGCCCACCCAGTGTGTGTCATTCTAGTGAGACACACATGCACAGAAAATAGATCCTCCCAAAGTCAAGGTAGTCCTCCCCCAGGGATGGGATTCCAGGTTACATTCTGGACACTCTGCCGGGACTAATTCAAATTCAAGAGCTGTTAAGTACCAGTGGTCTGTGTAGTACAAAGAGCAGATGCCCAGCTCTCAACGAGGCAAACAGAGTTGTAGAGAGAAACAGAAAAGGCTTTCAATTCCTTTGTCTTTTATGAGAATAAAATCCTGACTCTGAGTAAAGTCATAGCATGGCCATTGTTATTTATTCATAGTCCTGGGTCCTCACTCTCAGAATCACTAACTCCATACTATCATGTTTACATGTAGCCTAAGGAATGAACCAAAAGTCCATCTCTGTAGTGAAGGCAGGCTTGGACCAGATTCAAAGCTTTAGTTTATACCTCAAGAGCCCTGGCTGAAGTGCCTAGCCTCTCTGACCCTCTGTCTTCTCATCTGTAAAGTAAAGTAAGAACAGTCAGATTGCAATTCCTTTTCAGTGGAAGCAGCAGTCATGTCAGGAGTGGTGAGGAGCACAGACTCAAAGCAGGCATGAATTTGTATCTACCAGCTGAGTGACCCAGGGAAAGTCACTTAACTAACCTCTCTGTGCGTGAGTTTCTATACCTACAAAATGAAGACAAATAATAGAACTTAGCCCACTAAGCTGTTCTAAAGATCAAATGACATTATACCTATAAATCTTGCTACAAATAATAGGTTTCAGTTCATGGGTGGGAGAGAAATTGGTAGACTGTACAGAATTACTATGATAGGATCTTTTATTCTAGTCTCCAGAGCAGTCAGCACCGCCAGGGTTTGTTTCATCGTTGTTGTGTTGTTGTTGTGGTTCCTTCCCCAGGATTGCACGGTCATGTGAAAGATAACTTCTCAGCAGGATCTATTTCTGTTAAAAGCAAGTGTGTTCACTCCTCTGAGGCCACACAACTTTCATGCTTCACGCCCACTTGGAAATAAGCCTAGGCAAAGCACTAGGAAAAGTGGAAAAGAAGCAAATCCTCAACTATGCTTAAGACCTTACATACAAAAAGTCCTAAAGTTTTCTAAAAGTGCATTTCTGAGCATGTTCCTCCACACTGCAGGGTGTCTGAATATGCCTCTATGTTGCCTTCACATCTCTGTAAATGTGGAAGGTCTGTGTGTGTGTCTGTGTATCTTGTGCTATATCTACACATGTGAGCTCGTGTGTGTGTGTGTCTGTTTATAACTGTGTGTCTCTCTATGAAAATGCCCGTGCCTGTGTGCATGTGTCTCTGTGTCTGTCTGTGTGTGTGTGTCCTTTTTTATTATGTTCTAGGATTGTGTCTCTGTACCAGGATATATGTCTATATGTGTGTCAGGAACCACAGTTTCTAACCATGGGTGTGTGTGTGTGTGCATGTGCATATGTACCTCTGTCTATGATGTGTGAGTCTCCCGTCAGGGTTGTATGTGTATCTGTTTTCTGTCTGTGTTGTGTCTGTCAGTGAAATTTCCTATTTGTATCCCACACCAAATGGGCCGTGTACATGTGCATTTGTGTGACAAAGGACAACTTTAAACAACTTCAATTTAGCCCATCAAGTTATTCTGTGCTGTTGTTGGAAAACACAGGCCATTGGCTCTCAATCTATCTGCATGAGTTCTGGGGATCTTTTAGAGAAATACTGATGTCCAAACTCCACTTGCAGAGATTATAACTGCCATTTATTACTCTGCAGTGGAGTCCAGATACGAGATCTTTGTGAAGCACCCAGACAGTTCTAATGTGCAGCCATGGTTAAGAACAACTATATTAGGCAATTGGACAGGCCTCTGAATTCTCCCTAGAAAAATGCAGGCTGCTTTCCTTGCCTGTGACATCAATAATATCAGGAGGAGAGGCAGGGAATTGTGAATAAATTATCCAGTGCAAAAAAGGACAGATCTTCACTTTCTGAGGAGGCAGGCACTCTACCACAATGGACCCTGTGAGTCAACAGACTGCAAATTAACCTATGAAAATAACTGAGGAGGAACTCTTCTCTAAGTCCAATCCTTCCTCCATTCCAGTAGACATTTGTTCCCGTTTACATGTATGCCTGTCTAATTTAAAAGATGTAGTGCTACCTTAATTTCTATATAAACTCACCATTTACTGGAAATGTTTCACAGTCCAAAGGAGGATTTATTAGCATAATAAACCAAGTGCTTCATAAAAATTTAAATGTATTTTTGAGCGTTCTTTACCACGGAAAAGTGTTAAAAGAGTGAGGGTCCAGAATGGGACAAAATCTCTCATTTCTGGGAGTGAAGATCTAAAGATGAAAATGAGAAAGAATCCAGTAAGAGGAGGGAAGGAATAAACACTCATATGCTTGGACTCTGGGAAGCAGAGCCACCACATTCCATAAGATGCTTTTGTACAAACTAGAAAAAGGTAGAAAAGGGAACCCTCCTACACTTTGGTGGCAATGTAGTTTGGTGCAGCCGTTAATTGAAAACAGTATGGAAATTCCTCAAAAGACTAAAAATAGACTTACCCACTGCTGGGCAATCCCACTTCTGGGCATATATCCAGAGGGAATCTTAATTCAAAAAAGACACATGTACCCCTCTGTTCACAACAGCACTATTTACAATAGCCAAGACATGGAAACAACCTAAATGTCCATCGACAGATGACTGAATAAAAAATTGTGGTATATTTATACAATGAATACTACTTAGCCATAAAAAATAATAAAATAATGCCATTTGCAACAACATGGATGGACCTAGAGATTGTCATTCTAAGGGAAATAAGTCAGAAAGAGAAAGAAAAATATCATCTAAAAATTAGAATCTTAAAAAAAAACAAAAAAAAAGACAAGCAAACTTTTTTGCAAAATAGAAACCAACTCTCAGACATAGAGAACAAACTTGTGGTTACCAGTGAGGGAGAGAGGTGGGAGGGGATAAATAGGGAGTTAGAGATTTGCAGATACTAACTGATATATAGAGAATAGATAAACAACCAGTTCATGCTGTATAGCACAGGGAACTACATTCAATATCTTGCAGTAACTTATGATGAAAATGAATATATGTATGTTCATGTATGACTGAAGCATTATGCTGTACACCATAAACTGATACAACACTGTAAACTGACTATACTTCAATAAATATATATACATACATATAAAAAAAATTAGAAAAAGGCTCCCTTGGCCCAGAATTGAGACCCCCACACCTTCTGGGCAAGGTGCTTTGTGATTTAAATCCTGTTTAATGAGGTGGGAGCCTGTTGGGGAGGATCTTATGGAGGGAATGGTTATTCCTCTACTTGCAACTCCTAGAGAAAGGCTCTGAGAATCTGAGGACCATCCACCCATGTAGACAGATTCACATTTAGGCAAGAGAGAGGTAGATAATCAAACAGCCCTTGGGAAGCACTACTGCAGCTGGCGGAGTACCTGGAACTCAGCTGGTCTCTCTGAATATTTGTTGAATGAATAACTGAATGAATGAATGAATTGCCCTTTAGCAATCTCATGGACCTAAACAGGCAATTCAGAGGGCTCTCTCAGCCAATTAAAGGAAGCACAAAAAGTTGACAAGAATACTTTCTGAGGTCACTGACTTTCTCACCAGAACCTTCTTGTGCAGCAAAATATGCATGGAGAAGTTAAGAAATATGCTGCTGTCCCCATTGAGAGAAAAGTGAAGAAAATATACAACCCATTATGTATCCAGAGTGCATTCTAAGGAAAAGTTAATTTTAGAAGATGGGTGGATTGCCTGGAGAAGTTTAAGGCAGGGAAGACGGAAGCCTCACAGAATTTTAGAGCAGGAATTGGCCCTGGAGACTGTCCAGTACAGTCCTCTCATGTAGTTGAAAGTTTGGTGCCCAAAGAGAGAAGAAAGTGTCCTCCAGCCCATCAGCCAACTGGTGGTGGACGGCTACTGACCCCAGCTTATTCCATCATCATCTGCTACTCTTTTCATGCTCCCCACTCCATACCTCCCTTGAGAGCGGCTTGAGCAAAGCTATTTGGAGGTGCAAAGACAAACTGGCTGAGCCCACTAACCAGTGTAAGGATCATTACAGCCCTGGGGTTTCTGCTTCCCCGACTCACCCAAACTTTTAACAGAATGATCAAAATGACTCCTCCTTTAGGAATTAAGAAAAACTCCTTTTTTTCCCCAGGCCTGCTATTTGGAACATGGGCAAAATGGTCACAAGCATAATGCAAACCTTATCTTTAACAGGAAGAGTTTGAGATTACCCTGTTACTACTTAGCCTCTGACTCAGGGTGACAGGGAGTGGGTAAGACCAGGTGCCTGTATTTTATGATGAAATCAAATCTCCTTGTGAGAGTTTGGAAGCAGAAATATATCAAATAAAATATTTTTCTCTGTAGGGTGCCCCCTCAAAATTTCCTAGGAGTAGTCCTAAAAATCAGTCATCATTAAAAGTTGTATCAAGCAAACTGCCAAATTAATCCTACTGCCGAGTAGATTCAACAGCCTTTTATCTGCCCCCAAATTCCAGTTACCTCTTACACACCTTTCTCTTTCCACCCTACCCCGCCCTCTACACACAAAAGCTTGTAACTGCCTCCCTTGAAAGCAACAGGCTGCCACCCACTGGTGAGAAATTATCTTGGAGAAACCACAAGTTTGGATCTTAAGACACTTGAAAAGGAATTAAACAGAAAGTGACCATTAAAGAAATGTTCCCAGGATTCAGTTTCTTAGGACGGGAGAAAAAAAAATACTAATAAAAGAAATGAGAACATTAAGGCAGAACCTATAAGAGAAATAATTTTTCCTTGGTGATTCTGCCACTCTGATTTCAGTACCTGCAGGCACAGCATACTCCCACATTCCCTTCCTTCCAAGAAGAATAACAAGTCTCAGGATTGAAAGACCTTATTTAATCTATACCTCTTGCATCCCCTGCCACACCCACCCCCATCACAATTTCAGTTTGCCCAGTCTGCTCAAATTTTGGACTTGTAACCTTGTTAAGAAGTTCATTCCATGTTTACATATTCCTATTTTACCTTCCTGCCTTGTGAACAGAAAAATCAGTGGAAATCCCAACTAGTAAACAAAATTAGGGAACAATGTTATTCTCACTAGTAATCAGAGAAGTAAAAATTAAAACATTAAGGAACTGTTTTTCATCCAGGAAAACAGTAGAAATATTTGTCATTGATAATACCCACCAGGTAAATAAAGATGCAATAAAATTAGCACTTTCATACACTGCATGCAGTGCTATAAATTATTACTACTTTTCAGGAAAGCACAGTTATATACAGAATTCACGCACTTTGACCCAGTGCACATATTTCTTGTAATTTTCAGAAGAAAAAATAATACAAGGAAAAACAAGTAATAGACACAAATATACTCATTGCAGGTTTGTTTTGAAATGACCTACTTCCCTAATAGGTCAAAGATATATAACATTGTAGAGTTTGCTTATAATGTTAAATTAAAAAACAGAAAATCAGCCCAAATTTTCCTTATAAGCAGCAGGAATCCCTTCTGGTTGGTTTCACCCCAAAATTATATTAAAACAACATTACAAAAGTGTTCCTACAAAAGTGCTCCTTCTTGAAAGAGGTTCATGGAAACAACTCTGACAAGTACTAAAGAATATAGGTTGCTGATCACTTCTCAGATCATACCACTGAACTAGGTAAGAATTTAAGAACTCTAATGAAGAAACTGGTGGCTTCATAAAACTTCTAACAAAAGATCAAGACAAACAGGAACTAATTACATGGGACTAAATGAACTGAGGAGAATGACTAATTCTTTTAGGACTTTTTTATTTGAAACATTGCTGGATTTTTTAATATTTTAACTTTCCAGATTTAAGGAAACTTACTCGTAGGCTATCATGACTCATAGAAATTTGACATAGTGTATCTTTGTAAGCAAAAGTGAAGAATTTACTTTTTCCCTCTGCCTGATCCCTCCGAATTTGGAAACTCTCAGTGAGTATTCTTATTTTTATGGCAGTGTAGTCGTTTGCATGAGTTGGCTAAGAATCTGTTCTTATAACAGGACACAACTGGAAACACTGGCGACAATACCAAGGATTTGAATAGAATGTCATATTGGAGAGAGATATACACAGACTCAGATATGACCAATTTTAAGGAAGTACTTGGAAATATAAGCCTAGTACCTTGCTTACAAAGTTCCAGCAGAGTAATCTTAAAAAGAGTTTATATGGTCAATTATTATTCTTGCTGTATTGATATAAATAACCAGGCCATTTCAATTCAAACAAATTAGTTTTACCACAACTGTCTGATAAAAAAGGTAGGAGGGGATAATTACGGAGAGAGAAATTAAGTTTGCACCTTTGTAGATATTAGATTCTTATCCTGTTAATTGTCTTTAAGGTTCTGTTATACATCTGTGAGCTGGACTGGATTCTAAACTCTTCTAGTTTTCTCAAATATCTGATGAGAAATCTCCAAACTAAACATTTCCAATTTTCTCCCAATCTTCTGATTTGGAATCAGTAAGAACAAAGACTGCCCTTAAATCTCCTTGGAAGGTACTATACAAGGTCGTTCTCACCTTACTCAGATGGCACCCGAACTTCAGACACTCAAGGTCTAGATACAAGTCTTACAGCTAAAGAAGTCTCCACCTGACTCTGTCCTATACAAATGCTGGAGACTTCGAATCAAATTCACCAGAAATTGAAGCAGAAGTCAGCTGAAGGAGACAGCTTTCCCAAGATGTCAGGACCAGGCCTGTACACCTTTTTCCCACAGTTACTTTTTACCTTATCCTCTCCCTCTTTTTCTTGGAAAGAAACACTCTTATCCAAATTTCTCAGTCCATTACAAAAGGGGGAAACTTACCTAACTGTTGAGCTTGCCATCAGAAACTTCGATCCATTCTTGACAATGGTAACCATTTAGTCCACCCTGAAAGAAATTTTTTCACTTATCCCAGGTGTTACTGTTAATTTCACCCAGTGTTCCCTTGACATCAGCTACAAAGTAAGATTTTTGAAGTTTCCCAAGGTCCACCCCATTAAGCCTCCCTGGCCACTTTAAATAGGAACTACCTGGGGATATACATGACTCCAATATTGTCTCCATAGGAAGAATAAGTGCCAGTGAACACATGATCAGAAGTCTCTCCTTAACACTGGAAGATCTAGTCAAATCTACAGCCAAAGCAGTACCAGACCAAAAATGACAATTTGACTTTTTGTGTAAAGTACTTTCTGACAGTGGCATCGCCCTTGATTATCTACTTGCTGAGCAAGGAGGTGTCTTTGTGATAGCAAATACCACCTTTTGCACATGGATAAATACCTCTGGAGAGGCAGAAATTTAATTACACAAAATCAAGGAACAAGCACAACAAATTTCCCCTGACACTCCATGGTCTTTTGATCCATTTAGTTGGTTACCATTATAGAAAGTAGATTTGCCATATTACTTTTAACTCTGCTTTGCATAATGATTTTTAAGGTCTGTACCTGTTGCCTGTCAAACCTTTGTATAAACGTGGTACCCAACAGGGTAATGCTAGATCTGCACTTCAGCATAAGCTCTAGCATTTACAGCCTAGATAGGATATAGACTTTGGATGGGAAATCCCTGAGGATTCTCCCTCATGCCCTTCCTTGTTATTCAAACGTGGCTTCAAAGGTTTCCAATCACTAAGCACTTTCCCTCTGTTGTGGGACATAACAACCTGGTACCAAGGGACAAAAAACACTAAATATGGACAACCTGACTCTTGATCAGGAAAGATTCTGATTAAAAGAAGGCAATGTGAAAATAAACAAAAACTCATTTAAAATGGAGTCAGGAAGGGAGAGCTCTCACATACGTACCACTCATTGCTGCCTGCATAACCAGCAGGAAGAGCAATGAAAATTATTTTAACACGATAGAATTGGATAGAATTCCTTGTGTAAAATTCTTTGGGTCTCAATTTCTTATCCACGATGATATGAATGTTACATTTCTTCTGATACAAGAGAGGGCATTTTTCACATGGGAATCTCATCTCTTGCTTTTAAGAAAAGGAAGGAAGAGCCTTCCCTGCCACAACAACAATGCATTAACTACCACTTGCAGCCAATAAGAAACCACCACCACCTTAAACTCTTGTTCTTCTCCAAAGAACTTTCACTTAAAACAACCCTCCTCAATTTCTTCCTGAAACCTAGTAAAACCTGACCTTCCTTTCGTCTTTTAAAACTTGTCTGTGATTCATCGTAGCTTGCCCGTCTGAAACTGCAATTCTGTACTACTTCAGAACAAACCCATTTTGCTCGTAAAATAACTGGCTATTATATTTCTGGGGTTGACAAGTTCTATATTCACCTCCCTTCCTCAGTGGTTTCCTCACTCTTGCAGCTACTCCTCACACAAACTCCCAAGCTTTCAGGGTATCTCGTAAAAAGCATAAGATAAAAATGTACCCACAGTGGGAGAGCAACATCTTCCATTCTTGATGCCATCATCAGAACAGTTCCTGGCACATGGGTTGTGTTCAGTAAGTATTGATGATGGTGTTGGAGTACTGAGTATAGTTAACGATGGTGGCTATCTCCATACAGCACTATGAGCATGGGAAAGGTATCATAACAACTCCTTACCCAGAGGCCCACGAGGGTGGGTAGTGCAGAACACCTTACTGTGACAGAGAACAAATCTGGATTCAGAAACCACATTTCAAGTTTAGTTGACAGAGCCAATCTGAACACAGGTTTTCCTGACACCCCTCTGGGAATGTTTCTGGCAATTATGAGACAACTGAAAATACCATGAAAGGTACCTTTAGTTGGTGCTAATGTTCTCAATGCCTGGAGAACACTTTAAAATGGCCTTTAGTGATTGCCTCCAAGATGTTTTTCTGTTTTCAGAAATTTAAAGTTTCCAGAATCAGCTTAAATTGCAACCGTTGTTTCAGGTTGAAAAGATTCAGAATTTTCTCAAAAACAGAAAACTTCCCATGAAAAGAACAAAGACCGCTGGTTTCCACCTGCTGTGTGTCTAGTCTAAGGCCACTCATGGCCACTCTCACCAGTTTCGGCCTCCTGTAATCCAGCAATCCCTTTCCTCCTTCCATAAAGCTGGGAGGACTATGATTTTGTGCTCTTCACTAAAAAAGGTCAGGCAACGGTACAACAGGTCTTTGTTGTCATTGGTACGGCTTATCTTCCTAGGACTGATCACACCAGGGAACAGTGGCTCATGTACAGGCCACTCTCCATGCTGTTGAGAAGATGCTGCAGAGTTTCCTCCCTGTAATTCCTGTGTTGCAGGCCATAAACAGGGAATCTCTTGGGCAGACTGTCCACTAACATTCTCCTCCCCTCTAGGCGGAAGACGGAAGAAGGGGTGGGGCTCTCTATCTAAATCACCCTACAAACAGGATCCTTTAACGGGAGCCCACCAGAAAGGGAGAGTCCCTGAAAGGAAAGTCGGCCTGTTGAAAATTCACCCTTTCATCTCTGCACTCCTGACACTTTGATGCTTTGCCTGATTTGTGATCACGGAAATAGGTCACAGTGTCCGCTCACTCTTAAGTTTTTACAGGATTGGACTTTGGAAAAGAACACGGGGACTGGGTAGGATGGAGCTTGTTCTTGCAGAAGGAAATACCACTCCTGTGGAAAATAGGCAGAGGCTTTAGGTCTGCAGCACCTCCTAAGTTCAGAAGCCCAATCTACGCACTTCTTCCAAAAAACTACCTAGCAGCTTTAACCCTTTCCACACTTGTCTGTCTCGAACCCCATCACCTCTCTTCAGGCTGCTGTCGCGGCCAGGACAGTGGACCAAGGCTTAGACGTGTGTGGAGTCACCTGGCAAGCGCAAAACAGATGCTGACAGGCCTTAGCTCCTCCCGCTCCAGGCGGGTGGCTTGGCCTGGGTACCGACCGCGCTTGCGTTCGGGCTCTGGGCACTCTTGGGGGTCCGCAGTCCGTGTCCTCCCTTTGGCCCCCTCAGTACAGGCAGCTCATGAAGAGAGGCAAACGAGTGGCAGGAGCCAAGCCTCGTGGCTTTTGGTGAGTGAGGGAAGTCCCCTGGGGGTGGGAACCCTGGTACCACGCGACCCACCAGGAGCCGCCGCCTCAGTCGCCCGGGACCCAGAGGACCCAGAGCCCCACGCCGGCGAGGAGCGCGCTCAGCCTGGCCGAGGAGACGCCGGCCGCACCAACTTTTCCCACCGCGGGAACCGAGAGGAGCGCGGGGTTGGGGGGTTGGGGGGGTCCTGTACCGGAGGGAGCGGCGGGAGGCCCTCCGCTCGCCCGCTGGGAGTGGGGGCAGGTGCTCAGTACCCCATCTCCATCCAAGTGAGGCCGCGGTGGCAGCAGCCGGAGGCGTCGCGGCCAAGGGGCGGCCACCTGCGCCGATAAAGGCGCCGCCGCGCGGGCGAGAGCTGGAGTCTCAAACTGGACGCGGCCGCCTGAGGAGCGCACGCGCACGCGCAGCGCGGGGAGCGGCGAGGGGTCCGGCTCGGCGCCCGGCACCCCGCACTGCGCCTGTGCGGACTGCGGACACGCTGGACGCGCCGGGCTCGCCGGGCGCGCCGCCGCTGCCGCCGCCGAGAGCCCCTAGCCGCTAGCTGAGGGGATCTTGAACTGACCCAGAGCACAGACTGTGCTTCCTCCCCTGGGCAGAAGATAATGTTAATCAATGATTTGTGTATGCTCCTGTTCCTGAAAGTGTTCCTCTCTCATGCCGCACCGCATTCCGTTTAAAAGAACGTTTTCCTATTGGCCACCTTCTACAGGTTTTGCGGGCGTGTGTTTTGGTTTCCTCAGAACGCTGCAAACTTCTTGGGAGACAGAAAGACGGAACTGCGAGCTCCAGGAAACAAGGCGCTGTGTTGGATTTTTCTCACTTTCGCAGCCCTACTTAGAAATGTGCCGAACACCAAGGATGAGACACAGATACCCCAGAGGTACCAGTCACATTGGTCTTGTTTTCACCTTCAGGCGGAACCCAAAGCTGGTGATATGTTCCTTTTTATGACTTGAAATGAACCTAAATGAAGTTAGCCAACTTCAGCTCAGTTCTAGATTCTCTGCCACTGATTTGTAAAGGATCCTTGCGCAAGCCACCGCTCGGCTGAGCTTTAAAATGATAGGGGTTGTATAGGTGATAGAGCCTCCTCCAATAACTAAAATTTTGAATTGTTTTATCATATCAACCCAGAACCTCAGCTGATTTAAAAAGTTCAGATGAAAATCTATGGTGGATGAATATGTTTTAAATTACTAAGTTTTTAAATTAAAAGCCAATTTTTTAAAATAGGGCTAAACTGTCTTGAAATTTCTGAGTCCTCACAGACTTTATAACACAGCTATTTCTACATAATAATTGGACGGCAGCTATCTATAACTAAATTAATGAATACCAGGATGATTAATACCTATTACAAACAATAATAATAATACAGTTCAAATGTGTGTGTGTGTGTGTGTGTGTTCCATTGCTATTTCTGTGGTCACATCACTGAAAATTTGACCCCTGTGTCTATGACAGGTCTACCTTGAAGACAGTATAGGAATTGTTCCTCATCGAAGTTTCCAACAGGATTTAAGAAAACTTATCTTACACAAACTTTCCCAAGGCAGAATTATAACAAAGTTCCCTGACTCATAATTCTTAAGAGCACTCCAAGGTAAGTACGAGTAGAAGGGGAGCAGCCTTCTCAGCCAATGAAGTTGAGTGTGTAGATATTTAATAGAGTGGTGTCTGACATTAAAGGAACCTGGCATTTCCACCCTTTTGTGGCCCTTGACTAATGGCTCGTCCTTGGAACCTAACTCTGTCCCCTTCCATAAAGGTAACAACGTCTGGTGGGCTCTGGCCTCTACATAGGAGAGAGGACAGTGGAGATTCTCCCTCCTCTCAGATTACAAGTGTTCTTTGTGAAATCCAAGGCAGTCATTCCCATCTCCTCAGAAAGCTTTGCAGGATCACTTGCTTAATGCCTTCTCTTCATGTCCAGCTTGCCTCCTTCCCAACCTGGATAAGTATGCTGGAGTTCTTCCAAGAGAGGAAGAGCAGATGAAAAAATAGAACCAGGATAGATCCCTAGCCAAACATGGGACTGGGAAAAGCAAATAGAAAGGGGATAGGCAAGAAGAAATCAGAATATCTGAAGGCTATTAGCCAATACTTATTTTGCCTTAATATGCTTACATTTTAGTGTAGGACCATTGCTGCTTTAAAGTGTTTTTCCAACATGAAGTACTTCCTGTGGAAACTTGATGAAAATACAGCTCATTTTTCTCCCTACAAAGGTTACATTTTTCATCCTGAACTAACATGCCCCATAAATCCCCTTGGAGAGGGGATGGTTGAGATCCATTTGAGAGGAATTCACTGAGGCTTCCTTGGGTTTTTTTCATCTCCAATTTTAGTTTTCCATTTAATCAAAAAGATCTAGATTAAATTGGTTCCAAAGTTAATTGATTGGTTTTTTATTTTTATGGTTACTACTGTTACACTACTTTTTAATTCATAAATCTCTGCTCCCTTATTGCCTCTGTCAATAGGCAGAAGGTTAAAAACACCACTAATTCCCCCAGACACATCCCTTTTAACAAAACTACCAAAGAAATAGCTTAATCAGCTAGAGATGTACACTTTTATTCATCAAATTTATTTTCATCCTGTCTTCTCACTAACTCATGATAACCTCAGTTTGGTTCAGAATGGTGAAAAATAGTTCAGTCACTGCTTAGTGACTTTATCTTCAGATGAATAAGTTGGTTTTTTGTTTTGTCTTCTTTTTTATCAAGAAGGCTCTGTACTTAGATAGTGCTGATGGCAGCTGACAATCATGTGGACTTAAAGCCCTTAAGGCATGCTGTACCCTCAAGAGCTTCCTACAGTAGATTTACTTGACAATCAGAATCCCAAGACAGTTCAGGGCTGTGAAATAAACCCAAGGGCAATGGCATATCTAATTCCTATGTCTCTGGATAGGAATGGTGCAATGATGAGGAAAACAGTATTAAAAGATATAGAAAAAAAAAATATGGGCGAAAGATGTGATTGAATCATAGGATGAGTAATAATTTTTATCACAATTATTAATTATTGTTTTTCATCATCTGTACCTATGTTACCAATTATAATGCTGTGCTAACTCCTAAGCCCTCTAGTATATGAGGGTGTTTGCAGCATGCTTGTGGATTTACATTGCATTTTCGGGAGGTGGGCTTAGTCACTGGAAGTTTAGATATGAACTGTAAAAAGAAAGAAGCCCTATCCAAACCTACTCCCAGAAACCATCAAAATCATTCTTTGACAATCAAGTCTGAATGTCGGTCACTGCCGCAGCCTGCTGTTAACTTTATTTGCTTTCTCTATATCCTTCCTTTTAGAAATTGTTCTTCTCAGATTCCTCTTGAGGGGAATTGTGGGGGACTGTTAGTCAAGGGGCACTGCCTTTTCCACCGGAAGAGTGGAAAGGTGGTACAACACAGGCCAACTAGAGGCCATTCTTACAGACTGGATTTGGATGCTGGGTGAGGGAGGGTTTCTTTCCTTGTAAGATTACAAGAGGTAATGATCATATAAGCCAGGATCTTATTCTTTTAAACAAAAAAGACAGGGACTGTCAGAGAATAGAACCATCAGGTAGGGGGGTGGTAATTAATTCTTTATTTTTGATAAATATAAATTGAGTCCCTAGATCCATCTATCCTGAAAAATTGGAGTTATCTAATAAATTTCTTTTTCTTTTAAAAAATCTAAATATGGATCTGTAAAGGTGAATAACTCAGATGTCTGCACAAAATTAAGAAGTACATAACTTCAGAAAATTCATGAAAGATTAACTCTTAGATAATTTCATAATCACGGACCAGTCCAAAATTTCTAAGAACTTGAATCATTTCACCATCTATGTTGATTTTGGTTCGTGATTGTGATCTAAAGCACTGCAAAAATATGAAGTGATTTCAGAACCACCTTTGGTAAATGTTTACACACATATATTTGTCTTGGAAGGCAAGACGCCTTTGCCCATCTCCCTGGCCCCCTTTTTTAAAAAATGAAAATCCGAGTCTGTTAAAGATAGAAGGTTTTACCGGAAGGTGGAGAGTTACTTGAAGAAGAGAAGAGTGCAAAGCTTTTCTGAAGGCAGGAAACAATGTCCCCATTCTGGGGGAGGAGAGACAACTCTCCATCCCTGGGCGGGTGAAAGTAGGGGTGCTGAGACATCTCCTAGGCAGGCTCCAGAGAAGAATAGATGGCGAAGGTCAGCAGGATAACGCCCCCTGTACCAGGGACCCACCTTCACCCCAAAGTATGGCATCCCACAGAATGAATCAATAGGAGAGCGCCCCCTATAGGCATGGACACTGAGGATGTCAGTAGCCAGCGTGCAAGGAACGGAGGGGTGCTGCCTTCATTTTCTGGACATTACCTACATCTCAAGATGCTAGAATAGTTCTGTGGATGGAGGGGGCCACCTAATGACTGAAATTGAATTTGCATCTAGTCCAGCTGGATGATACATGGGGCTTAATTATGTTGATTTAAATGAATGAAAGTAATATTTCTTACATTCTGAGCTAAGAGGCTACCATGCATAGCCATTATGAGTACTGGGTGTAATGTCTGCAGTCCCAGTCTTTGATAATTAGAAATCCACATGTGATAATTGTTCTAACACTAGCATCATCACAAGTGTCTACTGAAGACCATTGGATATCCACAATACCCATGTCTCATCCCAGCCTAGACACCAGGAAATTATGGTATTCTTAATATCAGGAATTAAATACACGTATTTTCTTGCATCTTTCCATTAAAGAATCAAAGATGTGAATGAAAGAGAAACTGATTTTCAAACTTATATCAAGTTTAGGCATGCATGATGGGACCCATTTCCTGTAATCCTTGCCAACACTTGTAATTTGTAGACTATTTAGTATTTACCAACACAACATCTGCCAATTAATTAAGGGCTACTGCTTCTGGAAAGGCAAGGATCTTCTGGCCCTTACAATCCAAATCTGAGCAAATAGGTAAAGGTTGTGTGAGGGAGGAGAAGGAAGACACCTCGATAGGGGGTTGAGAAAATAATTTTCTTGTGAGGACTAGATCCCGAGGGGGAGAGAAGAACAAATGTCAGTCACCTCCTCACTCAATACAGTCCCAGGACACAGTATTGATTTATTTCTTTTGGGTGAATGTGATGACTTTGACCTGCCCCAGGATGGGAGGTGTCAGCCTCTCATGCTTGTCAATCTTTACTGAAGACTGAGGATTAACTGTGATGTGCATCCCATTCTGGTTTAATGTTGATACACAAGAAATTGTTTTATTTCTCCACTACATTTGTGGACAGGATTTCTTGGTTGGGAGAAGTTTTTGTTTTTAATTATATTTCTTCCAACACTTTCCACATGCAGTCAGTGATTGCCACTTTGAAAAGATGAGTTAGAAGTGGGGAAAGGTGTGTCCTCAGTCACATTTTTCTCTGAGGATATAAATAAAACGGTCTTATAAACCAGAGGAAGGTGTCGGTATGCTCCCAGCATTCTGTCTCCTACTCTTCTTTTGTCTGCATGTTGAGGAGGGGATGTCTGTTAGACACCTCGCACATTTCATAGAAGGTGGCGGGTCTCTTCAAGGTGGATGATAACTAGAGACAATAGAGGTCATAAATCTGGATGTCTTCAAAAGCACATAAACTCACGTGCTTCTCTGCTCACTCTTGAGAAGTGAAGGGCCGTGGGAAGCTCTCTGGACACACGCTGTGTGGTAAGCATATGAAGATTGCGTGCTTCCTCCTCCCTGAGTTTCTACAGAGCTCCCATCTTGACAGGTTGTCAAAGCTGCACTCCAGTCACTTCCAATTCCTTACGAGAAGAGAGATTGTCTTATCTTCTTGTCGAGACCCAGTCACCCAGCTCTTTCTTGGACCCATTCATTTACCACTCAATTAACTATTTGTTACTTGAAAGCAAAATAGCATAGTTTGCATCCTTGAATTGCTGCTAGAATTTAAACCCAGCTCTGGTGACTTTTAGGTGGGAATTCTGTGTTCTCACAAGTAATGACATTAATGATAATAATGCTTCAGAAAATATTTGCAGTAGGCACATTATTTGATGAATTAAATGTATGTGGGAGTAACCTTTACCTCTTCATATTGCTTGATTTATATCTTTTTAGTTGTCTTCAATATTATTATTTTATTTAATAGACAATACATCTTAATCGTTTAGGAACTTTCTCTTCTCTCCTTTATTCTCTAAGAGCCAATCAACAGGTTTCTCGAGTGTCCTAAGACCAGAAGTCCCCATTTCCCTTAGATTCTCTAGAAAAGTGAAATGATCCACAATAGGCCAAGAAAATGAATGCACTGGCCCCTCTCTGCCACTGTGCACAGAATGAGCTGGGTCTGACTCTCCAGAAAGTTCCACCGTGTACAGAGATTCCACAAAGGGAACCCATAAAGAAGTGGGCTCTCCTCTGTTTTAGAAAACCATTTTACTCTGGGAATTTAAACCGTGATCCCAGCTCCCCAACAAACACCTGCTGTTCATTGATAGCACCATCTGGTATTTCAGCTCCTCACTCTGTTACAGAAGCTTTGTGTGGCTGCCTCCCCAAATTAATTATTCTATAACAACTTGTTTTCTGGAAGCACTTGCCAAATAGGGTAGTTTTGCTGTAAGCTGCTAATTTGATGCTTTGCCCCATGCTTGAATGAGCATTCCTGTGCCTTTCCTTGGTCATGGTCTGAAGTGTTTCAAGCCATTATATTTGAGGGAGTGTGAGGCAGGGGAAATGCATACTAATGCCCTGAGCAAGTGGCTTGGGGAAAAAAAAATGTGTTTATCTGCATTTCACAAGCTCATGAACATGAATGGCCTAATCTAAATAATTTATTTAAAGGGATGATTATGATAATACAGGCTGAGCTATACCTGTCATAGGAGCTTAAAAAGTGCTTCCTATGCTCCTGGAGAATGTCATTCTAAGTGAAGTAAGCCAGAAAGAGAAAGCAAAATACCATATGAGATTGCTCATATGTGGAATCTAAAAAGCAAAAACAAAAACAAAAACAAAAAAACAAAGCATAAATATAAAACAGAAATAGACTCATAGACATCGAATACAAACTTGTGGTTGCCAAGGGGGTGGGGGGTGGGAAGGGATAGACGGGATTTCAACATTGTAGAACAGATAAACAAGATTATACTGTATAGCACAGGGAAATGTACACAAGATCTTATGGTAGCTCACAGAGAAAAAAATGTGACAATGAATATATGTATGTTCATGTATGACAGAAATTGTGCTCTACACTGGAATTTGACACAACATTGTAAAATGATTATAAATCAATAAAAAATGTTAAAAAAAAAAAAAAAGTGCTTCCTAGAGTAGTGATTGCTTTTAGTATAGCCATACCTTTGACCCCACTCAGCAGTTTCTTCAGTTATTGATCTCTCACCATTCAATTTGCAGCAGTGCCATGAAGCTCCATGCCATGGCAGCAGCCAAGTCTGGGGGATGCCATGAAATGAGCACTGGATGGGGTCACTCACTAACCAAGTGAGGTTCAGTAAGTCACCTAGTCACTCTGGGTCTCAGTTTACTCCTTGGTAAAGAAATTACCTGACCTGTCACACCCCAAGTTGTTGTGAAGCTCAAATGAGATAAAAGTATCAAGACAGTGCAAGCAGTAATAAGCAATATGCACATATTACAAAGTTCACCCTATTTATCTCTTTTTTACAGATCAGATTGCAATCAAGTCGGGTACCTGTTGCTGCAACTCTGGAGGAAAATGCTTAACCTGTAAGTCTGTGTGGTTTAGGGACAAATTGTCTCATCCTACACCAAACTCCTCTTTTCATAATACTATATACTTTTTTGAGTATTTGGCTGCACGATGGCAGTGTGATTTGGCACAGTGGTTCTTCACCTTGGTGACACATTAGAATCACCAAAGATTCTTTAAATCTGCCAATACCCAGGCCTCAAATGAACAGAATCGCTGATGGCATGGCCCAGGCATCTGTATTTTTTTTTAAGTGTATCAGTTGATTCAAATACACACTGAAGAGTGAGAACTGCTCATTCAGAGGAGTCACACACCCTTGGCTCCACCATTCTGCTGACTGACCTCCGGCTGAGGTCTCTGAACCTCAGCTGATGATGTGTAAAGTGAGAAGGGAGACTTGACAGCTTTTAGAGTTTTTGTGAGGATACTGGATCACTTAGGTCAATTGCCCAGCCCTCGAGAAACTCAGTCGATGTTATCTGTTACCATTTATGTACTGACTTGTATTGTGTACTCTTTCCCTGAGCGTGATTGTGCATGGGGGAGGAGGAGAGGTGTCCATATCTGAAGTGTAAATTCTTGAGGACAAATACATAGTTTACATGGTTTACTTTTCTTCTAAATCCCCTGCAGTCCTAACATAGCTCTGAGCATATAGTAAAGAGGTATTTAACAACTATAGTAACTATTTTGATTGATTTATTGACAGAAAGGAAATGCGAAATCATCTTTGGCTCCGTCAAGGATGTGTAAAAACATCAGAAGTGCATTCTAGTAGACTTACCACAGCTTTTGATAAAATCCAAAGAGCATTTGATAGCATCTGAGTCTAAGTCACAGAAAATTTTTTCTTTTATCAAACTATGAGCCCAACAGCTTAGATATTACATTTAGAGGACAGTCATGTTTGCCCTGGGGCATTTCATTTGATACAGGGCCACAGGAAGGAAGCTGCATCAATTGTGAAGCCAGGACCTGACTTTCATTTCTGAAAGAACTCATGTAGGTATCAGGTTCTAGAAACTGGGATGATTGGAAGGCAGTCAGTATAGGCCAGGTGCTTAGGTGCATGAACCTGGGAATTGAGTGAGCTCGTGAAGGTAGACTAGACAGAGTGTGTGGGAACAAGGTGGGGAACCAGAGGGTGTGCATTACTGTGTCAGAGCAGCAAGGAGCTATTTTCATCCTTTCTAGCTCAAGCCCAGATTGGTCTTAGAAGTAGTGCAGGGGGATCTGTGGAGCCAGCTGTGGCAAGGGGAGAGAGACACAGCAAGGAAGGGCAGGCAGAGGGGCTGCACTCTCTCTCAGCTGGACATGCTGCATCACCAAATGAGCATCCCTGCTACTCTCTATGCTGTGTCGGGCAATCCGCGTGAGTTAGAGCAGACTGGTAGCCTGCAGACATATTCTCTGTAACCAGTACATTCAGTTCACACATAGCACAACCAACAAGGTGTTACTCTAGATCTCAACAGAATTCAGCAACTTCACCACATTCTGTGCCATCTGCCTGCCCCTGTATGATTTTGAGTTTGCAAACTCAAGTTAAAGCCTGTTGATAGACACAGAGAACAGCTGTTGTTTCTGTCAAGTGTTGTCAGTGAAATGCTCTTCATTATTGCATGTTCCAAGTTTCATTCCCGTGCTCTTCAAGATTCCCACCCCATCAAGGTAATAGTAATTCAGACCAATGAAAGAATAAAGATATGGTTCTTATCCTGAGTCATTGGTTACAGGGCAGCCAGAGAGGTTTGGAGCCTGGGATTTGGGGGCCCGAGGTGTTGTACAGAAGCACATGGTTGTAAGAAATCAGCAGCAAACTGGAGGTCAAGGAAGACTAAGGCCTTAAAGTCATGGCTTACAATAAATCAAGTCAAAACTCAAATCACCTATGCACCAGGACATGAACCAGAATGGGAGGCAAACCTTGCATCCCTCAGAGGTCTCTGTGTACCATCTAGTAGGGCTGACCATGGGCATGAGATGGTGTATGTGACGGTTTTGATATGTTCTTTACCTGGAGCAGAAGGGCTGTCACCAGCTCAAATTTCAAATATATTTCTAGTTTTAAAAAGTGGCCACCCTTTCTATTTTCTCTCTCGTCTCAGCAATATCATCTTTGTTGGAGTAATTAGTCACATAACTAGGCCTGATATGGGAAAAAATATAGAGGGTCATTTTGAAAGAGATGATTCTCTGAGCTGATGTCTTTCTACATATTTCTACTTACTGGATTTCTATTAATACCTTATTACCCTGTAACTATTTTCATAATAGATTTTTAAAATTTTGATTTTTACTCATGACTCTTATAGCATGAAATCCATGATTGTAACACCACAGTTTTGTCCTTCTTACATTCCCTTCCCATTTTTCCCAAATGTACCATGTATTATATTATGTCTGTAATGTAATACAGTTGTGACTTTTTGCCATATACTCTGTTATAAAATTTTTCTCTTAGAAAAATACTATTTTTATATTGTCTTCAACAATATTTTTCTCTGGCAAATTTATCTTTGACTAATATTAAAATGATGTTAGCATAATATGCATATACATTTGTATAATATTTATTTACATGAACATAACATTCAATTGCATTTACCTAAGATAAATTTCCTAAAACAGATTAAATTCATGAATACACATTTCAGTTGTTTCCAATTGTTTGGTTTTTTAAAAGGCTTCTTACTTCTGTATAATTACAGTCATCCCTTGGTATCTGTACAGGATTGGTTCCAGGATCCCTACAGACACCAAAATCTGTAGATACTGTAGTGTAGTAGGATTGCCCCACCATATCCACTGATGAGGAACCAGTGGATATAGGAGGCGGGGGTGAGGGTGGGGCAGCTGACTATATTTCCTTAGGATAAATCCCATGAATTGGATTACTAAATCAATGATCCTGATAATAAAACAAGACTTGTTTAGTTTACAAAGAATTTCCCTGTAAGTTTCAGATTTCAATACTCCAACTTACCAGTAAAGTGGGCAAAATACAAATTATTTCACCCATTATACAGGCAGAAAAACTGAGCCAAAAAGAAGTTAAGTGACTTACCCAAGTCAGGTGAACCACAGTGGCAGAATAAGACCTAAAATAAAAGTCTTCTAGTTCTTGGCTTTCCATTCTAAACAAGAAACATTAAGGAGAACTTTTTGTTTGGCTTTATTTATTTATTTATTGTCATTATAATTTCCCAAATTTGTAATTTTTCTTCTTTTGTTATATTTTGGAGAAAGGGTATCAAGGGAGGAGAGAAGACAAATTTCTTTTAGTGAATTTCAGTAGCAATACAATCCAAAACAAAATAATGATGAAATTTACAATAATAACCAACTATAATAACTGAGCCCCTTAGTATTCCAGGCTCAGTGTTAAGCGATTTACATCAGTGGTGTGTGCTGGGGCCAGCAAGTTGATTGTGTGGACATCATCCCAACTTGAAATGGCCCAGGTGGAGCAGGTGGAGCACTTACACCATGGAAATCAGCAAATGCTGACCTCTCCACCTCAGCTGAAAAAGCTGATTGTTAAACATTTACTGGCACACCTCATGAAATGAATTATCTCATTTAACGGATCCAAACAAGCCTACTTTCAATAAGAATCTTCATTCATGGGTGACAAGACTGGGGCCAGAGAGGGTAAGGTATTTCCTGGTGTTAAATAGCTACGAAGTAGCAGATATGGAACCGACATCAGGCAGTCTGATTCCAAAAATTAACATTTGACCACCAAACATTACTGTTTCGTATTCATCCAAAACAATGCAGATAGTTAGAAATATTCTGAGATGACTGGGCAGATTCTAAGTTATGGATTTTGTTTGTGCTTGATTTTCCCAAACTCAAGTGGATAATTAAGGCTCAACTGTGAAAATATCTTACTATTTTCCACCAGTCCCACTGTGACCCTATGAGGAAGACTGATGGTAAAAACCAAATACGAAAAGATTTTCCACTTTTCATGAACAAGTCGTGTGTTTCAAGGGCATGAGTATCTTGCCCAAAGTGACTAAATGCGTCAACAGTCCATATGGCCCCCTCAGTCCATTAGGCCCCACTGATTCCCATGATGAGTGAGCTGAAAGCCTCAGGCTTGTGACCCAGGTGAACAATGGAGAAGGATGCTCAGCCTGTTTCAGCAGTGAAGTGCCATGTAACTTGACTGTTGTATCTGGTATTGAAAAAAACATAATTTCCTTTATGTAAATCACACCCCTCCCCTTAAAGATAGTAGACTTACTGGTTAATATTTTTGTTCTTCATGCGTGCCTTCTATGCCAGTGCTAGTTGTTCAAAGGATGTTCTTTGCATACTTTTTCTATTCTGTTCTTATTCTAGATTATGTACATAAAACTGGCTTATTGCTTTTGCAGATATACAGGAACATCAGAATGTAAGCCAACGATGGAGAGTAGTGGCTAATAAAAGGAAGCTATTTCAGTTGATTATTTATAGTGTAAAAACAATATTTGATGTGTCAACTACAGGCAAAAACAAAAAAGACCCTGCATTTCTAGGGGCTAAGAAACTTCCTGTCAATCATATGAGATGGTTGGTCTTTTTGTTTCTTAGAAAACTGGGACTTTGGAAACAAGTTTATTAACTACAAATGAGCATTCTGTTTGAAATAACTTCCATAAAATGTATGTAAATAAAATTACTTGATATCTATAAAACATTTTACAGCTTTCAAAAGGTTATGTGTATAATCCTTGGAATACAGTTTTTAGAAAGATGATCTTAATACCCAAGGTCATACAGTCCTCCATTAGCAGAAGAGCTCAGGCTTTCTTACCTGAGGTCCAGTTTGTTTTTCATTCTACCAATACCACATTGTATCTCTGGATACAGGAGACATTTAAGGTGCATGAAATAGGCATTCAAGTGCCAAATCAATGATCTTTAAGAGATAGGCTTGCTTATCATTGAATTTTTGTCTTATTTACCCTTCATTTATTGGCTTCAAAAAAGTAGGCAGGGGACAACTTTTCACTGAAATGCTCCTAGATGTATGATTTGGGGTGAAACTTGGAGACTGTGAATCCAGCTCCTACCAAATGTCTCCTAAATTTCTCTGATAACTTCTTACCAGTTTCTTACTAAATATTTCTGGAGGTGAATTGCTTAATTATATCTTTGGGAAATTGTGAGCCTAAGACATTTTTTTCTTAATATGAGTCAAAATTGGTCTTTAGCCTCAATTTAGGACTTTCTTCTTTGGTTACCAAAGACCTACTTGTATATAGCAGAAAAAATGATAGATCAGGTGATTTCAGCATTTGCTCCAGCCCAAAAAACTCTGCCTAGAAACTCTTCAGATTTTGGAATTCCTTTATCTAATCCTTGCTACAGATTTTTTCCCCCTAAATATATCCAAATGCTTTTTCTGAAGAGTCTAAAGGATAATTGTTTGATATGGGATCCAGGTTCCTCACTAAACCAGACATCTTTAGTTTGTCACTTAATTGGCCAATAAGGCAAAGAACCAGAAAATTCTTTATGATGTGCCAAACCACAACTCCATCCAGTATATCTGCTCTTCATGGAGAAAGCAGGTGTACAAGTTTTAGTGGGTGAGAGGACAGAGATTTATATAGGGTAGCCCTTTGGGAGATGGTGGCTGGGAGCATCATTTTTCACTTTGTTTAATCATCATGGTGATTTATTTAGTGGAGAGAGAATAGAAAATTGGTCAAACATGTGGCATAAGTGTGAAATGAGTGATTGAGAATCTGCTCTTTCTGGCAAACCAAGTTGGGCAGTATCAGTAAATAAAGGAATCACTGTACTTTAAAAAGAAAAAGGTTTCAAGGTTAGTAGAAACCAAATAAATGAATTTAATAAGTGTAGAAAAAAATCTGTGCGGGTTATCAAAATACTATGGAAAAACATACAATACAGAAGGAAAATGTTACAGAATTCCTGACTGGGGGCACCAAAAAAGTGGTACCAACCAAGTAGTCTTAGATTTTGATTTATAACCAGCTGAACTGCTTTTTTCTCAGTGACTGCCAGAGACGCCCTACCTCTGAAAATAATAGTATAATGGTAAAAGCCATGTGAATATATAGCAGAAGTACGTATGAGCTGATAGAGTCCAAATCCCAGTTTGCTTTCTTGGAGAAATGTGTTGGGAGAGTTTGGGAAGGATTCCTGCAGAATAAAAAAGAAGAGACAAGAGGGTAGATTTTGGCTTGTGGGAAAATTTTTGCCCTGAGCAACAACTTTAGGAAACTTCCTGGACATTGCTGACAAGTTGGATCTTTCACAGACATTCTTTATGCTCAGTATAGATAAAAACTAGATGTCTTGTACTCCACATTGCCTCCCATGTTGTATGATTCCAGTGCTGCGTGGAGAGACTCCCCAGATGGAAAAGCCATTTAAATATCAGTGTCCAAAAAGGGAATGACTAAAAAGAGCAATTTCTTTTACTACTGATGATGTTAGGAACACTTGGGCTTGAAATTATTTACTGAGAAGAGGCACATGAATACTTAGTGCAGAGTAATTATGTTAGGATAATCCAGTGGAGATATTTTTTAAAATACAGAAAAGGAAAAACAAAGCAGAAAAAAATTATGTGGTTATTCCTCATTCCAAAGACAGAAATCATATAGATTCTGCTGTAAACCCTTCCAGCTTTCTCATATCTGCATGTGTTTTTATTTAGCTATATTTTGCAAAATTGAGGGCATTCTGCCTCTACTGTTTTGTACCCTGCTTTTTCACTTAATACATGATGAACATTTTTCATGCCAATAAGTATTCCTTTAAATTTTGATTTTGTATGGCTGCATTATTTCTGCAGTTTGTGTTGTCTGTCCTGTTAATAGATTTTATGTTGTTTCCTATTCAAATTATACTTGTTCATAAATATTGGTGTGCCTATGACTAATTTTTTTAGGATAAATCCCTATGTGAAGAAATACTGGGTAAAATAGGATGAACATTTTTAGCTGTCAGTACTTATTGCCAAATGGCTATTTCCATGGTCTAGTGCCAAGCCTGAGTATTAGCATTTTTAAAAAATGGAAATTTGATAGGTCAAACACAACATTTCATATTTTTTTCCTCTGATTAATAGTGAGGATGATGATATAATTTGTCCATTTGGACATTTTCTATGTTCCTCATTCATGCTCCACAGAGTAATAATAATTCATCACTGAACTAGAGCACTCAGACATCACTGACTCCAGTTTTTCCCCTGAGTCAGTAGTGATGCTGGTGGCTGAAGCTTGGGCCAAGAACAGAAAGGCAACTGCAGCTCTGATAGTGGCTTGCTACATCATTTGGGCAAGTCACTCCTTTCTGTACCCTATTTTCCTCATTTGAATAAGAATAACCTATATTATGTTTACATAATCTTATGTTATAGGATCAGATAGCCCTATCCTAATCTAAATCTTATGTTTACATCTATGAGATGAATTTAAAATAAATGAGTCCAGGTCCTCTTAAGCCTCAGTTGCTTTCACATTCTCATCATGTTTTTTACTGGTAGCATCTGGGGATTTTTGTCTGTCTTCCCATGTCCTGAAAGCTTCCAGAGTAGGAAGAAGTTTACAATTCTGGAAAATATAAATAAATGCTGAAAAGTTGTGCACTTTGTACATGCCAGGTGCTGCTTTAAACTCTTCAAATAATACACACAAGGCCCTACAGACCTCTGAAGATCATTGTTTTTTAAATGAAGAAAGTGAGGCTGAAAGAGTTTTTTATACCTGCCCAAACTCCTGTGGTTAACAGAATTAGGTCTAAAACTTTGGTTTTCTGACACCAATCAATACTAGCTGTGAGTATCTTGGGATCAAAGCCCAATTTAAAAGCATTGCACCATAATTTCTCAAATACTCATGATAACTATCTAATGCCAGGTTAATTTTCTTCTGCACCTAGGATTTCCGTAGGCCATCTTTTCTCACTATCAAGTTACTGATATGAAGTTAAGAAATGCAGATAATATTTGATATTAGATGAAATTAACGTAGTTAGCAGAATTTATCAATGACTGAAAAACAAACACAAACTGCCTACAAAATCATCATGTTATCAAATATGATAGACAATTCATATGTTCACTGAAAGTTTGAAACTATGGTGCGCCATGAAGATAAATGGGTAAGTCAGTAGAAACCAAACCTGGGATTAGAGTCTAGGTCTTTTGATTCCTAATACAGTGCTTTTTCTGCTAAAACATTGTGCAGCTTCTGACAAATTATGTATGCTCTTGGGCTCAGAATATAAATACACAAGCCCAAGGAGACACGTCACAAAGATGTTCCACTTAGAGATTATAATAGCATCAAATTGAAAATAACCTAAATTCAATCAGTAGGACGTTTGATAAACAAGAGTACATAAAAAACATAAACCCTATCCAGCCCTTCAAAATGTGACATAGATCTCTATTGTTCTAGATGGATGAGCATGGTGTATTATTATGTGAGGGGGGAAAAGGCATGTTACGAAGTAGCATGTATAGCATGATCTGCTGTGTCTGAAATGGCACGCTTACGTCCATAGATAATATGGTTTTTGCTAGATTATGGGATTGTGATGGTTTTTTTCCTTTTGTCCATGTCCTTGATTCAGTGTTGTTTCAGTTGCTTATAAGAATTGGTTCACATGAAACAAAATGCTTTAAAACAAGGAAGCAGTTCTTACTCTCTGTACTGTTTAAACAACCAGCACTTCTCAAACTTTCACCTGGAGAACCCTGTTAAAATGCGAGTTCTAATTCTATGGACTGTTCAGGGTCTGGGATAGGGCCAGTCTGCATTTTAGACAAGCTCCCAGGTGATAACAATGCTGCTGAACTGAGAGCAACACCTTGCATTACAAGAATCTAACTGTTTTTGTTAATTACCCCAGCAGATCTTTTCATCACTCATTCCATATGTAGTTTCTGGCAGTTCTGGCCCGGAATTGTTTTCCCTTGTTTATTGGTGCTGTTGTGATTTCTAGGTAAATAGAACCCTGGAGCTTTCTTATTTTTCTTGCAGTTAATAAACATAAACACTGGGGGACACTATTTTCAATTGCTGCACACCCATTATACAACTGGAAATAGTACTCAGTTTTGCTTCCACCGTCAGATAATTTTTATCTTGATACCCTCAACTGAGGATGTTCTCTGACTTAATGGCACTGGTTGTATAAATATATGAATAATTGGAGAGTAATTATGATTTAAAAATAAAGTAGCAATTGACAGACTGCTCAGCATGTGAAATGAGGTCATAATATGAATGCTAATGCAACACACTTCTCAATATGTTTTCATGAAGAAAATTAGTATTTTAAGGACTGGGTATGAGAATAGCCTAAGATTTCTTTTATGAAAGCAAGATGTTAAAACCCTGTACTTGGGGGAAAAAATGGATGAAATAAAATGCATTAGAAATAATAATGTAATCAACAGTTAAGTAAAATATGGCTATTACTATTACTATGTTCAGCACTCACTGAGTGCTTACTAGGTAGTACCAGGCTGACCAAGCTGATTTACTTTCATTATTTTGTTTGATATCTTATTTAAGATTTGTAAAAGGTCAATAACTTGCCCAGAGTAACATACCTAACAGGCAGTAGTTAGTATTTCAGTTCACACTGTGTGAATCCAAACTCAAGATCTCAACAACTATGTATACTTTTAGACTCATTCAAAGAAATGAGTGTCTGCCTAACGTGTATGAGGTATTGTTCTAGGTAGCAGGGAATATTTAGTGAATGAGTGAAACAAAAAACATGCCTTCATGGAGCTTGCCTTCTAGAGGAGATAAAGAGATAAATGTTCTTAAAGATTTGAATGAGATCTTAATCACTTAGCTGTGTAACCCTGAATGAGATATAGAAAAGTTACTACCCTCCTTTGGCCTCCATTTCTTTAAATATAGAGTTTGAATTTTGCACTCTAAGTTTGCTTTAAGCTCTCAAACCTCTATGTCCATGAAATTACAAGCCATTTTATTTATCTTTACATTTCCTGCTTCTAATTCAAACTATCAATAGACCAACTCATGCAGGTGTCCTGATCTGATGTCTTCAATGAGGTTTCCTTTTCTAATATTTACTCTTGTTGATTTTATTATTATTCCGTTATTCATGACAACGAACGCCAGGTCAGGCTGCTGTGAAATGACTTGGTGGCTTTCCACTGCAATGTTTATGCCAACTGCACCCTGCCCAGCCACCCCCTCCTACCTGAGCCAGACTACTGATCTTACATGTGGGCTTTCAGCCATTGTCACAGATGGGACCAGTACACTGGACTCCGCACCTCATGTATGAGAATCAAATGCAGTCTTTGGAAATTACTGTGGCACACTCTTCAGCAGTTGCCATGAAATGAAACAGTGTACCCATCCAGCTTCCAAAAGACCTTGATTGAGCCAACTTAGTGTTCTCTCCTTTAGGAGTTTCACACCTAAATATTTCCTGCCCTTTAGAGAAGAAAACTAGGCAATCCTAGAACTGGCACAAAAGGAATCTGGGTATGGATTTGCTCTCTAACACTTCTGCAGACAATAGGTGTCAGTAGGCAGTTCAAGCCTCTGGATTTGCTAGTGTTTCTCTCAATCATTAATTCACTTACTTGAAAATAATGTGTATGATTGCCTAGTGTGTGTTAGGCACCCCTCTGGACCCTGGGATTATGGAAACTATGGTTACAATAACCGTTGCCTTCGTAGACCCTTCTTTTTGAAAACATGATTTTTCAGACTCACAGAATTATGGGACTAGAGTGGTGTTGGATTATCTTATATAATTTCTGGTATGACAAAGTAATACCCAGAAATTTGGGTGTTTCAGGCACCAATGTGTAGAAAAGAATGGAGATGAAGTCATGAAATATTTGTATTTGATGTCCAACAAATTTTGAAGTATATAAACATGACTGGCTTTTAGGGAAAAGACATAATGATTACCTCCATAGGTGGAGTTACTGCCTTGGATTTGGAAAAACTTGTGAGACCCTGAAATTTCAGAAAAAGCAGGAAGTGAAGAAAAGAATGTTACGTATGTTGCCTTCTGTGTAGAGTAAGAATAACTTGAATTATCTGCTCTGAAATTATATTCCTCTTCAGTTAGGGACACAGTCTGCCAGTGTTAAGTTTGATTCAATTTTGTACATACTATCATCCCTTTGAGCAGTCTCCCTCAGTTTCAAGTAACTAGCAGAGGCAAAATAAGCTCTTGTCTTGCCAAGTAAAACTCCAAGAATTTACAAATTGGTCCCAAACCCTTCACACTTTCTTGGGAGTGAAACAGAAACTGACTTGAGTGATCAAAATCCAAGTTCACTCAGAACATGTCCTGTTTACACCTGTTGTCTGGCATCCCCATCAATTTGAAATACTCCTTTCTTCCAGAAAGGAATTCTCATTTCTTATTCACATTCTTACTCAGGTATAAGAATAATAAAGTTTGTGATTACCCTACGTTTAACCAAAAGAGGTCTTCTTTGCAAGTACCCATTCAGTTTCAAAGACCCTAAAGAAAACAAGCAAAACCCCAACCCATATAATGTTGTATAATGAAGAATTTGTCTGGTTTTTATCCCAGGTTGCATGGAGTTTCTAAAATCCTTGGACTTTCCAAAGTGATAGGAGTGTCTTTATTATTATACCCCTTTGATCACATCTGAGTTTACATTAATGACATTAGATGACTCAAATTGGAGCTGGTCACTAGAAGGACCAACCATGTGATTACCAGGTTGGAGCCTTCAGTCAGCCCAACTTCCAGGAAGAGGAGTCAGGGACTAGAGATTGAGTTCAGTCATTTAGACAATGTTCAATCAATCATGCCTATGTAATAAAACTCCAGTAAAACTCTGGACATGAAATCGGAGGATCTTCTTGGCTTGTGAACACATTAGTGTCAGTCTGCATGGAGGGAGACGGGCCCTGACTCCATGGAGAGAGTGCATCGTAGCTCTGCATTTGGGACCCTCCTAAACCTTGCTCCATGTGTCTCTTTATTTGGCTGGTCCCGATTTGTATCCTTTATAACAAAACTGTGATCATAAACAAAGCATTTGTCTGAGTTCTTTGCGTCATTCTAGCAAATTATTGAGCCTGAAGGGTTGTAGGAACCCCTGAATTTATAGCCAGTTGGTCAGAAGTGTGGGTGGCCTGTGGATCCCTGAAGTACAACTGTCTTCTGAAATGAGTACAGTCTTGTGGAGGATTGAGTCCTTAACTTATGGGGTCTGCACTAATTTCAGGTGATTAGCTTCAGAATCAAATTGCAATACACCAGTCAGGGTTGGAATAGAGTCCCAGGAAGAGATTTGACCAAAGAAAACAATGCTTTCATGCCTGCTCACTGTCATTAAATTCTCCTGCCAATGTGGACATTTTCATAATATCTGAAGCTTATTACTATAATTTTTGCCCTTTTTTTTGCTTTGAAAGGAGAGAGGGACAGATTGGCACATACATACAAAATGAAAATGAAGTTCAAATGCATGTTTAAATCGATTCCCATTTCGGCTGCAGGAAGACACAATATGTATTTAACTGGACGTGGATAAAAGCCATGTGGCCACAAACAGGAAAATGGCTGAAAACAGCAGACTGGACCACTGTTTTTCAGTGGCTGCCCATCCCTAGAGGGGGAGCGCTTGCTTTTCCCCACCAGAGCTAGACACTAATTCCACAAAGAAGCAGTGACAACAAAGCATAGCTTCTTAAGAGGAGAGCAGAGTGATCAAAAGCACAGATTTGGGGATTTTGCAAAACCGGTGTCATTCCCAACTACAGAAATAATCAGGTGTGTGACTATAGCCCTGGTACTTAACAGTTTGAGCCTCAGTTTCCTCACCTGTAAAATGTAGATAATAATTCCTGTTTTCTAGGTGATGGTGTAGAAAAGTGAGGTAATGAATAAAAGATGACAAACTGTGCCTTAAACTTAAATAGCTTAATAAGTGGTGTATTTAGGGCCACTCAGCAGCTGGAGGCTAAAGTGTTTTGTTCTCTCTCAGGCCTTCTTCTTTTCATCCCTTTTTGGGTTTTGCCCCAAACTGGCTTTCCAAAGAAAAGTTTAATACTTGTCTGCTGTCTGGAACTTTAAATCATTTATGGAATATTGAAAAAAGCATACATTTACATTGGAACCCAAGATAGCCTCACTACTGTCTTATTCATCCAGGCCTTTTTTTGACAGCTCAGTAGAGTTGGGTTAGTTGACATGGGCAGTATTTTCAACATTTGTGTTTCAGCAAAATGGAGTATGTGTGTGTGTGTGTGTGTGTGTGTGTTACCTTTAAGCAACTGGTATTAAAATACTTTCCTTTGCAGACAAGCAGGACAGTGTTTCTACATTTTGCGATTTCTTTGATTTGTGTATTCTTTTGTTCCTTATCCTAAAAATGCTTTGGTCTCTTTCTTTAATTTCTTTTGTTTGGGTTTCATGCAAGCAAACATCTGTGAGCCCCACCTATAACCAAAGGAGCCCCAAACTGAGTTCTCAGAAGCCTTTGTTTCATGACTTCAGAGCACCTGTGCTGAATTCAGTAGAAAGAGAGGGAGCCCCAAGCCTCTGGTTAGAACACACCTGCCCTGCAGGCATAGCTGAAACTGAAAGTTATCAAGAGATGGCAGAGGGGAGAACCTGAGGATTGAGAGGGAAAAAAATGAGGAACTAGGACAGAGGTCCAACTCCTGAGTAAAGGGGCTAAATACTGATGGTATGAAAAGAATGAAGGAGGGAAAAGGGAGAGAAAAAAAACCTCTCCGCATCAGAAATAAAATCTAAAGAGGAGAGGAATTGCTGAGCGAGAGTAAGACAGAGAATGTGGGAAATCACGGTTGGTCTGTGGATAGATAATATATTGGAATCCTTCAAGAGCACAGTCTTCTTTGGAGCAGATTCAGGCTGGTGAGGTTCTTCTAAAATCCATGGGGGAAGATGACGGGGGAAGGGAAACACAGAGTCCTGTTTGAGGTAGGATAGTGGCCACGTGTCCCCCTCTGCAGTCCAAGAGACATTCAAACCCGAGTTCTGTTGCTTTCTTTTTGTTGTGTGGTCTTTGGGCAAGTTACTTAACCCCATAAAGTTTCAGTATCCTCAGCTATAAAATTAAGATAATTATAGTTCTGAGCTCACAGGGTTATTCTGAAAAGGAGAAGAGATACAAAATACAAAGAAATTTTACTTGGAACATAATTGCTTAGTAACATTTGGTTACTTTCATCAATATTTTTGTGAAGCTACTCTGTCCCAGATATTACACGGTTACTTTCCATGCAATACCTTATTTAATCTTCCTAATATCATAGTATATGTTATTACCCCCATTATACACATAAGAAAACTAAAGATCCAGAGAAGTTATGTAACTTGCACAAATAGCAAGAAACATAAGAAAATAGCAGAACTTGTATTCAATCTCAAGAACATCCCTTTCTAAAACATGGGCTTCTCTGCTACATGTCAAACTAAATCCAGTTTAAAATAAATAGGTCTACTTTATACTTAAAATAACAGAAATTCCTACTTCTACTGTTTTCTTTTTTAAAAAATCAGAGTAGATAAGGAATATGAATTAAGTAACAAAGAACAAGGCAGAAGTATTATTACATATATAATATATATAATTTACTTATTTATATATAACTCACATACTCTATATAATACATATATAATAAATGATATATGTAATTCATACATATGTGTTATATTATATATGATATTCTAACTACAGAAGGGCAAAGATTTGATGCTGAAGTATCCAGTATTCAGATTTTTTTCCAATTTTTCTTCTTAAGCCATCAATCACAGAAATGAGAGGAAATCTGGGGCATCTCAGGTTCGGAGTTTTCCCACACACAAAAGTTCATCTAACATTTAGAACAGTTTTCCTCCCTCTTTTCCGTCAGTGGCTACATCCATCTAGAATCTGTACCACTCCTCTCCAGAATATAACAAGAACCATAAACTCTTGAGAAAAGGGATTGCGTTTTTACATATTTAAATCTTCAGATCTTGGCCCAGTGCCTGATACATGGAAGATACACACTAAATCTTGCCTGAATGTGTGCTGAATGAATAACTGAGTGTTTCTGCTGTCCCAGGAGCCTTGATTTCCCCAGTGATAATTTTATCTTTTTTCTCCTTTTATTTCCAAAAGGACCCACAGACACTTGGATGATATTAATAGTGGCCTCATCTCTCTCTGGATTTATCCTTTTTTGTTTGTTTGTTTAACTGATATCTGTTGTATGGGAACATTATTTCAGAATTTCTGTTATTCCTTTTCTGGCTTCCTAAGACCGAGAGAGAGTCTCCCCAATATTTCTGTTGAGTAGGTCTGAGTCATTGGAGAAGCTTAGGTTCAAAGGTGAGGGGGGGAAGCTCCAACCATTGCCTCTGGAGGATTAGTTGAAAATATACTCATATCAGGTGGTATTCCTGGCATTTATGCAGTGGACTATTTTCCTTGCACATACAGTCTGTGCTGTGCTTGGTAAATAAGGAATGCCTTTGCTCTACATCATGAAGAAGTTTGTCATGAGAAATAATTTCAGAGAATAAGAAGAATCAAGGTTGCTCTACACTGTTGGTAGGAATGTAAATTGGTACAGCCATTATGGAGGACAGTATGAAGATTCTTCAAAAAACTAAAAATAGACTTACCATATGATCCAGGATCCCACTCCTGGGCATATATCCAGAGGGAACTTTGAAAAGATACATGCACCCCAATGTTCACAGCAGCACTATGTACAATAAGCAAGATGTGGAAACAACCCAAATGTCCACTGACAGATGACTGGATAAAGAAGTTGTGGTGTATATATATACAATGGAATACTACTCAGCCATAAAAAAGAATGAAATAATGCTATTTGCAGCAACATGGGTAGACTTGGAGATTGTCATTCTAAGTGAAGTAAGTCAGAAAGAGAAAGAAAAATGCCACATGATATTGCTTATATGTGGAATCTAAAAAAAGGAACACAAATGAACTTATGTACAAAACAGAAACAGACTCACAGACATAGAGAACAAACTTATGGTTACCAGGGGGTAAAGAGGGTGGGAAGGGATAAACTGGGAATTTGAAATTTCCACCTCTTGGGGAGTGATGGAAATGTTAGCTATCTTGATTGAGGTGGTGGTTTCACTGGTGTATATATATCTATCAAAATTCATCAAATTGTGCACCTGAAATATGTGTAGTTTACTGTCCAGGAATCATACCACAATAAAGATATTTAAAACAAAGGTTGCTCTGGAAATTTCTTCCTCCTTTATTGTACTTGGTAAGCTTTTTATAAGCCTGTATTAGAATTAGAATTATGCTCTACACACTAATAAAATCATGTACACATACTGATCCTAAAATACCAATAAGGTGGACAGACTTTGAATAAAAGACAAGATCATTTTATGTTGACCAAGGGCAAAGATATGCATGTTGTCCATATGTAAAGGAAACTATTTTTTTCAAAGACAGTGTTTGATGGATAGACTGCTTTAAAATGTAGGTCACAAAAGCACAGAAATTTCCAGTGCCTCCTGCCTCATATTAATTGCAAATTAAAGTTCTGGGACAATACAAAAAACAACTGTTTGAAAGCTCAGAGAAGTTAATACTGGGCAGATTGAGGAGGGGAGACAAAACTTGAAGGACACCTGGTATGGGGGTAAATTTCTCAAGCAGTTAGTCTTTGCCCAGGTTAATCCAAGGCCTACCTCAATGCTTAAGTGTGTAGGGAGCAGGCAAAGCAAAATCTTTGAGAGAAACCCTGTCTTTCTGGCCGGAGGACCAAGACAAGGAGCCCCTGTGAGCCTCAGAGTATGGGGGGAATTAATGTTTTTATTTTGTTTTGTTTTGTTTTGTTTTGTTTTTCTCTTTTTTTCTCCTATCCCTAGACCAAAGGCAGTCCTGGCCGCAGCAACAACTGTGGCAACAGAACAGTCACCTAGAACCCCAAGAGAAAACCTGACTCTTTGTGTCCAGAAGAATTTGGAGAAAGAGACCTGTGGTCCAAAGAGTGTGGAGAAATCCCATTATTTTTCTCTTCCTTTTCTCTCTCTGCTTTGAACTCCAGAATAGCACCAGCCACGTGGAGCCGTGCAGAAATAAGGGTGGATGAAATTCCAAAATGAATCCTGTGTTTCTAGTAAGATGACTAGGAAACAAACCACTAGGAACAAGAGAATGTGAGGGAAATCCCAGAGGAGAAACCTGGAAAAGAGGCTCCCCCAATTCTGTCATGAACAAATTCCAAGCTCAACCTCCAAGATACACATGCTTGGGATAGACCCCAAGGAACATAGCCAAGGCTTTGAAAACTGACCCAACACTGGAACCTCCACCCACGGAAAGTTAAGCAGAATTCATGGATTGACAATAACTGAGATACATTTTCTCCTAAAACAAACAAAAAAGGGATTTTCATAATACCAAGAGTATGACAACATAATATTCAAAATGCCCAGAATATAATCCAAAATTACTTAAAAAGAAACCCCAAAATGCCCTGTTTTCAAGAGAAAAGATAATCAATAGATGCCAACACAAGATATTCCAGATATTGAAATTATCAAAGGCTTTAAAAGCAGTTGTTACAACCAGCTCCAGAAATAAAAGTAAAAATGCTTGAAATTAATGGAGAGATATATGAGTTCTCTGTAGAGAGACAGAAAGTATAAAAAAGAACCAAATTAGAATTTAAAAACTGAAAACTATGTTATCTTTTATAAAATATTCACTGAATGGGCTAAATTGAATAATGAAGCTAACAGAGGAATGAGTTACTGAACTTTTAAGATACAACAATAGAAATTATCCAATCTGAAAAGCAGAGAAAGGTGTTGAAAAAATGAACAGAGCCTTTGGAAGTTGTGGAACAATATGAAAAAGATTTACTATTCTTTTCATTTGAGAATATGAGGAAGGGAAGAAGAAAAACCCTAGTATAGAAAAAATTAAAGAAAGAAGCCTTCTTCAAAAGCTAAAATTGATAGGAGTATAAAGAGTTGGACTGTTTCGCACCTCTTGTTCAGCAAAAGCACAAGAGTGTGCTTTCCATGGACTGACTTAAAATGATAGTTTTCTTGATAAATTCAAAACTACAGAGTGTATTCTTCCTGGACTTAACCATTCTCATTCCTCAGCTGGTAGTCTACAGTTAATCCCTTAAATGCCCTTTTCTGGACTTTAGACCATCTTTTCAAAAACTGGAAATAGCTTAGTAGAATGTCTTATTTGCCCTCACATCAGATTCCCTGTTTATCTTTCCCACTTTTCTTACTTTCCCTTTTTGTTGTCTTTAATAAATCAGAATCCCTACTAACGGCCAGAAGTCTAAAGCAATCAGATTTTGGATGGTCTGTCTTACTAGAGCAGAAATAGAGCTTTCTCTTCTCTCACTTATTTGTGGAGATCTTAATCTAGAATCCCAAACACCAGTATGTACCAGTTTCTTGCTTATAAGAAGGAACTAAAAACACATCTTAGATTTTCTCCTGGTTCTTTCTACATTCAAAGACTTCAGAGAATTTTCCAAATGAAACTGTCTCTTGCATACTAGGCCCTCCTCACTTCCTACCCCAGTGTCCTTCCTTTCCCCTGTTTCCAATTCTATTTCCTTGAAATTCATCTGTCACATCTACCAAAGTGATATACTAAAATGAAAATATGACCCTATTACTGTACAGTTAATAATACTTTCTGCACATGTTCTTGATACATGTTCTTTGTCAGATATGTTTTGCAGATATTCTCAACAAGAATGTGACTTGCTTTTTCATCTTTTGATGACTAGAAATTTTTTATTTTGATTAAATCTAATTTATTGTTTATTTTTTATGATTTTAATGTCTTTTGTGTTCTAAGAAATCTTTCCTATCCTAACATCATGAAGATATTCTAGGACAATTCTAGTAGAAGTCTTATGGTTCTTGTATTAGTGTTTAAGTGATCCATCTCAAATTAAACTTTCAGGTAAGATAGGAAACAAGGTTTACTTTTTTCTGTATAAATGTCCAGAACCATTTGTCAAGAAGACTTTAATTTCCCTCTTAAATTTATTTGTGATCATTTCTAGGCCCTTCTGCTCCATTAATCTGTTTGTTTCTGCTTATGCCATTGTGATATGATTTATAACAGTGAATCTCAGCACTAATTTGCTTGACATCTGGAAGTCGTAGTGGATAATATAGCAGTTGTATTCATTTCCTGCTCAAATATTAGTGGTCTTCTCCACAAGTGAGATTCAAGGAGAGATACATCCTTCTGCAACTCCAGGATAACTTCATCACTAACAAAACTGTCCTAAAACTCATTGTCCATGTTTCTCAGGGTTCAATTTACTTTCCTATCCCCCATTTTAGAATAATGTCTATTGCACCAAACATCATCAGATGGAGGCTCCAGGGCATTTGTGCAACTTTAGCTACCATCTTGCTGTCACCTAACCAATGAGCTAACTCTCCTCTGTGCATGGTAGTCCCAAAATACTGCTTTCTTTTCCACCTTAATGGAAGAACATAAATAGGCAGGAAGACTAATCATTACTAGTATTATTAAACAGGTTTTCAAGCTAAAACTAAGACAGGCAGATCTGTGCATTTTCCTGAATATTCATTTCAGATTAATCTGAACAAAGTGCTATAGACATTTTTCTAGGGAACAATTCCACATTGTCTCTAGGACTGGATCAGGTGACCTGTCTGTAATGGGGCCTATTATTCCCCTGCATTCACTTCTAAAATCTTATTATGATAGAAAAAGCCTGTCCAAATCAGCTTGCATTGCATCCAGACTGCAAAAGTAATTTCATATCTGCTTCTAATCTAGCTATTTAAAAGTATAGCCTCCAGATAAGTTTCTCCATCTATCCTCTTTATAAAAATAGTAATTATTAATAAGAAATAGATGATTATGCCAACATTTCCCTTATCACATGGTATGAAAGCATGGATCTCTTGAATGTGAAAAATATAGGGTGTATGTTTCCATAATTACAAATATACTGCTGCCTCTTTTCTTCCTGCTGAGAACAATCTTTTGGAACACTCTTATTGATGGCTTACAATCAATTGTGCAAATGATAGGTTTAAAAAATTAAAATAGCTCTAATAGAGTGGCGATAGATTTCGTCCTCAATATATATGATGAGAAACTACAATAGCAGCTTCCCTGAATGCTTTTGCCATAAAATATCCACTAATGTTATTCTAAAATTTAGTGTTACCTGTAAATTTCATAGCAAAGTTGGAAAGGACTGAGCTTGCAAAGACACTGGACGGTACTGTCAGTGAAGCATCAATGTCTTGTCTTGGCAGTAACCCCAGTCTACCTTCTCTGCTGTATAAAATATAATTTACTTCTATAAATTTATTAAAAGGATTAAGAGTTTTATAGAGTCGTACACTTCACAGGAGGAACACAGAAGTCTCCGCCCTTCACTCTACTACAACTCACTCTGATCTATTCCATCTCTCAACTGCTAAAGCACCTGCAGACAGTTTAGGCTTTAATATATCTGGCATCATATTGTTCTCTTAATAATTAGCCTTTACTTCTTCACAGAGGGTTTAACTCCTTGAAAGTTGGAACCATGTCTCTTGTTTCTTAGACAGTCGCCAGTGATTTTAGCCTTGTGTTAGACATGAAGTGGATGCCCAGTAACTATACATATAACGATTGTAAAAAATGATAATAATTTTAGCTAACATATGTTGAGCTCTGATATGTGTCAGGCTTAATTAATCCTCATGACAACTGAATTATATTATTTTCCTATTTCTACCATTGAGGAAACTGACATTTAATGAGGGTAAATGGCTTGCCAAAAATTAGATAGCTCGTAATCATAGTGAAAGAATGATATTTTGAGGCAATAGACAGGGAGGCTACTGTCCATAGCCAGTAAACACTGATAGTAAACATTTGTGTCATAATTTCTGTGCATAGTTATTCTCAGAAGTACAACTGTAATTACTAGGTTAGGCTAGTAATTCGTTGAATATTGTCAGATAACAGGACAATCAAGACACATTATCATTCATGGCTCTCTAAAATTACTACAAATGAAAAAGCCTTCAATTCGTATAGTCAGTTTACAATGTTGTGTCAATTTCTGGTATACAACATAATATTTCAGTCATACTTGTTTTCAGTCAATTGTTTTCATATTCTGTTTTATTACAGGTTACTGTAAGATGTGAATATAGTTACCTGTGCTATACAGGTAACTTGTTTATCTATTTTATATATAGTAGTTAGTATCTGCAAAGCTCAATCTCCCAATTTATCCCTTCCCACTACCTTTCCCATCTGGTAACCATAAGTTTGTTTTCTATGTCTATGAGTCTGTTTCTGTTTTGTAAATAAGTTCATTTGTGTCTTTTTTCGATTCCACATATAAGATATCATACGGTATTTTTCTTGCTTTTTCTGGCTTACTTCACTTAGAATGGCAATCTCCAGATCCATCCATGTTGGAGCAAATGGCATTATTTCATTCTTTTCATAGCTGAGTAATACTCCATTGTATAAATATACCACAACTTCTTTATCCAGTAATCTGTTGATGGACATTTAGGTTGTTTCCATGAAAGACTTCAATTTAAACAAACAACTGGTGAGGATTAGTGATGAATGGATAATAGAACATATAGGTAATAAGTTCATTGTTTTTCCCAGCCCTAACTCCCTTTAGCTTCACCCTGATCTCTAGTTCTTAAAGATATTTATAAATTAGTGCAGCTCTGTCTCTCAGGAATTCATATCACACTGTCAAAATGGTGGATTATATTTGCCTGATGTCATCCTCAGCTGACTCTAGCAGGGTTTAGCAGCTCTAACGGAAGAAGTGGGAACTTTAAAATATCATGAACTGATACGTTTAGATAAATCATGTTATGTAAATATTCTGTTCATGAAGTTGGGCTCTTAAGAAGCAAAATGAATTGTTTTCTTAGAGGAAGTACCTCTGGTGAAGACAGGTTTCTTTTCATCTAAACAGCAAGAGAAATGAGAATGGAAAGAGAGAGCAGAGTTTATTAAAAGGTTTGAATTAAAGCTAAACATTGTTTCTAAATATAAATATATCCATTGTGAGCCTGACAAATTTTTTAAAAAGTCAAAGGAGACAAGAATTCAGAAATAAAAATGAAACCCTAACATGTTAGTTAAAGAGTGAGGAGACTTGTGCTTTCTCAGAGTATGGTGTTTTCTCCCCATCTAGCAAAAGAAAAGTCAGGCTTGAGATTTGGTGATGTGAAAATAATCGTGTAATGGGGACATTTGCTGGAATATCTAGGTGGTGAAGAGAGAGAGATCACCAGGCAGTAGAAAAAGGGATAGTCTGGTTGGGCTGAATTCTGAGCAGTGTGCATTGCATATAGAGGGTGGGGGAATAGAGTAGAGGGTTGAAGGAGTTCCTTCCTTCCCAGGAAGGGCTGTCGCAGAGGAAAAAGATGTATGAGCTTATGTATATCCACAGATACACATATGTGTGTTCACACACACACACACACACACACACACACAGAGCTATTTGGAAAGGTGTTAAGAGTAGTAAATCTACTTAAGAGATATACAGGCACGCATTATATTCTTTTTTTCCAAATTTCTGTGGATTTGGTATGTTCAATACTAGCTTATTGCCCACATTACAAATCTGGGCATTTAATTCTTCACATTTGTGGGGTTTTTTATTCTTTGTAACACTGGTAAAGTACCCACACTATAACAGAAATACGTAATTGCCAACAAAAGCAACAATCTTGACAGAGGCCACCTTTAGATTTTGCCCAATTATGGAAGTAGAATGTTCCAGAGAGATCTGAAGTTCCTAAGTAGATGGGACCTATGTCATTAAAGATCTCTCTGTTTGCATAGTAAAAATTCTAGTATGCAGACTAAATGGTTTTTCCTGTGATCTCAATATGCTAATATTCCCTGACCTACTTCCTCAGTGCAAGAAAGATTTTCTATAATAAAAATTGGTCCCAGAATGGGATTAATGTAGATAAGATTTCCCAAATACAATACTAACCTAGTCTCTGGAGTTTAACTTTCCAATTCTGCAGGATTTAAAAAGAAAAAATTAAAAATTTTCCCAGGATAAATGTATTAATATTTAATAAAAACAAAGTTAGATTACAGTGTTAGTGAAAAATAAGGAATTTACATAAAGCCATTTTATATTTGAGCAAATACACTAAATTGAGTAGCATAAAGTCCCAGACATGAAAAAAGTATGAGTAAGAGGAAAATTTACAGACTGATGAAATATTTAGTTACTGGAGTAAAAAATTTCCAATGAATCTGTGTTGGTAAAAGTGACCAAATTCCTAGTTTCAGAATAATTATCCTTTTAGCTCTTGGTGGACTTGTGAGCATGTTTTTATACCAATAATTTAGAAAATTGGCCATGATATATAGTATTTATCTTCCAGAAGATCAGTAATGGTTGTGGAAAATCCTAGCACCATTTTTGTTTTTTCCATTTCTTTATGAGGAATAGCTCTTCTTCACATTTGATTAGCTTTGCTGGAGCTCTTCTATACGTGGGTACAAGAGCCAAGTGAGTGGACTAAGAGTTGAAATTGGGAAAGTAGTGCTTGTATTAATCTGGATAGGCTAGACCATGCTGCAGGAACAAATAAAACCTGACATATCAGGGGTTTAAGATAATAAAGTTTTATTTCTTCCTCACAAAATGTCCAGCTCATATCAGGCAGCCCTCCACTATGATGTAGCTTCCCCACCTAAAACATGGGACCTCTAGGGCACCAGGACAAAGGGAAGAGAGGGAGCTAGAAGACACCGAGAGTTGTATACAAGAGCCAGGTCTTGAAGTGTCTTTAATCCCTCCTACCCTCCTTTGCTTGGCTAGAACTCAGCCTTTTGGCGTCAACCCAACTACAAGAAAGGCTAGGAAATGCAGTCATCCTGAGAGACCAGAAAGAGGAGATGATGCAGAGGTTACCTACCGCTGCTTCTGCAGCAACACTCTCTCTTGGGGTGGCTACTCTCACAGGATGAGCTCCTGGGGTACCTGGTGGTCTGTTTTTTACAAATGTGGCAAAACCCTGGCAAACAATGAAGCCATTAGAGAAGAAAAGTAGAGCCTGAGAGCTTCTGTGCATCACATTGTTATGATCTGTGGATCCTGCTGTGACGGTGAGCCAATAAATAATGACCATTTTCTTTATGTTCCTTAATTCAGTTTGAGTTGTATTTGCCTCTTATAACTCAGAGTAATTACTAACTCGGCATCCTTTAGACCTGAGCCACATGCTCAGTAATCAGTAATTCCATTGATGCATTAATTGACAAATATCATTGGTATTTACTGTACTGTAGCTGGTACAGTTTCACTCTTCTATCTATACTTTGTCTTGATGTCACCCCTTCTATGATATCTTCCCATTGCATTATGCCTGGTTCTGCCCATTCTTAAAGAGTTCTAGTAGGCAGAGACAGTGTAGTGTAGTGAAGAAATGCATAACCGCTTGAGTTAGTTAGCCTTGGCCTTAAATCTAGTTACTACGTAAAGCTGTGAACTTGAGCACATAACTTAACTTCTGTGTCTCAGTTTCCATAACCAAAAAATGAACATAATATAATACTATTGTGCATGTTTTAAGAGTTAAAACATATAAAGCACTTAGAATAATCCCTGACAATAGGTATTTGATTATAAATATTAAATATAATATTCAATAAATATCAACAATAATCATTACTAATAGACTGTAAGCCCTTCAAGGACAAATTTACTGATTTCTTTTTTTCTATACGTAGAACACCACCTGGTTCATAGATGACAGTCAGTCAATGTAAGTTTAATGAATAGTCATAATATTAAAAATAATTAGGTAGTAAATTGATTACAATAAATGGCTACAACACTCTACCCTTTTTTTATACCCCTGCAATGTGATTTTTTTTAGCATCTCTCTTCAAGAAATTGAACCTGGGATGGCCTTGTGACTGTTTTGGCCAATAAAATGTTGCAGAAATCATAATGTGCCAGTTTTAAGTCCAAGCCTGAAGAAGCCTTGACTCTTTCCCTCTCTCCCCTACTCTCCTGTGTTTGCCATGAGAATAAGCCCAGACTATCATGCTGGAAGTTATGATACCACATGGAGAAGAATCAAGGTACTGTAGGAGGGGAGCCACCACTAACTGCAGACATACATTTGATCTCAGCCAAGACCTGAGGAACCAAGCAGCTGACTCCAGCCTAAACTGCCTGCCCTTAGAATCATGAACCAGGTACATGGCTGTCATTTTAAGCCACTTAGCTTTGGAATGGTTTTGCACAGCAGTAGCTAATAAAAATAGGAAGAATGATAATAATATTTATTGAGGACTAAAGAAAAGTGTCTAGGAATTAGAGATGATCCCCAGCTGACAGCCAGTAAGGAAACAGAGACCTCAGTCCTACAACTGCATAGAACTGAATTCTAACACCTGAATGAGTAAGGAAATACTCTCCCTGGAGCCCTAGAGAAGAACACAGCCTTGCCAATATCTTCATCTTAGACAGATGAGAGCTGTACCAGACTCCTGACTTCCAGAACTAAAAGATGATAAATTTGTGTGGTTTTAAGCCAATAAGTTTGTGGTTACTGGTTATGGCAGCATAGAAAGCTAATACAGTGGGCATTTTAAAAATAGCTTAGTCTACACATTTGTTTTATTGCTAAAGATACTGAGGCTAAAGAAATTAAATTGCTGGTTAAGGTCTCATCCTGATTAGTCTAGACTATAGGGACTAGGGTCTATAATGAGAATGAATTACAATGATAAACACAAACTGATTGTCAAAAATTAGGTATCACCACAGTTTCTTATAAAATCAAGAAAATGGATAAATGTATTTAAAATTCTTAATAAAGAGATGCAGTTGGCTAGCTCAGTGGTTCTTTGCAAAACAGGCTACACATTACTATCACTTGAGAGATTTTAATAAAGGCCAATGTCCAGGACCAGCACATAGTAATTCTTATTTTATGGGTTTGTGGTGGAGTCCTGACATTGATATTATGCTTTAAAGTTTCCCCAGGTGACTTTAATGTGTAAGCAGAATTGAGAAACACTGCTGTAACAAATATTCAGCTTGCTAAGCTTCCTTGTGACATCTATAATGTCTATGTATAATCACTTACATTGGTTCTAGAATAACCTGGCTATCATTTGATAATGATGGACTTGTCTGCACTGCCCCATCATTAATAAGACTTTATTCCTTCGGTTACTCCTTATTCAACAATTTCTTAAATATTTTTCTTTTCTATTGCTGCATGACAAATTACTTTAAAACTTGACATTTTAAAGCAACAAACATTTATTGCCTCACATCCTGTGGGTCAGATACCTGGGTGCTTCTTGTTCAAGGTCTTTCACAAGAGATCAGGTGTCAGTCAGGGTTGCAGTCACCTCAAGGCTCAGTCAGGGAAGATCCTGTTTTAAAATCATTCTCATGGCTATTGGAAGGCCTCAGGTCCTTGCTGGTTGATGGCAGAGACATCAGACTCTTTCCACATGGGCCTTTCCATAGAGCTACTCGCTATATGGCAGCTTGCCGCCCTAAATCACCCACCAAGAGAGAGAGAGGCAGACAAAGAGAGAAGACACAGCAACACAGAGACAGAGATAAGCAGAGAGAAATGGGAGGAGGCAGGGAGATGTCAAGCAAACTAGAAATCACAGTCTTTTTGTAACTAAATCTAAGAAGTAATATCCCATCATTTTTTGCCACATTTTATTAGTTAAAATTGAGTCATTCAAGTCCAGCCCACAACCCAGAGGAAGCAATCCATTCAATAACACTTTGGGGCCAACAGTGTGTTATTTTAGATCAAATTTGGATACTTCAGTTAAACATCCAGGTCTATAAGACACAAAAGCCCACTCTTCTAATCCACTGCTCTACAAGTTTCCATGAGTTCTACTTTCTAATTCTTCTAGAATCAAATAAAAAAAAAATCCACACAACTTACTCTATCTTGCTCAGCCACCATCTGGATGTTTTAGAATCTCCCGACCTTGAAAGGTGAGATTCATCTGTTCCATTTCATCAGAGAGGCATTTTGCATCATAGCTCCCATATTTTATTTTAAGAACCATCTAATTATGTATTTTCTCTTTGATCACCTTTACCCTGAAAGATTCTCTTTTCACTTATTGTCATTGAACAATTAAAAGGATCTTAATCATTATTTATCAAAAATTAATGTTATTAATTTTATTGTATTTTGAGTAGGTAATACACATAATCTGACACAAAATTTAAAAGAACATATAAAAAACTATTGTGCCTTTCTGAAGTATTTATCCTCCTCACCTGCACTCTGAATCCCATCACCGCTTGCCTTACTAAAGCATTAAGCTATTAAGTTTCACCTCTCCTATCTTTAACCTCTCCTTCTCTACCCAGCATTTCCCAGTGGCATCCAAATATGATGAAATCAATTCTATGTTTAAAACAAATAAAATTTAAAATAACCTATATGAATCATATATTCTCCTCCAGCTACTGCTCTGACTTCTTTCCTTCAAGACAATTATCTCAAAAGAGAACCCAACCTGGACGTCTTCTCCATCTTGGGTAATGGCATTGCCATCCAGTTGGGCAAAGTAGATACCCTACCCTCTCTACTTCTTCACCCACCATTCATTACTCACTTTATTCCAGTATGGCTCTGACATGTTCTGCTTCATTAAAATGCTCTTGGATCAACAGTGATTATCCCTTTACATCTAGCAAGCACTTCTCAGTCCTCATTTTATCTAACTTCTCAACAACATTTGACACTATTGAGAGCTCCCTACTTTCTGCAACTCTCACCTCCCTTGGCTTCTGTTCTCTCACTCTCCCTTCATTTTTCTTCTACTTTAGCAGCTGCTCTTTCTAAGTCTTTTCCAGCTCTTCCTTTCCTATCTGGCTTTTAAAGATTGGAGTTTTTCAGGGCTCAGCCTAGGCTCCCTTTTCAATCTATATTTTTCTGCAGGTAGTTTTTATCTTCATGAGATTCCCAGATTTATATTCCCAGCCCCAAACCTTCCAAGTTTCAGATTGGCATAGCCCTATACCAAGTATTTCCACTGAAATGTTTAAAATGCTTATCAAATCCATTAAGAATAAGAAATAAAATCAAAGTTATTTACCCCCAAACAAGTCCTCTTCCATATCTTCAGGATTGGCACCACATTCCAGTTGGCAAACTAGAAACCCAGATGTCAACCTTGACCCTTATCTCTCCCTTACCTCCCTTATCTAGTCCACCATGAGATTTACACTTTACCATTTAAATACTACTTGCTTGTGGTTTCAGATACGTTACTCAGTATAGTTTTCAGCTATAATATTTTCTACTTTCCAAAGCCCACCAAAATTGATTAATCTGTGGAGATGTCCTTACATCCCAGTCTGACTGTGGCCATTGGGAATGAGTTTATAATCTTGTGATTTATAGTTTAGTGTGCTTAGTTAACTCCAAAGATTTCCTGTCAGTTCTTCACTGGACAGAGTTAATTTCCACAATCATAGGTTTAAGTAAAATTGTTGTGTCTTTATTACCTTTTATGTTTTTAGTTCATTTTTTTTAATCATACACTATTGACTTAAACCCATTTTTTTCTTAATCTCTTTTCAGAAATTAAATACATTCCCTAAACCTTCCTCTCAGCCTAGGTGGAAAATCTTTAAAAATTGTGAAACAGGGCTAGTACCTTGGTGTTGTAGAATCATTCCACATCAAGTTGATAAATCATGCAGATAGAAGTTATTTATCAAAGAAATATATTTATTTGAAACAATTTCAGTTTAAGTGCATGGTGTGCAGAGTTGGTTATACAGCTTTTACTAAATAATTTATCAAACTCTGAGCTTTTTGAAAAGAAATAAATAAAACCTCATACTAAAATTTTAAATGTTTATATATCTTGAACTGTACATTGAAGAAACATTATTATAGGTCATCAACATATCATACATACCTATTATGCTGAATTCAGTAGTGTAGTGGTTGCTAGTGTATTTCCAAATAAATACAAATAGGCCAAGATGGTGGAATAGGAAGACCCTGAGCTCACCTTCTTCCACAGACACACCAAAATTACAGCTATTTACAGAGATGCTATCTATGAGAATGACCTGAAGACTAGCAGAAAAGACTTTCCACAACTAAAGATATAAAGAAAGAACCACAATGAGACTGGTAGGAGGGGCAGAGATGTGGTTTAGTCAAGACCCACACTCTGGGATAAGTGACCCACAAATAGAAGAATAAGCATAATTGCAGAGGTTTTCCCCAAGGAATGAGACCACATTGGGCTCCCCCGCCCAGGAGTCCTGCACCATGAAGATCAGCACTCCGAATGTCTGGCTTTGAAGGCCAGTAGGGCTTGCATGTGGAAGAGCTGGCAGGTTGTAGGAAATAGAGACTCTGTTTTTAAAGGGCACATGCAGAATCTCACACACTCTATAAGTCTCAGAGCAAACGCAGTAATTTGAAAGGAGCCTGGGTCAGACCCACTTGCTGATCTTGGAGAGCCTCCTAGAGAGGCAGGAAGCAACTATAAGCTGCAAGTTAGAGAAGCCCGGTGGCAGGATGATGGGTAGCAGGTGATGTTGGCAAGCACTGCTGGGTCCCTACCTGGAAATATACTTTATAATCTGGATCTGTCTCTTACCGGTCATTGTGTGCAATTAATGGATGGGCCAGCCATTTGTAAAGGACCAGGGATATAGAGGACAATAGCCACCTGGTCCTAAGAATCCAGGAAACAATTTCTTCATCAATCACCCTCCTCCCACTGATGAGGAGCTCTCTGATCAGATACGCTCCCTGTTACTGATGTCAGGCTTAAGGCTCTATGATGGCAGGCAGGCACGCATATGAAGTGTGGGTCCCCTGTGGAGCAGACTGATGCTTTTTTGACTTTTTCAGCCTGAGGGGGAAATGCTTTGGGTCAGTTATTTCTGGCAATTCCCTGGGGGTAGCCCCATGGAAGGATTTGCCAGTATTTTTGATGAAGACCCTTTTGAAGAGGATAGTTTTGAGAGTTTCAGTTCTAGTCAAAATAAAGATTTTGTTAGTGATAAACAATATTTATTTCTTAGTGCAGTAGGAATGGTTTAACAAAATATTTGTATAAATCCAAGTGCACAGTACTTGGCATATATTGAATAGTTAATAAATGTTGGCTGCAGTTATTTCTACTGTTACATGCTTTGTTATCTGCTTTGGCTGTTGCATTGGATCACTGTCAATCACACCTCTAAATACCTAGAATGCTCGGAGGTACAGATTTAAACCCAAACTATCTCTATATTATAGGGTGTCTACAGAGTCCGTAGTGAGGTGGCTGTGATTGTATAGGAGACAAAACAGCTGCAGTCACCCTGAAAATGTTAGGGTAGAAATAATTTTCTGCTTCAAATTCAGTTAAAAGGATTTATAATAGAAACTCTGAAGCCACATATTCAGTCATGAACACAATATCACATCCATACCAAGTCCTTTACAACTTCTAGGGCTTTCATTCCTGTGAGAAAGCAGTTCTGTCCTGGTAAATGGAAGTTAATGAGTTTGGAAACATCGCCCAGCAGGAGAGCAGGTGGGGACTGTTCTGACAACTTTTAGAAAGATCCAAATCTTGTCAGTTTGCTGACACAATTAAGACTGATGATGTTTTATTTGTATTTTTTAAGGCTTTGCCATAAACATTTACTTTCACCTTTTTTTCTTCTCCACATCCCTCCATTTCTAGTCACTCTATATTAACAAAGATTAAGGCTGCAATTCAAGTCAAAATGTGATCTTCTTAAATCAAAACAACTTATCAAAGTGTATTGATGGGTGTGTGTCTAAACATACCAATATACTTCCTGATTAGTTATTTGGTGGCTCCCAACACATAATTAAAGCTTATTCAAGTAAATTCCAAAAGAAAGGCTTCCTTCTTTTTTGAAGGTATCCCTAAAATTATATGTTAACTGTTATTATTGTAATTACTTCTTTTTAGAAATGGGCTGTGGATTTTTAAAAGGCAAGGGTTGGGTGGGGTACTGTGGAGGCCCTGGTGGTTGATGCAGATTTTTAAAGTTTTCTTTAAGCTTCCTGATGATCTCAGTTTACCTGGGGCCCTGCTAACTTGCACATGCTCACTTCAGATCCGTCAAAATAACAGAATCTAGGCTGCTGGGAGTATAAAGGAAGCTTCTCTAAGAGAAGAGAAAATCAAAAATGGGCATTTCTTCAAATCCAAACCAAGCCAAAAAGCAAAAGTGCTGGGTCTTCATCCTTTCCAAGACCTCAGTCTCACCAGTCACTCTATCTAGTCATAATAGAGACAGAAAAGCAGCTCACCTGGTGATGAAGCCAAACACTGACCAGCTCTGGCTGAGGCAAGAGCACAGGTTGGAAGGAACTGGGAAACCCAAGACAGTTATTAGAGGTGAGCTCCCTGGGGACACTTTCTGGGAAGGCATTCTGTCCCGGCTGGCTTTAGGCCTCTAAGCTACAGTGAAGTTCCTAGAAGTGAACTCTGCAAGTTCCCAAGAATGAACCCTCCTCTCTCCTTCCTGGATTTACCCAGTGCTCTGCTGGTAGACATTTGTGTCTAACAATTTGCTGTTATAAATGGTGGTACAAGATAAAGTTGTGTACTTAATCTCATTTCACACATATGAGAAAGAATCTGTAGGCTAAAGTGAAATTACTAAGTCAAAAGGCAAGTGCACTTAAAATTTTGACAAATAATACAACTTTTTCTCCTTTAAAAACTTTACCTATGATTCATGAGTGTTTATTTCATTAGCCCATTGTCAGACTGTACATATGACTCTTATTTTGCCAATCTGATATATGAAAAATAGCACCCTATATGGTTTTAAATTGCATTTTTCTTATAAGTGAGACTGAGCATCTTGATATATTATTTGTTTTCTGTAAACTATCTTTTCCCAAATTTATACTAGACTGTTAGTATGTTATTGATTTATAAGGTTCTTTACATATTAGGAAAATTAGCTATTTCTGATATGTTACAATTTAGTTTTTAGTTTGTCATTTGTCTTTTGATTTTGATTATATGCAAAATAAATTGATACTTAGAAGGGCTCTTTCACATCAAGATTTTGTGTGTGAGATACATAGAGAGAGAGAGAGAGAGAGAGAGAGAGAGAGGGAGAGGGTCTCCCATGGTGTCTTTTAGTAATTTCATGGATTCATGGCTTTAGTACTTTCATTTTTAACATTTAAATCTTTGACCCATTTAGAATATATTCTGGCATGAGGCGTGAACCCAATTTTATTTTCTTCCAGATAGAAACCTAGTAGTTCCAACCTAATTCACTTTTTGAAAAAATCTTTTCTATACTTGATTAATCTTGACTAAAATATTACGAGTGTTTCCAGTTCTGGTAGAATGTTTTGCCCCAGAATGTGTCGTACTTAGATCCAAGTGGATAGAGTTTCTAGAGAGGTGAATTTAGAGTCTTTCTGAAGCTTTGCTTCTGAATTTTTGCGTAAAATATCCTGGGCATGTCAGTTTGATTTTCATCCATTATTTGATTTCAATGGCCACAGAAACTTATGTTGAATATTCATATATAATTCTATCCAGACTGAAATACAGCTTTTTATTGGTATTTTAAAATATACTTCTGTCTCTGTGTGGTGTGTGTGTTTGTGTAAGGCACTCTGCCTGTGACACAACAAGGCATATAAATACATTTGAGACAGAATTCCCACTCTGTCAAGGCACTTGCAGCCTAGAACAAGGATACAAGTAGACCAGTAGTACTCTACCCAGTGCTCACAAGCCTTCCTTCCTTCCTCCTTCCTGCAAGTTCTGATTTATAAGCATGCCTCCTTTACCCATGACAGCTGCAGAGAATATTGATCATGTCCCTTTGGGTGCTCTAACGTCCAAAGTTCACAGATGACATTTTAATTTAGCACATAGGCATCTGAATGCATTTCTTTCCCATTACTATAGCTGGGTTGGCCCTCCTAGGAAGATGGAGACGTGAAATAGCAAAGCCCTTTGAGTAACCAGTTGCATCTAGGCTGCTTTAAGAACAGTGTAGCTGGGGCTCCCACTTCTAACCTAAGCAGTGCAAGAAAAAACTACAATTCCCTTTTCACCATATTGCCTACTAGAACATCATCTTAGAGATAATAATATACAAATTAAGATATATAAAAGAAAGTGAAGGCTATAACTTTAGGAATAAGAAAGATTTATAGAAAAAGCAGGTGACTAAAAGAGAAATGACTTTGAAGCTTTCATTAGCACTGAAATTGATGGACTTAGAAAGAGGGGAGAATGAATATGTTTGTGTTTTCACACTTTTACCTCTCATTGTCCACAGATCCTACAATTGCATAGCCATTTTGGTATAATACCAACATGAGTGGGTTTGGGTCAAGAAGATTAAAAAAGAATGAGAAGTGGCTTTAGGTGGAGAAAAGGATCTGCCTAGAAAATAAGAGGAAGGTATGAGTAACGCCAGGTAAATTCTTATGCGCAAGAAAGGCATGGTATCTGTAGTACATTGCATGGTAATCAGTAGATGAAGAAGACTTGATATCAGAATCAAATCACAGAAGCACAGAAACTGGTCATTGCTGAGCCCCTGGAAGCAGGTGATTGAAGTCCACGGTAAACTGCGTTTGCATTGCCTTCAAAGGTACTGATTTTTCTTTCCTGGCCACTGAGGTTTTTATTGGAACCATTTGGGGCTGTACGTGTAAAGATGGTGAGATGGACTAACTGAACTCTCAAGGTACTACTTTATGATGATTTTTGAAATTAAGCATTATTATTATACCCCCTTATTCATTAAATCTGCTGTGGCACTCAGTATTACAAATGACAGATAACAGCCCTCTCCCAACAAAGTCAGAGATTTTCTGTAAGCGCACTGGTTTTACAGATCCCATAGGCACACTAGCATACAGTTAGTCAAATATTTGTACTTTTATAACACTGATGATCTATGTCTAGTGTGATTTTTATTTTCCCAACCCCTTCTCACCTCTTCATCATGAAAACAAGTTCTTACATCTTTCTGTCAAAGCAACATATTTGGTCCATTGACCATTTGAAGAGTGTGTGGTTTTTTTTTTCTTTCCATCTTAGCAAAGAGATCAATAGTTCTAATTCTGTAAGTTCAAATTTTCTTATGTATGCCTTTATAGTTTCTGTGAGGTAAGGGATTTTTAAAGACTTCTGTTTTCTGAGCATTGATAGAACATCAGAAGTGGCGGGAAACAGGTTAATTTTGAATGAACCCTGAGCACAGAGGAAAGGAGCCAGGGGAGATCACAGAATAAAAGAAATGGAGATGTTTAGTTAACAAGCAAAGTCAGGAGTCCTCTGAAAGGAGGTGTGACAAGAAGACACCAGTAGTATAAAGAAGCTAGTTATGGGGCAGACTGATCAGGGAAGGGCTGGAAATGGGCACAGATCCTATCACATGTTAATCTGCAGAAATCCCCTGCTTTGGTTGAGTTTGCCTCTAAAGCTAATGGCATTTCTTTGCTTACACAGTAACAGGAGGCAGGGGTGAGGAAGAGAACAGGAACACAGACATCCACATGCATGTAAGCACCATTTACAGAGCATCTGTACGTGCCAAGCCCCTGCTAATAAGCCTTATACAAGCCCAGTGTTACTTAATATTAACCACCACCCTATGAGATGGATACTATTGTCACTTACATCCTGCAGGTGAAGAAACTGAAACTTAGAGAAGTTCAGTGCCTCAAATTTCATGCCTATGGAGTGGTTTCTGCATGGCTAGAAATCTTTTAATTATTTGCTATACATTTAAGAAAGTATTTTTATTAAGCTAAATTCTTAGGTAGTTGGAGCCAGTCAGTGCCTCTTGCATATCAGAGTGAAACCTTCTGTGGGAAGCAGGGAACCATGTTCTAATTCTGTGCTTCATCGTGTCTTTGAGAGCTTCTGCTTGCTGTCAGCAGTGAGAGCCCATACAGTGAACCGAGCATCCTCCAAGCAGACCCTGGTCTGGAAACTTAAAGATGTGTGCTGTAAAGCAATTATAAGAGAGCTAGGGATTTAAAAAAAAAAAAATGTCAGCAGTTTTGAAGCAGAAAGAAAAAGGTTTATGAAGAAAACTCTATTAAAGTCATCAACTTTCTCTTGCTTAAGGTCAAAAACTTACAGCATGCTGTAATACTATTTATTATGTTACAGATGCGTGCCAGCAGTCATCTGTTTCCTTGCCCTTGTTATATTTCTGCCTGGGGTATTTATAGTTGATCATTGTTCTCTTAATGGATTGAACTAATAAACAAGCATGTGAAAACTACTGTACCTGTAGAGCTAAAATAAAAGGGAGATATAAAGACTGTCGTCTGAAGATTTGCAATGTTCTTTCCTAAAGCATCATCAGGGAAGTCAATTTGACAAGAATGACATTGATTTGTGGTTGAGGACAAGGGAATCTATTGGGAAACTAAATGCCACCCAATTAATCTATCTTGGATAAAAGAACTCACGAAGTAGTGGAGGGTAGTGTAAAAAAGCTTCTCTACAGTGTGGACTTGGTTTTCTTTTTGAGACCAAAGTTCTGTCCTCAGAAGATTATACTTCAGGGGGGATTCTGGGCGCCTGTCATTTCCACAGTATATCAAGCTCAGAAAGAATGTCTGTTAATCACTTTATGGAATTACACATGGTAAATCTTTGATGGTTGGACTTTGATCGTCATCAAAGACAGAACCTACAGGGTCCAAGGAGTGGGGGTGAGGGGACCGTGTAATCAAGGCAAGAATGTAGATTGATGAGATTAATTTTAATCATCAATGGAGCCAGAATACACAGAGCAAGTGTTTAATAATTATTTGAATGCGTGAACAAATAGAAAGAAAAGAAAGGGAGGATGATGTTGGTTGTCTCTATGGTTAGGATTCATACCCATGGCTTATGAGTCTAGTCTAGAGCAATCATTTTGGATTAAGATTTTGAAAGATAAATTTATTATATTTGGGGGCTTATACTCCGGTTCACCAGATATCTTAACTACAGAACTTAGTTGCAGTGAAGGAATTTTAGCTTCCCATATATTCAGCTCCTATATTTAACAAAGGGAAAATTTGAGGCTCAGAGAGATTTGGTGATCATCTAAGGTCATAGCCCTAATTAACAGCAGAGCTGGGGTTAGAATTTGAGTTCCCTTACAGTCTTTTCTGTATAGATCTGACTTTCCATTATTATGAACTCACAGATCAGGACCAATAACATTCTGGTATATGAACTTTTCCTCCAATTCTGTTTGCACCATATATTGATTTAACTTCTATTTCAAATATTTATTAAGCATCTACTGTATGTCAAGTTCTGGGGGCCACTGTAAAGACAGCCATGGGCTCAGCCCTCGTGGATTTTACCATCTAATGGAAGCCAGACATGAAATGAGTAATTACACATGAAAAGGGAGCTCTTCAGGGAACTCTGCTTTCTGGGCCAGAAAATGGAATGCCCCCCAGAGGCTCTTAGACAAATGTAGGAGCAAGAATTTGTGCCTTTGACTTTAAATTTAGGATTCTTATGAAATCACAACTACCTTTAAAGTGCTGAAGCACCACTGCCTTATATTGGTTATCAGTCAGTTTCTTGGTTCATTTGTTGTTGTTGTTGTTGTTGTTGTTGTTGTTGTTGTTGTTGTTGTTGTTATTTAATGCACGGACTGTGGTGAAATCTACTGTTTTCCCTGCACAGTATTCATTTCTATTTTGAGTAACAGCAAGAAGAATTTCCCTTTCAAGATCTGTTTTTCTTCTGTTCTCAATCCGTGTGTGTGTGTGTGTGTGTGTGTGTGTGTGTGTGTGTATTTAAAGAGAGCATAAACTCTGGCCGGAGTATTTGATTCGGGAGTGAACACTCCAGCCCAGCTGGCCCATCTAAAGCTGCTGTGAAGGGGAAACCCTCTCCTCTGCTGGGCATGAAGTAGGGAGACTCTGAGACTGGGGCTCTGAGCCTGCCTGAGGGTGAAGCCCATACCCAGGGAAGCAATGCCACCTGAGCCTCTAGATGTGGCTCTGCCTGGATCATGAAACTTCCACTTATGGAGTGGAAAAAAAAAAGTTTTTGCTTAAACTAGATTTAGTTGGGATTTCTGATACTTTCAACAGGGAGAGTCGTGACTGGTACCCCAATTATACAAAACAACTGAGAGTTTTATAGACATGTTTAATACAGCCACACACTTGATTAAGGAAATTGTGCAAATGACTAATGTAGTTTCCACAGAATAATCTGGCCCACTGTGTAGGAGGTGGGGAAGGATTTGTAGATTATGAATCCTAGTCCCTCTCGCTTTCTTGGGTTTTCTATCAATCACCTTCAATAATCAGATCAGAGTTTCTCAAAATTTGATCTGCATCTAAATCACCCAGATGATCCTGATATGGTGGAGCTTGGTCCACCCTTTGAGGACGTGGATGAAGGAGCCAACAGATTTACTCACTTCCTCCCTGCATAACTGCAGATCTATTGTTAGAATTTGGTGCATCCCTGATAAAGCAAACTCCAGTCTTAGCAGAGTGGCTTCCGAGAGAGACTTCATTTCCAGATTCCTCTGCGCAAATAGAAGTTGTGAAACTGAATTTGGGACTGTCACTAAGTCTTTCATCTTGTTTGGACACTGAAAAGATATAAAGCTCTCTGCAACCTTGAGAGGAAGAGAAAGGTCTTTTGTTGGTAGAAGAGCCTACCCTGTAGGGACCAGGCCCTTTGTCCTTGTTAAGGCTAAAGATAAAGAGAAAGGAGCTTAGAGGGCAGATGCAAGGGGCTTTGACTCAGAGCCTTCAAAGACTAATTGCAGCACAACATCCACTACCAGTGGGGCCTCGCTAGGGCTGATTGTGAGCTGCTTTTCAGGGGGAAGTAAGATGGAGCTGCTCAGCCTCAGAGAGGCTGAATGGCTGTCCAAAGTTTCATGAGAAAGTGAGAAACACTCAGGACTCCACAGAAACAATCACAGAAAGTTACCACTGAGGGAAGCTGCTGCTGTAGGCACTCAGCCTAAAGAACAAAAGTGACAGCTAAGAGCTTCAGAGAGCAGTTGCTGTGAGCATCACCCCGGATATTTCCTAAGGACTGACTGTGTGCAAAACCATTAACAAATTATTGATGTGAATGGGCTACCTGGAGAAGGTAGACCAAATCCTGCACCAGAAGATCTTATAGTCCAGAAGGAGAGAAAACGTGTGTTCCCTGAACACGGTGCAGCATGAGTGAGCACCAATGAGGAGGACAAATGAAATGCTGTTCCAGAGGGGAGGGGCAGGCGAGAGGACTCATGCCTGTTGGTGGACAGGCAGGGAGCACAGAGCTGCACAGAGGAGCAGTGGAGATGTTCATTGAATCTGAGAGTGAAAGGCCTGGGTTTCCAGACTGTGGCCACTGGGAACCCGCTTGAAGGTGTCTAAGCAAGGAAGTGTAATGGACAGAGCCAGATTCTAGGAGGAGTTATGTTTCTAAGAAGTGGTATAGCTCTACACCCACAGCTTAGAAGGGATCTTCAAATGAAGAGATCCTCCCCTAAAAAATGAGGAAAATGTAGGTGACCTAGTGTACTCCAGGTCACCTCTCAAGGATGAGTTTCAAAGTTTCAACTCAGATTCTCAGAATACCCATTGAATGCCAATAGTTTTCGAAATGACAAATGCGCATACCCTTGACAGAGCAACCAACCTCTGGAAATTTTACCTTGGAAAGTACATGTGTAAAATGACATGTATACACGTTGTTCCCTGCAGCATCCTTTTAAATAACAAAAGATTGGAAACAACCCAAGTGTCCAATGGGTAATTGATGGAATCAATTATTGTATCTCTATGCAATGAGACATTATGCACCTGTAAGAAGAATGAGAAATCTTACCATATTCTTAAAAAAAAAAGATAGGCTGCTAATTTGGGGGAAAAAATAGTGCAGAAGAGTCTGTTACTTTCTGTATAAAAAATGAAAAAAAGAACTGTATCTTTTCATATTTTATTTGCATTTTTTAAACCCCAGAGGAATACAATAAAAAAAATCTACTGTAAAGTAGTTATCCAAGGGAGAAGGGTGTAAACTTGAGGGAGGAGAGACAGGAGTGAAAATGAATCTTTTCATTCTAATCCTTAGTTGTATTTTAAATACGTGAGGGCATTAAGTAGTCAACATATTAAGTGTTTTATTAAATGCTGAGCAGAACACATTCAGCAGGAGCTTCTGTTGTTCATGAGGCTGGGCTTTGATTCACGGCTCAACACAGAGGCTCCTGAGGGAAGAGACTGTGAATCAGGAGCTTCCATATAGAGCAGGGTGGCTTCCCAGCATTTATTCATTCACATCCTCTCAGAAGAATCTACTTCCTGCTCTTTGCTGTTAGGCAAAACTGCTTGTTCTCCTGCAGCAGAATTTGTGCCTCAAGGAAGGCTTTGGGATGTGCTCCAGTCACTAAGATACCATCTCTGTGACGGCCTGTCCCCTGTGCCCAGCCCTCCTGGAGCAGATAATGCAGTCCTGCTCAATTCCCCAAGCTCAGTGGGCACCTGCCTTCAGAGCACAGTGCTCCCACTTTCTAACAGATATCCACTTTGTATCAAATTCTATCTAACCAGAGGATAACAATTGTCATTAGTGTCACCATCAGCAATTCAGGAGTTGTCTCCTTCACCCCTTACAGACATCACCAAGACCTCTGTCTTCTTTTCCTCTCAAGAAAAGGTGCTCAACCTCACTAATCATCAGGGAAATGGAAATCAAAACCACCGTGAGATATCACCTCACACCTGTCAGAATGGCTGTTATAAAAAAAAAAAAACCCACAAATAACAAGTGTTGGCGAGGATGTGGAGAAAAAGGAACCCTTATACACTGTTGGTGGCTGTGTAAATTGGTGCAGCTACCACTGAAAACAGTATGGAGATTTCTCAAAACACTAAAAAAAGAACTACCATATGACCCAGAAATTACATTTGTGGGTATATATCCTAAAAAACACAAAAAACAGTAATTCAGAAAGATACATGCACCCCAATGTTCATAGCAGCATTATTTGCATTTGCCAGGATATGGAAGCAACGTAAGTGTCCATCAACAGATGACTGAATAAAGATGTGGTATGTGTGTGTGTGTATATATATTTTTGTATATACATATACATGCATATATAATGGAATACTACTCAGCCATAAAGAAGAATGAAATTTTGCCATTTGCAGCAACATGGATGGACTTGGAGGGCATTATGCTAAGTGAAATAAGTCAGACAGAGAAAGACAAACGCTGTATGATATCACTTATATGTAGAAGAAGAAAAATACAACAAACTAGTGAATATGACAAAAAAGAAGCAGACTTGCATATACAGCGAACAAACTAGTGGTTACCTGTGGGAAGAGTGAGGGGGAAGAGTTTACAGGGGGAGAGGAGTAAGAGGTACAAACTATTTGGTATAAAATAAGCTACAAGGATATATTGTACAACATGGGGAATATAGCCAATATTTTATGATAATTATAAAGGAGTATAACCTTTAAAAATTGTGAAGCACTATATTGTACGCTGGTAACGTAATATTATATAGCAACTATACTTCAATTGAAAATCAAAAAATAAAATACAAGACTTAAAGTTGCATAAATATGGATTCAAATCTGAGTTAGACATTTATCAGCATGGCCTTGAAAAGGTTGATTGATATATCCAGCCCAGTTTCCTCACCTAAAAATGAAATTGTTTCATAAAGTAGAAGAGAAAATACATTCAAAGCATCATCCCTGTACATGGCATTTAGCAAAGACTTAATAAATGTGTTGTTGTTGATGTATAAGGACCTTCTTCTGGTTGTGAAACCTCTGATGTAGAATAATCTGGAAGCATTTGATAGAAAATATATTGAAAACCTTTATCAGCTTGCTTAGATCTGTTACAGTAAAGAAACATGGAATCTCCTCCAAGAATTCCATGGAAACTTCTTTCATTTTCCTGAAATGATCTACCTGAAACCAAGGGATGATTTCTCCTTCACGTAGTTCTGAACATGTTCCCAATTCAAACTATATATTTGTTTATATACATAGCCAGAGTGGCTGATAGTCATTAAAGCTGCATTAGGCTTCCTTGCTGTAACCTCCTCCTCTAATTAGGCTTGTAACTGCAGAGCAAGGACAAATTGATTTAGCCAAGGCATCCTCTACAGGGAGCCTGGCCACAAGACAGACTCCGCACGTCCCTCTCTTTGTTTTCTATAAATATGCCCACATGACATACCCCACCACCCCCATCAGAAAGCAAAAACTCTCTGCTGCTGGCGGGCCCCTGGCCCAGCTCCTTGAAGGAGTCAGCTGCTCCATTCAGGTTCACAGCTTTTCTGCTCCTGAAACTTTCAGTGACCAGAGAACGAGGATGGACTCTGTGCGAAGAGACCCTGAGCTCTGGGGAGGGTCCCTCCAGCCTGTCCTTTCTAAGGTCTCTTGAGTGAAGCTGTGACTCTTCAGGGAGTCCATTCTCTTTGCTTACCTTACTCCCTTCCTCCCTCCCTCCCTTTTTACCTTCCTTCTTCTCTTTCTCCCTTCCTTTCTTCCCTCCTGTCTTCCTGCCTTCCTTCCTTGTCTAATACAAATAAATAAACTTCCTAATAAACCTAAAGAATTTACTACTACTATATCATTTTAAAGGCTTAATCTTTTTTTTTTGTTTTTAAGATGAGACAACTTGGTCTGAAAGACATTATACAACTCAACAAATGATGATTCAGATAGTGGTGAGCTGGGATAGGAAGCAGATCAGTCTGACTCTAGAGCCCACCCTCAGCCACCTTACTCTACTGCCCCTCATTTTGAAAGAAGGTCCTGGGCTAATTGCCTTGCAGCATTTGAGAGGGGCACATCATTAGGCATTCTCCCTCCCTGTTCTGTTTTAATGGCACACAGAGAAACCTGATTGCTTGGGCCGAATGGAAAATGAATGCTACAGAGGAGGCTTATTAATGGACCAGGGTTATTCTGAGGTCTTCACAAAGCATGGGTCATCCTCAGCTCAAAACCATCATAAGCTATAATAGCCACATCTTTGCAGGATATTATTCAGTATTCAGTCGAGTTCAGGGGTAAAAAAGCAACAGTATATCTGCAGAGGGAACCAAAAAAGGATAAAGGACCTTCCCTTGCCTGTAATTTGAATACAGCTTCTCAGGAACCTAATTTGGACTCAGGGCTCCCCCAGCAGAAACCATGAAGTATTTAAGGAACTACTTCAGCCAGATGACACATTATTAATAGTAATAAGGGGTGAAATTATTTAGTATTTACATGGCCCTTTATTTGCAGGGAGTGAATGATGACTTCCTCACACACCTTATAATCCTAATGATCAGTTTGTGTGCTCCCATTTGTCATGCTTGTATGTATCTGAGGCATTTAAACATTTGTGATGCTAAGTTAAATTAATGCTTATGAAAGCCCTGTGTGGTTTGGTGTTTCATCTAATCATAGAACACTTGCCTTCCCAGTCGAGGACTCTATACCCAAGTCTCCTTGACCATCAAAGGCTTCTGCAGGCTGATTAGGGCCATGAGCCTTAGAACCAGTTGTCTTCTGTTAGTGGAGACTGACTCATTGACAGATCTTCTACTTGAGACATCTCTGCTTCTAGCTTCAAAATCTTTTCTTGGCTCTATTTCCATAGTTCAGTGTCTTTAAATAGATTTGATCTTAAGATCCCTAAGCTTTAATTAACTTTAATTAACCAAATCCTGACTGCAGGCTTAAGTGGGATAATGCAGAGCAAACTGGGATTTGCTGTAGATAATATTTATCCACGATCTTCCTTGTAAGTCCACATCTGATAACTGCTTTTCCTATTTTATGAGTTAGATGGTGATGGTGGTGATGATGAAGATAATCAAAAAGAATTCATTGAGTCTCAGATGTCAAGCACTTAGCTAAGTACTTCACTTAAGCATTCACATTTACTCCTTACAGGAATCATATGAGGTATTATTATTATTAAAATTAATATCATTCTCATTTTACAGAGGTAGGAGATGGGGCCCAGTTCACACAGCCAGCCAGTGAGTGTGATGTTCACATCCAGGTCACCTGACTCCACCGCATGCTCTGTGACCACTGTAACCCTTGTCCATCCCTCATTTGCTCCAGATCTCTGGAGTCTTGCAAGCTGAGGGAATGTGCAGGGCTTCTTCAACTGTTCTCCATCTATCTTGGTTTCACCGATGGTTTGTTTACGAAACCTCTGTGTACTCCGTTGCCTTCATATTGAAAGCTAAAAGTCAAAAGAATTAGTCTCAGCCCTTCATGCTCCTCTGTCTTCCCTCTCTTCTTTATTTTTCCCTTCTAGAATCATGGCCTGAGTCTCAGCTTTATGGTCCTCTTTTTTAGAATAGAACTGAATTTTCTTCATTTTATAATCTGACTCCATCTACTGTATATCCTAACAGCACTGTAGGGGGCCTACGCATTGCCCTTAGTCCACACGCTGGTGAAAATAAATTAGCATCTGGCCAGAAGACACAATTTTTCTTCTTAAGAAATATGAATCTCTGAGGCCAGGGAAATTCTGCAAAAATAACAAAGTTTACTTACACTTCTTCTGGACTCTCACCTCTGGCCTCCCCAGTGTCCCCATATCACTCTTCTCATGTAGGAAAGTGACCTGGGATATTGATCCACACTGAGTGTTGGTAACATAACGTGGTACCTCTGTCAGGTGGTACTAAAATATATGACTGTGGAGGAGGGGACTTAAAGGAATATTTCTCAAGTGGTATAATTTAAAGTTGAAATAATAACAGTTACCAAGTATCATGTTCTTACTTAGTTCTGGGCACTCCATCAAGTCCCTCCCATTTCATTTCTTATGTCAACCTTACACGAGATACCTGATCCTGTCTTACTAATGGAGAAATGGCAAATAGTTTGGCTCATATGTCACAGCTGGAAAGTGGGGGAAATGAGTTCAAATGCTGGCCTGTTTCATTCTAAAACCACACCCAACCTCTCTGGTCCACCTGGATGAAGGACACTGGTATGAGCAGGAAACCATTCCCTATGACGGTCAGATAGAGGCGCCACCCACCCTATCTGCACACAGAATGACCCTGGCAAAGGATTAGCTGGGATCCCCTCTCACACCCATGGTGATGATGTTTCCCTCCCATCTGTGGTGGGAATTTACCAGGTGGTAGAGGGTGACAATGAGGGTGATGCCTGAACCTCACCTATGGCATAAGAATCAACCCAGGGAATCCTCAGACCCACCTCTCCTTTGAACAGAACTAACCTCTTTCCTTCCTCCATCCTAGGTAGGAGAGGAGGGGATCCTATACAAGGAAGGAGTGAGGACCCATTTATTGAGCACCTACTGGATGCACACTCTGTGCTAGGCTCTTTCAGACTTATCTCATGGAGAGCTCATTCCTCTTTCTTCAGAGAGATCTGTTGACTAAACTTTGTTATGGGGAATCAGATAACTGGAAAATAAATCACAGAGAACTTACTTGGCTTGGCTTTTGCATAGTTTTTGCTATATAAGATAAGGCATTAGCTCAAAGCCTGTGTGATGGTTAATTTTTAATGTGCCAACTTGGCTAAGTAGTAATACTATTATTAAATCAGACACTATCAGGTGTTGCACTGAAGCTATTTTCTAGATGTAGTTAACATTTACAGTCGGTTGATTTCAAGTAAAGGAAATTACCCTTAATTATGTGGGTGGGCCTCATCCAATCAGATGAAAACATTAAAAACAAACAAACAAACAAAATCTGAGATTTCTTGGAGATGAAATTCTGCATCAAAACTGCAGTATCAACTGCCTGAGTTTTCAGCCTGCCCTACGGATTTCAGCTTCCTCAATGACATGAGCCAATTCCTTAAAAATAAATCTATCTCTATCTATAATGTGTCATCTGTTTCAGCCTGAAAAATTTGAAACTCTTGAAAGCACTCATTTGGGAGTTGCCAACCCTGGGAGCAGCAATGTTGCTTCATTTTGTCTCTTGTATGTCATTCTTTCATTCCCAACATCCCCTGAGACACACTTTAAGTGTTGCTGTCACCTGGCTTCAGAGGTGAGAGGCCATAGGGTTCTGAGTTCTTTCACTTCTAGTCCCATTGAAAGGGTAAAAAGAACACTGTGGCTGAGCAGATGCCGCAGGGGCCAGGGAATTTTGTGTCACTGTGACATTGTGTTTCGTGTGGACCCTTAAAGAGAAGAGGGGCTGCCCACGTTGTCTCCACCCCATCCCCAATGCAGATGAGAGGACCACAATCACTTTGCTGTCCTCTGTGGAAAACACCAGTTGGGGAGGTCTGTGTCACTTTCAAGGCCTCCCTCTCAGGGCCTCAGACTTTTGTAAGCATCAGACATTTGTAGCATCGAGTCAAACTTAATCAGTTTCTCTGTGACAGATTTAAAGTCCATCCCGTTCTGGGGAAAGATCATCCAAAGAGCCCGAAGATGAGCTCACTTGCCTCTCTTCAAAGACAAGTTAGTGGAAAAAATTCAACAGAGGAGTGTTTAGCAGGTTGAAGCTCATAAATCTGTCAGCGAACTTTACTAACCACTTGCAGGAAATTAAGCAAGGCTTTTTTTCCCTTACCTCCAATGTCATTTTGAATTATGTAGTCTGCATTATGGAGAGATCTGCTTCTTCTAGGCTGCTAGCCAGGCATTTGGAAGACAGGGATAGGTTTTATTTCTGTATCAACCTGTTTCTGATTCAGAGTTTAGGGTGACATATAGTCAGGCATCAGGTTAAAAAAATAATCTGTTATAGGTCAGTCAACCCACTTTCCATTATGCTCAACAGGATAAAATTGGTAATATTGACAACATACTGAGTTGCATTGGTTTTCCTATTCAAGCAGAAAACCTTGGGAAACTTTTCTTTTTCATTCCACTACCCTGTTAGTTATGCAAAAATCCTCTAAGGGGAAATTTTATTAGTCATAAATTCTTTAGATGTATCTGCATTATTTTCCTGAAAGATTTGACCTTAAGTGCAAATAATTTACCACTTACTGCGTGCTGACTCTGCAGGGTCTCCATGCCATCTTATTCTAGTTGTGTAATGAGACAGAGATGCCCAGCTGAAGGGTGAGTGAGTGATGAGTGGGAGCTAAAATCCAGCCACATTCCACTTGCTGGGTTGTTCCCCATGAGGAAGGGGTATCTTTCTCCAATTCACATGAGGCACCGCTGGTGGTTTATACACATATAATATATTTAATATTTATATTTAATCTACATATACATATTTAATCTGCACAAATGCTGCACAAAGTAGAGTGATGAATGTGGAGAGAGGGAGGCTTAGGATGTACCCTGTGCTGTAGGATTGGAATTGTTGGTATCTGTATGGACTCATGATATTTAATAGAGAGACAGACAGACATAGTCATAAATAAATGTAAGAGGTGTGTGTGCATGTGCACACATGAGCATTTTCTAACTCTGCTTAGAGTAAGACAAACTAGGGCTTAAATCTTCGTACTTTGTCCATATGCATATGGCTTTGGTCAAATCACTTACCAGTTGTAAGCCTCATCTTCCTGATCCAGAACAAACAAATAAACAAAACGAAAAGAACAAAAAACAAGAAAGAAAGGAAAATGAGGATAGTAATAATATCTACCTAACAAAGTTCTTGTGAGGATTAAATAAGATACAGCATACTTATTATAATGTCTGGCACACACGATGTAATCCCCAACTATGGCTAAAATAGTAACACTATTACTAATTTATTATTATTATGTAATGTTTATCTAAAATGGTCTGTCCAGCACACCTGGGTAACTCCCATCATGACCCTTGCTTGCCCTGTTTGTTTTTTCCCAGGATGCTGAATTTAATTTAAGTAGAGCCACCAAAATCCAGCCAAGATTTCCCCAGGGTCAAGGCCTGCCCTTTAGGGAGCTGTTCTTCCCAATGAGTCAGGCCGAGCCCAGGGGACTCTGAGTGTTAGATCAGAGCCTGGATCAGCAAGCCGAATCTGATCATGAAATTGCTCAGAAAGCCTGTCCCTGCAGATATACTACCTGGCTGAGCTCTTCCAAGGGAGGACCTGTCTTCTTTCCTCCAATCAGTAACTCAGTCATAATTATAAGATCAAACAGCATCCTCATCATCCACCACCCTAATTTCACACGAAATATGTTAAAATGATTTTTGTTTCTGAGGCCTTTCATTAGGGAGGGTATTACTGATCTCACCTGAATAAGGAGGATCACAGTGACGAAATCTGATGAACCTCTTTCCTACTTGGTTCAACCAAAGCATGGTGCCACACCACAAGGCAATGACATCTTAGGTCCCAGGAGAAAAAATCCAGGTGAAACTATCAGATGTTGTAGTTCTTTGCTGAAATCCACATCCTCCCATCCTAGGCAGAGTGCCAGAGCTCCATGGGCTTGCAGATGCAGAGAGCACTTGGAAGAAGACCATCAAGCAGGTTTTGCGCATTCTTGACAACTGTGATCGGGGAATTATTTAAGGTAGTGTTCTTTGATCACTTGAGGAGTCATTAAGCACTCGGTATACTGATTACACTCTTTAGATTTTCTTTGAACCAAATTACACCATAAGAATTTCTTCCATAAACATTTCTTCCATAAACTTTGGGGGGAAAAAATAACAATTCAGTAAATAATAATAGTAAATTATATAATTCTTTACATTTTGACTTCCATTATTTTGTTAGGTTTTTGTGGGTCTTTCTGGAACATTTTCATCTTCTCAGCTTGTGATCAAGAATTTGTGGATACTTTTGCAAAAACAAGAGGCTGGGCAAGGAAGCAGCCTTTGGGTTAGGGCTGGGTAGGAAAGGGGGAAAAAGCTCGCCAGAGGAAGACTAACTCTCCTCTGAAGGAAGAACACTCCCCTTTGGGTTCAAAAGAACATGGACTATGGGTTCCCCAAGTAGAACCTGGATCAAATTTATTTTCCTTCACTTACCAGCAGTGTATCCTTGGCATGTACTCCTTACCTGTGAGGTGTGGATAAGAGCATCTACTTTGAGGTATTTTTGGGAGGACTGTCCATCAACATTGTTGTCCCTTGGACTGTTGGCCAAGATCTGGAGCTTCTTGATTGGTCCTGGTGCTCAAAGTTACTGGCTCACTGGACCTTCTACAGATAGTGGCTCAAAGCAGACCTGTCTCATTTGGCTACAGTTTTCCTAAAGAGCCTCCTCTGCTTGTCCTGAAGATCCATCCCAACCTCTATGAGAAACTATTTGCTTTTGCAGAAATGATTTTGCTTTGTCTTTGCCTTTCATAAACCCCATTTTAGTTTATAGTATAATTAGACCAAGGGAGGGAGAAGTCTGATTATATATCTTTAGCTCAATTAAACTCAGGTTTTATTTATAAAATTTCTGCTTATAAATGTTTCCCTGGGAACATATGTGTTGAGAAAAGTAAGTCTCCTTGTCTATTTTTACATACTTTCAAAAAGACCACTTAGTATTTTAACTCTATTTTATAATCTCTAATTTATGACTCATGCTTTTCAAAGCACATTGTATTCACTACATCATTGGGTCCTCAGAGCAATAAGAGTATTATTTCCACCTTCCAGATTAGGGAAAAGTAAGTTCAAGAGTTTGTGATTCAGAAGCCACAGAACGGACATTAGGACTTGGGACTGCTAGTTCCCAGTGCTGTGTTCCCAATACTCGTTCCCAGTGCTTCAACTTTCCCATATTGTGACTCATTACAGATACTTCATGTATGTAATAATAATAAGATTGGCAAAGGTAATAATAAAATACCCTCAAAACACTTTGTGCCCACATTTTCCTTCTATTTCCCCATCCAGACTTATGCTCCCATGAAATATGTTTCAGTACCATGTCTTGTTAACTTTAAATAAGTTTACAAGAGAAAGTATTCAACTGAAACAGCCCTAATTGGCTAGAAACATAATATAATAATCTCTTTTCGCCCAAATTGTTAGAGGAGTTAATTGGACCTGCATATTCACCAGCTAAATACATTGGTTTAAGCACATACAGAGAATCTAATTTCCTCTGGAAGCTTTCCTCTTACAAAAGTAGCACAAATAGAGGGGAAGGAGGGAGAATTCTGAGTGAAACTTTAAATCAATTTGGTTTCAATTATCTGCTCTTGCTAGATAAATAAAGCAGAAAATAATTTATTTAAATGTATGTGTGTGTGTATATTTATAAGATATATACATACATACAAACATACATACATAGACAGTTTTCCAATTGAAACAGTCAAAAATATATAAATTGTCAATTTTACAGTGGCGTTTAACTAAGCCAAAATCAGCAGATTGAACTCACTGTGTTTCCTGCCCCCAACCCGTCATAAACATTGTCCCTAAGAGCCTAAATATTCTACGGTTTTTTTCTCTTGTAATTTTTGCCCTATGGGCATACCTCTCTCTCTAAAAAACAAACAGACAAACAAACAAAAACCCCATAAAATTTAGTAATTTAGAACCATTCAAATCAGTGGTTCCTAGTTGCCTGGTGTGTTGGATTGGCGTATGTTGGTGTATATTGATGCTTAGTTCCTCCTACCACTCAGTGGCTCCCAACCTCTGGCGAGCCTCAAAACCTGCCTGCTTCATGAGGTCAAGACACAGTTAAATGAGAATGAACTTTTAGACTGTAAAGTACTGCTAAGATATCGGCAACTTGTGTGGGGATTCATTTTGACAAGAACATAGACATATAGAAAACACATATATCCTAAAATGAAAAGTTTTCAGGATTCGTTCCCCAAAGAAGATTCTCTCTAAGGGACATTTTCTGATAATACTTCGTAAATCAGTGTTTTGCCTTTTAATTATGTAACATAATTTGCAGACCAAGTAATTCTTACTTTTCACAAATTCAGATTAATCATCATTCGATTAGTTAGTGTTAATTAATAAGTCTTATCTGGCAAGCCACAGAGTTGGAAATTTATATTAAACAGGTATTTCCATTGCCTTCTAGAAAGAATGCATCTACATACATCTTCTGAACTTCTTTTTTTTTTTTTCAGACTTTCCTAAGTAGAGAAGTTTGCAGTAACTGTGTCCTTACTCATTATTGGTTCAGTGCTTTTTATAGCAAAAGTACTGTCACATATTCTACATTTTGGGTTTGAGTTTTTATCTTCAGTTCTTTCATTAACATATTACTTAATACTTGGAGCCTTATTTATGTGTCAGGAAAAAATCAGCAACTCTATCATTCATCTGCTCTTCCTGCTATATAAACATCCAGCGTACCTTGTATAATATGAAACCTCTTCTTCCAAAATCTCTTCCCCAATGTGTAGTTACTCTGATTGTATGTGAGATTGGGCTACACATTGCAGGGGACAGAAGAAAGGTAATTGTCAATTATTCATGCGAATAATAACAATTATTGTAAAGGTATTTTTGAAGCTTAGAATCTAGGAGAGATGAGATCTACGTACAAAACCATTAATGAAAGTAAGACAATGTATAATCAGGAAACGCTGTGGGAGGAAGAAATAGATCAGTGAAGAACATGACACTTGGGAAAGGGGAGACATGCGGTAAGCCCCATGAGGGGACTAGGATTTAAATAGAGTAAAACATAGAAAGAACACTGCTCAAGTTGGGCTTGGAGGAGGTAACTACAGGAACCAATTTTGTTGACGACTGGCTGAGTCGATGTAGTTTTCTACTCTTTTTCATTTTTTTTTTTTACTTGGAAGTGTATTCAATTATGTGAATGATGTGGGTCCTTCTCACTTTTATGTTCTTGTAATTGGCACTTACTGTTTGGTCTGATTCCAGAGCATCTTATTCCAGGAAAAGCTTTCCTATTCTTCTTGAAGCCCTTCTCTCTCCACACCCCTTCAACTTAGTTATTTATCTCATGTTTTCTAAACAGATGCCTTTTTTTCATATCGCCCTGTCCTCCTGGCCACAATTGTTTGATCCAAAAGTGGGTGCCTGACCCAAGCTGGGTCAATGAGTCTTTCCTCCTGGATATTTGGATTTGGAAGCAAAAGGAATATTTGGCCAGTCTCTCTCTGGTATTGAATCTGTAAGATGTAAACCTGTGGAGATCTTGGTAGTCATGTTTTTGGCTACATAGAGAAAGCTACTTTGCAGTAGAGAGAAAGGAGGCTGACATGACACATCGAGGGAAATAAACAAGAAAGAGGGAGAACATCCCGATGGCCCTATTATTATGGAGGTCCACCCGTAGACTAGTTCTTGGGTTCTTGATCCAAAGTTTTTTGATGCCAATGTTAACAAATATAAATGTTGAAATAATTTTACAGTGAACGCTCATATTCACCACCTAGATTCAACAATTAACATTTTGGTCTATTTGATTTGCCTTGTCACAAATCTATCTATTCATCCCTTATCCATAAAATCATCTTATTTTTCATGCATTTTAGCTTACGTTGCAAATATCACTTCACTAAAACCCTAAATATTTTAGAACACCTGTCATTAAGCAGAGTTCAATTATTAGTTGCTTACTGAGGTAAAATTTACACAGTCAGATGCACAGATTTTAAGTGTAGCATTCAGTGAGTTTCGGCAAATGCATACATCTGTACAACTTAAGTCCCTATCTGTATACCTAGTGTTTTCTTTAAATAAATTTCCCTTTCTGCTTAAGATAATTCAAGGCTTTTTATGCCCACTTGTAACCAAAAGAGTCATTGTTATACTTTAGCAGATTCACAACTGAATTGTGAATTAGACTGTCTTAGTCTGCTATTGTTATAGCTTAATATACTATAACAAAATATTACAGACTTCTATTTCTCACCATTCTGGAATCTGGGGAGACCAAGATCAAGGTGCCTGAATTCAGTTTGTGGTGAGAACCCTCTTCCTGGCTTGCTGACAAGACAGCTGCCTTCTCACTGTGTCCTCACATGGCAAAGAGAGAGAGGGAGCACTAATTTCTCTTCCTTTTTTTATAACAAAATTGACCCCATTATGGGGGGAGGCCCTATTCTCATGACCTCATGTAAACCTAATTGCCTCCCAAAGTTCCCCCCCTTCAAATATCACCATATTGGAGTTTAGGGCTTCAATATATAAATCTAGAAAAGACACATGATTTCAGTCCATTCTGTCCCTTAGGCTCAGGTTTCTAAGACCTTGGTTAACCTATGGGTGCCTTTTTGCAAGTCAGGAAATTCTCCTATTCTAGCCTGATACAGCCACATGGTCTCAGGTACTGATAAAAGGAAAAAGGCTGGATTTGAACCCCTAGTAAGTGCATTTTACAGTAAATATGCACAGGTGTACCGTGAGAATCCTACAGACACCCTGGATTCTCCATCCAAGGCATGAGCCCTACTTTTAACACTTTCCTTCTGTTTCCCAAACATCATAATATTGCTGTGTCTTTGTCACTGCCAGAGCATCCTGGGTGCTCACCAAGAAAAGCTGTCTCTTGTGACCCCTATAATAACCCACAAAGAAGAGAACGTTTGTGGAGTGGGGTAATACTGGATGCGGTGATCTTTGTAGAAGTGAAATAGTATGTGCAAAGAATAGCAAGGTGCCTGTTTATCTCTAGTCTGCAACTTTGGAATCATCGAAGCAGAAAAAGATAAGTTGGGGACTGAATTATGAATACATTTTTTAATCACACTATGCTTGGACACCAAATAATGTTCCCAGGGATGCTACAAATTGGTATTTACACATGATATCGTGAACACTGAGGAAGTCATAATGCAGTCAAAATCCAACAGCAGTGAAAGTTATGCTTGGGCAGGTCTGGTGGTGCTTCAAGGTTTCTACAAATAGATGATGCCTCCCCAAGGCCAGGCGTAGGCTTCTGGAGGCACAAAACAGGATAATTGTAACTCACTGCAGATGACCAGAAAATGTCAACCCAGGAAGAGTGATGGTGGAGAGGAACCTCAGCATAAATAATTGCTCATCTTTATAAACCTTTATAAGCCTTTCCAGAAGATAAATATAATTCAGAGGTCAGCCCAGGCATGGAGGGATGTATTTTATTTATGTAGGTCTGCAAGAGGCATTTGGAGTCACGGGGAGGGGAGGAGTGGGCTTGCTTGGAAAATAGAAGCACAAGTCCTCTCCTAGGGTCAGGGTAGTAGAGGCAGGTAGTATAGGCAGGTAAATAGGCAGGTAGAACAGTGCCTGGCACCTGGTGCACACTCAGTAATTACTGAACATTGTTATGAAGTCATTCCTCAGGCTGACCCATTCCAGTGGCCTCCCAGTGCTTCACACGTTCAGTCTGAATTCCTGACTGTGATGCCAAAACATTTCAAAATCAGGCTTCAGCCTCCTCCTCCCCCTCACCTTCGGCCATCTCATCAGGCCCTCAGAACTTTGTTTCCTCAACTTATCACATATTTTCATTCCTCTGAGCCCCGCCCATGCTGTTCCCTCTGTAACTCATCTTCTCTGCACTCGATTATCAGCTGCTGATTGTTTAAAGGAGGCCGTAAGAGTCTAGTGTTTAGAAGTCTTGAGAAATTAGTGGCCAGAGTTTTCATCTTAGCCCCGATGCTCATCCACTAGGTGATTGTAGGAAAACTAAGCTATTTTTCTGTGCCTTAGTTTCCTCACCTGTAAAATGAGCTTAATGCCTGCTATGGTCTGAATGTGTTCTCCCAAAATACATACATTGAAACCTAACCCCCAGGATGATGAGATTGGGAGATGGGGCTTTGGAGATGATTAGGTTGTGAGTGTAGAACCCTCATAAATGGGATTATGGTTCTTATGTTAAAAACGAGGTCGGGGGGTGCTCCAGAGACTCCCCACCCCTTCAGCCATGTAAAGACACAGCAAAAAAATACCACCTACGAACCAGCAAGCAGGCCCTCACCAGACGCCATATCTGATCTTGGACTGCCTAGCCTCCAGAACTACGGAAAATAAATTTCTGTTGTTTATAAACCACCCAGTCTGTGGTACTTTGTTACAGCAGCCTGAACAGCCTAAGACAGTGCCCCCACAGCATCTTATAAGATGAGCACAGTGACTTAGCAATGGGTCTGTAAGGACCACAATGAGCGTAACTGCATTTGTAACCCTGATCTTTTCTCTGGGCTCCCAAAGCTCTTTTTACATGCCATTATTGTAATATTTATTGAGTGTTAGAGTATTACTTGGCCACCTGTCTGTTTCTACAGAAACACCAATCTGCATGAATTCAGGGTCCCACACTGTGTTCATCTCTGTAAATGTGGTGCCCTACACAATCCCAAAAACAACATAAGTGTCTGAATATGTGTTGAATGAATGATAAAAAAGAAGCAGATAAGTCACACACATTTAAAAGATAACTATAAAAAATGGCCTTAGAGCTTAAAAGATAGTCCAGGCTTTTTCAGTGTTGTAGAGGTTCATAGAATGGAGAGACCTTTAGGTATCAGCATCGGGAAGGCTTCCTAGAGGAAGGGTAGAATTGAGCTGGTCCTTGAAGGATGGATGGATTTGGGAAGAGCCGTGGATCCTTTAAGTGATAGCAGTGCAGCCATCTATATAAGAATTCCTCAAAAATTCTAAATCAGATAATTCTCAATTAATGGGGGATGAGCCTGGATAGGAGGTCATGGATAAACACAAAATATAACTAGAACAAAACTGTGAAAATATATTACAGAATGGATTTAAAGCGAATGTGTCTAGTTATGATTGTGACTGACATTTAGAAAAATAACATTTATCTGTTACAGAACAACTTGTCTTAGCATTGCACATGACCTACTAGGCAGACCAAGTAACCAAAGACAATACTAGGCTGTAGTAGTTCAGTACACCTGCTGAAATAATTAAACCCCAACGTCTAAATGGTCAAACACAGGAACTGAGTATTTCTTGCTTAAGTAACAACCCGGGGACTATATTCTGGGTTCGTGGGTGACTCTCCTCTCTGGGATGACTCAGGGCTCAAGCCCCTTCCACCCTGTGGTTCTACCACCCACCAGAGTCTCATTGTGACCCAACATTTAAGAGGAAAAGAAAATGGAAAGCACATGCTGGAGGACTTTCGGAGGCCAAGCTACTGTTGAGACACATATGTTCTGCTCAGATTCCATGGTCAAAACCTCAGTCACATAACCACGCCTAACCACCCAGGAGGCTAGAAATGAAGTCTAGCTGTGAGCCCAGGAAGGAGAGGACCCTGGCTTTACTGAGTAACCAGCAGAGCCAGCCATGGGACCACCTGGTTTTGTCAGTGAGTACCTCCCCTCCCCCACTCCCTCAGTCGTTTCCTTCCTCTTCTCAAACGACATCACACTGTCATCAGTATCCAATGTCTAAAACTTTAGTTTCTGTGTCTCCCAGTTTAAGTATTAGACTATATGATTTCTATTAACACACTCTCTCCCAAGAGCAAAACAGCCTGCATGTGCTAATGTAAGCAGTCGATTCAGGGGGCTAAGTGATCAAATTTTCAAATGAGTGATACCTATTAATCTGTAAATTAAGAACTTACCTTAAATGTTTTACCAAAAATGATGCAGCCATTATAGGAAGCAGTATGGAGATTCCTCAAAAGCCTAAAACTAGACTTACCATATGATCCAACAATCCCACTCCTGGGCATCCAACAATCTCACTCCTGGGCATATATCCAGAGGGAACTCTAATTCAAAAATACACGCAGCCCAATGTTCACAGAAGCACTATTTACAGTAGCCAAAACATGAAAGCAACCTGAATGTCCATCGACGGATGACTGAATAAAGAAGTTGTGGTATACTTATACAATGGGATACTATGAATACTACACAGCCATAAAAAAGAATAAAATAATGCCATTTGCAGCAACATGGATGGACCTAGAGATCGTCATTCTAAGTGAAGGAAGCCAGAAAGAGAAAGAAAAATACCATATGATATCACTGATATGTGGAATCTAAAAAGAGAGAGAGAGAGAGATGAACTTACTTATAAAACAGAAACATACTCACAGACATAGAAAACAAACTTATGGTTACTGGGGGAGGGAAGGTGGTGGGAAGAATAAATTACTGAGTGCATACTGTGTTCTGTGCTGGCTCTTTATGCTATACTGCACAAGTCTTAGAGCAAAACCATGATTCAGGGGTTACTAATTTTTATTTCAAAATGAGAAAGCTCAGGTGCTGAGAGGCTTAATGACTGGCTCAAGGCCTTTTCCTAAAAATTGTCAGAGCTCATACTTGATCAAGTCACCTTAGAGCCCACATCCTTTATTCCATACCATGTTTCCTCCATCACTAATATACCTTAGTTTGGAGAAAAAAGGATTGCTTTCTAATAATGATCTTTTTGGTCATAATGAGAATTCAGGCTTTTCTGGTGCAACACAGAATCTATATGCCAGAATTTCATCATGGGAGCAGTGAGATGGTCCAGTTTTTCCATGCAAAACACTACTGTTTTGCACATTGATCAGACCTGCTTTTTGAAAATGGTATGAGTGGTTTGTAATGAGCATATTGGCTCAGTAGTAGAGCAGAGAATGTTGACATTTATATATCAATCACATCAATAAAGAGTTAAGACAGAATTAGTTGGGGATATGAAAATGTGCTGGGGCAACAATTGTTCATAATATTAACAGAAGTTTCATCAAAAAATCAGAAAGAATGATCCAGGGAGAGAGCTTCTGAAGAGTTCAAATTCATTTTTAATGCAAAATCATAATGAGATGATGCAAATTGTTATAAAGATGCCTTGAAATCAAATGAAAGAAGGTGTTTGGTAAATACTTTTACACTTATCAACCACATGGCACATAGTACACTATTAAATATTATTTTTATTAACCATCTATGTTAAAAGCATTAACTTTTGAAATATAAATGCTTAAAATATGCCATAACTTTCTAACTCCTCTTGATAATGTCTCCTTATTTTTTCATATACTGGTACACACAGGGAAAAAAGATGTAAACCAGGCTTCTCTCAACTTCTGAGAAGCATCATTCTATTAACTGGAATCCCAGAACCTCTTAGGGCCATGAAAGTTCTGAGTGTGATTATTTGTGGAGAGTAGTTTAAGCTGGATGTCATCTGGGTGCTCTGGGAATATGAGGCTACATCCCTATGATTCACCTGTGAGCTGGGCACATAGGAGACTATGTAAACCAGGTTCACAAAGGGTGCAAGCTCTGAGAGTTGGTAATTAGTCTCTGTCATGCTATATGGGTGTACAGCATTGTGAGGGCAAAGAAAAATATATTGTATAATTCAAATTCTTTGAAATCTATTGACATTTTTATGGGACAGAATATGGTCCATCTTGGCAAATGTTCCATGCACCCTGGAAAAAAAAGATGTGTACTATGCTACACATTGTTTAGTGAAGTGTCTATAAATATCAATCAGGTGAAGTAGGTTAATACTGTCAGTTGTCTATATATCCTTCATGATTTTCTGCCAGTTTTTTCTATGAATTACTGAGAAAGTGGTATTAAAATCTCCAAATATCACTGTGCCTATTTCTCCTTGCCATTCTAATAGTTTTTGCTTTATGTATTTGGAATCTCTGTTATTAGCTGGATAAATGTTTAGAATTGCTATGTCCTCTTGATAAATTGACCCTATTACCATTATGAAATGAACTTCTTTATCCCTGGTAATATTCTTTGCTATGAAATCTGTTTTGTCTGATATTAATGTAGATGCTCCAACTTTCTTTTGATTCATGGAGTGACAAGCCACAAACTGGAAGAAGATATTTTCAAAGCACATGTTTGATAAAGGACTTGTATCTAGAATTTATAAAGAGCTCTCAAAATTCAATATTCAGAAAGCAAACAACCTAATTTTTTTAAATGAGAAGAAGTTTTGAACAGATACTTCACCACAGAAGACACACAGATGGCAAATATGCACATGAAAAGATATTCAGCCTCATTAGTCATTAGGGAAATGCAAATTAAAACCACAATGCAGTCTCACTTCACACATTAGAATAACTAAAATTAAGAAAACTGACCATATCAAGGTGGCAAGAATCCGGAGGAACAGAAATTCTCAATGTACTCCTAGTGGGAATGTAAAATGAGACAACCACTTTGGAAAATGATTTGGCAACTTCCTACAAAGTTAAATAGATGTCTACAATATAATGCAGTCTATTCTATTCCTGAGAATTTACCCAAAAGAGAAGAAAATATATGTTCATACTAATGTAAATGTTTAAAGCAGCTTTGTTTGTAATAGACAAAAAATGGAAACAATCCAGATACCCATCAACAGATGAGTGATAAACTGAGGTATATGCAGATAAACTATTACTCAGCAATTTAGAAAAAGGAATGAGCTATTGATATATACACTGCAACATGGATAAATTGTAAAATAATTACGCTGAGTGAATGAAGCAAGACAAAAAAAAATAGTACATGTTTTATAATTCCACTCATGTAAAACCTAGAAAATGGAAACTAATCTGAAGTGACAGAAAGCAAGTCAGTGGTTGTTGGAGGACTGGGGTTGGTGGGGAAGGAGAAACAGGAGGATTACAAATCAACATGAGGCATTGTTCTGGGATATGGATATGTTCATTACCCTTAACTGTGGTGTTGATTTTCCAGGTGTTTACATATGTCAAAACAGATTAAATTGTATAATCGTATTCAGTTTATTGTATGTCAGTTATAATGCAGTAAAGCTCTTTTTTTTAAACTGGTACAATCTACCCAAGAAAAATGGAAACCTACATCCACACAAGACTTGTAAACAAATGTTCTTAGCATTATTCATAATCACCAAATGTTGGAAACAACCAAAATGTCCATCAGTTAGTAAATAGACAGACAAAATGTCGTATGTCCATCCAATGGAATACTACTCAGCAATTAAAAGAACTACAAATACGTTGTGCATGAATGAACCTCAGAAACATTATGCTCAGTGAAGAAGTAAGACACAACAGAATACAGGTTGTACAATTCCATTTATATGAATTATCCAGAAAAGGCAAAGCTATGAGAAACAGAACATAGATGAGTGGCTGCCCAGGGAGGGCGTGTGGGAGTGGGGATTAATAGTAGATGCAAATTAGCAATCTTACTGGGGTGATGAAGATGTTCTAAAACTAGTTTGTGATGTTGGTTGCACAACATGGCAAGTTTTCTAACACAGATAAGTTCCACATTCTGGCCCACCTTGGCTCAATTCTTGCTCAGCTCATGGTGAACTTTCAGAATGTATCTCCCTAGTTGGAAGCAAAACATGAGGAAACTTCACAGAAAGAGCTTCAGAAGTTGAGATACTGCCTGTACCCTAATCAAATAACTCTTGTGAGTAATGCTGTTACCTTGAAAATGTGATCTTGGAAGATAGCTATTTGAACAAAGAGCACATTATAAGATTATGGCCATGAAAATGAACTATAGGCATTTTAGAAAATTAAAGGGAGAACAAACATCTCAGTGGTTTCATATGCTAGGTTGGTATCCATCAGAGGATAGTACTAGTATCTTCGAATATTAAGAAGTGTAAATTCTGAAAAAATTAAAAGGACCGTGAAAGCCAGGAAGCTGTATTATAACCTAGGGCTTCATTTTCATACATACCATGAAGATACACAAAGGAAAAAGAAGAAAAAAGGCATTTTTTTGTTCTGGAAGTTTTTCTTGTCTCTCCAACGTTGAATATAAATTTCACCCCTAAAATGGAAAGGTGAGGAAATAGAAATAGAATTTTGCACATTTTTATGCCATTCAGTGGAAAAGTTTATAGACAGGCAGAAATTACATCATATCTTTCTGAGATTTCTGTCTCACAGAAATAGTGTTATATATTTACACGAAAAGCAATTGGATTCCTGCTTGTGGTAAACTCAGTGAGGGAGGAAGGAGAGAGATATTGAGAATGATGGTGGAAGTTAACCTCAACACAGCCTCGCTCTCCAATGACGTTGACCCCTTGTGTTTCCGTATAAGCCAGAACTCAGTCATCAGCACTGCACCTGGATGATATTTGGCTGATGGGAATGAAGGCAGATGAGAAGCTTCACTCACAGAAGACATGAAAACAATGCCAGTAGGAAAAGGCTGGTAAGGGCCCAGTCTACAGGGTCCTCAGGAACAAACTCTGTGATTGTCAAGATCTCTGTGACCCTCTGCACTTGGATTACTGCTAATACTCAATAAGAAGATGCACTTGTCTTTGCCTCTGAAAAGAAATATATCTCCACGAAGAGCAGAGACCACAGCAGCTATGCAGGAGATGGTGAATGCACTGTTTGTGCTTCAGAGGAGTTCCAGCCAGCAATACAACAGGAGCCTCAGCTTTTGAAAATACCATACAAAGAGAAGCACCCGTGGGCTTGGGTGTGAACATGCCGGAAGCACTTTATTTGGTGGGGAGGGGGTGTAATTAGGTTTATTTATTTAGTTAGTTTTTTTTAATGGAGGTACTGGGTCTTGAACCCAGGACCTTGTGCATGCTAAGCATACTCTCTACCACTGAGCTATACCCTCCCCAGAAGCACTTTAAATGCTACTTAGTAAGGACATAGGATAGACCTAAGCGTCTCCTTCAGATTCACTTTGTTTTTATACTCTAGGACTGGACAATTTGAATTACTTTCAACAGTTTGATTCAAAGGTAGATTATCCTTTTTTTGTGTGTGTGTTCTCAAAGAAACTTTTATTGTTTGCACAAAAGAAAAAGATAGATTATCCTGTTCAATGTTGTTCTGGGGCTGCCAAAAATGTTGTAGCTAAAGATGAAACAGTGATTAATATCTAAGGGTAGAACATTCAGTAAACTGATAAACCGAGGAAGAGAAAACATTAAGTAAATTTATGAATAAGAGGTCTGCTTTGACTTCTGCTGTGAAGGGTGATTCATTCATCTTGTGTTTGGGTTAATTATAGAAATATAACCTAAGTGAGCTCCTTCTGTGAAATGACAGTGTATAAGGTTAATACACAAATGTGGGAACACGCACACATTTTAATTCAATAACAGACACTTGCAGCTTTAATTAATTTAATCGTAGATTGATTAAAAGGGATTGATTTTGACCAACAGAAGTGTGACTAGTGAATTTGCTCATTTCTCTGTGCTCTGGATTTATAAAAGAGCCATTGGTCTCTTCTTCTGATACTCATTTGTGATGCACTGTCTCTGGCCTTCCTGTTTGAGGCTGATGCTACTGAGGGCGTTACCATCTGTGTGAGCAGATGTAGCTGTGATGTCTGGTGGGTGTTCACCTGATCTTTTCATATCATTCTCTGTGGCCAGAGCTGCTGCTAAAGAGGCTTTGTTGTAACCAGCTTTGACATTTAGACTCCCGGTGGGCCCAAAACACATGTGCAGACTCAGCTGCCCCATACCTCTTACTTTCACATTGTATTGGCCTGATTATTGCTCTGATTTACCACTTGTCTCCAGCTTGGTCTCATATTATAGGCAAAAGGATGTCTTTAAGGTGTTGCTTCTCTTTTGCCTGCTGCTCACCTCATCTGTTTAGATAGAAATGCAGTGAGTCAAGTAACCACAATCCATTCTGATGGACTATAGGCATTTCAGAAAAAAAAAAAATTAGAGAGAGCAAACATCACAATAGTTCAGTATCCTAGACTAGGAAGTAGTTTAGTACCTCTTTTTTTTATTGAAGTACAATATTGTTGATGTACAATATTGTGTTAGTTTTAGGTATCCAACATAGTGATTCAGGTTTTTTGCAGATTATATTCCATTATAGGTTCATACAAGATATTGAGTATAGTTCCCTGTGCCATACATTAAATCCTTGTTGCCTATTTATCTATTTTATGTATAGTAGTTTCTATCTTTTAATCCCATACACCTCATTTGTCCCTCCCCACCCTTTGGTAACCGTAAGTTTGTTTTCTGTGTCTGTGAGTTTGTTTCTGTTCTGTATGTAGATTTATTTGTATTATTTTTTAGACTCCACATATAAGTGATATCATACGGTATTTGTCTTTTCCTGTCTGATTTATTTCACTAAGCATAAGACTCTCTAGATCTATTCATGTTGCTGCAAATGGCGATATTTTGTTCTTTTAAATGGCTGAGTAATATTCTATTATACCTTCCAATCATCTGTTGATGGGCACTTGGCTCAGGATCTCTTTGCACTAGCTGGAAGAAAGCTAAAAATTGTATTCCACCTCTCCTTAGTAGGAGTAGCTTTGTGTCAGTCCTTCCTGCAATGAGGTGGAATGTTACATAATTATTGTATTAAATAGTAATATTTGTATTTATTAAATATATTTATATTAAATAAATAGTAGGGTTTGTTTGAGAATTAAATGAGATGAACATATAAAAAACATCTAGAACCATGTTCAGTATACAATAAGTGCTCACTGAATATTTGCTTTTACAGTTATTGTTATTAATATATTTGTATTAAAAAAATCACCTTCAATTCCAGAATTTGAGGCAACAGCGTCTTGGCTGAGGGATTTTCCTGAAAGAAATAAAATAGGCAAAAGTTGAGTTGGGTTTCCCAAGTGGCTCTCCCTAGTAGGGTGTCCAGGCCAAAGTGAAAAAAAAAAGGGTTAAGGTCTCAAAAAGTAGCAACAGGGGAAATGACGAGGGCAATGGAAGGAGTGAAGGATGGAAGTAAAAGAAATACTAGCTCCAGTCCAGCTGTGCTAGAACGAGCCAGGATACACATGATGCAGCACTATGTTAATGCAACATTTGCTGTGTGTGTGTGGGTGGGCGTGAGGATGGTAAGAGAGTGAACCCCTTTCCTCAGAAAGGATTTGGGACCAATAACTAAGTCCAAGAATAATAGTGGCCCAAGGTGATCATGGCATCAGGATGTGGTCCTGAAGGGTAAGGAAAAAAGAAGATACAGACATTGTTGAACTAAGTTGTGGCTCTCCCTCTTGACCCTGAAGGCCCACTACTCTGACTCCCAGAGAGATACATCAGTTTCCCTATGGTGATCTGTGTAGGGGAGGCCAAAACTAAAATTGATTTGGAGAGGTCATGGGGCTTATTGGCCTCCAGAGTTTACTTTTGAGCAGGACTGTCTCAAGATACAGAGGACAGGGAGTGGTCAAATCCTCATGGAATGCACATCCCTTTTACTGCCTACAGCATCACCAGCTAACCTTGGGCCACTATTATTCTTGGACTTTGTTATTGGTCCTAGATCCTAGATGCAGGTCATATAAGATATTCTTTTCTGCACGTTTCCTGATGCAATTAAAGCCCCCTTTAAAAAGTTTCCCAAAGCTCTTTGAGGATTTTACAGTAAGTCATATGCAAGATTAATGTGCCTGCAACATAGTAATTAATAATAATAAACATTTATTGAGCACTTCTCAGGTGCCAGGTCCTGTGCTAAGCACTTTCTATGCCTTCTACCCTTTAATTGTCATAATCTCCCTCTAGTCTTTCTGGAAATGCCTTTTGGAAAGAAAACAAAAAAAAACCAAAAAAAACCTTTGAAAATTCACTCCTGAGATCTCAATGCTCCCCAACTCAACTACTTCTCACAACTATTTTGCTCCATTTTCCATGAACACCCTTAATTCTTCCCAACTGCAACGGGAACAGTTCACACTGCGGATACACCATCTGAGTTCAAGAAGCTCACAGTTCCCTAGCAGATAAGGCAAAGAGGAAACAGGAGACCTCGAGGCACCTAACCCAGCTTTCAGCTCTGTACATGGCCCTAATTATAGATTTCCCAGAAGTGAGAAGATGGTAGATTAGCCTATGATCTAAGCCACCCAAGTTGGAAGAAGTTCTCATTGAAATTAATAGGTGGAGAAACTCATCTTGCTCTCTCAACATAGCCCTATTTCCGTCTATAAAAGTCACACAAGTATATGTTCATCCCCCAAATGATTCTCTTATTGCCTCTCTCTCTGTAAACACTCAAAAACACTGCATGTGCAAAGACTGTTAGCAGAATGCCAGCATAAGCTTTGGAGTTTGTAATTTTACAAAAGCAACAACTTAGAGCTGCCATAACTCATAAAATATGCGATGAGGGATTTTGAGGAAGATTGAAAAATTGGAAGAAAATCTGCGCTCCCAGCAGGCAAAATATTCATGACATTTTTCATAATAATGAAGCATAAGACTTTCGAAAGGCAAAACTGAAATCCATTTTGCATATGGAAAAAAATAGGTCCCATTTAATTTGTTTAGGTTTCTTTGTTAAGTTTTATGTTTTTTATTGAAAAGTTTGAGGATATGAAAAGTATAATGAATGATTGAGGGGAGATGTGGAAGAGGGAGCCAGATGCTCCAGTAAGACTGGGTGGGGTGAGAAACCTTTAAACAAAAGTAACTTCAGCCTCTTTTCTTCATAGATTAAGTTTTGTTTTACTTTCAGAAGGCAAAAGGGGTAACCAACTATTGGCTGGCTTGCCTTTATTATATAATCTATAGTATCCTGACCAAGCATACATTGAAGGGTATAGTTTGGTATTCATCCTGGTTTATGAGGTTTACTTAATTCACCTTAGGAGGGGTGGAAGGACGATGAGTACTTTTAGTTCTTAAAAGGAAATATGATCATAGTCTTCCAATACTGGCTGGATTCGTCCTATAGGAGATGGAGTAGACTTCTCACGCGTGCTTAAACAGTCTCTGCAGGAATGAGAGTTCAATACGGAAGGATACAATATTGTAGTTGCTGGCTTTGGTTCATCTTCCACTCATTTCTAAGGTCTGCAAAGTTGGGATCACATTTTTTTTTTTTACCCACTGCTGTGTTCCCACTGCCTAATAAAACATGTTTTAGTAAATGTTTGAGTAGGAGCGTAACTACATAATGGTTAGACCTGTCCAGTCATGGAAGCAGTGAGCTCCCTGGCACCAGAGATGTTCCAGCACTGCTGACACGTGTGGGATTCAAGCAGAAATCTGAGTATGAGGGAGGGGGTTGGGCTAAATAGTGCCTGATTTAATTCTGAGCTTCTGAGATTCAATTCACTTAAAATAGCTGTTTTTCCTCTGTGTAACTGTGCCTTTTAACAGTTTTTAGGGAAATCTTTCTCCCCATCCACAGAACATTCCTCAAGGACAAAAGATGTAATTCCATGGCTCATGGTGAGGATAGGGAGCTGCCCGCTTTTTCCTAAGTCCTTGTCATGTTTCAGGGAAACCTTGTGGCCCTCTCCTTTATTCCCATCATTGGATTGCCGCCTTCTCGACTAAACTTTCCCCTGCTACCTGGATTTCAGAAGGTGCAGATTACTGAGGCCAGTGAGAGAACCCTCACTCTCTGGGAGGTAAATGTTCTTCCTACATGATACTAATTGTGAGGCTTCTTCAGGAAACCCACCAGGGAAATTGCGCCACAGTCAGTAGTCACGTTACTGAACACTCCTTGTATGCTACTCCTGAGCACTGTCTGACCTCGAGATGTTCCCATAATGTGTGTATGTGATGCTCTTCGAATGAATCAGCAGAATCAGGATAAAGCAAGAAAGATAACAGGTACCTCAGTGCCTCCTGGGTTCCCAGCTCTTTCTCTTTGAGGGACAGAATCATACATTTGGAATTTCTAAGAAGTAGAAATATTTTCATGTTGGAAGGCATGCTCAGATCAGCCACCCTGGATTGTCTGTCTCTCTGAAAGCGACTGATTTAAACTCAGCAGTTTCCTAATCTACCTGGAAGTGATTGTGTATCATTTCGGGTGTTCACTTGCTCCCCTCATCTCCCATCCTTATGTTGTTTGGCAGAAATGCAATATTTACTGTTTTCATTTATTCTTAATTTAAAATTTTATTGGTTTGGGGGAGCAAACAGAAATAACAATTTGCAGGAAGCAGGGAGTGTAGAATACTAAGTATTTGAGAAGGAGGAAACATATAAGGCAGCAGAAGAGAAGAGCTGATGACACAGGGGAATGGAGCTGGTCCATGAACCTGCAGGTTAAATTGCACAAGCTGTCTCGGAAGGGAGAAAAAGAGGGGGAGGGAGTCCCCAGACTTAATCTCATCTAATCCTCATCCTTCCGAAGGTATACCAGACAGGAACTAAATTGTTCTGATTTGACAGATGGAAAAACTGAGGTGCTAAATAATCGAGCAACTTGCTCAATATCATAACTCAGTGACTAAAAGCTAGTGCATTGATTTTTTTGTAAGCTCTTTGGGGTTATGGAGACAATTAAGAATTCTGGGAAAGACTTCCTCTCCAAGGTATGGGGAAGGTGTAGCATTGCCCAAGCTAGTAAAATTTTGTGGCTCATTTCTGGGGATCCCCATCCCCCTGAAATACTTCAGCCTCCTTTGATTTGAGATCCTCAGGTTTAGTCTACCTTGTGTCTATTTGCACTCTCTCCCTCTTGCTCGCACTCTCTCTCTCTCTCTCTCTCTCCCCCCTCCCCCCGCCCCTCTTTCTGGCCCCTCCTGGAACCTCAGCTTTATAGCAGCAGCATTCTTGTCTGGCTGACTCCCTGCTCCATCCCAACACCACCACAATGTAGATACTGAATTATATTCACTGAATGAATGAAGTGAGGGTCAGTAATTCATAGCGTCAAATGTTTGGGGCATGAAATTGCTTTGATGTTGCAAGTGCTCTGTCCTCCCGTGGCCCACAGATCCCACCAACTCTAGGCACAGCCTCTGCCCAACTCAGTCCAGCAGCCATGTCTGGTGGGGGTGGCTTATATCTTCCCTCGGACTGTGCTACACATGGAACCCAAATGACATCAGGCAGGCAGTCTCTCTCTCTTTTTATAAATTTCAGTGTAATATTTCAGCATCTAAAATGACTTACCCCACTAGTTTATCAGCCACAAGGAACTCATTACAACTGGTTTTTAATGTAGGGTGGCTGCCAGCTGTAACGTTAAGAGATGCTTGTCTTTACTGAAGTAAGCAGAAAGCCTTTACCTAGGATGAGAGATAATGGTGGTACGAGAGACACCACTCTTCAGTTGTGATTTAAAGTAGCTGTGTTTATAAACAAGAGTAAGGTCATGTCTGCTTCAAGTACTGAACTGCTCTTTAAGGTGGGGAGTGCTAGGGACAAGAGCAGTGGTTATATTTCTTTTATCAGTCATTACAGAGAGTGAACGAATGTCAACACGTTCACTGAAGCAACAGGCAGCCACTCAAACCCTGTAAACACAAGTTACTCTGCCATGAGATCCGGTGTCGTCAGAATGGATACCACCCCATGTAGACCAGCGTGCACACCACACTGGCATCCGAGGGTCCTGCAAAGTCACAGAGTTTGTGCCTGTTATATTCCTACCTGACTCGAACCAATTTTAGATAGCTAATGCCAAGACAAACACAAACTAATTAACATGGCCCAAAACAATAGGGGAAAAAAAGAAAAAGAATAGACTTAACCTCAAACCAACAAAATACTGAGCTTAGAACAATTTATAATGATTAAATAAACCCAGCCTATGATTAATTTAGGTCCCTGATACTACTTGTATATTGAAAGAGAAACAATATCAAGTTTCCACTTTCTTTATCTAAATAAACAGATACTGAGGGCATTAGGTGAAGGGATAGATTCAGTAATTCCTATTGTTTGTCTATTAGATGAGCTGGATTTCTAAATGTTATTGTTATTTTCAGATAATCTGATAAGTAATCTCCTCTCCCACATCCCTGAAATAGAATCTTTCAATCAGTGGGGACTATCGAGGAAGGGTATTAAAATGAAGGGTATTATGCTTGACTACTGCGAGAAAGGTATGTATATATGTATGTGTATATGTATATATAGATTTAGAGAGAGATGCTAACTCTTCTTTAGGGAGTGCATTTAACATCTATTTTATAGATGGTCAGCTCCTTACAGCGGAAGGGGAGGGAGGAAGTGGATGAACTGTGGTAGTAGAGTGGAACAGGGCAGGCAAATGTTTTCCCTCTTTCTATTAGAGTGTAATTTCTCTAGTAACAACCAAGTTGAAATTAAACATTTATCATAACTAAATACAGATGTATTTTTTTCAATCTAAAGTTTGCAATCTGTATTACTAGTACAGGTCAGCACTTCTTGAGAGTTTTCTGCCATATATAAATTCTTTAGACATTAATTAATAGATGTTAATTGAAAAGTAGTTTCCAGCATTAAATGAGTATGTTCAATCTGAAGTCTCCCAAAGGTAAAGGATGTTCATGCAGCAGGAATTTTGATGCTTATGAAAAGGAAAATATACCTCTACATGTTGTATAAAATGCCATATGGTTGAAAAACACAGTTCTGTCTAATAAAAATTATAGCCAATTAAAATCCCTATTGTAAGCCAGGCAGTGAGCTAAATGCATATACAACTGTTACAAACTTAATCATGTTACTGCAAAACTCATATGTTGAAGTCCTCAGCCCCAGTACTTCAGAATGTGACTGTATTTGGAGAAAAAGCCTTTAAAGAGGTAATTAAGATAAAATGAAGTGGATCCTAATCCAATATGACTGATGTCCTTCTAAAGAGAGGAGATTAAGTCACAGACAACACAGGCAAGGGATGACCATGTGAGGACAGAGCAAGATGGTAAACATTTACAAGTCAAGGAGAGAGGCCTCGAAGAAACCAAGCCTGTCAACACCTTAGTCTTGGACTTCTTGCTTCCATAACTGTGAAAAAATAAATTTCTATTGTTCAAGCCACGCAGTCTGGCATTTTATTATGTCCTAGCAAATTAACCTGAGTTACTGTGTCGTTTAATCCCCACAATGACCGTGTGGTGAGGACAGGCATTATTATCATCTGCTTTCACTGATGAGAAAACTGGGCCTTGGATTTCACTAGTACAATGTCTAAAAGTGTGTCATGCTTTTAAAAGACCTGCTTGCTTTTACTCCCATGAATCCATGAATATCCAGCAGTTCTTTCTCAGATCTCATTCTTCCCAATCCTAGACATCTTTGCTGAAGGAAAAAAAGAAGGAAACTTGCTTAAAGGTTAATTGTCATCTGTAGAATTACAAGTAATTTTTACTTTCTCTGTATTTTCCAATTTTTCTGCAACAAACTTGCATTTGTTTTCTAAATTAAAAATATAAATAAAAGAGAAAAAGAAGAGTCATGATTAATCCCAGTTATTCCAATTCCCCTCCCTTCTGTATCCCCATAGGTGATGTGTTTTCACTCTGTCACACCACCCCCAGTGATCTTTTGCTTTTCTGTTATTCTCAATGTTATGTTCCCATGTGTTTGTCCCAGTTAGTTGGTTGGCAAGCTCCTTAAAGACAAGGCAGTGTCTTGGCATGACAGCTTATATTTGTATGCCACTTGCACTTAGTTATTGTTTTGACATTATAAAAAGAACACATGCACCATAAGAACATCTTTTAAATTATTTGTTATGTATCCTCTACTTTAATTTCTATATTTAAAAATTTGGGCCAAAAATATCTTTAGGCTTAAAGACTATCCTACACTCAGGGCTTTTTTTAGAACAGATGTCTTAATTAGCATACTATCAAGTTAAAGGCTGTGGACACGTTTAACACTTGGATTCAAGTTGTCTAAGAGCATCCTTGAAGAGGGGTACACCCACAGAAATGTGTGAGTGCCAACTTCATCCTTGCCAGCACTGGCCATTTTCATCTTTTTAAAAATCTTGGCCAATTTGACAGCTGAAAGTGGTATCTCCTGATTGCTTTAACTAATATTTCTAAAGAATTGAACATTCTTTCACATGGTTATATTATAATATAATATCCTCTTTTTAATTTTTTAATCATATTATTTATCAATATCTTAGTTATTATTTGTTTGGATGAGCTCTTGTAATAAAAGTATGATAATCTTTTGACATACTTACTGGAAATAGTTTTCCCAGTCTGCCTTCAAATTAAATGGAATAAGATTTAAAATTTTACAAAACCAAGTCTTTGTAGTTTTTTCCAGTACTTCTAACTTGGATATCACTCCTTGTTTTCATTTTATTTTCTTTCTCTTTTTTTCATGATCCTATTTTCAGTAATGACTCTGTGCTTACAATAAATGTTAAAGTGAAAAGCACAATTTACAGACAACAAAAGTCCATAATCCAGAATAGATGGGGAATGAATAGGGAACGGAGTGGTTGATTCAGAAGTTGTTTTTCCAAGGGCTAACTAGGCTTCTCTTTTGTGTCTGCAATACCACTCTGCCTTCCTGCCCCCTGAGTGTGAACATCTCTGTCCTGGATTCTGCAGTCTTTCAGATTCTCAGGTTTGGCATCCAGCCTCCACAGGCAAGGAAAGCGGAGACAGATAAAGGGGATTCTTTAGTGATGATGTTCTCCAAGGGCTCCCTCCTTCCCTTTTCACCTTTGTTTCCTTGGCTCTTTCCTTGGCCTCTCCAGGGAAGGATGTGAGGAATGTGCTTTTTCCCTTCTAAGAAACCTCCTTGGCCACCTCCTAAATTAGGTCAGATGCTCCCACTGTCTCCTCCAGGATGTGTATATGCCTCAACATAGCCTTACCCTCTTATTACACTTTCTTTTTATTATTTGCCCTGAAATCACAGCTAGAATGTAAGTTCTTTGAGGGAATGGAGCACTAAAATGTGTAAAGATTGTAGTAGTTTAATGTAAAAACTAGAGAATAAACTCTGCAGAGAAATAGGAGCACACTAGAACCCCTTTCTCCAACCCCACATCTATTTCTTGGGGTCCAGGAGTTGTCCTAAGACAGAATGATTCGAATCCTCAGTCATCAGCATATGCACTCTGTTCTTTCTAGCACTCTGACTAATTATTTTAGGACATTCCTTCTAATCACCAATATGCTTCTTGCCTGTAGACTTCTATGACCCTGGTAAGGGCCTGGATTACCCTCTGTCTGTAATAGCTAGAAAACTCAAGGTCCCCAAAAGAGAGATTCTGATCTTGGCTACAGCTAGTTTCATATGGTTTCATGTCAATTCAGGGAGCTACTTAACTTTTCTGAATGTCAACTACCTAATTTGCAATGATGAAAATAATAACTACCTCAAGGCTTGTTGGATGCTCTTGAATTTTATTACATGCAGTAAAGCATATGAAAAAAATCTGGCCTATAACTGGGTCTCAGTAAATTCTGGTTCACATCCCTCCTTGGAGCTCTGCTTGCTGCATCTTCAGCACACAGTTGCCCTATAATAATGCACTGGTGAAAGCCCATGGCCAGACCAATTGTCAGCTAAGCCCTTTATCTTAATCCCAGTTCCAGGCCCTCAGTTATGGCCCAGATTTAAATTTGCCCTGAGAAGCAGGGATCTACTTAAAGGGCCAGTCCAGGAAGAGCACATTTAAATCTTGAGTCAGTCTAGTGCCTAGAGTAGTTTAAACTTTCACATGGCTTTTATTATAATATGCCTTGTCCTATATACTATGAATTATTTTGTTCTTCCCATGAGATTGTAAGTAACCTAAGGACTAAGAGAGTGTCTTAGTCATCTCTTAACACCTAATGGCATCTAGCACAGTGCTAAATAACCAGAAGGCATAGTAAATTGTTGAATTAAATTTCCCAACCACCCCATATTTAGAGAAAAGGTATTATGCCTCATTTGAAAAAGTAAGAAAACTGAGCCCCCAAAGAGTCATCAACATGCTTGTCTGCCAACCCAAGTCCTGAGTGCTCATTCCCTCCACACGTGATTTGGGGAGCTCATACTGGTTAGCTTCAGCCAAACACCATAGCCAGAATCCTTTCCAGAGACTGGTTTAGTATGCATCAAAGGATCGAAGAGGCATGAGGGCAGTCTCCTGAGAAAAGTGTCTGCTATTAAAAAGAAATACATGACAATCTGACTTCTTTGGAAAGATGCTGTCATATCGGTGTGTAATAATAAGATTAGCCTTATGGACAGGATCAATGTGTCCAGCAGTAGAGAGCATGGAAGTATCCAGTTGGGATGGTGGGATGCAGCTGTGATTAGGGACCCTAGATCCAGCCACCTCTGCACTTCTTGCTATTGTCGACTGAAATAAAGTGCGCAACCTAAAAGTTAAGAGTTATGTTTTATTCGGTGGACTTTCTGAGGACTTGAGCCTGGGAGGTGACCTCACAGATGGCCCTAAGGGGAATGCTCCAAAAAGGCAAGGGAGGAGCCAGGATATATAGGAGTTTTTGCAACAAAGGCCAAGTATTCAGAACATTAAAAGATTACCATTAATTTTTAAAAGCCAGATATCTCAAGTTAAGGAATTTAGCGCTTTTCTATGTATTGGAAGATGCAAAAGTCTGGGCTCATTGAAATCATTCCTTTGATATGCATCTTAGCTGTCTAGGGCCAGTATCCTGTTTTTCATATCCTGAGTTCCCTCAAGGGGCACCACTGGGGGTGGCAGCAGAGGCCAGGCTGCCTACCTGTCTCCATTCTGATTTCCCTCCGCTCACTGTCGGGGGTGGCAGTAGTAGCTGATGACTGGCTGATGACTTGATGGCCACAGCATCCTTTGTTTACTGATATAGCAGACAACATTTTTCATTCACATTATGTAACGTATAAATATGCTTATTGTTAAAGCTAGGCAATTTTTTGCAGCCCAAAGCAGCCCTAATTCCAAGCCCTTCTAAGAGATCATAGACACTGAGGGAAAAAACCTTTTCCTGGAACAAAGTGCAGCACAGAGTTTTAGTCTGACCTAAGCTAAGGGAGCACATCGATCACCTGGTCAGCCCTTGACTGGTTTTAAAGTTTGCACAGTTTTCTGTGAAGACTTTGCAGCGATAGAGTAAGATTCAGAACATCATTAATGCCCTCAAGGAAATGTCTCCCCAGAGACCTGAGGTGTGACCTGCTAGACTGATACTCACATAATAGCAGACTGATACTCACACAATAGCAGCATTGTGTGCACAGTAGGTCCTCATGCAACATATGTGCATTGCCTGACTGAGTAATGTGCTTCCAGGGAGCAGAAAAGTAGAAAGAAGGGAAAATGCAGGAGTGAGAGGAAAATATAACCCCACTTCACTTCTATGGTGAAAAATGCATCCTAGCTTTTGCTTTGAAATATTACCAGGCTCATCTCAGAAATTGGCAGTGACTTGCACTAAGAAGTTCATAGGCCCCATGTGGCTGTATGAGAGGCAGCTCTTCAATTATACAGCTGAAGCTGTTCCCTGGAATGCCTTCCAAATTACCCTCTTAACGTGGTGATTTTTTTTTTTTTTCTGTATGTGTGCCCTGAACAGATTCTCAAATCTGGAAGCAGAGAAGGAACTTGGGAGAGTCATGTGTTTGGATGACAAATACACTTCTTTGTGAGAGTTTGAATTCCTTTCAGCTATTACGTATTTCATAAACATCTCATTGAGTTGGCATCCCTCTGGCTCAGGCATCTGTGGAATCTTCTATTTGAGGTCTTGTCTTCTCATTTGTTATGTTTTATTTTTCCTGTGTTATATATGAAGCTCCACTGTGGCATCTATCTTGACCTTTAATAGAGAAGGCAGTGGGGAGGTTATAGCTCCAGTGGTAGAGCACATGTTTAGCATACATAAGGTCCTGGGTTCAAGCCCCAGTGCCTCTTCTAAAAATAAATAAGTAAACCTAACTACCTACTTCTCACAATAAATAAATAAATAAGTAAGTAAGTAAGTAAGTAAGTAAGTAAGTAAATAAATAAATAAATAAATAAATAAATAAATAAAGAGAGAAGGTAGATGGAACTAAACTATTATTTAACTTCCATAATACTAACTTGTCTTTTACCTCCTGTTAGTAAAGTAGAGCTCTGAATTCAGGGTTTTCTTTTGCTCTTCTCTGTCTCTAGATTCTGTGCCCCTCCCAAAGTGCTGCAAATATTGTCCTGGATCGAGTGACTGAAGAAAAGTCAAATGTTTCTGAGCAGGAAAGAATTAAAAATTAAAATTTTTGAAAAATAAAAATATAAGCTTTTCTCTGCAATGAGATGTGTTATCTCATGGTGGGATAATTACAAGTCATGGAGAGAAATTGGTACAATTATATTTAATTTGTTCCAAAGGTTATTGTCTATTTCAACCTTTACCTCTGAGTAGAATTAGCAGACAGATGTAACCTCTGTGAACTTTTTGTCTTCTTAGCAAGGATTACTGTAGGGATAATAGATTATTGTTCCACCTGTTATATGATAAATTATTTTCAGCAGTGTCTATATAATAAAGAGAAATCTTCATTGTATTGGCATGAAAAGATGAAAATCATTAATAAGAAGAAAGTTCATCACAGTCAGACTTAAATATATTAAAAAGAAGACATTATGTTAAGTGTTGGCAAAATTATACTGCAAGGCCAATCAGTTTCTCTACAGTGTTTCTCTTAGTGAGTAATTTGTACCAAAAATGCCGATTATTCTTAAATATCATGGATAGCAAAAAAATTGAGGTGTGTGTGGCAGGAAGCAGATGGATCATCTAATTATTTTTCAATTGCAGGTGACACATTGGGTACAAAAATCTGCAAGCCATCCATCTGTCCAGCTGTGTTTCTTATAATAAATAATGCATTATTTCACTAGGACAGCACTTTATAACAACCAAAACAAAATTAAAAACAGTCCACCCACAACATATATACCCTGAATTGAACCCCAGGAGGGAAGAATGTTGGCCCAACCAGGGTAGGCCTATGTGGGTGGAGGCTGTAGGTGCCAGGAGGTGGGCACAGCAGAGGGTGGTCAGTTGCCTTTAGATAGGGGCGATTTATGGTTGGGAAGTTTTCTTTTTCAGATAGATAAAAGTCAGGCTTAGTAATCTGGGTGTTTCCCAGCAACAAATATGTATGACAAACTATCATCCAGGATGCTGATGTATAATAAAGTTTACTACACCCATTTTACTTTTTTTTTTATTGAAGTATAGTGAGTTACAATGTGTCAGTTTCTGGTGCACAGCATAACTACACCTATTTTAGATTCTCTGTGCAATCTTGCAGTGCCATAGAGCTGAGGGAGAGAGATGAGCCAACCTTCAGTGCTGTCATTAGAAATTTTTTAACTGAAACTTTTATTGAAATAATTGTAGATGCACATGTAACCATCTTAAAATAGTACAGAGATTCTTGGATACTTTGCCTAGCATCTCCAGTGGTGATGTGCAAAACTGTAGCATAATATCACAACCAGCATATTAACATCCATTCTATTCAATTATTTATTGACTAATCTTTTTCCAATTTCCCCAGTGTTTTTGTGCTCATGTGTGTAGGTGAGTGTGTTTAAATTTTTTTTTCCTCGAGTGTGTTTAAATTTTGAATATCTTCATCCACTGACTTATAAGAGAGGTCTTTATTCTCAAGAAAATAGCTGGACTATCATATATCCTAATAGGTTCCCCCTGCTGAAGTGGCAAGGGGTGAAGGGAGGTGGGGAACACACTGAATCAACTCATCAAATAGCATACGTTTATTATTGCCAACTATTTTCTCAGCTAAATCTTAGAAATTTGCCCTAGCTTTAAGTATGACATGCTAACAAGTATTCATAAAGAGGACAGTGCTACTTGCTTTCTAAACAGCATCTCTATATCTCAGGTGTCCACTCCACACCCTCCATATGTCTGTGGCTACTGTATCCTTCACTATCTGTCCAGTGGCTTCCTTTATTCAAAAGCTCTGCCCTTGACAAATCCAAAGTAAGTGGAATTGTATGCACTGCTTAAGGCTTGGATTCTGGCCTCAGACAGATCTAAGTTCAAATGCCAGATCTTTACCTGTCTGGTTTTGAACAATTTATCTAAACTATGCCAGGAATACATCTGAAATATAAGGCTGATAATGAGTCCCTATCTCATGGGTTTGGGATAGTAAATGAAACACTCCCTGCAAAGCACTTACCAAGAAGTTTAGCATATAAAATGTCTAAATATGTTATCTGTATATCGTATCAACGATACGTGGCTATAGACACAAATAGTTCTAATGCATATTGTTATGATCTTTAATAAAGACAAGGAAATTTTATTTTGAGGGAAAAGCATCAAATTCTTTTGTAGAGAGAAGAAATGTTGTATCATCTGAATACACTGTTTTCTGAGGGCCATAGTCTTGGTGGTTTGAGACAAAAGGTTTCCTTAGAGCAGGCCATTTGTACTCATGATTTGTGTGTGGGAAAAGGACTGGCATGTCTGTGGTGCACATTTCTCCAATAAGGCATGAGTTCAGTGCCCTTGATTTCCTCAGTAGTGTGGTGAGAGGGCTACACAGATATAAATTATTGTTTTATGGGGGCCCAGGCTTCTATGAGATGGTGTTGGTAGGACTAAGTGATGGGTAAATTTAGTGGCAGTGTTCTCCACACCAGGCATAAGGACCCATGATGTGAAAAGGATTTTGGAGTTATTTCTAGGAATAAGAGGCAATCTATGGGCTATGATTTGGACACCAGCATATTGAAACTTGGGAACTGTTCTGTGATTTTTTAGGACAATTGGCAGTCTGCTGTAGGCAGGGAGCTTCCTGTACCAACACTCCCAATCCCAGATTTCCGGTTGGGACGTGTTGATGTTGTGGTCGCCATGTTCCCTTTTCAGCAGGCTTCAGGTTGGCCATCTTGTGAAGAGTCCAGAAAGAAGAGGATACTGTCTGTAAGCAAAATATAAAGGAAAGAAACAGCACTGGCTGCAGATACCAAATCAGGAATAGAAAATCTGAGCCTATTTTATTTTGCTTTCAATATGCTTCAAAGAAGAATTCAAGAAAGAGAGTGAGTATAACAGAATGATAGGTTTTGAGGTACTGGACTAAAACTCTCTTTGCTGTAAAATGAGATTAAGGATGGGTTGTTGTGCATGAAGGGAAAGGCTGTACAAAAGGAACATCCACTTCTGGTACTGTAGCAAAATCAGGGGCTCAGCTTTGCGCTGGCTTCTCCATGTGAATTCTCTTTGTGAAAGCCACCATTTTGGGAGCACCTACTATGCTAAGCACAGTGTTAAGTACCTTTCAGTATACATGAAACATTCGTTCCACGTAGGTGACGTTGGCCTTATTGCACAATTAAGCAAAGGTAGTTCCGCCATTTACCTGAAGTCACCTAGCAAGTCAGTAACCAATTGGACCTAGACCTCAGACCTTGTTAAGATATTTGAGTGCTCAAAACCCTGGATTCAAACAGATCTAATATGCCTTTCTGCTCATTTGTGTCTGCACCAGGAATGTGTGCACTACTCATCTGTGTGTGGGCTGTTTTCTCACATCCCTGTTGTCTCTCTGTATTGGAAGAAAATCAGCTAATGCAGTGTGTGACCATCTACCACAAGTAGTACTGGTGGCTCTTTGAATGGAAAGGAGGCACTGCCATTGATTTCTGATACTCTGAAGTTGTGATTCATCCTGGACTAAGATCAGGTCCCTGCTGGCATGTGACAAGATGATAGCACAGCCAGGGACTTGCTTTGTCTCTGCTGTGGCAAGTCCTTCCCTCAGTCGGGGCTGAAGCAGCGTGGCAAATCCAGTTTGGAATTATCACAGGGGCTGTGAGGTGGCTCCTAATCTCCTCTCTGCAGCAGTGCTGTGTAAAAATATGGGGAGCATGTTTTATCTTAACACCAGGCACCCGGATTCCATTTAGGGAGGGAAATAAATACATGGAAAATCAAGTGTTTGGTGCAAAGTGGGACTCAAGGACCTGGGAATCAGGTGGCACCAAGAATTTCAAAGAAAAGGCCCCTGTGCCTCTGCTTAGACACTGGCAGAAAAAGGATGAAGAGAAGAAATTAGAGGGGGGAATGGATTTGGGGCTGGGTCCTGTGTGATGAGGTTGCCAAAAAGTTCTTTGGAGAGGAGAAATAAGCCACTTTGCTTACTCTGTGATATGGACTGTGATGTGGACGTGGATGTGACACCCACTCTGTGAAGTCATGCATGTTTGATGTGAGTTGTGAGTGTGGGTGGGAGGTTGATGAGAAATCAATGAAGGGACTGAATTTTAAGTCTGAGTCAGTGTGAAGAACAGGAATCTCAAATGACAAATCTGGAGCCAAAGAGGTAGAAGAGGCCACAAGAGTATCAGTCCCCTAGGTAATCTCAGGAATGGCGAGACAGGCTTTGGACTCCTGCAAGCCATGGAATTTTACATGCGCTTTTTCTTTATTAATTAATTGGTTTTTATTAAAACTTTATATTTTAAAGCAGTTTTAGAATCATAGAAAAATTGAGGGGAAGATACAGAGATCTCCCAAATGCCCTCTGCCCCCACGTGTACGCAGCATCCCCCATTATCAATATCCCCCACCAGAGTGGTACATTTGTTACAATTGATGATGTGCAGTGACATGTCATAATCACACAATGTCTGTAGTTTACATTACAGTTCACTCCTGGTGTTGTACATTCAGTGGGTTTGGACAAATGTATAATGACACATACCCAACAGTATGATATTACACAGAGTATTTTCATAGCCCTAGAAATCCCCTGTGCTCTAACCCTTGACAACAGCTGACCATTTTAGTGTCACCATAGTTTTACTTTTTCCAGAGTATCATATAATTGAGATAATACAGTGTATAACCTTTTTTCAGACTGGCTTTTTAACTTAGTAATATGCATTAAGTTGTTTCCATGTCTTTTCATAGTTTGATAGCTCATTTTTTAGCCCTGAATAATACTCTGTTGTCTTGATGTACCACAGTTTATTTACCCACTCACCTAGCAAAGGGTATCTTGGTTGCTTCCAAGTTTTGGCAATTGTGAATAAAGCTGCTGTAAACATCCATGTGCAGATTTTTGTGTGGATCTAAGTTTTCAGCCTTTGGGAGTAAATACCAAGGAGCATGATTCCTGGATCATATGGTAAGAGTATGTTTAGTTTTGTAAGAAATCACCAGACTGTATTCCAACACTATTTTGCATTCCCATCAGTAATGAATGAGGAGAATTCCTGTTGCTCCACTTCCTCACCAGCCCTTGGTGTTGTCAGTATTTCTGTCTTTGGCCAGTCTAGTAAGTGTGTAGAGGTATCTCACTTTAATTTGCATTCCCTTGATGACATTTGATGACATATGATGTGGAGCATCTTTTCATATGCTTATTTGCCATCTGTATGTCTTCTTTGAGGAGTTGTCTGTTAAGGTCTTTGGCCCATTTTTTAATCAGTCATTTGTTTTCTTATTGTAACTTTCTAGACTTAACAGTTATATATTTTGAATAACAGTCCTTCATCAGATGTCTTTTGCAAATATTTTCTCTCAATCTGTGGCTTGTCTTATTATCATTATGTGTTTTCTAAGGGAGGGCATGTTTTCAAAGCCACCTACCTAGATATCAATAGTCAAAAGGCTCTTTCTAACATTTTGTTCACATTATTTTTCTCACACACCTTCAGTTAGGTGCTTGGGATATATAATTTGGTTATAAGTATGGGTTTTCTAGACACAGATGAGGAATTCTGGGAAAAGAGTTGGTTTGCATACAAGGGGCACCCAGGAAAATTAGTCACTTCAGTCTCCATCTCTGATTATGTCATGCACAGATAACACCTTTGTTTCTTGCCAATCAATGTGCACAGAGAATGGCTGCTTACTTGTAAGATTCTCAGAAGTACCACCTGAGCAAGTTCTGGGCTCTCAGTCCCTGAGAAGTCCGTTTTCCTTGAGTTTAAAACTAACTTTTTGGTGAATTTTATGCCTATTTTATTGAATTCAGTCAAGAAGAGAAAGGCACAAATTTGTGACATATGATCCTAACTATTTCCAAGTAGTGATTTAGTTTGCAGTTTTTCTTTGAGACATTGATTCTCTTTAAATTTTTATTCATTTATTCAGGTCTCTGGGCAGGTGATTGCAAGGCGAAGGCCTCTGCAGGGAAGAACATTACTGACAGTGGAAAACAATCCAAGGTGTTTTGGATATGCTTGTTAGGTATACAGAATGTGAGTTTTCTAAATGAAAGATTGCAATGTCATGCCAATAAACTAGCAATACCTTTGTGTCTGTAATTGAAGGATGGTGAACTGGAGGAATTTGGATGCAATCTTCATGTGATTCAGTCATTTGCTGCAGACTAAGAGGAACTCCGCGTTTTCTGTAAAACCACCTAACAAAAATCACGTTCAGTTCTTGGTCATGGAGCCTGATTCCAGCCCCTAATTTGTTTTTATTATGTTTGGTAGTAGAGAAACTCACTTTAACACTAACGGCTCTGTTGAGGCAGCTTTGACTTGCTATGTGCATGCAAACACCTAGCTACATTGGTCGGCAAATCCATTACTGTTAGGAATGAGTCGGAGCACTCTTGAGAGAGACAGGGAGAGCAGAGTCACTGTACTGCAGACGCACCCTGTTGAGTCCACATAGTCAAGAGTCAGTCTTTAAGTGAAAGTGTAGGTGGGGAGGAGAACTCTTTAGAGTCAAAGTGCAGGGGTTGGTGCCCGGAGGACAATCTTGGTTCCATTTCAGGGCTCCATTTCTCCAGCTCCCTCATCTCCACATCCTCACCCAAAAGGTCTCAACTGCATTTTAGCTTCCTTAATGATACAGATAACTGGCATTTTCTGAAAGGAGTCCTGTTCATATTTTTCACTTCCAGCAGTCCTTTACCCTCATCACTGCATATAAACTGGGCAGGACACCATTTGAGACTGTAGACCAGGTGTGCTGTAAATGCGGTACCCAGGAACTTCACAGCAAAACACAGGCAGCCTCCTCTCTGTCAATTTGAATCCTACTTGTTCTTCAAGGTACACTTGTTCCACAGAGTCCCCTAAATACCTCACTTCGCAGAAATTGTGGCTGTCTTATTTCTTAGAGAATACATCATGGTACCTTTTTTCAGATACATCCTAAATTGCCTAATGTTATGTGTGTATATATTTCTCCTATTGGGATATGTTTGTTCTGTCTTCTTAATTATAACCTTCATAAAGGCATCAGACATTGCCTTAAAAAAAAAAAAGCTAACAAACTAGCGTCTGCATGATGCTGTACAGTTCCAAAGCCACATCTCCTTGGCCTCCTTGAGGCCAATTTTAATCCCCTTAAAATCCCATCAGTAAATGTGCTGTGTTCACCCATCCCAATGAAAAATTCAAAGAAGTCTATCAGAAAAGCAAAATATGAAACATTAAATCATAATGTGTCCACAGAGAAGCTCAGACATATGCTTATAAACCTTCCTGGGCTTCCAACATGAAAGAGCGTTTAATCTGTTTTGCTCCAAATGCTCTCCTTCACTTCAATATTGTTCATAGGGAAAGAAAAGCCTATGGGGTTTGTGGAAGTTGGCTTTTGCAATATTCAACTTTTCAGGCTCCATGTAAATATGTCCCTAAGTTGATTCAAACTTACTTTTACAGGGTAGAGACTAGAAAATCAGCAAGGAGTTTACATGCACTAATTCATTAAAAAGCCCAGCAGGCCTCCCTTTAGAAAAGACCAAATAAAAATCCTAACATCAGAATCTTGAGAACTTTGCTCCAGGAGTTCTTTGCAAAGAAGCCATTATATTTTATAAATCTTTAGAGTACCATAATTGCCCTGGTCCACCTGGGAATGAAAGGTTTTGCCAAACTGTCTATTGAAATAGCTTTAAAATCTCGTTTCTAAGTAGAATTTATTGGCTCTGCATTGGAAACATTTTGTTTTTGGGGGGACAGATGTGCCATCTGCTTGCACTTGAATTTGTTCTGACCTGAGACATTAATGACATCCCTCCCTGAGAATAAGTCAAGACCATAATTACCATGATTAACTATGAAGATGACTGATTTTAGCCCAAATTCTGTATCAGCAACCTGTCCACAAGAGCAGAAAGCCATGGGTTGTTCATTTAATTCCAAACAAAGCAAAGATACATTTAATAAATTCACTTTTGCCATTTCACTGAATATTTTACTGATCGGGCACAGCATTCTCCTGTAGTTAGGTAGAAGCCACTTCAAGCCCTCGGAGTGTTGAACTCTTGGAGGAAAGAGGAGGGCACTCCATGCTATGGAGGAGAGATCAGGAGAGTCAAGCCTCCCGTGGAATTCTCGTCTGTAATTGCAAAAGCAACTAAGGCAGGTCAGACATAGTTGCAATTATTTCAGCCCTGTTCCTGCAGGAACTCAGTGCTCCCTGACCTTTCTTCATACCCAGAATCTATACTGCTCACTACCCAGGCCATACTCACCCAATTACCTGGCAAATTTCATGTCAGGACTGGGCAGATTGTCAAGCAAAAGGATAGTGATCATCATAATTTTCAGCATTTACTGTCATCCGAGCATTTTGCATGAATCATTTCATTTAATTTCATGCTGGATACTGTGGTCCACGACCCTGATTCCCCAGTGGCCAGGACCGGGGGTTGGCAGCTGATGACTCCCCAGTAATTGATCTTGGCCAAAGTGCGCTGCCTCACCAAGGTGATGTTCCCTCCCCAGAGACAACCCTTATCCAACGACTATTTAATATTGGGGTACAAAAGCCAGCCCCCTTGCTTCAAAGACATGCAGCTCTGAAAGGACAACCCAGTTTTAGAGATCCTTATGGAATCAGTACTCTCTATGATTGCATTGTGCAATACAATTTCTCCCTCTGTCCAGTCTTGCTTCCCTCTTCTCTTCCAGGTGTTGTTCCTGAAAGCATTCCTCAATAATGTGATTGCATGCAAATCTGAGAATGTTAACATTTATATCCTGGATTACCCAACCTGCAGCAATTGAAACCAGAAATGATCCAAGTGGGCAGATTCTAAAATGGAATGTTGCTGCTGATTTACAAACCAAACAGCAGGATAGCAATGAGGACACCCTCACTGGTGGCGGGCAGAGCAATGAAAGCCCCTGGCATGCAGGTGCAGTAATTGTTAAGCACACTTGACGAGAATGTCTCACACATTTTAAAGTTTCCTAGGAAATAGTAATTATAAGAACTTTGGATCTGTAGAGCTATTGATGGGGACCATAAATAAATTCGAGAGGAAAACAACTATAAAAACAAGATGGGAAAGTGTAAAAGCCAAAGGGTCTTCTTGGCAACACATCAAGAAACTCTCATCTCTGACAGCCAGAGGGCAGAAAGAACAAAAGATCAGGCATGGGACTTAATTATAATAGTAGCAGGGCTCCAGATAGTGAGAAAGACTAAGTAGAAACCTCTAAAACTCCACTCCTGCTTGAGCCAAAACAGTACATCAAAATCTATCTCTTCATGGAAGGAATGGCAGAGATTAACACTCTCCTTAAAGTCCTGAGAAATATGTTCCTACCTAATATCTATGCAAACAAATGCATTCTCTAAATTAATGGCCATGTACTAACATGTCACTAAGGCTCTGTTAGTTTGCTGTAGCAAAGATATCACAAGAGCTGCAACTGGCATTTCTGCCTGGTTTGGTTTGCTGTGGTCCACTGTCATCTTCCAGGATCTATCTGTTTTTTTTCAGAGGCTAGACCTAAACCTCATGCTCTGTACTGCTTCCTAGACGACAGATCATAACTTGACAATATCTGTAATTCCTCGTTCAAAATAAGAGACCCAAACCCTAGAAGAAATAATGGAACATCCTCCAGCTTTCCTTTGGCACTTGTTCTTAGTTAATATTACCATAATATATTTACGAATGTCTCCTTGTCCTTTGAGCAGCATGAGAAGGAAGCACAGGGGAGTGATTAGAGCAGGGGCTCCAGGGTCAGACAGACCAGGGTTTGAGTCTCTGCTCAAATTTTCAATAGCTCATTTCATTGTGCAGTTTAACTTCTCTAAGCAAGTTTTCTGTTCCAGAAAGGAGAAATAAATTGGCCAATTCCTAAGGTTATCTGAGCACTGCTTGACAATATATAGAAAGTGACTATCATAGAGCCAAGCAAACATTTCCAAATAAAGTCTAAGTATTACTATGATGATTATGTTTATGTCTATGATTATGATTATGATTAGGAAGTCAGAGTTTCTATCAGGTAATGTGTTTGAAAAGCTGAGTGAATTTTAATGGCAGATGTTCAGTGATTTAGAAAATCCTAAACTCTTTAAATAAGAAAGTTGACAAACCCAAGTCACGAAGTTACAAAGCTTTATCTTCCAACTAAAGATGGAAGATGTTATGGACTGAATATGTTTGTCCCTCAGAATTCATATGTTGAAGTCCTAAACCCCAGTGTGGTTATATTAGCAGATGGGGCCTTCAGGAGATAATTAGGTTTAGATAAAATCATGAGGATGGCGTCTTCATGATAGAACTAGTGCTCTCCTAAGAAGAGACCAGAGAGCTTGCCAGCTCTCTTTCTCTCTCTGTGCCATTTAAGAACATAGAATGTAGCTGTCTGCAAGCCAGAGAGAAAGCTCTCATCAGGAACTGAATTGGCTGGCACCTTGACCTTGGACTGCCCAGCCTCCAGAACTGTGAGAAATATATGTCTGTCATCTAAAGTATATGTCCCTCAGCCTATGGTATTTTGTTATAGCAGCCTGAGCTAAGACAGAGAATATTCTTCTAATTGTTAGTGTATCTATGTATAAAGGCTTACCAACTACTAAAAACAAAAATAGGTAGAGTTCTTAGTAATGATGTTTCTTCACAATATGCTTTTTATTGAACCATTTTAATTGAAAAGTGTACACTCACACAATGGGCCCTTTTTTTTTTTTTTGGACTTCTAGCAGTTTATTAAGTTAGGGGTTGGTTCAATTCAGTAGCTAAATAGATGTTACCCAGAGACCAGAGACCCCACTTCTTTTTTGTTGAAGTGTAGTTGATTCACAATGTTGTGTTAGTTTCTGGTGTACAGCATGCATATATATATATGTGTGTGTATATATATGTATATATATGTGTGTGTATATATATACACACACACATATGCTATTTCATATTCCTTTTCATTATATGCTATTTCATATTCCTATTTCATTTCCTTTTCATATTTCATTTCATTATTACAAGATACTGAATATAGTTCCCTGTGCTATACAGTGGGTCCTTGTTGTTTAACTATTTGATATGTAGTATTTTGTACCTGCTAATCCCAAACTCCTAATTTATCCCTCCCTGCCCTTTCCCCTTTGGTAACCATAAGTTTGTTTCCTCTATCTGTGAGTCTGTTTCTGTTTTGTAAATAAGTTTATGTGTCATTTTTGTCAATTCCACATATAAGTGATATCATATGATATTTGTCTTTATCTGACTTACTTCATTTAGTATGATAATCTCTAGGTCCATCCATGTTGTTGCAAATGGCATTATTTCATTCTTTTTTATGGCTGTGTGGTATTCCGTTGTATAAATATACCATAACTTCTTTATCCAGTCATCTGTCAATGGACATTTATGTTACTTCCATGTCTTGGCTATTGTAAGTAGTATTTCTGTGAACATTGGGTTGCATATATCTTTTCAATTAGAGTTTTCTCTGGATGTATGACAGTGGGCCCTGTTTTGGAACTTCTGGGATGACTGCACCATCTCTGTAGAGCACAGTGTCTGAAAGAGAGGGACCAGTCTCTGCAATCATAAGTGCTCAAGTTCCATTTTGTGTGAAGGGCATTCTACTTTGTTTCAAGCTTAGAAACACTGTGCCCTTCTCTCATATGTTTCCATTCTTAATTACTGCTTCCTTTGCCAACAATATGCTCCCAGTGTTCGTTTTCTGATCAGTGATCTCAGCATCCATCAGAGGAATGGCTATGTCAGGCCCATGTATTTCTTCCCCACACTTGGTTGCTCTTTGATTCTTTTAAAATAAGGTTCACCAGTGCTTCTGCACTGGAGGCAGTTGTTTCTGGGGCAGTGGAGACTATTTTGAAGTGGCAAGGGACTTTTTCAAAAGCTGTTGTGGGGAAGTTGGCAGCTCTGTCTCTGGGGGTAGGGTGATCAGGGTTCAAATCTTGGCCTCCCCACTTTGAACCATTTTTGTTTTGAACAGATCATCTTTCTGAACCTCAGTATATTCTTCTGTAAATTGATAACAATAAAATGATAATGCCTACTTGATAGAACAGTTGTGAGGATTAAGTGTGTTGACCTATAAAGAGCTTCGCACAGTACCTGGCAGCAGTATGCAGTCAACAGAAGTTAGCTTTTGCTAAGATTATCATGGATAACTTTCTGGTCCATCTAAATAGATGTACTTTACTTCTTCTAAATATTGTGAAAGTTATTTTCCTTTCCTTCTTGATATTGTGAACAACACTGCAATAAACATCTCTGAATGTATATTTCTCTTTACACTTGTCCAATTATTTCCTTTTATATGTTCTTAGAACTAGACATTCTGAATCAAAGAACATAATTTTTTATATATATTTTAAATCTTACTAAAGTCTAAGAAGAATATATTATCTAGCTAATTATACATTTAAAATACTGAAAATCTAGAGAAACTTGACTGTTACTTGAAATTGACCTGAATATAGAAAATCTTACAGCTGGATAGAAAATGTTGGTAGTGTCAGAAGGAAACTTACCTGCTCCACCCTGGATGATATGCTCTCTCTGTGGCTTCTAAGCCTGACTTTGGTCATAGGAGATTGCTTGCTCTCAGCCAGACTGACCTTTAGGAAGAGAAGGGCTTGGAGAAAACACACTAGCTAGTGTCCCACTGACCAGTATAGAGAGAAATTTGGTCATGGTGAATATTCAGCCAAACTGAAGGGGAAAGAGAGGAAGGGCAGGAACTATGGCAGTGTGGCTTAACTCAAGACTGGGGATATATTCTAGGTTCCCCACTTAATTTACAGGGTTTAAAGTCCCTAGTTTCTCCTATCACAAAACTTTCTTGTTATTTCCTCATCCCTTAAAATGAGCCATTTGCCTGCATTCTTTTTCTTCAAATGTTTTGCATTGGTCTAGTGGAGGTATGGATATGTCAGAATGGGTTAATCTTCCAGTCAAAGACTGATGGACATGAAGGAAAGACCTAAATACCAATGTGCCTGATAGGGCCCAAATCCTATGGTCTTATGGGTCACAAAGTACTAAGAGCTCCAGGAAGAACTGAGAAGGAAGCCTTTCAGGAAAGATGTCGCTGAGTTAATTCTCTCTTAATACATAATGTGAATACTTGTAAAGACTAGAGAGGATTAAAAAGAGTGATTGTATAGAAGTGCAGATCTCTTTCATTTCCTCTTTCTTACCATATTCAGAAAGTCTATTCTGGAACTAGACTGAAGATAGCAACCTGGTTTCCATAACAAATGCAAATAGTAACAACTACAGTCATCTAAGACTTAATACATGCTAGATATTATTCTAAGCATTTTACAAATATAAACTCATTTAATCCTGAGTGCAGTCCTATAAAAAGAACAGGGTTATAGTCCACATTTTAAAGTTACAGAAACCAAAGCACAGAAAGGGCGAGTGACTTGGCTAAAGTCACACAGCTAGTAAGTGGTAAAGGAGGATGAACCTAGGCAGCCTGACTCCATGCATTTATACAGGGCATCTTGATCTCAGTAAAGCCTTATGAGGTTCTATTTGTCTTGCTGGCCCCAAAAAGCCACCCATGTGTCCTTGAAATGGGGGTCCTGGCACTAGTAATGACAAATATTTGTGAGCACCTACCTTTTGCTCCAAATATTTGTGACATTTACCAAATTCTGTGCCCTGTAGATTTTGTTTTACAACTGCCCTGCAAGGCAGGTTCTGTTTTTATTCACATTTGATAGATGAAGAGACTGAGGCTCAGAAAAATTAAGTTCCTTGTTCAAGGTTACACTGCCAGTGAAGGGCAGAGCTGTCGGTATCACCTAAGTCCTCCTGTCCTCAAAGCTCAAGATGTTAACTACTCCCCTGTACTGTTTTAGACATAATTGTTGGAAAAAGCACAAGCCTGGGAGTTAATAGGTATTGGGTAATTCTAGCCCAGTTCTCCTTCCTCATTTTAAAATAAATGCTATCAGGACCAAGGTCAGTGACGCTGCAGCCCCACGTTGAGTCAGGCAGTGCCTTTCCTGTGGATAGCTGTCAAGGTGGCCCATAGGTAAGATAGACACGCTGGTAAGCACTACTTCTCCTTCTTGGCTCTCTCCGCCGAAGCACAGAGAGCTAAAAAATACATTAAAGCAATATTAGTTACTTACTCAAATTATAGCTTTGAGTTCTGGTTTATTTACCTTTCTGCTTAAAAATCATTCCTTGCAGATTGTATTCGTGATTCTCCAAGATTGGCTGGAAAATAGTAGCTATTTTCCTTCTTGGCATGAATCTAAATACAGTTTTGCAATATGCTTAAATCTTCAAGAATACGCTATAATGAAAAACTTATCTTCCTTCAATTTAGTTCAAAAACGGCACCATGACACCAGTTGCTGTGTATGAAATCTGTCTTTAAAAATGACAGACCAGTTTATCATGTATTACTATGAGCAGATGTTCAGTTTGTGGAAGAATGTGTGTCTTTTTTAAATTTCCTCATTTGTGTCACTCCCCTGTCCCTATTATCCATCTGGTATCTTTCTATGAATCCCCTAGAAGCCATGGGGCACCTTTTGGGACACACAGTTGGGATTATTAGATTAATAGCTTTTCAAGGCAAAAGACAATTTTCTTTTCTGACTGCGTGGTCAGGGTGAAAGGCAAAGCAGTGGGATGTGGAAGTGAGTTGTTCTCTTCTAGGTGCCTGAGCATCCCTCCCAGTGGCTGGGCTGTGTCTTGCCAGCAGCTCCACACCTCAGACATGCAATGAGGATGTGTTAGACTCGGGTCTGGAAAACAAATAGCTATGTTACAGAAGGTGTCCATCTTAATTAATGAAGACAGATTAATATGCTTCAAATCTTATACTGAGTCAAAATTGGATACTTTTTTTTAAATTTTAAGAATGGTAATGTTTTGAAGTCATAGAATGAATGTATGTAACCTTGTATAATCATAAAATTAAGGCAGACGCTGGTTTTATTGTTAACATTTTTGTCATACTCTAATTCTGTCATTAATTGTGAAAATGAAGTCTAAATGCTGAAATTGGATCGGTGCTGTTCAAATAATTGGAATGTCTTCTCCCCAGGAAAAGATATGAAAAATGAAATGTCAGTGTGGGACATTGGATTTGAGTGTGTTCTGGAAAGAAGTGGTCTTGAGTTGGGGGCATGTTTTCTATATTTATCAGTAATTTGAAAACCAACTGGAATTACTTGATTTGGGGAATATTGAAGGGTTCCTTACACAGAAATTGAGCCAAGGGATTCAATTCAACATATATTCGCTATGGATGCGCTGTGTTCATAAGAACCCCTCCTCCACCCTCTCCCCATCTTCTGCTAAAAACTGCATCAAAGCTGAGTCTGAAGAACATTTCTAATTGAAGGTAAAGAGACCTACTATTTACTGAGGGACCATTTTGTAAGAAGTGCTCAAAGTGTATTCTTCTTAATCCTCATAATAATCCTATAAAGTAGCTTTTTAAATCCCATTCTATGAAAGATGAGATCCAGAGAAATTCAGTAATTTGCTGAATATCACTCTCCAGATTCAAACACAGGGCTGCCTTATCCCATGCTCATGAGCCTAATTACTGTATGCTTCTGTGTACACCACACACACATACACAAGAAAAATAATAGTATCATTCAGCCCAAGTGCTCTGAAGCCATAAAGAAGGAGAAATGAACTCTAAAGATAAATTCTGTGAATTCTAAAGATAAATCCTGGATTGTGTAAGTTTACTTTTACAGAGTGCAATTTTGAGACAGTAAATTTTGACAATTTTGAGAAAATAAACTCCAAATAGCAATGCATGGAAACTACTATATTGTGATAAATTTATTGTGACCAGATAGAAATGTATTCAGAAACAAACTGAATAAGTTCACTTCAGACAGAAAATGGTATTCAGTGGCCAGAGGCTCTGCTAATACTTTCTTATGTCATCTCCCATGCAAAGGGAGGTGACAGAAGTCTGTTGTCACTGTCTCTTTTGCTTTCTATCTGGTTGGTCTTACTATTCTGTATCCAATGGTTCTCAGTCGGTTCGGTGACAATCAATACAACTAGTCCTTTGCATGTTTATGACCTTTATTCACTTCTCCGATGAACTTTCTGCTATTCTAACTCACAGATGGACCCTAGTAGAGGAACATTTATTGTGATGTGGTTGACCCAAAGGTCTGAAGCCCTCAAGGAGGGCGCTTCTCTCTTGCTCATTAACCGCTCGTGTTCTGTGGAATGTGGAGTTCTGTCTCCACACTGACCAAGTAGGACATCTGTCCTGACGAGCCAAGCCCTCCCCTGCGGGGCCAGGTCAGGTCTGAATCCAGATGTTGACTTGCCTGGAGTTTCCTCCTTGCTCTCCTCGGTGCTCTCATATTCCATTCCTAGGCCCCTTCCCACCCTGGGTCTCCTCTTCCTTCCACTCCTCTTTCTGTGTACAAGCTGGAGGGGGCAGGACTCGATTCAGGGTGGCCCCTCCCACAGGTTCTCCCATCTCAGGACCACCTTCTGGGGCTGAGAAAGCCACAGCGCAGCAGTGGCAGGACCTCTTTTCACTGGCGTGACCCTTCGGAGTTTTTAGACTTACCTTGTGCACTAGATGCAAACCTGAAAGGCTTTCTTTTATTGAAAAACAAAAGCAAGAACCATAAAAAGTCCTGTCAGTGGCCTTTGTGTGCATTTAAAAGGCTAATGGTTTCTCACAATGGCTACTCTGATGAAGGAAGCTGCTCTTTTTTAAGGAACCAACTCAGAGGTTGACAGCTGGACAGAAGACCATTAGCCACAGAGGTGTGTTCCCTTTTTATGCAAGATGACAGGAGAGAAGGGTCAGTTAGTCAAGGTGCAGGCAGAGTCAGCTGTTCCTGTCCCACCCACAGACTGCTTCATCACCCACTTCCAGCCCCAGCCCCACTGCACCCTGTCCTCCTCCCCCAGGGCTCCATCTACAGAGAGGGAGGTAGTTGAAGGCCCTGTCTGTGGGTCTTCACTGGAATCAATAGCTTAATTTAAATCCATAGGCTGTCTACTAAATACACCTCCTAAAAATGAGGACTGAATAAGAGAAGCAGGCAAGGCTGCAGGAGGTGGTGGGAAGATCACAGGCTTTGACATCAAAGTGGCAAGGTTTCAGATCACGGCCTGCTGAAACCTTGGATGATTACTCAACCTCTGGGAGCCTCAGCCTTCTAATCTCTATAATGAGAAAAATGAATTGTTAAGAGGGTTAAGTAAGAAATGGATAATGGATACAAAGTGCCTAGTAAAATATCTGGTCCAAGAAGTGATAGCCATTATTTAAAATAAATAATTAAATTTTACCCACATGAAGCTCAGAATTCAGATAATCCCAATTGGATAAATACTGGGATCCCATCCGGTGTGATTTTAACCCTCTGTTTTCTTGTCTTCCATTAGGTCTTTTCTACATCAGGGACAGAGTCACTTGCTCCTGGCGGTGAGCTAGAGACTCATTCTCTACCTCATTTTCACAAATGTCTTGATTTGTGATGCTTTTGGTTATTCCTCAACATTTCCATTGCTGAATTTTGCATCTCATTTTCTTCAGAATTTTTTCGTCCATAAAGTTTCTTGCTGAAATTTAATGATAGTCACTTTATAATTTCTGCATTAACTTTCACACTGCATTTTACTGTATTATACTGTAATAGGACATTGATAGCACATTCAGCCATTAACAACTTTATTCACCATTAAACTCAAGTCATGAACATACATGTTCTATATCTGGCCTGTAGGAGCCTAACTCTCTCTATTATTTTTCTTATCTTTCTAACACTCTCAAAAGGGCATTTTTAGTGTCTCTCCAATTTTTTTTATTAAAGTATAGTCAATTAACAACATTGTGTTAATTTCTGGTGTACAGCATAGTGATTCAGTTATACATATATATTCCTTTTCATATTCTTTTTCTTTATAAGTTACTGCAAGTTATTGAATACAATTCCCTGTGCTGTACAGTAGGACCTTGTTTTTTATCTATCTTACATATAGTAGTTAGTATCTACAAATCCTGAACTCCCAATTTATCCCTCCCCACCCTTTTTGCCCCTTAGTAACCATAGGTTTGTTTTCTATGTCTGTGAGTCTGTCTCTGTTTTGTAAATAAGTTTGTCTTTTTTTAAGATTCCACAAGTAAGTGATATCATATGGTATTTTCATTCTCTTTCTGGCTTACTTCACTTTGAGTGACATTCTCCAGGTCGATCCATATTGCTGCAAATCATGTTACTTTATTCTTTTTTATGGCTGAGTAGTGTTCCATTGTATAAATATACCACAACTTTTTTAACCAGTCATCTGTCTATGGACATTTAGGTTGCTTCCATGTCTTGGCTATTGTAAACAGCGCTGCTATGCATATTGGGGTGCATGTATCTTCAAAAGGGCATTTTAATGACCTAGGTGTTCTTAAGTCCCATTCTGTCAGCAAACCCACAGTGTCTTCTGGAACCTTCTTTCTAAGATAGCTGTCTGTCTCTCTCTGTCTCCTACCAAGTCTGGACTCATTATTAACCTTTCTAGCCAAAGGAGGCAAGAGAGGACACAGAGATTACAGAGCCACAGTACTTTGTTGGGACTCCCTCAGGACTGGCCTCTTATGTTAAAGGGAGAATTTCTGTTCTATTATTTCTCTCTTGTGGCTTTGCTATCTGAGTCTGAAGCCTTGAGTTCTAACTTGAACTCCCAAGTCACTAGAAGGCCCAGTGTCAGCTCCTCCATTATTGCTGAGACTTAAGTTTCCTGTCTTTAAAATAAAGGAACTACTATAATTGTTGCTTATCTATTGTATATGTATACACACACGCATGTATTAGTTTGTATCTGTTAATCCCTAATTTGTCCCTCCCCACCTCTCTCTCCCCTTTGATAACCACAAGTTTGTTTTCTAGATCTGTGAGTCTGTTTCTGTTTTGCATGTACATTCACTTGTATTATTTTTTAGAATCACTATACTGTATACCTGAAACTAATAATACCGTAAATCAACTATAATTTAAAAAAAAAAAGAGGGAATTGGTCTGGATGATGTAAAAGTCCTTTACTGCTCGAGTTGTCTATAATCTAATAAAAAATTAAACACAGTTACCCCCTTAATCCATGAAAGGCTAAAACATCACTAGTGTAATGTAAATTTTAAAATGCATTCTATTCCTGGACTGCTAGAAAATTCTCAATATGTATAGATCAGTGTTGATTACAATGTAAATGGCGCCCCCTAGAGCTTTTTCAGTGCACACCATACACAACCACGTGTGGTGGCCTGTACTAAACCCCATTTATCAGCTATCATGGAGACAGGACTTAGCAGGGTCTCAGGGTTGCCAGTGAGGGAAGGGAAGAGGAGAATGCCAGGACAATAGGGTTGATAGGAGGTAGCAAAAGGGGCCAGTCAAGGAACAAAAATCGTATCAGGTATTTGAACAGGGAAATTAAAGAATTTTTAGTTAGATATAAATTTGAAGGTAACTAAAAAGTCAGAGACAAATATCACAAAAGTGGCCACAGTAGAAAGGGATACCACCCCTAGTATGGGGAGTAAGAGGAAAAGAGTTGGAATAGTTAATGCTTAGAAGCGGGAGGAGGGGCTCAAGCAGTTGAAATTCAGACCTCCAAGGAGGTGCGCTGGACTGGAAGATGCTCTTGCTCCTGAAGAGGAAACCAGAAGGCTGTTTCTGAGAGTATTGGGAAAAAACTGCAAACTGGATTCAGCTGCTACTGCAGAAAGGCGGCAGGAAGCCACAGAAAACACAGAGGAAAAGAAAGTCCCTCCTTCTTCCAGCCTTGCAGTGTCCAGCTGGCAAGATAGAAACATAACTTGCAGAATCCCAGCACAAGTATCACAGAGAAGAACACGGAGAGCTGTTTGGAACCAAGGGAGTAAAAAATGGCACACCAACTTTGTCCTAAAGCAGAGATGACAAATAGATTTCATCTGTGCACTGGTTCTCATAATGGTAGCATATTGTGTTGAGAAGGATTTTGAGGTATAGTTATGCAGCAGAAGAGGGTCCTACAGAAGGAACAGAAGATTTAGAACATCTTCCATGGGCAGAAGGAGAGCATGATGGCATAGAGTTGCCATTTCTGGCCTCGAGCCACCTAATTGTCCTATGTACCTTTAGGGTATCAGGCTCTGAGGATACAGACCTGAACTCCTTCTCAGCAGCAGTAGATGCCCCATCTCACTCCATCTGGCAGAGAGGGTACAGTGGGGAGCAGAGTAAATTAGGGATCCTGACACAGTTACAAGTTTCTTGGCTGATTCTGAGCAACTATAGGGACGGAGAGCTCATCATCTTCATCTTCAGGGAGTTCTGATCCCAGGAAATGTCATCTTCATAAAGAATTTAGATCAACCTCAATGTAATTCCTATCCACTGGCTCCACTTCTACCCTTTTGAGAAAGAAGTAAGTCAGATTCCTTCTCTGCATGTTCTTCTTCAGGTATTTGAATCCAGCCATCCTATTCCACCAGGTATTTCTTCCTGAGGTGAAGTAGCCTTAATGTCTCCAACTGTTCCTTACATGGATAGAACAGAGATATCCCTGTCCTGTCCTCTGAGTACACTTTGACACATCTCAGCCCTTCATCTAGGGTGGCCTGAAATGAATACTCCAGATGTGATTAGAATAGCACCAAAGAATAAAACAAGAGAATGCAGTTAATTCTTTTTAAGATCCCATCAACATTTCTGATGACCACATCACACTGAAAATTTCATTAGGGACTTATTTTCTTTCACCTGAAATAATCCTCAGCCCTTCCATCCCCAGATAAACAATTTCCAGTTGCTTCAAAGTTTCCCAAGGAAAAATATGTTGTGGTCAGTACAAACTACTGGGAAGTCTCTTTGGAGGAGAAGGCAAACAGCTTTGTGAATGCTTAACTAAGTTAGAAAATTAGCTCTTTCTTGCTGATGGTGACTGTCATAAATGTATGCTCCAATGAAAAGAAGCTTAAATCAATTTTGGTGCTCTCGCTGAGCTGCAAACTTTGTTATTGTTCCTCCTGCACAATAGAGATGTCATAAACCATATCTAAGTGTGCAGAAGACATTTACTTCCACTGGGGTTTTCGAGACAGAAGAGATTTTATAAGTGGTTCTGTTCTACCTCTTAACTAACATTTTAATTTAAATATATTTTTAATCGTAGCTTTAAAAATTATCTTCACTAAGTAACCAAAGTTTAAAGTAAGGGCATATTTTTTAAATACATGCAAAAATCTCTTAGTCAGGTTCTTTAAATAGTCCACTTGCATTATTTCTTTTAGGTTCATTTAGTTGCACTATAATTTTATGGAGTTTTAGAGTGGTGGGGCATATGATGTGATTGCCAATTACCCAGGCCCTATTTCCAGGCACATTATCAGAAGAATCTATGAAATAACAGGGAGTTTAACAAGAATAAAAGTCTTCAAGAAATCACCTGATGAAAATTCCATAAATACAAATTTCTAAAGGTTAAGGGAAGAGAAATATAATTAAATATAAGGAAGTTGGGGAGTGTGATGTGGAGAAGTAGAAGAAATTCTGATTTATACGTACCCTGCCGGATGGATGATCTGCTGAAATTATTCACTTCCAACAACTTCATTTTGAAGGACTGGGAGGTGTGCCTCTAACATGGGAAGGAATTATTTTCTGGGTATAAAAGATAAAAATGAGAGGTCAGACACATATTATTCTAAGGGAAAAGTAGATGTCTAACGATTATATCCATCAGCTTTCTATTGCCACTGTAACAAATTACCATGAGCCCATCCATTTCCTTGCCTTTTCCAGCTGCTATCGGCTGCCCACATTCCTTGGTTTACAGCCCCTCCCTCCATCTTCAAACCTAACAGTGGTACATCTCCTTCTGACCTCAGCTTGGAAAGGTTCACTTATAAGGACTCATGTGATTACACTGGGCTCTCTGGGATATTCCAGGATACCCTCCCCATCTCTAGGTCCTTAACTTAATCTGGAGAAATCCCATTTGCCATACAAGGTAACATTCATAGGTTCTGAAGATCAGGGCAGGGACATCTTTGAGGGCCATTATTCTGCCTACTACACTATATAAAGCAAAGATGAGACAACACTCCAGGAAATAAATTGCTCACAGGGGACTTCCTTGGACAAAGATGATTTCCTCCATCTCATGTAATTTTTTAGGACAAAATTCTTGATTCAGTACGTTTCCACACCTCCCACCACCGCCTCTGCCCCAGAAAAGACAAGAAGGCAGCTATCTGCGAGGAAAGGGATGGGAACTGATGGGAACTGATCTAGAATAGTGGCTGAGTCCAGATTAGATGTTGAGAGTATATATCAGTATTCTAAATACTTTATGCATATGAATTTATTTAGTTCTCCTAGCAACCCTGTATGATAGGAGTCTTATCATCAGCCTGTTTTTAAAACGAAGAAACTAAGGTACATATAACTTGCTCAAAGCCACACAGCTGGTAAGGAACAGAGCCCCTGCCCCAGAGCCTGAACTTCATCCACTAGAATATACAACCTCCTATTTGATGATCAGTTAATAGGTGGGAGTTGCAAGTAATTTATGACTGCCAACTAAAATAAGTGTGTAGCCTTAAAGTTTATAGAGTTATGTTTCATTTGGCGGGAGGACTTCAGCCAGGATGACAGCCTCTCAGATTGGCTCTGAGGGACTGCTCCGAAGAGGTAGGGGAGGAGCTAGGATATATAGGAGCTTTACAACAAAGACCAGGTAGTTGGAACAATAAAAGGTTACTTGCTGTCTAAAGAAAACCTGGCATCTCAAGTTAAAGAATTTAGTGCTTTTCTATGTGTGGAAGGAAGCAAACATTTGGGCTCATTGAATACATTCCTTTGACAAGCATCTAGCTATCTAGGGCCAGTATCCTGTCCTTTATTATTCTGAGTCCCCTCAGAATGCACCATTGTGAGTGGCTGCAGAGGCCGGGCTTCACTGTAGGAGTGGCAGCAGTAGCTGATGACTTGATGGCTTCAGCATTCTTTGTTTACTGATACGGTTTGCAGTATTTTTCGTTCACATGACTGACAATGCTTTTACAAAGAGCCAATGATTTACATTTGAGCCAAGATTATGACAACACTCTCGCTGTTACATTGACTTTCTGGTTATTTCATCGACGTTGGAGAAGGAACAAGCATTTAATCAGTCAATTGATCTAAGTGGGTGGTTCTCATACTTCATTGGATGTAAGAATCACCTGGAGTACTTTGTTAAAATATAGATTACTCAGTCCTAACCCCAGAATCTCTATTTAAAAAAAAAAATCCAAGTGTTTCTGATACAAACTTCCCTGCATATATTAAGTACAGTATAGAGTGTTTAGGAAAATTGCTGTTGGATGACCACCCTGAGGCATCCCCCTAAGTCCTGATAAGGCACTCACAAAGAACCCCACACTTACCCCATCAAAGCACTTACTGCACTATGTGTTAATTGCCTCTTTGTTTACCTGTCACCCCTTGTAAACTGTAAGGTCTCTAAGGTCTAGGCTGTGCCTCTCTCAGTGCCTTATCGCTGTTGCCCAACACATACTCCACAGATGTTGGTGCTCAGATTTACTTATCTGACAACAGATAGCTGAATAAGCAAATCAATGATGAAATGGTCTCAGATCACACAAAAACATTTTCAGATGGATGACTTTAGAGTCCCAAATACCTCATTTCATTGAAAATCTGCAGGTAGTAGGAACAAAATTGAAAAAAATAAACACCATAAGCTAAGTTCACTATTGCAGGACAGGACAGAAGCACCTGAGGAGAAACTCTTAGCAGTATAATAGGCAGTGGTCTCAGCATTGGTGAGTGGTGACTTCTTCTACCAGAAATAGACGGCAAGAGAGGGGCCAACAGTGTGTTCGGCGTGAACTCTTCTCATGATGCTGTGCTGACTTCAAATTTGTTTTGCATTTTGGAGAGAGAGTAATATTTGATAAATAAATCAATAAACAAGGGAAAATGTGATGTCTTAGAGCAGTTGTGAAAGTGAGACAGGAAGGAAGGGGGCAGGACACAGCCATTAAAGGAATGACACAGCAATTAGCAATAGACCCTGAGGCCCAAGACGACAGGAGATTTGACCTCCAGTGGACCTGGAGCTTCATTATACACATTGTAATGTATTACCACAGTCAGTGACCAGAGCCTAACATGAAAGGTCAAGGAGAGGGTGGTGGCCCAATTCCTGGGAATCCCGACCCTTTCCCCGAAGTAGTTGGGATAATCCTCCAACTTGTTAGCATATAAAAACCAGCAACACCTCACCTACCAGTCTCGCTCTCTCTCTTGCCTTCTGAGACTGTCTATGGAGTGTGTATCTACCTCTACTTTAACCACCATCCCCCGCCCTTCCCTGTGTACAACCCTCTAAATAAATCCACTTTTACTCAGCTATGGCTCACTCTTGAATTCTTCCCTGTACGAAGCCAAGGACCCTCTCTTGGAGGGGCACATCCCAGGGACTCGCCTGGGACCTGGGACAAGGCCATCCTCCGGTGCCCCACATTCTTTTTCCTGTATCAGAAGAACCCACCTGAGCCACCCAGAGTAACTGTATCATAGGGTACTTGTGAAGATCTCCAGATCATTTGTACAAAATATCTAGCACAGGGCCAGTCACAAGGCAAGTAGGTACTCAGTAAACACTTGTTGAATAATCAAGTCTCAGGAGGCTTTGCCAAGCAAAGACCTTACTCAGCATGACTCTGCTTCTGCCATGACAAGCTTAGGGGACCCAAGTTTATCATCACAGGAGGGTTCACTGCACGATTTCCCTTGGCCTCTCCACCATTAAATTTTAAGATTTTTTTTTCTGGAATGTTTTTCCTCTTGTAAGAAAAATATTTAGTGTTGTCTTCATCTGCCAGGAAATTTAATCATGCATTTTTGGGAGTAAACTGTGATTCTGAGGACACACCAACTCATGAATTTTAACCCCAGTTTCTTCCTGAGACTAAGACCTGGCAGTGTGACCATCATCGATCTGGTGCCTTTCAGTGACACAAAATGCACGCTCACAGGCCATGATTTCATGAAACTTCTTTCCACGGTTATAGCAAGGCCAGGTAATTCCCTGATGCATATTAGCATTTATAGCCATTCCCCATTAGACAGCTAAGAGAGTAATCAAATGTTCCTGTGTCAGCACATAAAACAAATGCCTGGAGGATCAGAAAATAATGATACATTGTTATGTAATTTCCTGATTGCCTCTGATATTGTACTTGGGAGATATTATTAATTTTAGGGATAGAATTGCAGGACAGGATAGGATAGCTTTTAACTCCAAACTCAAGACCTCAGCAAAACTGGCCTTGGCAGCAGAAGCTCTGAGTGCTAGTCATCAAAGAAGTTCAGATACAGTTTACCCTCATGGTTTCCAAACTTTTCTTTTAGCAATTGACCTCCTTAAAATTAATCATGGACAGATTCCTCTGTGTATATAATAGACAGACGACAAGCACTCTGGTTGAAGATCTGAACTCTCAGCCTCTTCAGCTACTAAAAATATGGAATTAAGAAGTCACTTTCCTTCTCTGAGCCTCAGGTTTTGTTTTTGGTTTTCTTAATCTTAGAAACCTTAGAAGAAGGTTTCTTCTTCTTAGAAGAATCTTAGAAGCATAACAGTGCTTGCCTTGCCTACGACCTTATAATTACTTTAGGATCAGACAAATTAACATTGGAAAATATTTTATAAATAGTAAATACCATATTCATCTAAGGTAGCAATATTATTACATGAGAAGGTAAGCACAAGATAGAACATGATAAAATGATAAATAGATGGTTTAAGTTATAATTATGAAGGGAAAGATTCTAGGTAGTTCATGCAAAGACCCTTTTCTATCTGTTCTTAACTTCTCAAACATTAGGATACTTGAGGTGTTTAGAATAACACTAGATAGGGTCATAGATCAGGGATGACACACTGATTTCTTCCCCAAAATGGGACAATTTAACTGCCTAAAAGGGTGGGTTAATGAGAGTTTTAGACTATCTCAGTGCTCGTCAGGGAAGGGATTATGAGAGATTAGTAATGTCTGCTATGAGTAGAAGATGAGACTAGTACATATTTTCCTTCCCTGTCAGATTAATTTTATTCCTTTGATTCTTTTGCTCCATTTCTTTTTCACAAGTTTTTATGCCTGGGTCCTTAGCACTAGCAACTCACTCCATTTCACAGGACAGCTGGTGCCCCCACTCCCCAAATTGCCAGGTGGCACTGGGGACTTAAATCTCAGAACTTCTTCCTGAGCTGCTTCTTCCTGGGCTGTTTTTAATTCTGGCTAGTTGGCCAGCCCATCAGTCTCGCTTTCTCTGTAGCATGCGCCCTCCTTCGTGCTGTACAACCCTTGGAAAATAAATCATCTATGATGATGTTTCATTACGACCCACATCAATCAGCATCTGACCAGCTCAGTACTGATACTGTAAATGCTGTCTCCTCCCTCTCTCTGGCACAGTTTGAATATGAATCCACATGTTCTGTGTGAAGAGAAGACAGAAGATTCTGAATTAATTATTAGGAGATGAACTGAGAACTGGGGTGAGGCTTATAAAGAAAAATGGCTGAAACTTCATCAGCTGTGTCTTAAGCTCTATTGTTAAGCCTGACCGATATGATGCAGGAAAACAGATGTGGAGCATGAGAAGGGCTGTGTCCCAGGCTTTGGTTGAGCCCCTGGGACATGCCCCACCAAGCATGGGTCCTTGGCTTCACGCAGGAAAGATTCAAGAGCGAGCCACAGTTGAGTAAAGGTAGATTTATTCAGAGAGATACATTGAAAGGCAAGAGAAAGCCCATGAGGTGTAGGGGTTGGGTGCTCAGATTAATAGTAGGTATGTTACAGAAACGACAGGCCAGTCAAGAAACAAGCACCACTCAGAGGGTTGGAGTACTCAGATGTATTACGCCAGCAGGCTCAGAGGGGCTTCTGCTCCGAAGCTCTGAGCACCTCCAAGACGTGCGCATGAGGTTTTATAGGGTAAAGTACAAGCTTGGGGTATTTGGCCAATAGGCATGGAACAGCTTTAGCAGCATTATCATCACAAAAGTGGAGGCGGGGAGGCAGCAAACCAACATTCCAAAGCCAGATATGTATCTTTGAAAATCCAGCTGGCTAGCAAAAAACATAAACAGCAAACCAACACTGATTAACTTAGATTTACAAGTTAGTCCAGCAGAACTCAGATCAGTATTCCAATACTTAGATTTGTGAGTTATCTTGTTAGCCCAGCCCAGCCTCTCCTTCACATTCCTAGACCTGTGAGTTATCTTGTTAGACCAGCCCAGCTTTTCCTTCACAGGTACACACTTTTTAGACAGAATGTGGGCCGTCTCTGAAGAGGGAGAGAGAGGGGCAGCCGTGAGGTGCTGTGTTGCTGGTTTTTATGGGCTTGGTGGCTTCATATGCTAATAAGTAGAAGGACCAGTCTAAGGGAGTCTAAGGGGAAAGGGCTGGGCTTCCCAAGAAGTTGGCCATTTCCCACCCTTTGACCTTTTGTGGCTAGCCTTGGGACTGCCATGGTGCCTGTGGGTGTGTCATTCACCATGTTAATGTATTACAATGGGCGTATAATGAAGCTCAAGATCTGCTAGAAGTTAAATCTCTTCATCCTGAGCCTCAAGGCCTACTGGGGTTGAATCCTTCACCACTTTGATGTTATTGCTGTAGCGTTCCTTGAATGGCTGTGCCCTGCCCCCTTCCATCGTGTCTCACAGCTGCTTGGCAAAAGTGTGCACACCACTGGGAGGGGCAAGAGTTGAAGTGACCACCTGATAGGCCTCCCACAGATGTGATGAGGACACCAACTGCCTGTGCCCTGGAGGCAGCACCAGAGGTTTCCAACATCAAACATTCACCATGCTATGATGTCAAAATCCCAGATGTACTTATTTGCGTTCTGCAGCTTGAGGCCATAATCTTAATCCTGTCAAGGAAGAGATGGTAACGTTATCAGCTCCATCTATCTCTAAATCTTGCCCATGTAATCACCATGGCTTATGGATCTACTAACTTTAAATTAAATTTATAATTGGCAAATGATTGAAATGGGTACAGAAATCATTTTCTGCTTTATGGTGTGTTGATTAATAAAAATTTTAAAACATTCTAATGATAGATGTGGAAATTATTGTTTCCACTATAACTAAAACAAAAAAGTTGATGCCTCTCAAATTTAAACAGTCTAAAATTGTCGACTGAAATAAATGCGCAGCCTAAAAGTTGAGGGTTATATTTTATTTGGCAGGAGGACTTCAGCCAGGATAGCATCCTCTCAGATTGCTCTGAGGGACTGCTCCGAAGAGTTGGGGAGGAGCTTTACAACAAAGACCAGGTAGTTGGAACAATAAAATGATTCCTTGTTATCTAAAGAAAACCTGGCATCTCAAGTTAAAGAATTTAGTGCTTTTCTGTGTATGGGAGGAAGCAAACATTTGGGCTCATTGAATTCATTCCTTTGATAAGCACCTGGCTATCTAGGGCCAGTGTCCTGTTCTTTCTTATTCTGAGTCCCCTCAGAGTGCACCATTGTGAGTGGCTGCAGAGGCTGGGCTGCAGACTTGTCTTCACTGGGGGGTGGCGGCAGCAGCTGATGACTTGATGGCTTCAGCATTCTTTGTTTACTGATGTGGTTTGCACTATTTTTCATTCACAAACTTTGCAAGCTCCTCACAATGCAGGGACAAAAAGAAGTACAAGTTTTAATACACGATGGAGCACCTTAAGTTCTTAATACTCATCAACTTTATGTTTCATTACTATTGGTGTATTTTTCGAAAGCTTGTGGGAAATATTAATTTTCACAAAAATAATAAGCAGTATGGGTCAGGCTAATATTGTATGGTGAATGATGAGAATTCCTCATTTTATTAGTGCATTACACTATACTTTTTTCATTAAAATTGTTCCCTCTATAGCAGCCATGTTCTAAGGCTTAGCAGCATGACTCACTGTGTTCAGTGAGCGAATTTAAATCTGAAGTAAATGGTTAGATGTGGGTCTAGGCAACGTGGTTCCTGAGAAAAGCATAGCTTGAATGTATTTTTCCTTAAATGGGTGAGTCTGTTGAGTTTTATTCAACCACTGAGCATATGCTATTATGAGAATAAGACACAAAAGAGTGGACATAAGAGGAACTGTATTGACAAGCCTTTTAAGCGTGATGTCATCTCCTAGTCCCATCTCTGCCTCTGGTCACTGCTGTGGTGACTTCGATCAGTTTTGCACAAGTACAACCTGACAACGCTTCAACTCAGGACCTGCTCTTGCTTCCTGCCTGAGGCGTCTCTGAACCTGACAGCTGATATCCCTAGGACCCACTCAGCACTCAGATATGCAGTCCGGAAATGCAGAGGGTTAATGTCTGTCTTTTGAGCCTCCCTGAACTAATGGGGGAGGGAAACTTTGCATAAATAGTTCCTTCTTTTATTCCCTAGGCAGGTAATTGTAAGATACATTTCCTAAGGCTCCCCAGAAGTACCCTGGAATAAAGTGCTAGTCACCAGTAGTGGTAGCCAACTTGATAGTGCCTTCTTGTATTGGTTTTCTTTCATTCCCTGTTCATTCTCTGCCCTCACAGTTGCTCCCTGGGATCACATTTCCAAAACCCCCTTAATGCAACCTGGAATTATGCTAAGTGAACTAAGCCAGACACAATAAGACAAACACTGCACGCACTTATATGTGGACTCTAAAAAATGTAGAACTTACAGAAGTGTTATGGAAACGACAGGCCAGTCAAGAAACAAGCACCACTCAGAGGGTTGGAGTACTCAGATGTATTACGCCGGCAGGCTCAGAGGGGCTTCTGCTCCGAAGCTCTGAGCACCTCCAAGACGTGCGCATGAGGTTTTATAGGGTAAAGTACAAGCTTGGGGTATTTGGCCAATAGGCATGGAACAGCTTTAGCAGCATTATCATCACAAAAGTGGAGGCGGGGAGGCAGCAAACCAACATTCCAAAGCCAGATATGTATCTTTGAAAACCCAGCTGGCTAGCAAAAAAAAACATGAACAGCAAACCAACACTAATTAACCTAGATTTACAAGTTAGTCTAGCAGAACTCAGATCAATCAGTATTCCAATACTTAGATTTGTGAGTTATCTTGTTAGCCCAGCCCAGCCTCTTCTTCACATTCCTAGACTTGTGAGTTATCTTGTTAGACCAGCCTGGTTTTTCCTTCACAGAAGTAGACAGTAGAATGGTGGTTGCCATGGACTAGAGGATGGGGGAAATATTGGTCAAAAGGTACAAAGTTTCAGTCCGGCAGGATGTGTAAGTTCTGGAGATCTAACATATAGCACCAACTAAAGTTAATAATACTGTATTATATACTTGAAATTTGCTAAGAGAGTAGGCCTTAGTTGTTCTCACCAAAAAAGAAAATGATAACTATGTGAGCTGATGGATATGTTGATTAGCTTGGTTGTGGTAATCATTTCATAATGTATGCATATATCAAAACATTAAATTATATACCTTAACTGTAGGTAATGTTGTCAATTATACCTCAATAAGCTGTCGTTTTTTAATCTAAAACTATGAACTAATTATGAATATGCTTTTTAAAATATGAATAAAAATTAATTTTAAAATTTTAATATGATAAAAATAGCACAGGAAATGGATTGTCCTTTTTAGGTCCTTACACTACATGTGGAGAGGTATAGTGTTACTTAAATGTAGACTCAGATTTATTTAAGTATATAATGTAAACCCTAGGGTAACCACTAATTTTTTTAAGGAGTATAAATAATAAGTTAATAGAGAAGATAACATAGATTTATAAAAACTACTAATTAAGCCAAGAAAGACAGGAAAAAAGGGAAAATGAATCAAAGAATAAATTAAACAAATAGAAAATAACCACCTCAATGATAGATTTTTTTTAACCCAGTCATATCAAAAATCATCTTAAATGTGAATGATGATGATTGTATTAGATGTAATATTGGGAAGTCTTCATGAAAAACAGAGGTACAGGCTTAGATGTTTTGACTGGTAAATCCATCCAGGAGCTAAAAGGACAGCATGCATGGACAGTGGGAGGAAGTGCTGAGTTGAAAAAGGACAGGTTGTTGAATAAAAGTCTAACACATAGTCTTTTTCCTTTTATATTTATGAAAGAACCTCAAGTCTCAAAAGTTAACCATGTTTTTCAAACTTGTGCAGCTATTCTAGTTGAGTCTAAGGGGAAGATACCTCAAGTGTCCACTCTGCAGCTCTCCAGCTGTGTAGGGTGAAAACCCTCAGATTCTTGACAAAGGCAGGACCTGTCCCCTGATTCATGTCACAAGGACAGCAAAATTCTGACTCACAGCAGCTAGTGGAGATTAAGCTGTCCATGAAAGGTGCAATGGTGAGTTGAGCGTGATGTGTTGAATTCCTAAATTGATGATTTAACTTGACTTCTTCCTGCCCTCAGGCTGCACTCACACCCTCACCAGTCATTTGTTATGGTCGAATAACTTTGCCATGAGGAAGGTGAAAGGAGAAAGCATATTTGCTCCACAGGAAAGAGTCCTCAGAATGCATGATTTACAAGTGCTCAAATACAAAAATCAAAATATCATTTTCAGATACAGAGTATGTCCAGCAAGTGGAACATAATTCATGCATGGGCAGGTGATCAAGGCTGTCCAGGCATTAGAAACCGGGTCTGAATTCTCCGTCCCATCATGTAGCTACAGACAGGAAATGAATTTGAAAGGACTTTGAAATTTAATCTTGATTTTTCTCTGTATCTGTCAGTAGGACCTTCCTTAACTGTTCCATCAAAAGACATACACTTTCTTTTTACAAATCACTTCAGAAAAATAATGTCTCTGTGTCAAAACGGTATGAATAATCTTTCAATGTTGGAAATTTTTAAAATCTAGATTCAGCTCTTCCAGCCATGGGAAAATGCAGGTACAATCTTTGATGTAAATCCAGGATGTGCCTTCCTAAAAGAACTCATGCCAGCTACCAAAGCCATCATAAGGCTGAGAAGTGGCTGGTGTCACATTTGCTCCTTTAACATTTCCTCCTGGGCTCTGAAAGTCCATTAGACTGCAACTACCTGGGGGCAGGGAACGTAGTAACCAGCACAATGTTTGACACATAGAGGGCACTGAAAACTTGTGAACAAATATGGCGAAAACCCCTATCGTCATAATATCAACATTCAACTGTTGAGAGACGGTCAAAGAACAAAATAAACAAGTGAAATACATAATGTGTAGGCAGATAAAAGTTAACGGAAAAAAAACAAGTATGAGCAAGATTTTAGTTTAAAGTAGGTGGTCAGGGAAGGCTGTTTGAAGAATGAGCTGAGGAGATGTGGGGGAGAGGCCATTGTAAGAGCATTGTAAGCAGAGAGAACTGAGAATCCAGCAGCACTGAGTTACGGTCCATTAGGTCTGAGAAACAGCAAGGAGGCCAGTGTGGTGGGAGGGAGAGGGCAGACTTCCTAATCAACTTCTGTGATCATTGCTTTCCCAACTCAGATTGTTTTCAATAAAATTAAAGTATCTGCTGCACCTCTCATGCTATAAATTCACATATGTTTTCTTTTATCATTCCCTAGATATAAAGACTTACTTTTCTGAGCCCTAAGAAGATGAATTAAATACACTGCATTTAGTCATCATTCTTTATCTTTTTAATCTAGAAAAGTTCCTCCATTTTTTTTTGTCTTTCATAACATTGGCATGAAAGACATGAAACATTGAGTTAGTCACATAATGTCCACTCAAAAAAAAATTACATAATGTCAGTTTATTCCACTGTTAGATGATACCAGGTCTGATCATTTATTTAAATTCATGTTGGCCAGAATTCTTTATTGTAAGGATTTCTCCCTTTGAGAATTATTCCTCACTTTGAATTGGTAAATAATCTATGAGCTGGTATATTGAGATTATGTGAACATCCTGTTCCCCAATAAACTTTCACCTAATAGTTTTGGTAATATTCAGTGATTCTTGCCCAAGTAATTATTATATTGATAATTCCAGGATGGTTATTTTCTAATTTCATCATTTCTTTTATTTCTTTTAAGTAGCTTTCTTTAGTAAAGAGTTTTCCACTGAGAAGGTGATATTTTTTTAAATGGCATGCACTGAAATTTTCTTACAACCTTTACATATAAAGTATTTAGTAGCCCATAAAATATCTTTCCTGGTTCAGAAACAACTGAGCTGAACTCTAAAATAAAACTATGGGCTTCATAGACTCACAGTGAGTGTGTAGCTAAGAGTTCCTCACAGTTTACACAGGACAGAGAGCCTGCTGGACAGCTCATCACCTGTTCCTTATAGCTGGTCTCTTCTGTCAGCTCTGTCAGTATTGGCTCTACTTGTGTTCTTAGAGGGGCAGTTCTGTTAAGGTCTCTCAGTGGGTTCGTGGGAGTGTTCTGGGGGAAGTAAACCGGTGCGCTATACAAAGACACCTAGACTAGGGGTATAGAGTTGTGAGAACTGACCTAGACTTTTCTGCAGTCTAGTTCTATGGCCCAGTTGTCACACCTGAAAAAATTAAATTTTAATGAATAGTCATAGGACTCTGTGTCTGTACATAGTTCCTTATGAGTTGTGATGGTTGATTAGTTGGTTGGTTGGTTTCTGTGTTTTTGAAGCCTTCATAAAGTTTTGTTTCCACATTTTAGAGTAACTATGAAATGTACTTTTCCCAAAAATGTATCTAAGGGGTGGAGCCATATGGCAAGTGCAATATTTGGGATTACCATCATCACCAGTGTATTGAGTGCTAATTCTGTGCCAGACGTGCTGCAGAATGCTGACCATACACTCTCACTTCTGAGTCAGATAAGTCAGTATGAGAGTACTGCTATTACCTGGATTTGTATAGATGGGGAAACTGACTCTCAGAAGAGATGACAGAACCAGGTGTCAGACTGAAGTCTGTCTGATTCAAAGCCAATCTGTGGTCTTTTTCATGGTGCTATGGTCACTCTCATATGGGCACCAAAAGAGAAGGAAGTTATTTGGAGCTTTTCAAGGCCTTTTATGAGATCCAGAGGTCATGCAGGAGCTTTGTTTTCTATTCTCTTACTTGTGCTGCCATCCATATATACCTTCAGTTCTCATTAAAAGCAACCCAGGATCTCTCACCCCCACACAAGATGTCTACGCCTAGAGACCCATGAACATTAACATTCCAAGGGACATCATTTCCAAGATTTCAACCTTCAGTTTCGATGAGTATTTCCTTCAGATGTTCATGTGCTTCAAATCTTTCTCCTTAAGAAGCTACTGGCTCTGTCCTCCTTGTCTATGCTATAAATGCTTTTATTTTGTTAAATTCAATTCTTAGATTTTCCAGACTGTGAGTGTCCCAGTGCCTCATAAAAGCATGAAAATACAGAACCAGAGTTATGCATAACTAAAAGCCTAATTACGTGTGTGCTGATGTTTTTAGTTTGGAAACTTAAAGTGCAGTGGAATATATTAGCTTTCATTGTATTTCTTTAACAAGACTGGAGATGGTCATTTTTCCAAGAACCATCCAGAGAGAAAAGAGAACCACCCATTAGAGAGTTGCCAGAAGATCCTGAATTCCCTGCCACTCCCTTTCCCTACTCCAGCCCTTTCTTTGTGCTACTTTGCAAAGACTTCATACACTAGGAGCACAAGGAGGACTTCTAGGCTTAGCTACTTGCATGTGTTTGTGTTTCGTGCTTTCAGATGTTTCCCTATGATCAGAAGGAAACTCTGAAAGGGTGTATTGATGGCGGCAGTTGTTTTCATTAACATGATATTATATGGGAGATGGGAAAATATGAGTCCGAGTTATAGAATCCGATGGTCAGACCCATACTGTGTCTGTGGTATGTATGCTACCTCTGGCATGACAAGGAAGGATAAAGAGACGTGGGCTGTATCATCCAAGTTGAACATTTTAAATTTATCATCTAAATGGCACATACATATGTGCGTGTATATGCATATCCATTATTTATCACATACATGTATGGCTAAATAATGGGTAGATTATCGGATACTTACTGTGTGATAAGCACCCCAAAGATACCATCTTATTCTTCATAGGAGTTCTGTGTGGTTGGCATTATCTTCATTTTACAAATGACTAAACTAGACAATAGGTACAAAATGTAAATAATTCTGCAGATTCACACACAGTATTGAGTATGAACTGTGTGCCAGGCAAGGGGAACATATGAAGCCAGATGTGTTTTTTATGGTTCTTTACACTCTGGTTGGGAAACAGACTGACTGACACAAATGAAATTTCAGAAAAGACCAAAAGGGTGGCTACTGTTAAGCATCAGGTTGGGTGATGTAAACTGTTGTGGAAGGAGGAGATTGGTGAGAGGGCATCAGGTAGGATAAAAGTAAGCTGAGGGGCGGGGTTTCCAGCAGGGGAACAATAGAAGAACAGGCACTTAATGTGGGAAACAGAAACATCCACATTGCAAATTTTCCAGTTAGTGCTTTTTACCCAATATGGATGTTAAGAAGATAAGATGGGAAACAAAATATCTAAATCTGTGGAAACTTCCTACAGAATTGAATGTATAGTTGGCATCTGTTATACATTTGGTCTATTTCTTCCTAGTCCTCTGTCTCCCCCTCATATGATTCAGGTATGGTGACCAGTCAAGGGGCTCATTGTTCATACCTGAGAAATGAGTAAGAATATATGTCAGTCAACCAAACAGAATTCTTCCTGGAGACTAACAGGGACCTTCTTTCTAGGGGCTTGTGAGTTCTAAGAACAATTTAGGGCTATAGCTCTGGAGATCAGCTTGCCACTGGCAAGAGAGAGAGCTTAGCAGAGAATAACCCAAGCAAGGCTCACATAGCCAATGGTCCGAGATGACAGGCCTGATGATGTCAGAATGCCTGGATCAAAGGTGATCTGAAGGCAATAGTTGGGCTTCCCAGTTTTGTTTGTTTGCTTGCTTTGATTAAATAAGTTTGGCTTGGGTTTTTGATGCTTATAACCAACACAATCCTGATTAACACAGAATGGAAGACTGGATAGAACAAGACGTGGAACCACCAGTCATGGGCAGAGACCCTCCAGCAGAGGGGCTGGAGAAATTTTTAAGAAGTAGCCCCTTGTTCCTGCATCATTTTTAAAAGGCAACTCCTATGATTTTCCACTATCCAATCAATAAAACAAAGTTTTGCCTTTACCCCCATGAAGGAGAATTTGCAAAATGCTAATCAACTAAGCTGAGAAAAGGATTTTGCAATCTCTGAACAAGAGGTAAAGCAATAAAAGACTAATATTTATCATTAAGCATCCAAAATGAGTGTTGTTCCGTTCTTTCTTATCTAGATACACTTGAGTGTGTTAGAAAGTACAAAGAAATGTACTTTTCAAGAACCAAACATCATTTATTTAACTTGAACCATCTGTTTTATTATTTCCTTTTTAGGAGACGTTTCACATCCTGCTGCTTTCACGAGAGCTGCTGTCTTCCTGGTCTATAACCCTCTCATTTCTTCTGTATCTTCATCACTTAATTAGTCCATCTGTCAGCCAATCCATCTTTCTCTCTTTTCTCTTTTCTCTCCCCTCATTTTCCACCTCAGAAAGAAACTTCTGACCGAACTAGGCAAATGACTCCTAGATAATTATCTTCTAAAAGGAATATAATGCATTTTTTATGTATCCACCAAATGACACACTTTCCATTCCTCATCCTACTCTCAATACAGAAAGCAGTGACTTGCCCGCCTTCTCATCTTAAATGAAAGTAAACTTCATTCTTTAGCTCTGGCTCCTAACAGCCATAACCTACAGTAATAAAGGTTAATGTATTGGAAGGGAAGTAAATTTAAGGTAATAATGAGAATGATTCTTTATCATTCCTGACAGATCTTGAGCTCTGTGTAGGCAGTAATTAAAGAAGAGCTTCAGAAACCATAAAAACATAAATAAGATTTCTAGTTAAAATCTTTATTGTAGCTAGGACTTTTTTATTGTAGTCTGGACTGAATCAAGAATACCCTCATAGGCTTTGTTAAGCTTTTTCAGAAATCACTCAGCTAGGAAAGATTGAGTGCAATGGTGGGGTCATTGTCACCTTCCTCTTTCCTCCCTTTTTCTTTCATGAATCAGTACATCTAACCACCCATTCTCCAGAGCATCACAGGGCTGAACCAACCTACCCCAGTTTACCACACACCACTGAAAGCAGAAAGTATAGGAGAGAATACAGATATGGAGTCACTGGGACTGAGCTGAGGGAGCAATTTTCCCCATTGTGGAAGAAGTAAACCCATCTACAGCTTCAGTGGGCAAAAGGAAGCAAATGACCTGAGAGCTAATGGGCTTTAAACTGAGTCAGACAGGCTAGGGTTAAAATTCCAACTCTACCACTTACACACTATTTGGTATTTGGCCATTACATGATCTTCTCTGAGCTTCAATATTCCTCTCTTTAAAAGAGAAATAATAACACCTATCTTGATGCTGCTGTAAGAGTTAGTCCTAATGTTCAGTCAGGAAAAGAGGCATAATCTGAAAGTGGGATGGATTGTGGAAGGTAGCCAAGGAAAAATTCTTGTCCATCTCATGCCCCCTCTTGACTTTGGCAGAGAAAGTTCAAGGCGATGGAATATCAGACTAGGAGGAAAATATCAACTCAGATGCTAGCACCCAAACCAGATGCTATGTAACGTGCCGTGACTTGTTTGTTTTTAGAAATATGATGGATTGACATATAACATTAGTTTCAGGTGTACAACATAATGATTCAGTTTATGTATGTATTGTGAAATGATCACCACAGTAAGTCTAGTTAACATCCATCACGACAGTTACAATTTTTTTCTTACGATGAGAACTTTTAAGATTTACTCTCTTAGCAACTTTCAAATATACAATTCAGTATTCTCTGAAGGAAATATGAATGCTACTTACTTATTTAAGCATACACCACCCATTTCCCTAATCCTCAGCACTCCTCACAGAATTATAACCTTTATGTATTGGATTGATTTTTCAAGTCAGACCATGTCGAAGAGGCTTTATGTTTTTGAACCTCAAGGCCATGGCCATGAGCCAGATTATAAAACAGGGATAAAAATCAATGCTCACAATGATGACGTCCTTTTCTTCCTACCAGACTCTCTGCCAGCCTGTATGCTCTACGGGCTCCAGAGTGTAGGGAACTAACTAACTGAGACATGGATGCCAGACATATTTCCTTCAGAGAGTGACTGATGGCTGGGAGACCAGAGGACCACCAGCAAGGCTCAGACATGGACAGGTCTTAAGCTCAAGCAGATGGAAAATGGAACCTACAAAGCTGTACATTAGAGGGTGGCTATCAATTTACAAGAGGGTACCCTCATTTATGATGGGATTTAACTGTGAGATTCTTTAAATGGGCAGCTTTCCTCATTAATAGCACATAAGCTAGAGAAGACTCTGAAGGAGCTTAAAAGAGCTTAGAACTAATGTATAATTATAATGACCCACTGAGAATTAATATAAGACAATGAGATAGTATTTCTAAAGTGGTTGATTAATGTCAAAAGAAGCAAATGCTTTTGACTTAAAAGAATTCAGCATGCAACTCAACCATATGCTTAAGCATAGTTAAGACTTAATTTTCTTATGAAAATAAAAAGTCTAAAAGTAACACTGATCTCCCCATAGGGCTTGACTCTAGAGTCCAATGACATCCTTGCAGTCTCTCTTCTTCATGTTGGCCCCTTTCTCATCTTGTCATGACGAGGTGGCTGCCGGAGTTCAGGCAGCATCTTTATTCCAGGAGAAAAGAAATAGCATGTCTCTCTCCAGGTCACCTCAGTCAAGTCCTAAGATTAGTTCTCATTTGGTTCACATTGCCTGTTGGTTCTTTGACTATCCCTATGGCCGAGGGAATGGAGTGTGCTGATTGGCTCAGGTTTAAGGTCACATGCCCACACCTGGAGCAGGAGGTGAAGTCAGCTTCATCCAAAACATACTGTCTGAGAGTGAGGCAGCTTGGGATCTCTCAAGGCAAATGGAGGTATTCTTTACCAAAAGAAGGGAAAATGAAAGTTGAATAGCTAAAAAAAAAGAAAGAAAGAAAGAAAGAAAAAGACAAGGGTTCACTATGCTCAGGATATACATGAACTTACTGGGTTACAGTTTTGGTGTAAAGCTAGAACGAGGCAAGATTCTCACACCCCCATCTGGGACAGATGCTTTTGTGTCTTCCACTGACTGGAATGTTTGGCCTTGCTACAATATAGCCACCGGGACACTGTGACAAATAGCACATGCTTCCAATTGCCACAGGCATCTTCCATTGAGCATTCCAAGCAAATTCTTTACAGGCTAAATCTATGTGTCTACACATACCTGCGTACAATGCTACTTTGCCATCCAGTGCCATCCCTGAGCAGTACAAATGAACATACCAACCTGGTTAGAAAAATATAAAGAAGTACAAACTTTACTTTCTTAATGTTCCAAGAGGGAGAGAAAAAAGAACATAAATTAGTCTTGTGTGGATTTTCCAAATGATCTGGGGTTTAGCATAAGAGTGATCCAATTCAATAATTCAATGCAACCAGTGAAAAGAATGTGATTTGATATTAGGATCAGGCGTCCTGGAGAGGAATGAAAGGAGTGCCCCCAGGAAGAAAACTGAACCTGCTCCAGGTCTTTGAGCACCACCTCCTGTGAAGTCTCAAAAGGATAAGTTGTGATTGAGAGTCCCCTGTCTCACCCATGGGCTCTGAGGTGGCTTCTGTGAGCATATGAGTGTAATTAATTCAAAGGACAGGGGGGAGAGGGAGGGGAGGAAGGGAGAGAAAACTTGAATGAAATATATTTTCCAAATGGAATAATATCTGATTAATGCCTTGGGCTGCCTACTTACGTTTAATGAAACTCTGATCTCAGAGACACACAGAGTTTTCTATAAGAAACTAGTTAGGCAGGAATGTGATGAAAATGTAAAGCAAACCCAGTAATATAAATAGTACTGCCAGAGTGACCTGTTTCAGAGGAGAGGCAGTGCCTGTGGTGGTGTAAGTTTCCATTTCCAGTGCGTCCCCAGCTGTGGAAGGTCAGAGCCAGCACTTTTTGATGACAAGGCAGCTCTGTTCACCTCTTTAGTTTATTTTTCCCTGCAGGGTAGGACAATGAAAATAAGAAAGTCAATTTTCTTTTTATCTCAAGCGAATTGAATTTTGGTAAACTGAAATGGGCTCTGGATAAGCAAAGGTCAGTCCAGCCTTGGATCTCTTTCTTCATTAACAAAAAATCAACACCAGCGTTCTTGCTTCCAGCTCTTCTATCAGAGATACCAGGAGATGCCATCAGCAGGGCTCAGGGAAGCATGCATTCCCTTACCGAAATCATGAACTGCCGAGGCAAGAGCCAGTTATTACTTATGTCAATGCATATATATTTTTCATGTAAAACTGTGGTAAATATATCTCATCTTGTTCAATTTCGTACTAACAGGCTAGGGAAAATGACTCCGTAAAGAACAATGAGACCATTGTGTTGTCCACTTCCGTATACTCAGCTATTTTGCATCCTTCAGATTTAGGAGTGTGAACAAAGGAAGCCAGGTGATCAGGCTGTGCTACTTTTCTCTTTACCAAAGTCTGGAGGTCTCTGGATATTCTCTTAAAGTCACAAAATATATGTGGGACCTCCAGGGAAATTGCCTTAAAATTCTGTCAGTAAATATAATCTGGAGAGGGAAGAGGGGTCAGGGAGACAAGTCAAAACACTGCAGTGATGGAATAGGATAATAAAACTGAAAGAGGTAGAAGAGGATGTAGTGTTTTTCCAGAGGCAGGTTTTGTGCTTAGCACCACGGCAGGATCAGGAAGAAGTAGACATTAAAAAAATGAAATAATGAGAGCTTATTGAATAAGGACTCCACAAACATTTTCTAAACTGCATAGAATTTGGCAACTCATCAGATAAAGAAGTTAAAGGTAATTTTAAGTTTGCAGTTTACATGACCGTAATATTAATGGTAGGAGACACAGGGAAAATTCAGGTTTAGGGGTAGGTGGAAAAACAAAGATTCATTTTTACTAATTGGCTTCACCAATAGAGGCTATGATTGCTACAAGCTGAAGAAGGGGAAATATGTAAATATATATATAAACTATAAATAGTGAGATGTCATTGTAACATCAACCAGCTATTTATGAAGCGATGTCATTATAACATCTAAATATAGTCTCCATATTTAAGAAATGTGGGGGAAAAACTTATAATATACTAAGCTCTTTTTTAAAAAGTGTGAACTAGAAATCCAAGTGTAATCTGGTAGGTAGTAAGGTGGAAATAAAGTCCAATGGTTATGTAGTCTAATGGATAATCATTATTATCAATTTTTTCCCAGCGCATGGAACTATTTTCAAGGAGAATGAAATGATATTTTAGGATGGTGCATTATTCAGAGTCCAAGTGGGAAAATAAAAATCACATTCTGTTTCAACAGAATGAATGTAACAGAAGGAATTGGTAAGGTATCACAAGATCTTCAAGTAAGGGAAAGCTAGACTTAGACACAGAAAGAAAGACCACATCTTGTAGGAAGGAAGGCTTAGAGAGACCCATAGGATTCAGATTCTCAACTTCATGGTCCTCCCAAATCTCTCCATTCCAAGTTTCAGGCTCTTAGTCTTTCCAAATCCATCCCCTGTCTTGACTTACACAGTGAATTCAGCTTAGTTTGTAATTCTGCAACACATACCACAGCTAAATTTTAGGGTATGATTTTCAGTGAGTTAGACTCATGGCTAGATTATTTCTGTCTCTGATGTTTTTTAAATTGCTTTTATTAAATATAGTGTAGCATAATATAATAAATAATTATACAGAAGGACATCAAACATTAAAAGTAGTGAAGTTAGTGGGAGTTTATTGAGATAGCTTCTGAGTTGTCCTTTTTTCTAAAAGGATTCATCATTTATAAGAAAATAGTGAATCAAAGCCCAAATGCACTAAATCATCCAATTTGTTTATAAATAAAAGAATAGAGCTTTTTGAAATTTCTTACTTGGCAGTCTTTCTGCTTTTACCATCAAACTTACCTGGTAGTAAAAACTAATTATTATTATTAATTTAATTAATTGTAACTACATATGGTAATGGATGCTAACTGGACTTACTGGAGTGATCATTTCAAAATATACATGAATATCAATCAAATCATTATGCTGTGTACCTGAAATGAATCTAATATGTCAACTATACTTCAATAAAAAATCCCAGTTTTTTTAAATAATACTAATTTAACTAAAAATAAAACTTATGTGGTGATGATAAAATATTCTTAAATGAATAGCAGTTCAGTTTCCTTATACAGCAAGTGAAGGGGATCAAGAAGTGAAAGAAATCAGGTATGTTATTGCATGAGTTCATTGCTCCATGTTACCCATGTTCTCAGGAATCCAAACCAAGTAGAGGAGAGGATTGTTCTTGAAAGGGTGTAAGGCAAAGTAATAGAAAGGAAGCAAAAAATGAGAAAAAAACAAGACTAGATTTTGAAAGCTACACTGCAAACTGAAAGCACAAAGTCTGAGTGTCATGCAAACCCTTGTTGACAAATAATTATACCAAGAATTTCCAAGTAATCCTGAACAGGAAGGCATTAGGGCCATTGCAAGTGTCTGGGTGTAAAAGCAAAGCATTGGCTGTAAAATTCTGATGAAGCATTTGGTGGCTGTGTGTATTTTTAAAATTTAATCCCTCAAGTAAATTCCCTGATTGTTGATCAAGTTCAGGGATTTTGAAAAAAGTGAAGAGGCAGGGAAAAATCTTGTCTGCAAGAGAAACTCAGCTTCAAAACTGCAGATATTTCCTCCAGGTTAAATAACATATTCTTAATCCTTGGAGATTGTGATCTTTTTGGAAAGAGCAATGTGTCCAAACCAGTGAGGGCTGTTATGAAATCTTAAATGAGAAGATGAAAAATGGAAGTCTCACTTTCCAGGTTTGTCACTCTTGGAAAGGCAGAAAACTTGGCAGATTCAAAAAGAAAGTTAAGTCCTCCACATTTTCATCTTCTTACATTTACCTCAAATGCTAGCTTCTCAGTAGCAAGATTTTTTTTCATTTAAAAAGATTAACAAGGGAATTGAATGAAAGGAATCAAAAGGTACAAACTTCCAGTTATAAGATAAATAAGTACTGGAATGTAACATACAATGGGATGACTACAGTTAACACTGCTGGATGGTGTATTTGAAAGCTGTTAAGAGAGTAGATACTAAGAGTTCTCATTGTAAGGGAAAAAAATTATATCCTTTTTTGAATCTACAGAAGATGAAGAATGTTAACTAAATTTATTGTGACAATCATTTCACAGTGTATGTAAATCAAGCCTTTTGCTGTGTACCTTAAACTTGTACAGGGCTATATCGATTGTATCTCAATAAAAGTGGGTAAAAAACAAAACAAATGATCAGTTGGCACTTTGTTGCTCAGGCAGGATTTCTGAGTTGGGAACCACATGCAGGGGCTAGAATCAGGTCAGCAGTTGTTGGTGGGATCTGGGATTTGGCTGCATCACAGTTGTTAAGATCCGGGGTTCCGATGGGTGACTGTGTTACTAGGTGTCTTTGGTGTGTTCTGGCTAATATAACAAAACACCATAGACTGGGTGGCTTATAAACAACAGAAATTTATTTCTCACAGTTCTACAGGCTGGGAAATCCAAGATCATGGTGCCAGAAGGTTCAGTGTCTGGTGAGAACTCATTTCTAGGCTCACAGACTTGACCTTTTCTCTGTGTCCTCCCATGGTGAAAGGGGTGAGGATGCTTTCTGGGGTCTCTTTTATAAGGGCAGTAATCTAATAACCTGATCATCTCCCAAAAGCCCCACCTCTTAATACCATCACTTTGGGGGATGGGATTTCAACCATGAAATCTTGTGAATTGCTGGAGTAGGGCACAAATATTCAGACCAGAACACCTGATCTCATGACAGTGAGCGCTCATCTGGTAAAAAATACCTTCCAGCCACTCATCTGGAGACTGCTAACCTCCATCTACCCAGCTAAGAAATAGCAACGTCCTGGCAACCTCCTCTCCTGTGGATTCGCATCCTTGTCCCCACTGAAGCTGTGCACTGACCTTCTGTAACCTCCCATAAGGGCCTCAGTGCCCTGGAGACCAGCAGTGGACAAGATGCCGGCTCTGCCGATTTAAAGATAATGCAGCACAGCTCCTGCTCCCAGAGTGTTCACATAATCTACAGTAATACAGTCACCAATTCCAACATTTAGCATACTTAACAAAGATGCCGACAAAAAGACTCCTTTTCAGGGAAAAAAAATATTGACCCCAAAACAAAACCCACTCATCATTTAAAATAAAGAAGCCCATGCATAACAATGAGCAGAACTGACCTGAGGGGAAACTGTGAGCTCGCCCATGCCAAAATGAAAATCTCAATTTATTCTATTTATTCAGCACCTTTCTGAGAGCTATGGCTATTCACAGAATAAGGGGACTCTGAGTTTCCAGAGGATTCACGTCTGGCTTCTCTCAAACAGCAGGTTGCCCTGGATTGAAGTGGAATTCAGCTTATAAAAACTGAACCACTCCAACCTCATGAGTGCAGGGACTTCTATTCTCCTTACCGGTGGGCTGTACAAAGAAAGAATACAGTACGGAAAGTGGGAAAAAGAGTAACTTTACAGCGGAGAAACATGACAGATTATGAGAGAAACAGCAGATAATACCCAGCGTAATGTTATTCTACAAAATTCTTCACCAGTACTCCTCAAAAGTGTCAAAGTCATCAAACACATGGGACGTCTGAGAAACTGCCCAGCCATGAGGAACCTTTGGAGACATGACAACTAAAGGTAGTGCTGTCATCAATAAGATCCTGGAACAGAAAAAAAGATATTAGGTAAAAACTGAGGAACTCTAAATAATGTATGGTATTTAGTTAGTAATAGTATCAATATTGGTTTATTAACTGCAACAAATGTACATACTAATCTAAGATGTTATTAATAGAAGATACTCGGAATGGGATATAGGGGAACCCGCTGCACTGTCTGCAATTTTTCTCTTAATCTAAGTCCTAAAAAATAAAGTTTTTTTTTTTTTTTTTTGAAGTTTAAGCACCCTTGATTTTGCAGGGAGGCTGCTGATCGCACTGTGTAAAGCTAGAGAGAACTCCAAGTCTTGCAGTGCCACCTGTGGCCCGTGGGGTCTCATCTCCAAGGAAAGCCCCATAGATCTGTCAGCGCTGTTTTTTCCACAAGCTTTTGTGATGTGAAGCTAATGTGTAGCCCCAGAAAGATGCCTTCCAATTCCTCCCTGAGAGTCAGTCTTTTACAGCTGCTGTTTCACCTGTGATGGCTCTTGACAGAGGTGAAATTAGTGAACACGGCAAACACAATGAAAAGCAGCCCCGAGGCCAGGAAAAGCCTTCTGCCCACCCGAGAGTGTGCTCTCTGAGTCTTCTCAAGATTTATTTTCTTTGTTTGGCTGCCTTTCCCTGAAAACGATGGAGGATGTCGCTCATCAAAGACTGTACAGCTTTCAGATCAGGCCACTGCCCCTCTGAAAAGACAGGATGTCCCCCCAGCCAAGTGGGAGTGGAGGAGGCCAGGGATGGCAGAGCAGCTGTCGTGACCTGGCCTGTGGCTGCTCACAGGAGGGTAAACTTGTGCGTCTGACAGTCCATCTTCTCTCAATTAGTGTGTGTGAGGAGTCAACAGACCTTTCTACTGTGTTTCCAAGGAAGAAGTGGTTTCAGTTAATACTATGATTTTACTTTTTTTAATTGAAGCATATCCAGGTGAGAACAATTAGAGTGAAAACGCAGTAGCCACAGGGAGTGGGAAGAGAAGCGAGGGAGAGGTGAAAAAGTAGAGAAAATTCTCTAGAGACTTTTGGCTGTGAAGAAGAGGGGGAAGATGTGGGATGGGTACCTGAATGACCTTCCTGCCACATTGCACAGCTTTGCTGTGGCTCTGACAGCCCAGGATTTCTACCTCTCTATTCCCTGCTTCACAAATAGCACATGCGCTCAGACCTCAGGTGTCACAGGGGAATCCCCAGGGCTCAGCTCAGAGCATCCTCCCTGGCACTGAAATTCGGGTGAACGCACAGAATTTGTCAAATCATCCCATGGACTAAGGCCCCAGGAAGGCCATGGCCCACAGTCAGGAAGCTATTTGGAAGGGTTCCAAGGACAAAAAGAAAATATTTGATAGCTTTTATCTTTATTAAGAAAATTGCTACTCTGGGTGAGGTTTCAGTATGAGCAAATGTTTCTGTTAATACAGGTGCATTCACAAGTAACAAATCCACTGTTTTACATGGCAGGCAATGGTGACAGATCTGTGCTCCTAAATACTTCATTTCATTAACAAAGCTGTCTACTTCCTCAAGCATTAACTCACTGAATTCTGCCTCTCAGTCAGACCACCTGGAGCAGACAGATATTCCTTATGATCTCACAAACCACACTTCTCTAAAGCTCCTTTTAGTTTTTAATGCATGAGCTTTATGATGGTAAAAGTTGCAAACTGTCCTTTGTCACTTTTTGGTGGCAGTAATTTAGCATCTAATGAGTAAAATCACCCCCACTCCCATCCCAGGCAGTGCAGACGCTCAGGAACTAATGCTAGAGGATGCAAATGGGAGAGATTTTATAAAGGGAGGAAATGTGGCTCAGATATGGAAATCAGGCTGATGATATCAGGCTCCTGAGTGTGCTTGGGAAGGAAATATAAGAAGAAGGAGACTTTAAAGGCAGGTCATTGATACGTATTAGACTAAAAGGGGGCAGCTAATGCCATAGGAGTAATAAGAATGAAGTAATAATCGTAATATTGATAGTAGTCTCCATTTATCAAGTGCCACATACTGTGTCTTGTGCACTGTGCCAAGGGCTTTGCCAGATGATCTCATGAACTGTTCAAATAATCCAACTGCCCTGAACGTCAGTCTATAAATCTTGAGAAAAGGAATTAAAATGATGACTGAAGTCACAAGGCTAACTTCAAGTTTTAGAGGCAGATTTTAAACCCAGATGCATCGGACTCATGAGAACAAAGCTTTTAACAATTGTGTCAGGGACCAGAAGAGAAATAAAGAGATCTGGGTTTTTCCCCACCCGTGCGTGGCTACAAATGAACTGTGTTACTCAGGACCAGAAAGATAAAATAATTTTTTTCTGAGTTCCACATCTATAAAATGAAGAGTTTGGATTAGGTGAATTCTCTCCTCCTCGCCAAAATTAACACTACCATTCTCATTGGTCTTCCTACCTAGAAATTGCCTCAGCTGGGGTTTGTAAACCTCTAGCGACAGAGCAGACAATTTTAAGAGATGGCTCAGGCTATTTCAAGAATAGAAAACAGAGTTTGTGCTACAATCATTGTGAAGTTGAAAGGAACCTTCTTGAAGTTTTGTCTGTACTAATCAAACATCTATCTTCTCCTCTCAGTTCTAGTCAACTGACAGCAGAAAGTTCAAACCAAAAGCCAAATAAACATGAAAATGATTCTGTGCCAACTTTATCACTAGGAAAACTAGAACAGAGAATACTTTGTAAACCACCCCCCCGCCTCATTTACCATTTTGCTCTTTTATTATTTTAACAACATTATTGAGATATAATTAATATAAACTGTGCATATTTAAAGTATAGAATTCAAAACATTTTCACATATGCATACATCCATGGAAACCATCATTGGGCATTTCCATCACCCAGAAACTCACGAGTGCCCCTTTGTAATTCTCCCTCCTGTTCATTTTTGCCCTGCACCCACTCCCAGGTAACCACTGATTGTCTTCCTAGAACTATATTTGCATTTTCTAGAATTTCATGTAGATGGAATTATAAAGAATATAGTCTTTTTTTTTCTAGGTTCTTTCCTTGGTGTAATTATTTTAAGATGTATCCATGTTATGGTATATATCAGTAGTTCATTCCTTTTTATTGCTAAGTATGCCATTGTATAGTTTTAACAAAGTTTATCCATTCATCTTGATAGACACATGAGTTGTTTCCAGTTTTGAGGTTGTTACAAACAAAATCACTTATATACAAGTCATTGTATGGTTAGATGCTTTCATACCTAGGAGTAGAATGGATCCTATGATGGGAATATTTTTAATTTATTAAGAACTACCAATCTATTTTCCAAAGTGTGTGTACATTACCAACAGCAGTGCCTAAGACTTTCCATTTCCCCACATCATCAGCAACACTTGGTATGGTCAGTTTCTTTTCATTTTAACTATTTTAAATGGTGGTATCTTACAGTGGTTTTAATTTACAGTTCCCTAATGACTAATGATGTTGAGCATCTTTTAATGTCCTTGTTTTACATCAGTATATTCTCTTTGGTGAAGTGTCTATTCAAATATGCACACACATCCCTTTTTTCCAATTTTATTGATATATAACTGACATACAACATTCTCTAAGTTTAAGATGTACAACATAATAATTTGTTACATGTATATATTCCAAAATGATTACCACAATAAGGTTAGTTAACATATCCATCACCTTACATAGTTACAATTTTTTATGTGGAGTGAGAACTTCACCTTCATCTTCATTCATTTTTCCCCACCCCCTGCCACTGGCAACCACCAATCTGTTCTGTTTCTTTGAGTTTGTTTTTTTTAAGACTCTGCACATAAGTGAGATCATACAGTATATGTCTTTCTCTGTCTGACTTATTTCACTTAGCATAATGTACTCAAAGTCCATCCATGTTGTCCCAAATGGCAGAATTTCCTTCCTTTTTATGGCTGAATAATATTCCATTTTATGTATGTACCACACTTTCTTTATCCATTTATCCATCAATGGACATTTCAGTGGTTTCTATGTTTGGACCATTGTAAATAATACTATAGTAAACATGAGGGGCTGCATATATCTCTCTGATATAGTGATATCATTTCCTTTGGATATATACCCAGAAGTAGAATGGCTGGATCATATGGTAGTTCTATTTTTAATTTTTTGAAGAACTTCCATATTGTTTTCTGTAATGTCTTCACTAATTCACATTCCCACCAACACTGCACAAGTGTTCCCTTTTCTCCATACCCTTGCCAACACTCGTTATCTCTTGGCTTTTTGATAGTAGTCATTCTAACAGGCACAAGGTGATATCTCATTGTTTTGACTTGCATTTCTCTGATGACTAATGATGTTTCATGGACCTATTAGCCATCTATATGGCTTCTTTGGAAAAATATCTCTCCAGAACCTCTGCCTGGATTGCTTGTTTTTCACTATTGAGTTGCATGAGTTCTTTATATTTTGGAAATTAACCCCTTATCAGATATATGATTTGCAAATATTTTCTCCCACTCAGTAGGCTACCTTTTCATTTTGTGGATTGTTTCTTTTGCTGTGCAGAAGCTTTTTAGTTTGATGTAATCTCACGTGTTTATTTTTGCTTTTGTTGCCTTTGCTTTTGGTGCCAAATCCAAAAAAATCATTGCCAAGACAGATGTCAGGGAGCTTACCGTCTATGTTTTCTTCTAGGATTTTTACAGTTTCAGGTCTTACATTCAAGTCTTTAATCTATTTTGAGTTATGGTGTAAGATAAGGGTCTAGTTTCATTCTTTTGCATGTGGCTGTCCAGTTTCACCCAACACCATTTGTTGAAAAGACTATCCTTTCCCCATTGTATATTCTTAGCTCCTTTGTTAAAAATCAATTGACCATATATGCATGGGTTATTTCCAGGCTGCCTATTCTGTGCTGTTGATCTGTGTGTCAGTTTTATGCCAATACCATGCTGTTTTGATTACAATAGCTTTGTAATATAGTTTGAAATCAGATGTCTCCAGCTTTCTTCTTAAGATTGCTTTGACTCTTAGGGATCTTTTGTAGTTCCATACAATTTTTAGGACTGTTTGTTCTATTTCTGTGAAAAGTGCCATTGGAATTTTGAGGAATTGCATTGACTCTGTAGGTTGCTTTGGATGGTAAAGGCATTTTAACAGTATTAATTCTTCCAGTCCATAAGCATGGAGTATCTTTCCATTTATTTGTGTCTCCAACTTCTTCCAGCAATGTCTCATAGTTTTCAGTGTACAAGTCTCTCACACTCTTGTTAAATTTATTGTGAGATATGTTATCCTTTTTGATGCAGTTGTAAATGGGATCTTAATTTCTCTTTCTGATAGTGTGTAAAAATGCAATAGCATTTTGTATATTGATTTTGTGTTCTGCAACTTTCCTGATTTCATTTATCAATTCTAACACTTTTTTGGTGCATTCTTTAGAGTTTTCTGTGTACAGTATGTCATCTGCAAATAGTGACAGTTTTACTTCTTTACAATTGGGATGCCTTTTCTTTCTTTCTTTCTTTCTTTTCTTTTTTTTTTTTTTTTTTTCCATATTGCTCTGGCTAGGACTCCTGATACCGTGTTGAGTAAAAGTGACAATAATGGGTATCCTTGTCTGGTTTCTGATCTTAGAGGGAAAGCTTTCATTTTTTCACTATTGAGTATGACGTTAGCTGTGGCCTTGTTATATATGGCCTTTATTATCTTGAGGTACATTCCCTCTGTACCCACTTTATCCACTTTGTTAATCCTCTGGCTGCTTTTAAGATTTTTCTCTGTGTCATTGATTTTAGGAAATGTGATTATTTAATACCATTGTATTGTTTTCTTCATGTCACTTGCACTTGGGGTCTATTAAACTTGTAACTGTTGATTTATAGTTTTTATCAAATTTGGAAAAATTTTAGTCATTACTTCTTCAAATATATTTTGGTCCATTTCTCCCCCTCTTTCAAAGAATCCAGTTGCGTGTATTTTCTGCCACATGAAGCTATCCCACAGCTCACTTGTGTTCTGTTCATGTTTAGACTTTTCTCTGTGTTTTATTTTGGATACTTTCCTATGTCTTCCAGTTTACTAATCATTATTTCTGAAGTATGTGATCCACTGATAATCCCACCAATGTATTTTTCATCTCAGATACTATAGTTTTCATCTCTAGAAATTTGATTTAGATCTTTTTATATCTTTCACATCCCTACTTAACATGATTAATCTTTTCAACAGCTTCTTGTGAAGTACAGTTACAGTAACTGTTTTAATGATCTCAACTACTAATTCCATTATCTAGTCATTTCTGAGTCATAGATAGATTGATTTTTCTCCTCACTATAAATTTTATTTTCTTCCTTTTTTGCATAGCTAGTGATGTTTGGCTGGATGCTGACCTTGTGAAATTTATCTTTCTAGGTGCTAGAAATTTTTGTATTCCTATAAATATTCCTGAGCTTTGTTCTAAGATACGTTTACATTACTTAGAAACAGTTTGAGCCTTTTGGATCTTGCTATTAATCTTTGTTAGGTAGGACCAGGGTAGTGTTTAGTCTGGGGCTAATTTTGTTCTGCAAACAAAACTGGGGCAAAACTCCTGAGTTTTCCAACCAACACCCTATACATTACAATGTTTTTCATTTGGCTGGTGAGAGCAAGAATTATTCCTGGCTATGTGTAAGTTCTGGACACTGTTAACTCTAATCCTTTTGAATACTTTTTGCCCTGGACTCTAATAGTTTCTTTACATGCTTATGGTGGCTCAGGTGAAGAAGCCAGAGGACTCTACTCTTCTCTGTGACACTCTCTCTAACCTAGCTCTCTGCTCTGTGTACTCCAGCCACCTTGGCCCTTCTGGTTCCTCAACCCCACCTTCTTACTTCAGGGAGACCACAGTGGCCCACCTGGGGGTCTCCTCTCTCTGTAATGCCTGGAAACTCTCTCCAGGCAATAACCTGGCACAATCATAGGACTCATCTTATTTGTCTCCTGTCTCTCAGGGATCAGTCTTATTCATTGTCCAGTGTCCAGTGTCTTGAAAACTGCTGCTTTAAATATTGTGTTCAGGTTTTTTTTGTTATTGTTTCAGGGTAAATCCAGTCCCTATTACTCTATGTATGCTGAAAGTGTCCGTTTTTTAATACACAATAATTAGTCATAGCTGTCATGACAACAGAGCAAAATACAAGCAGTGGAATTCTTGACACACTTTTGTAATTCCTGAACTTGACATGAAAACGCCACTTGTGTCATAGGCATCTGAATATCTGCTCTAAGTCAGTCACTGTGTTAGACCTATTTTATGTTGTATTTTACTTTAAATATACATTATCCTAAATTTGTAAATAAAAAATGACTGCTGAATGTAATTTTTAAAATTAAATAAATAAATACAATTTTTTGAATAAAATAAAATACAAAAAATATATGACACGCAGTTAGTAAATGGCAGAGAAATGATGGCGTAAACTCAGACTTCTCTAACTTCAAATCTTACTGCCCTTTAAGTAAGATATGCTACCTCCAGTATGTTCGTTTGATAAGCTGGTTGAAATGATTGTAATGTGTCCAGTCTGTGCCAAACTTTGTGAAAATATAGAGACATAAAAGAGGGCATTGTCCTAGCCCTCAAACAGCTTACAAGCTGTTAGAGAATGGAATGCAAATGTAAAATAACTGGAGAAAAAGGAATTGCTAGACTATGTTCTGTACTTGTGAATGAAAGCCGATGAGACAAAGGCAGGAAAAGAAGTTTAGAAATTGGTGTTTTCTCACCCTTTCTCTGCCATCATGATGGGTGCAGTTGACTCACTTCCTGGCCATGTCTTCTGGAAGACTGTCAGGGTCAAGCAATTCCTTGATCAAAAAGCAAAGACACAGTCATCCCATTCTCAAATGGATTCAGATGAAATTTGTAATAAAATTGGTTACATTTCCTAGAAGAAATGCTAGAGAAGAACCAAGCTGAGTCTATAAGGAATTGAAGATGCACCAGCATACATATTTATGCTGTATCAAAGTCAGCAACGTCTTGCCATGTCAAGCTGAAAATGTTAACACTATCTGGAAAGTTGCACATGTTTTATTGGGAAAATGATTTTTCTCTTTCTTTCTAGGCTTCTTCTAGGAGTTTGGTTCCATAATAAATATGTGAGAAATTTTGTTTGAAAAAAAGAGAAATTCGTGTCTTCTCGCTGCCTTTCAACTATGATTTTTGGCCTGTATTCACAGGGATATAGCTGAGGCTATGCATTCTCTGATGAAGAGTTATAGCCCCCTCTTTAAGACTCTTGTCCTTTTTTATTCAAAAAGCGTGTTCACTGGGTCTCACTTACTTTTGACACTACTTAGTGTCCCTTGGAAGAATAAAAGTGTATAATGACCTTGCAAGTGGAACTACCATTGGGTGGTGAAAGTGACCTCCTTGACCTTGCTTAGTGAGCCACATACAGTGCCAGGAAGGACCAGGACTACGGAGTCAGCCAGATGTGGATTCAAATTCTAGTTCTCCCACTTACTGGCTTCTCATTTTTGAGAAGATGGCTGATGCTTTCTGAGCACCAGTTACCTCATCCATAGAGGGAGACTTACAGTATCTTCTACTAAGATTGCTGTAGATATCAAATATGGAAATAAAGTATTCAGCACACAAAAGAACACTCAGAAATAGTGGTGGTGGTAGTAGGGGTGATGAGAATGATGCTGGTAGTGTCACTGGGTTACTGGTACTTCTTTCCATTTGTAAGTGTGGGTATAAGAGGCAACATCCTAGAAACCAGCAGCTGGCCTAAGTCCAATAATGACCATGATTTTAACTGAGGACAAAACATAAAGCTCCACACTAGGTGATGGACATTATTTCTTAAGACTGTTCACTCATTTGTAAATCTGAGCCATCATATGGGATAGGTGGGTGGCATTGACTTCCATCTCCTGCCTTTACTCAGTTCAGTATCCAACTCAAGAACAGTAACGGTTCCCCTGCCATTTGGAACAAGTTAGAATGTCCCTTTCTAAAATTTAAGGAATTCCACCATTAATCATAGGATCAGAAAATTTGCATGCTGGAGAGAGAAGTAAAGGGACATTTAGCACAATAATTTTTTTCAGAAACAAAAGAAGCATTGTATATATAGATCAACAAGTCATACCATGTCTCTGGAAAATGTGGTAACAGAATGGTCAATGCCAATTGAAATTCAAACAGGTGTCTATCAAGGTATGAATGAAGAAGACTTTCTAAAAGATTCTCTAGGGCAAATTTCAACCACCTAAGAGCTTGAGTGGAGAAAGTACGGCTAAACTTAGTCTGATGAAATGAGGGGATAAAACTGAAATAAGTGTGGAGATTATAGTTACAGAACAGAATGTAAATATTCTATAAGCCCTGTCAAAGTGGAAATGACAGAACAAAGTTGGGACAGGAAGGAGGAGAAAAAAATGGAAAATAGTATAAGCACCTTCACAGCAAGTAAATCAAGTAGTGGAATTCTATGTCAAGAACTGAGGAGTGAGCTTTTACCTTGCTTGCAAGCTAACAACTCATTCTGCCACAGTTTCACAGAGCTCACAGAAAGCACGAGACTCCTGGGTCAGAGGCAAAGCAGCATGAACATCATGCTCACATCAGTTCCTCTTGTCCCCCAAGTCCTACAGAGACAATGCAGAGCAGCTTGAATTGATGCTGTGCACACAGTGAGTCTGCATCATAGCTGAGGAGCCCAGAGTTTAGGAAACCCCAATCTTTCATAAGGGGTTTATTAGTGAACTTGCCCAAACTTTGCCCCAGAGGGAAACATTATCTTTATTACCTTGGGCAGCAAATAAATCTTTCCTCTGCTCTAGAGGGGGACACTATATATCCCAAGGTCATTTGCTATGTAAACATTACTAAAAAGATTGTCCCCAACAAAAGCTGATACAAGTCATGCAGAAACACGAGAGCCTTATAGGTAATTGTTGTCACCCAACCATATAAAAATACTTAAATGTTTAAAGGTAAGCACTGAGAAAACTCTTATAAACACTGTCATCAGGAAGTGGATGGACAAGAGGTAAGTCTATAGGAAGCTGAAGTATACTGATTTCACCATTGTTCATAATAAGGAGTAAGTGGTACTCGCTAAAAATTATTAGAGTAAAAATAAAGAAATAGCCCAGATATACTTGCAGCATGAGAAATAAGGCATGCAGCATTCATTGGAAAAGCATTTTAAACATTTAACTTTGAAGTTTCAGCTGAAATGTCACTTCTCTATGGAGGCCTTCCCTGAACACCCATCCTGGTTTGCTGTCCTTGGTATTCTCTCTCATGGCTGCCAAGGTCACACGGCTAGTTAGTGGAGGAGCTGAGATTCAGGCCTAAAACTGCTCCTGCTGAAGTCTGCACTCTTAGGAGCTCAGCTCTGCTGTCCACTCACTGATGCATCTAATTATTTTCCATCTACACCTGATAGTAGAGAGTTATTTTGTCCTCTAAGTTTTTATAAACACAAGGCTTTGTTTTTAATTGAAGTATAGTCTGTTTACAATGTTGTGTTCATTTCTGGGGTACAGCATAGTGATTCAGTTATATGTGTATATAACTGAATATATGTTATATGTATATTCCTTTTCATATTCTTTTTCATTCGAGTCTATTACATGGTATTGAATATAGTTTCCTGCGCTATACAGTAGGACTTTTCTGTGTATCTATTTTATATATAGTAGTTAGTATATGCCAGTCTCGAACTCCCAATTTATCCCTCCCTCCACCCTTCCCCACCCCCAGTAACCATAAATTTGTTTTCTATGTCTGTGAGTCTATTTCTGCTTTGTAAATAAGTTCATTTTATAAGTACAAGTCTTAATTCTCTAATACCGTTTTGTAATACCTGAGATGTAGCTTATGTTTCCTGAGTACGGCCCCCAGGACCTAGCACAAAATAAACCCCCTTTGAAATCATTCAATACATGATATTGAACACAAATGAACATTTGGGGAGCCCAGCTAAATGCAGACCAGTCATACTACCTTACAGTACACACGTAGCAGTTTGAAGGAGAAAAGCCAGGTCTGACCCTACCTCCTGGTCCTAAGCACTAGATCATTATCTGTCTCTAGTGAATTATGTGTGAAGTTTCTGAGGTTATAAGGGGAAACCACACAAAGTCCTTGAAATAGCTTTCAAAGGTGAATAATGCATGCTCTATATTTAATGGATGAGAATGCAAAATGCAGAAAATTACAAAAGAGAGGTCAGTCCCCCATTCCCTGCAATGAGGGATCTTTCTGTCTTCCTGCCAATAAATAAATCACTGGTTAGTAAATATTTTTAAACATCTAAACAGGGAACCATAAAGCCTGTTTTTCTTTTATCTCTTTATTTCAAGCCTTCTCCTAATCATGAACATCATCACCTAGTTAAGTGATGTCATGGATTTTGCCCCTTTCTGAAAAGTAGGCATCACTGCTTTACTTCCTATAAAACTGGCTACCATGTTGCAGTTAGAGGGGAAAAATCTCACCATCATGATGATAGTGTGCACAACTGAAGCGGGATAGGGATGGCTCTGAGAAAATAGAATCTTTGACAGCCTAATTTTAACACTGTCAAATTATCCAACTTTTTTCTTAAAAGTCACTTAATACTCCACATAGATACTACTTTTGCCATCAAATACCACTTCGGAAAAAGTTAATAATTTATACATATTTTTTAAATGGCTAATACAACAAATGTATGAGATGTCATAACTGGATAGCCCTCTCACTCTGCGAGTTTTGTGTCATTGCTTCAGTCAGCATCACTAACATATGGCAGCAGAGAGCAGGGGGTGGCCAGTAAAGAGGCATTCCCAGTAATTAGGAGGCAAAGTGAGAAACAGCACTGGAATGGTGCTGTGACCTTTATTTGGAAAAGAGACCCTTTCTATCCAGTAATAGTCTTCTTTTACTTTAAAACTTAAATAAAAGATGTTATTGCAAAGACTTTAGTCTTTGGGCTGAAGCTTATTAATAAAGGAGATGCATTTTTGATGTGATGATGACAGTAATGTCAGTTGAGTTGACTGAGTGCTCACCACGTAGCAGGCACTGCCCAAAGTGCTTTAAACATGCTGCCTAATTTCCTTAAGTACCATGTGATGGGTAATATTGTTAACCCCATTTTACAGATTTGAAAACTGAGGCACAAGGCATCTTGGCTAAGATCACACACCTGGTATGAGTCATAGGTAACCAGTACACTTTACTGGTTCCTAGCAAAAGCTACCACCTACAGTTCAGTACATGCCAAGCTACAACATGTACATATACAACAACTACAATTAAGTACATGCCGAGGGACCCCATGGTGAGCATTCTCTCATTTGATCCTCACACCAAAAAATGAGACAGAACTTTGCATTCTCATTTTATGTAGTAGGCAACTGAAGATTATTGAGATCAACAATTTGTCCATAAATGCTGCTCCCATTACCTGATTTTAAAAAAACTTTTGGGGGAGGGGATAATTAGGTTTATTTATTTATTTATTTTTAATGGAGGTACTGGGGATTGAACCCAGGACCTCATACATGCACTCTACCACTGAGCTATACCCTCCCCCAATTACCTAATTTTTAACTCTATATTGAAATATAAACCTTAGTACATTAAAGAGTTTATTTTTGATCATTTTCTGAAGGTTAAATTTTTCTTCTTTTTTTTTAATGGAGGTACCAAGGGTTGAACCCAGGACCTTGTGCATGCTAAGCATGTGCTCTACCACTGAGCTCTATCCTCTCTCCTAAGCTTTACTTGTTATTCAAATGGCACCTTATTCCCAGTTCACCTCAGCATAAAGCCTTTGTATTTAGAGAGACTTTCAGGGCCCTAGTTGAAGTTTTCCAGCTTTAGGATCCTGAACATATATAAGCTGCCAACTGGTAACCATGACCCATGTGAAATCTTGAGGGGATGTAGAGGCTGGGTGAGACTGTGGCATTGGGGGTGGCTTCCCTGGGGCTCTAGCTTTTCCCTGCTGCCTCCAGGTGCCCAGTTTACAGCTGTGTCTAGAGGGAGAGAGGACCAAGTGTACCTTGACACAATTAGTTAAAGCCTTTGTTTTCTGAGCCTCAGTGTGATAATTCTGTGATACATTCCATCTCTGTCTTCCAATACATCTCTCACTCTTGGCGTTATCTCCATGGCAACCAGGAATCCATCCATGACCTTAAGGATATATTTGTCTGCCTTTCTACTTATCTTAGGGTTAATTTCATTAACCTAAATGTATCAAAACATGATGGTTTCCAGCACATTTTTGAATTAACCTAATGATGAATCATGAAATCCTGGGACCAAAGTGCCCTCTTTCAGACCCATGCTGTGCAGCTTGTCACCTATGTGTAACATTGAGCAGGTTCGCCTCAGTGAAACTCAGCCTCCTTCCTCATCTATACAATGAGGACAGAAATACAAAAATATTATCAGGATCAGATGGGATTTTCCATAACGTATGAAAAGTAGAACCTAGGACAATGATTGATTTTTATAAGATGCTCCCACAACTATTAGCTTCACCATTGGAGAGCATCCCTTTAACTGGGTAATATATTGATTAAATAGACATGGCAGATGAAAGGAGGCAGTGATAGCTGCCTTCCACAGTGTGGTGAGCCAGTTACATTTTCCAGTTGACTTTTTGTGGGTCATCTCAAAGCCTGGTGGGGAAAATTGGGGGACATCTAGATTAGAGAACCTTGTGGTGGAACACATAGGTTGAGAAACAGCTAACCCTACACACTACAAGCCAAGTACCGTTGGTGATTGAAGAGAATTTGCTTTAATTACCAAAGTGCCCTGATCTAAATTGCCTCTCTGTTTGAGAAAATGAGCTTAAAGGGATTGAAGAAAACCACATCTTTCCTATCTCAGGACCTTCAGGGATGGGAGGAATGAAGCCCTCCCCTCATCACACAACCAGAAAGGAAGCTGAGATGGTCAGTTTTCTTCTCGAAAATTTGAGATGAGAGACCTGACTAAATGATCATGGATGCTCAACTGCTCCACAAGAGGTGCCTCACTACAAGGCTCAAAATAGGATGAAATCCAGGCAAACCTCCCGGGTGTGCACTAATAGGAGCAAAGCCTTGTCTGTGATAAATGGCAAAGCTGCACATTTTTGTGCTGTATTTTTTAAATGGTGCTATATTCCAACTAGTAACAAAGTGATACAAAATCAATACTTCCTATATTCCCCCAGCCCACATCATCTTTCCTAATCAACCCCATTGACTTGCTGCAACACATATGAGCAGCTTTTATACATGGGTCTTCACACCTGCCTCTGTCAGCCTTGCAGTGCTTCTCTTCACTGCCACCCTACCGTTCATCCTCTAAACCCAGACCTTCCATGTGGTTTTCTCTGACAGCTGCTGTTCTCATCTGATGTCTGTCCTCCAGACATCCAAAGGGACTTACCATCTCTACCAACCAATGTTTCTTGCACACTGATTATTTATTCATTTTCTATAAGTGCTAGAAATTGCTTTTCACAACTGCTACTTATTTAAAGGCAAAGACTATGTTGTATGTTTCTTCCATCTTTTCACAGCATAATGGGCTCAGTAAATATTTGTTGTTTGGTTAATAATGACTTCTATGTAAATAAATTCTCCAAAATTTGTAAGAAATTATCAGTTTGAATACTTCACAATGAAATATTCCTTCCCCATCCCTTATCTTAATAACACTGCCTTTTAAAGCCAGAAGGAAGATTCCTCAACCAATCTCTTCATTCTTTAGATGAATCGACAGAAGCTAAGTTGAAGTGACTTTATTAAGGTCTCACATCTAAAGAGAAGCCAATCTAGGACCAGGGCCCGGATCTGCAGGCTTGTAGTAATGTAACCTTTCAGACACCTAGCACGATGCCCCAGGGTTACACTCCACTTGTATGCTGGTCATCACAGTTCAGTAGAGGGAAGACCAGACTGGGAGCTAGCTGGCAGGGACCACATCCTTGTTCTTTCACTAATTCACTATATGTACTTGGGAAAATCATTTAACCCCTTGGCCTCAGGCTCCACAGCTACAAAAGGAAGGATGATGGTCTGGCATGATCTAACTCAAAATTCAGCCGACAGTAGCCACAAGCCAAATCTAGCGTGCGCCTGATTTGGTAAATAAAGTTTTAACGGCATACCCATTTATTGACCTATTACTTACGGCTGTTTTCATGATACAATGGTAGATTTGAGTAACAGTTAACAGAGAGACCATATGACCCTCAAGGCCAAAATATTTACTATTTAGCCCTTGACAGAAAAATTTTGTTGAGTCTCGATCTAACCTATAGGTTAGAATCTATGTAAAGTCTATAGTATGGTTGTATGAATCTAATACAGTTTAATAGTGTATGCAAAGATCCTTTTAATCCACAAAGTGCTCTACTCATGTTTCAAAACCATTGTTACTGACAACAATAGTAGTAATAGCAAATCATGAAATATCATTTGCAATAAGAGCAATTAAAATTTTCTTTGTTTAATAGGTGGCATCGACGTGAAGTCTTGCTTGATTTGAGATCACCTCACCTCACTACTGTTCATAATAATGTGTTTTTGTAGAGCCCAGTGACAACTGTAACACATCCAGGAATATTTCAGAAATAATTAGATCATTTATATATAAAATATAAAATAAGTGCTTTCAGAAGAATAGTGGATCATCCATGGAGGGCATCTGCCCTCACTTTCATCGGTAACTTGTCTCACTAGGTGGGCACCATCCTGTTTCATAAGTACCGTGTGGTGGAATTAACATTCACCTGGAAATACTGACTTGACACACACCAACATTTGATGATTGGCTCTGTTACTCTAAATGTATTAAGCTTTCCCATTGGCATTTTTGAGAGGGAGATTGATGGCTCACAGTGGTTTTGCATAGCAAGGAAGACAAATTGTTCTCAGGAAAGTGAGAAATTAATCATTGGCTATATTCAACTCATTGTCATGGTAACAACGTGGGATTTGATCCTAAGGACCACTGGCAGTTATTGAAAGGCCTTAGAAGATCTCCTTCTCTGATGTCATCACAATGTGGAGAATGGGTTTGTGGTAAAAGAGCCGATGTGGGAACTGGCTAGGAGGCTGTCAGACTAGCCCAAGCAGAACACAAGAGTGGCTTTGACTAGAGTTGACATGGAGATGGGGACGTGCAAACCATCAATGGCAAGCTGAAGCTGGGAGTGATGTGGGAAGTGGGGGAGGAGATAGGACCGGCACTGGCTTTGTGTTAGCCCAGACCCAACTTGGTACTGCTACACAGGGCAGGTAGCGCAAATCCAGCCAGGTTGCATTTCCCTCAAATTCATCTCCTGCCCCTGTTGAAGAAGGACTTAGAGGCCCATAAAACCAATTCCAATTTGGGCTCTTCATTCCTCTCCAATAAAACTTAACACTTTGATTTGATTCAGTTAAATTCTTAATAGCATCTTTTTATTTCCCTCTTTAAAAAGCTATCTTTACATGGTCTAAATATGACAATTATTAAGTAGTGACAAATATATTCCTAATTAAGCAGCTATTTTTTTCTTTTTTTTTTAAGCAACTATTTTATTACATGTAATCAGCTTAAAAATGTTTAAAGTTCGAGATCTGTCACAGAAAGAAATTATTTTATTTACAGGAGTTGGGCTAAGAGACCTGATATTCCTGGTACAAATGAGGCAGAAATGATGACTATAAGAGGAGGCAGGGTTAATTCGGCTCTCTGACTGGGGTTCCTGTTTCCTTTGAAGAATTACTCTGCCCATATTTGTCTGTGCATGTGTATGCACGTGTGTGCGTGTACAGGGCAATTTGCCATGAAAGAATAAGAAATGTCTATGTGATATGAATCTTCTCCCACCCTCATCACTAAAATATTCCTCTGAAATTTCTATATCAGAAAAAAACCTGAAACTTCTCAATGTTAAAGGCAAATACCCCTCAGAGAAGTGAACTAGAAGACTCTGATCAGTTATAAATGAGGAAAATACCATTCTCAGAAAAATAGGAAAATTAATCATCAGACCCATCCAGCCGCCTATCTTTCAGCCCTTGGGAGAGGATTTATTTATGGAAAATGCCAGCTTCCAAGTCAGAAAACCAGTTTCTGCTTTATGTTCCAAATTCCCCAAATACCTATCTGGGTCTCAGTTTTCTCCTTGAATACAGGGAGCCAATATCTTTCTTTTCCTCCTCATCAAGGGTTTTGAGAAGAAAATAAAAAGCGAAATAAAAGTTATTACAAACATGGAATGTTTAAAAAGAATGAAGTACATGCCAGATAATTGTATAGTATAGAGAGAAACTAGCCAGTACTTTTGTATTGTGTGCCAGACACCATTCTAAACATTTCATAAAAGATAAATACTATTGACTAGAAATAACAAGAAAGAGTTAATTTTATAGAACTTTATCCATATGGATAGTCACAATTTTCAAGCAAATTATCAGCACTTCCCACCTCTCTCCATGTACAGCTCTGCCTCAGTTCCAGGACAGGAAGAAGGAACATGGCTGAGGATCATGTGATTTGTAAGAAAATCGGTGCAGACTGTCCCACCCCTAGGGCCTTGAGTGATTGGCTCCTGACCTCTGCAGTCCTCCGTTCAGCAGATGGAGAAAATAGTCTTTCCCAGAGGGGGAGGGGAAGGGAGTGAACTCCCTTCCTGATGTAGTTCCCCATGCCAGGATTACGGTGTCAGCTGCAGTTGTAAACCCCATGGATGAAAAGAACTTAACATGCACATTTTATTCCATCTGTGGGCATTTCAAAGGACTTCAGGGTTGGTCAGGAGACAGGAGGGTAATGACATGGTAGTTATTTAAAGAACCAAAGGACTGAATGGCTTTGTTCAACTACTGCCAAACTGATGTGTCCACAGATAGAAGATTTAAAATGTTGGCTCCCAGGGACAGGAGTTAAATAAACCCTGTCTTTGTTGTTGTTGCTGCTGTTGTTATTGTTGTCTTTGTTTTTCTTCTTTAGAAGTTAATATCTGCCATGGAATAATTGGAAGTTTCTCCAAGACAAACACCCACTAACACCCAATGGGATGGAGCATGGCTGGGTCCAACAGAATGTGCAGTCTCATTGGTCATTGGTGGAAATAACATAAGAAAATTCTGTGGCTGGTGAGCTAGACTGGCTGTGGTCACAATCACTGACCACATCAGTGATGTTTACTGAGCACATCTTGTCTGCTTGGTGCTATATCAGGGGCTGGGTGGGATTTTAAGGGGAATAATATAATTTCAGCCCTCAGTAGTACCAAGTTGTCACTTCTTGAGTGCTATGATTGCTGGGTACTGTTGTAAGTACCCTATCTGTATCAGTCAGTAGATGCTCATGGCTGTCCAAGAGGTGGACACTTTTAGTATCATCACTACTTTACATTAGAAGAAACTGAGACACAGAGAGATTAAATAACTTGCTCAAGCTCACTGGCTAGTGAGTAGGGTTGCTGGGCTTTGAACCCAGCAATCTGGATTCAGTGCTCATGAGCCCAGCCACTGCACTTGACCACCTCTCCCGTGGGAGAAGGGACATGACTAGCACAGGCATGATCACAGCTTTTGCTCAGTGCTACCCATGTGATTTGCAGATGTGTGCCTCAGAAGAAGGACATGGTTGATCAAGGAGGGCTTCATGTAGGCGGAGAGCCAAAATACTCTTCTCTCTTTCCTTTATGTAGCATGTACAACTCCACAGGCAGGGATGGGCAGAGGTTACCTGCAGCTAATGGGAATGGCATAAGCCAAGACATACTGGTACAAAAACCTGCTTCTCAAAATTTGATGTGAAAACAAGGCACCTGTTTATTGTTGAAAGGCAGTCCAAGCACAAGGGGAGTTAGTGAGAGTCCAACCAGGTGAGGCTTTTCCCACAAATTCATTGTCTGCCTCTGTTGAAGATGAATGTGCAGGCACATAAAACCAAGTCCTGTTAGAGTCTCTTTATTCTTCTCCAACAAAACTTGAAACGTTCATTTGATCTGTAAAACTCTAAATAACCCCTTTTTTATGTCCCTCTTTTTAAATCAATTTTATATGTTATAAGTAAAAGTAATTACTGACTAGTGAGAACATTTCCCTAATTCCACAGTTACTTTCTTAAAATTACCAATTTAAAAATGCTTCCAAAAAATGATTCAAGTCAGAGATGTGCCTAGAAAATAAATTATTTATTTAATGTATATCATAATTTTCTTTTAAATAATTATCTAAGGATTGGAAAGAAAACGAATTGGGCTGAAAGGCTTGAGAGACCTAACTTTAGACCTGGTCTCCCTGAAAGAAATCAAGCAGAATTTGTCAACATGAAATGAGAAGGATTGATGAGTGTGGTGACTGAGGCCCTGGTTTCCTGTGAAGGGTGTGTGTGTGTATGTGTTTTCACACAAGCGCATTATGAGTGCACATGCATACCATACACTCATGGATGAGATTGAAGAATAGGTGTCTTTAAACAACAAGAGGCTTATGTTCCGTCTTCGTGGCTGGAAGTTACAATAAGTGTTGGGCAAATCCCCACCTGCTCCCACTGAAAGATTCCTCGCTGCATCTCTACAACACCTGAAATGTTTTGTGGCTAGCTCCCTAGACAGGTGCTGTAGGATACGCTAGTCAGCTACTAGTGATTCAATGCACGTGTGAGTATCGGATTCTCTGTGTACTCCCACGCGTGTGAATGGAGTCCATGGGTAATGGGAGCTTTGCTGGAGGACTTGTTGGAATCACAAATGGGCCCTGGGCTCTTCAGGGCACCTGATGAACAAGTACAGAGCCCTGAGCACTAACTAATTAGCACCTGGGGTACAGGTAGCCAAAGACCAACATGGTTAATTGGTCAGCTCCACAGATTTCTGGGAACCAGTTCTGTCTCTGAAATCATACATTAAAATTAGACATGATTTTTGGCCATGTGAACAGTCTTCAAGGCTTAGCTTGGCACTCCTCGCCACCCCAGAATTTTTCTTTCTTCGAACTCAGATGCAGAGTCAGACCCAGAACTCTCTTCCCTAGTAGGAACAGGTTTGACATTCTTTAGAAGATTTGCAAATAATCTTCAAATCCTTATGTTTTCTTGGGATATTGGAGTTCTATGGATAGAGAAACCCTACTGCTTCCCTCAGACTAATTAGGGTACAATAGTAAGACCCTGGGTGGAGACTGCATCCCCTCTCTCTCCCCTCTCCCTCTCCCCATCTCAAGGTCTCCCCCTCCTTCTCTCCCTCCTTCTCTCTCCCTTTTCTCCCTCCTTCCCGCCATCACTTGCTTATTTACATATCTCATCCATTTTCTCTTTGCTTCCTCTTACTTGTCCGCAAGCCTCAGATTAACATCACTTTTCCTGGAAATTCTCCTCCAGCCACCCCTCTTCAGTATTCCGCTCCCAGATTACATTAGGCACCATCCTCTGTGCTGGGCTACATCCTCTTCTCCCTTTATCGTAGTTCTTATTTTATCAGGTAATTATCCTCTTACTTGAGTTGTGCAGATGTCACTGGGGTCTTCTGACCCTTGAGATCGAGGTAAAATTAAATTAAACCTCTCAACCTAATTGGCTAAGGAAGTCTGATCCCTCCACAGGATGTCTGCTGATACCTTAGGTGAGGACAGAGGGATGTTTCCGGAGGCAGGGTGACACTGTGATTTATAATAGGAAATGTAAGTTTGGTCTTCATCCAGTTTCTGGCACAGAGCTCCTAAAACTCTTGAAATGTCCTAAGTGATAAGGGCGGTAAAGGTGTTCTTTTGTTATGTTAATGAGGTGACTTTTAGAAAGCCCCTAAGGATGGGATCTGAGGATGGGATCTGAGGATGGTAGTAACCAAAGAAACTAACCAAGCGATCAGAGGGTTGGAACTTTCATCCCCACCCTCCCTGACCTCTGGGGAGGGGAATGGGGCTGGAAATTGAGTTCAGTCACCAATGGCCGATGATTTAATCAGTCATGCCTATGTAATATCACCTTCATAAAAACCCAAAAGGACAGGGTTCAGAGAGCTTCCCGGGATGGTGAACATATGCAGATTTGGGGACAGTGGCATGTTCCTCAGAGAGTGCAAGGAAGCTCCACACCCTTTCCCCAAACCTTGTCCCACACAAATCTATCTGGCTATTCCTGAGTTACATCATTTTATAGTAAATCAATGATCTAGTAGGAACATGTTTCTCTGTGAGCCGCTTAAGCAAATTAATCGAACCCAAGGAGGGGGTCCAATCCATAGCCAATTGGTCAGAAGTACAGATGACAACCTGGAACTAGGGTTGGCATCTGAAATGGGATAGGGTGGGGGAGCAGCAGTCTTATAGGACTGAACCCTTAAACTTTGAAATCTGATGCTATTTCCTGGTAGACTAGAACTGAGTTTAATTGTCAGACACCCAGCTCGTGTCCAGAGAATTGCTTTGATGTGTGGGGAAACCTCCCACACACACTTTGGAATTGGGTACAGAATCTTTTTAGGAAGCCACACATAATCTTTCTTCTTTATGTAAAAGTTCAGCTGAGCCTTCTCCTAAATATGAGAAATGGTCCTTGCCATATACTTTTGAAGGACTACTATTGTCGACCTAACACCGAATAATACTGTCATCAATGAGATAGATACTGAAGTGGAGAATGCTGACCCCTAGCTAAGATTACAGTAGTCAGTTACCATCTGTTGAGAGCTCTTTGGCTGCCAGATGCTGTGCTAAATGATTTGTTTATATTATCACAAATGCTACAAGAACCGTATTCTTTCTGTTTTACCAATGAGGAACAGGCTTTGAGAGCTGAGGTGACTTAGCCAAGGTCACACTGCTCATACACAGGCAAACTGGGACTAAGACTGATTCATCTGACTCCACATTTCACACTTTGTCTATTGCTCTGCACTACTCTGACACCTCAATTAATCAGAACATTCAGGGACTGTTGTCATGGAAAGGAGTTTCAGTCTGGATGTAGAAAGTAGTGTGTGTTGAGGGCGAGCAGCTTTTAAAAAGTGTTGGGTTATGTAAGTGATGTGAACCTGACTGTTGTCATTATTTACTCCCTCAGAGAGAGGGCTCAGATAGCTGATACGCTGAATAATTGGTTATTTCCATCAGAAGGTGCTGGGTAATATACAGTGCATGCATTGTTTTTCAAATCCTACCTTCATTCTTAGAATCCTGAAACTTACACATCTGTACAAGGGTCTGCTCCGCATGTGTGAAAAACATAAAGTCTTAGGAGTAGAGAGACGCTACTGCAGGAAGGAACACAATGTAGGGGAGGACCTACAACCTCCACAGTGCAGAGAGAAGGTGCACGATGCAGTTCTTGCCACATGTCAGTAAAAGAGAAAATAAGAACAGTTGGAGTGAATCGTGACAGAATGGACAGTGGATAGGGCCAAGGGTTCCAAACTCTGACCTCAGGTGAATCATTTCCTCTCTCTGGCTCTTACTGAACTCATCTGTAAAAGGAGCAGTTTGGGTTAGGGAATGTTACCTCTATTGGAGAAAAAAATAAATGGATAGTGATTACCCTGGGAGTAGGGGGTACAATGACTGAAAGAGAGGGTGAGGGGGTTTCAAGATTCTAGTAATCTTGATCTGACTGCTGTTCCAGGAAAGTGTTTACTTCATGAAACATCATCAATCTGTAAGCTTATTATTGGTGTACTTCCTATATATACTTTATTCTTCAAGAAGAAAGTTTACATTAGAAACAACAAACCAACCAAAAAATATACTAGCCACTTTTAAATGCTAATTGGAAAAAGGGTCAAGTATAAACACAGAAAAATGCTTTTTAACATTGCCATTTGCAGCAATATGGATGGACCTGGAGATTGTCATACTAAGTGAAGTAAGTCAGAAAGAGAAAGAAAAGTACCATATGATATCACTTATATGTAGAATCTAAAAAAATTACACAAATGAAGTTATTTACAAAACAAACAGACTCACAGATAAAGAAAATGAAATTATGGTTACCAGAGGGAAAGGTGGGAGAGGGACAAATTGGGGGTTTGGGATTTGCAGATACTAACTACTGTGTATCAAATATATATATGTGTGTGTGTGTGTGTGTGTATAACAACAAGGTCCTACTGTATAGCGCAGATAACTATATTCAATATCTTGTAATGGCCTATAGTGAAAAAGGATATGAAAAGGAATATATATATATAACTAAATATATATGTATAACTGAGTCACTATGTTGTACACCAGAAATTAACACAACATTGTAAACCAACTATACGTCAATTTAAAAAATGCAAATGTTAGCCACTATATATAAAAATAGATTAAAAAACAAGTTTCTTCTGTTTAGCACAGGGATCTATATTCAATATCTTGTAATAACTTTTAATGAAGAATATGAAAACAAATATATGTATGTATATGCATGACAGGGACAGTGTGCTGTATGTCAGAAATTGACACATTGTAACTGACTATACATCAATTTTTTAAAAAATGCTTTTTAAAAATGTTTAAACCCCCTGTGAATCTTCATCTCATTTGAAGGGAAAAGTTACTATTAGAAAGAAAAAAAAATACCTTGGCTCCAAATCATGTTGGGATACTTCAGGCAGCAAATCATCATTTACACGGTCACCTATCCCAGATTTCCGTTTTGAAACATGGTCTGAATACTGCATAGTCTGATTTGTTTTAATACCCTCTATTCTGAAGCATTATGATATTTAATAAGTTTCAGTAGGAGGCATTAATCTGAAACCTACTGTTACCAAAACCACAGAATTCCAGCAGCAACACTCTCACCCTATGGTGCTACGATCCCACAACACAATGTACTGGGATGTATATAGAGAGAGTGTTAGGACATGCAGACGCCAGGAGTGTATAAAAGGGGTGACCATCAGTGCTGCGAACACAGATCGCATTTAGATAAAGGTAACTCTTTCTTTGCCCTTAAAAGCAACCTATTTTGGTGCACGCTAAGTTTGCAATGAATGGGGTGTAGACAGTTGAGGGTTAGGAGGAAGAACTCCAGTACTTTAGACACTGAGGCAGCACAGTGGCTTCAGCTAATGAAACAGCAGGGGAGGAATGGGAGTCCCCTCAGACCACTGTGGGTCAGAGTCCCAGTCCTTGAATCAGCGGATCTCAGGCAAGCTTGGCAACAAAGCGCATCCTCTAGCAGAAGTCAGCACCTAAAAAGGCAAGCATCAGTTTTGGACAACTGAAGTCTTATAAACGCAGATCCATGGGAATATAAGTTGGTACAACTGCTTTGGATCGTTATCCAGCAATCCTGGTAAAGTTGAGAATACACATCCCTTGTGACCCAGCAGTTCCTCTCCTGGGGATGTGCCCTACAGAATCCTGCCCACAGGTGCCCATGGAGACATGGATGAGACTGTTTCTAACAGCATCATTTTTAATTCCATCAACAGGAGAAAGGATACAGAGTATGATACATTCGTACAACAGAGAAGATAAGATGCCTGAACAAGAATATATATCCACATACGTTTGTCTCACAAATATACTGTTGATTATAAATGCAAGTTTCAGAAGAATACAACATAATAATATTTTGCAAATTTTTTAAACAGGCAAAAAGATACTGTAGTTTTTGTTAGAGCTCCATACACAAGTAGTAAAGACATAAAAAGTCAAGACAGAAATGATGAACACCAAGTTCAGTAACCTCCCTGAAAAGGAGAGGACGGATTTGAACAGGGAGAAGCATGAGCCAGTCATAGTGCGAATCACGGTAGTGGGTTCACAGTCATTCATCGTATTAGTCTTTAAACCTTTTTGTCTACCCAACATTCTATGCCACTTTTAACATTGTAACCTGAAAAAAAAAAAGAATTTCCTCACTCATCCATCCATCCATATATTCATTCATTCAATACGTATTTATGAGCATCTTCTTTGTGCCAGGCACCCATCTCGAGCCAAAGTGGGAAATGAGAAAAGCAAAAACGATAGTCAGTAACCTCAAAGTTCTAGTCGAGATAAAGAGACACATGGGGAAACTTAGACAACAGTGTAAGCATTGCACAATGAAGGAATCTGTGTTGAAAAGGAAGATACAGCTAGGGGCAAAAGTACACACAGAACCTGTCTCCCAGGCATGTGGCTAAAATGAGGGAAGCAAACCCAACTCCACGGGTCACAGGACAAAAATCTCACAGTGGATTCCTGGCTCTTCTTCCCAAGATGCAGACCCATTATCCTTGACAAGTGCTCCCACTCAGGCTTGGGCTGTTTCAAACACTTTTTACAGTGGCTGAAATTCTGCACAAAGGGTGCGTTCATGCTGTGTTGTGCTTCTTTTCTCAATATAAATGTCACAATTCTTCGCATAGAGGTATAACAATGATGGGGTATATTCATCAGTCATTCTAATGCCTCGTATTTGAAGAGCACTTTGAAGCTATTTTTCCCCAAGAGTATTTTATATCAGGACATATTGGTTCAGACTACAGCCCTCTTTTGTGCTCTCCCTCACAAAAGAACCGAGAAATGCAGCATAGGAGGGTTTAGTTGTCCTCATTACAACCATTGGTGGGGGACTGGGTTGGGGATGTCACCAGTCATTACAATGATACCAAAACCAAGCAAAGAAAGAGGATGGGACAGGGTTCTAACACATCCAAGAAAAAAAATAATAACAATTGTTTTTACAATCTGTATGATGCTGATGACAGTAATACCAGTAAACTAAATAGGCAATTATTTATGTACATATTATCTGAGTCATAATTCCAAAGACATCCATTATCATTAAATGACATACAAAAAGCCCAGAGGTAGTTAATGAGAGAAATAATATTACCCTTGCATTAAATATCTATTAGACATCTGGACCAAAAAAAAAATGGTAGCTAAACATTACTAACATTTTCAACATCTGAGATTCTGAAGGCTTTGAAAATATGCACATGTGTGTTAATGTATACTTTATAGCTTTACAACCTGTTGCAGAAGAATTAACTCTAACCCTCACATGGTGCAGATGAGGACCCTGAAAGCCAGATGGTTAAACAGCAAAATCTAACAGTTTGTGAAGGAGCTGGGGCAAGAAGCTGGCCTCCCTTGTTCCCCCAGCAGAGAATAGCTTCCAGTCTTCCATCAGGGGGAACAGCGCTAAATCATTGACAGTAACTCCACAGAGGCAGTGGCTCTCACTGAAACTTTCATTTGAGTTTGAAGTTTAGGGATGATTCTAAAATAAGTTGATCTTCCATTCATGGGCAGCCAGGGGCTATAAAAAAAAAATGAAGATGAGTGTTTTCTCTTCTGAGTCGGATGAGAGGTGGGGAGTAGCTGCCTGCCATATGCAGGATTCATTAGCCATGAATCTCCTTGTTTAGATATACATTATAAAGTTTACATCTATCCTCTATCAAGGATGGCATCTGTGCTGCAAAGACATCAGAGCAATGAATGCAAGAAACATGAAGCATATCAAAGCTCAGAATGAAAAAGCAAGGGCTTTCATTTCCCTCAAAATATAGGGTGGAATGAATCACTGAGGTGAGGTGGGGTTGACTTGTTCATGTGTTTGTTTTAAACTAAAGAGGAAAAGGAGATCTGAGATTGTGCTTGCCTGTTCCAGGACCATGTGTCTGTAAGCAATCTTTGGTGTCACCACAAAAACACTGACATCCCATCACTCACATTTGGAGCAAGTCTTTCATTTATCCTTTCATTGGTCCCTTTAGGTCTGAGCACTGGTGCTAATGTCTGAATTGCTCTGGAGTGTACAACTCTCTGGAGTCCAAGAGACCCTCATGTAGTCACAGAAATGCCTGCCACCTACATATCCAACCCGAGTTTTTCTCCATGTGAGGGTCTTTTACAGGGGTCCAGCCTTGTCCCAGTCAGGGGTAAGGGTTCACCTACATGCCTCTGACTGCCTCATTCTAAACAGCAAGCAATAACCATAGGGCTGGTTCAACAGTCTCTCAAGATGGCTCTGGATTTAGCTTGAGTGTCCTCTGTTGACCCGGCAGTGCTTATTTTCCCAATGCATTGATCTCCAGACTTTGGATTCTTCTGTTTGAATCACTAAGATCTGCCTGTGTTTGTCTTGGTTCTGGACCTAGTCACCTCGCCATCTGTGATTGATAGTCTCTTGGAACTGGATAAAATGTGGTGTTGATCTTGCACTAACTATTCTGACCAGAGGTTAGCCCCATCACAAGCCATGCATCTTCCAGAGAACCAGCTGCAGGATCTAACCCTGCCCTGATCTGTCACACCATCAGCTGCACCAGCAGGACCTCTGAACTGGTGCCCATAGCTCCACATGCTGTAAAGAACCAAACACTTTAATGTGGAAATGACCCCTGGTCACATAGAACATAAAACCATCAGAAAGGGAAGGCAGCCAAGATGTAACAGAGGCAGGTGCTAATCCCTTGTGACTTTTGCTCTTTTTGTCCCTCATTAGCTGAATGGCTGTACCACAGTTACTCAACTTCTTTGAGCCTTAATTTCATCATTTGTAAAATGAGAATAACAATATCAACCCCATTCAGCGAAGGTTACACCTAATACATTTCTTGCTGTGGGGGACTGGTACATAATGAGCTTTTACTAAATAGTGGCTCTTATCATTATCTTCCTGATTAATAGAACATAGGAAAGTGCTTGGAATATAGTAGTTGACAAATAAGTGTTTGTGGAAGAATGTTGCTTATTTCAAGGCCTTTTTAAAAAATCTTCTTACAGATTTATGGAGAAGCAGGTGCCCATCAATCCTTTCACTGACTCCTCCCTTTACTGTGTCTCTTCATTTTTCTTTCCTGTACCATGTAATTATCTCTATGGTTGTTACAGAGCCCCAGAAAACACAGCATCATGTTGATAGTGATGCTAGGCATTTATGAGGCACTCAACAGTATGCACATTCCTGTCTTTGCATCCTTACAGCTGCCATTTGAGGGCGTTTTAACAGGCATTGTCCCCTTTCAGGTGATGAGGTCATCAAGGAGCATCTCACCCGTTAAGGTCAGAGAAGAGACCAGAGCCCAGATTTTATGATTTCTCACCACAAGCTGCGGTTCCATATTATAGGCTGAGTCTATTATATGTTCCTGAATCAGATAGTTAAAAGCAACTATGTCACCTGGAACCCCTTTCATTTGTCATAAGTCTGTATTGAACAAAGTAATCCTTTGCAGGGCATCAAACATAAATGATTGGTGTACCCAACCCTGTGTAGGGGACAGGCTGACCCTGAAACACTTCTGTCCATAAGGTGCCTGTGGTTTCTTTAGAGGGACAGAGTGATGTGATGATGACAGCAGCATGAGGCCAGATAGCCTCTCTATTAAGGAGTATTAGAAGACGTACTAGAACTTAATCCATTTAGATTAGGTGCTTGATTTTGTATAATTAATTTGTATCCCTTGAGTTGCAAATTACTCATGGAAGGTTTTTTGTTATTCCTCTCCTAGAAAAGACCTAGAAAGGAGACAAACAAAAGGAACACTTGGGCAAACCAAGATAAACAGGATTGTCTACTGAAGGTCTGCCCCAGGTTGGAAGGAAACCCGTCACTCACACACACACACACACACACACACACACACACACACCCCAGAAGTATTGGTGTGATAGAGCTAGAAACAAAAGCAAAAGGTACAACATTACTTTTAAATCTGGGAGGCATCACTTTACTTCTGATTACAACATCCCAGATGCTGCCATTGGGTTTGTTAAGGTGCCTGTTTCCTGATGAACATCGGTATGTCTGTGACATATGTAGATCAGAAAGAAATAAACCTCTGGGGGAATATAGTTAAGACATTGCAGGATGGTGACCCATTAAGAAAGCCAACCCACAGTGAAGGGAATGAAACTTGAGAAGAATTGCGGAAGCCACCTATATCATTTGATTCCTTCACAAAATAAGTTACTATGCACAGAAAAGAGACATTTGTCACGGAAGAGCTGCTGGAAAGTGGAAAGTTCTAAATATATTCACAGCTGTTTCCCCTCAGGGTTGAGGTTTTGCTTCAGAGCCAGTTTCAGAGTCTTATTTCAGTTGAAAGCTTTCACCAATCTGATACGCATTGAGATTCTGTCAGGTAGACTCCATTGAGGGAAATTGCTTCCTGCAATGATAGACGTTTCATTCATTCACATCTCTGAGCTATTTAGAGGAAATTATCCATGGGATTGTATCATTAGTTTAAACGTCACTGAAGTTGTTTTTCTGTCAATATAATTTTAAGCCACGTAGGATCATTAGTTGGGAAAACATTTGAAAAGAGTAGACAACTAGTTCTCACCCTGAAACAGTATGATTTATGTCAGAGAAACTCAGCATTGGATATTAAACTTCTAAGCATAAGTCATCCTTGGGAATGACATCTGAGTCCCTTTTCTCCCTTGACATACCCCATTGCAAAGGTATCCAAAAAGTGTAAGGATATTTCCAGGAGTACAGATCAGTACTGTGAAGACGTCCACATTACACCTGCAACATTATTGTGATGACAAAATACATCTCCATTGGCTCACTCAGCAAAAAGCCAAGCAGATGACTTGCCATTATTCTGTTGGATCATTCATCAGCCTTAGCTTTCGTTCTCAGTTTGGTGGCCTCCTTGAAGGTTATCAGTGTCTGGCTGACAGCGTCCTTGGCCATGAATTAGGAGGCAGAAGTGCCAGCTACATCTCTGCACAAGTTGCTGACACTGCCATCTTATTTAGAGTCCCGTTCTTGACTTTTAGATCACCTCTTCCTCTCTCCTCTACATGAGGGTAAAATTCAGTGTGAGATGAAATTCACTATGAGATTCATAAATATCATGTTTTGGGCACACCATCTAGAATCATCAACACAGAAATGCACTCAGAATCTTACCTTTTGTTCTCACTGTAGTTCTTACTATCCAGCATCCCAGCTGAGTCATTCAAATCTTAGGAACGGAATATAGTCTGAAATATTTCCATAAACTACATGAGCAGAAAGACAATGGAAAAGGCAAGTGTGAGTGCAGCCAAACAAGTTTAACAGAAGGAAAAGATGATGGCTTGGTTGGCCACTCTTTGGGCTACCATCAGAACTTTGATTTTTATGGCATGCACGTATTAGGAGCTACAGAGAGACATTCAGTGATGTTCATTCTCAGGAAACAGAGCATGGTGTTATTTCCATGTCCTTCCCAAATAATCTGAGACAAAAAGGGCTGGGGGGTTCAATTTCAGCTTTTTTAACTTAATAGTTTTGTGATTTTAATCATTCAACCACTCTGAGTTTATAATCTTCATAAGTAAATTGAAGGACATAATAACTAACTCATAGAATTTTGAAAACTAATTAAGATAATGTATGCAAATTACTCAATATAGTGCCTAGTTTATATTAAGCAAGTAAAGGGTAGCTATTATCATTGTTAATAATAACACTACCATTATATTTCTTCCTGTGGACTTTAATTATTTTAAAAATCAGTTTCTCTCCCCAATGTTCAAATAAGTAGAAAAAAGTACTCCCCAAATCCTACCTCCCATGATAATATAATAATAAAAGCCTCTTAAAACAGCGTACTCTTCCCTAATTATGTGTTTATGGGAGGTAAACCCGTATAACCCAGCATAACATTGGTGGAATCTGTAGAATTTGTCTTCAGAGAAGGGCGAGCAAAATTTCAAGATGAAAAGTAATGTGGGTATTTGCTGCTGAGAGTTTATTTTCTCTTTATTTCAGAAAATAATTATGTGTACCTATTCAGGATTTATAAATAATTATGATGCTATCATTTAGAGGTTTGAGGCACAAACTAGGATCATGCATTGCAAGTGTCATGTCATATCTCTTTGGTCTCCCTCAGTGTGTAACGTTGCCTCAGTCTTTCTTTGCCTTTCATGACTTTGCTGTTTTTTAAGAATTGAAGCTAATTACTTTGTAGAAGATCCTAAGTTTTTCTACTAAGTTCCATCATGATTTTTGCATTTTAAGCAGAAATCCCACAGAAATGTTGCCATGTCCGTCCCAGTGCATCCTGTCAGGAGAAGCACAATATCCATGAGCCTCGTAATGAGAGATGTGAACGTTTATCACTGGGCTTGGTGCCTGCCCATTTTCTCCACCATAGAGTTAGTTGATAAACATGTTGTACTTATTTGAAACCACGTCTCAGGAATCTTTGGTTTGAAATCATGAGAAGTCTTCCTACTCTAGAGGGAAAAAAAAGTGTTTCCTAATTCTCAGGAGATGGCTGACTGTCATAATTTTAAACAATGAGTGAGGACTATTTAAATAATTTAAATAGAAGAGTCTGCCTTGTGTTGTTACCTTGTCATCAAAATCAGTGGGTAGATCCTTCCTCTCACCTTAGCTGACATCTTAGTGGCATCTGACATTTGGACCCTTCCTTATGTGAAACACTCCCCTGTTACGTTTTCTGTGATGCCAGTCTCCAGTGTTTCTCTTCCTAAACAGCTGACCAGACTTGCTCCTCTGTCTGACCACTTATGTATCTTTCTGATTTTTCATCTATGTAATGATATATAACAATAACAATATTTTAGTCAAGTATCTTTTTTTTAAAAAGAAGCTTATTCTGGTTACATAATTTTATGTAGATGTTTTCACTAAGTGGTATATTAAGTATGGTCCTATACTTCTAAATATTCGTAGCGCTATGTTGTACACCTGAAACTAATACAATATTGTAAATCAACTATACTTTAAAAAATAATAATTTTAATGATGGCTTTGCATTTCATAGTAGAAATGTACAGTTATTTATGTGTCACATTTGGGAGCATTAGGTTGTTCTTTTTAAAAGAAATGTAGTATATATCAGAGGTCAGGGAAAAATACATTAACAATGGATGAAAGAAAAAAGTTATTTTCCCTTCTAACAAAATTACTATGCACACACACACACACACACACAACATACTTTGAAAGAATATACATCAAAATATGTGTAATTAATGTAGAGTGGATTTTATTTTTAAAATCAAATAAATACTGAGAAGTTTTTTATGTTACTGGAACCAAGGGACAAAATCATATATAGCTATAGAATATCTATATGCATACACACACACACAAATCCATAAATAGTCTGCTAAGTAAGCCTCATGCTAGCACTGAATATTGAGTTCTTGAAAGATAATATGATAGCATATTGCTTATTCAGTGTCATGAACACCTGAAGAGGGAATAGAGGTGAGTGGGATTTAATGATACAACATACTATGTATTAGAAAGATATAATAGCTTCTGTACCTGCTACCATTTTTTGACAATATTTGTTGAATCTTAAAATATGCCCAGCTTTGTGCTAAAAATTTCTATTGGTATTATCTCCTTTAATCTAATCAGTCACTTAATGGGGTAAATGCTAGTGCTACCCACATAGTATGAGTAAAGAAATAGAGACTCAAGAGAGGTAATTCCCCAAAAATCACACATCCATTAAGTGGCAGACCCCAGATTTGATCCTATCCAGTCTGGCTCCAAAGCCCATGTTATTAAAAACTATAAATACAACCTCATTAATTGATTTTTATTAATTTATATCATGTAACCACTTCTCAATACTGTCTTATGAAGTACTTTGAAACTCAACCCAATTTGAATTTTAATCACAAGTCTCCATTTCTGGTTGCCCTAACACCAGTAGTTTAAAGCTCACGCAAATTCTTCAGTGGACTGAGCTTGTAGTTCAGCCCGAAGGAGATCCCAGCACCTGAAGATGCAGAATCTAAATTTGCTCTATCTTTTAATAAAAGAGCTGCATGCAGTGATGTTCCAAACTGGTTACAAAAGGCGGGGCTTAATCCTTTCCAGGCCTGGACACAAACCAGCCTCGAACAATACATAACATTGAATTGCAAAGCAATCGAGCTTGGAAGGCCTTAAGACCCAAATTTGTTTTATAATGAGAACCAAGAGGTCCCAGATTGTGAAGTGGCTTTCCCAGTGTCCCTTTTGAGTCATTGGTAAAATTGGAGGGACAAAAGTTTTCCAGTGCCAGAGGCAGCAGTGTTCCCCGGCACCATACTGCTGCCCAGCCGAATCCCTTAGAAGAGCCACATTTCTCCCCTGCCAAGAATAGTCATTGCTTGGCCCAGAGAATCCTCGAAAGTTTTTGCCAATGCCTCTGTTTATCCCGAACTAAACCTGATTGTGCTTTGCCTTTCACCTTGACAAAAGAAAGACGTTAGAAAACATGGGATGGGAAAGATAGTTTGTGTGTTTAACAACGCTCATTACTTGATTATGATTAGCAAGGGGTTAGATATTTAGGGCAGAATGTATAGAAACTACACGGGGGGAAAGTTCTCAGATGAAAATAAAAATGAACTGTAATCCTGCCCCAAAGATAAGTATGTTCTCTTTTATAAATCTACCTAGCTCTTTATATATGTATATGTAATAAGAGATAATAACATACAGTAACATTTTTTCTAGCTAGCTAACCAGCTACTTTTTAGCAAAACAAAGTATAGTTTCATAATTTTTTACTAATTTATATCTTGGCAGCTTTCTTTTATATCTTTAAATACTCACATAAATAATATTAATGATTGAATAGTGTCCCATAGTAGAAATGCATCCTTATTTACTTAACCAATTTTGGAAACTTTGGAGTGTTTGCTTTAAAAAATACAAACCATGCTTCAATGCATTTATTAATAGAATAGTCTGAGTATAACTATGATAATCACCTAGGAGAGAAAATTGGGTCAAATGATATATAAATACATTTTTAGGACCATTGAAACATATCAACAAATTGCTTTCTCAGAAGATTGTACCAATGTGTTGTCCTATCAAAAGTACTTTAGCAAACTCACAGTGTGTTATCTTTATGGGGGGAAAATCAACTTTGCTAATGTAAGTGAAAATATTTTTTAAATTGTGGTAAAATATGCATAACACAGAATTTACCATTGTAACTATTTTTAAGTGTACAGTTCAGAGGTATTAAGGACATTCACATTGCGTTGCAACCCTCCTCACCATCCATCTCCAGAACTATTTTTATCTTCCCAACTGAAGCCTCATACCTATTAAACACTCTTTCTCCATCCCCCTTCTCCTCAGTCCCTGGCAACCCCCATTCTACTTTCTGTCTCTGTCAATTGGACTCCAGTGGTTACCTCATATAAATAGAATCAAACACTGTTTGTCTCTTTGTGACTGGCCTATTTCACTTAGCATGGCATCTTCAAGGTTCATTCATGCTGTAGCATGTCAGAATTGCCTGCCTTTTTTGACAGAATATAATTTTAACCTGCTTCTTCGGGTTATTTATCTGAGTATTTAGTAAGTAATACAGAATTCTGGACCAAAGTACAATTAATAATTTTTTCTAAACCTCTGATTTATGTATTTGAAGGAACTATAAAGGATTTTTCAGGCTCTTATATTTACAGTAAGAAACCTCAGTGTGCACTATTGTGTGTGATTGTGCATAATGGTGGCAGTTAAACAAGGTTGAGTTGCTAATGAAGAGTCAAAGGACCCACAATACTTACAAATCCACAGTTCATTACAGATAACGCATACTCAGTATAGCCAAGAGCATGACATAGGATGTGTATCACAGCCAGACTATCTCACAGCAGGGGGTCTGGTGTGGCCAGGTGAAAGCTGCTGCTCTTTTATTTTTAATTGAAGTATAGTTGATTTACAACATTATGTTAGCTTCAGGTGTATGGCAAAATGATTCATATATATACACACACACATACATATACATATACATATACATATACATATACATATACATACACATACACATACACATACACATACACATACATTCTTTTTCAGATTCTTTTCCATTATAGGTTATTACAAGATATTGAATATAGTTCCTTGTACTATATATTGGGTCCTTATTGTTTATCTACTTTATATATAGTAGTGTGTATATGTTAATCCCAAACTGCTAAATTATACCCCCAGCTTTCTCCCTTTGGTAACCATTAAGTTTGTTTTCTGTGTCTGTGAGTCTACTTATGTTTTGTAAAAGTTCACTTGTATCATTTTTTAGATTCCACATATAAGTGATATCATATGATACTTGTCTTTCTCTGTCTGACTTACCTCACTTAATATGATATTCTCTCTTCATCCATGTTGCTGCATTGTTTCATTCTTTTTTATGGCTGTCTAATATTCCTCTGTGTGTGTGTGTGTGTGTGTGTGTGTGTGTATCACATCTTCTTTATCCATTCATCTGTCAATGGACACTTCTCTAAGATCAGGAACAAGACACAGATGTCCACTCACCACTTTTATTCAACATAGTTTTGGAAATCCTAGCCACAGCAATCAAAGAAGGAAAAAGAAATAAAAGGAATCCAAATTGGAAAAGAAGTAAAACTGTCACTGTTGCAGATGACATGATGCTATACATAGAAAATCTAAAGATGCTACCAGATAACTACTAGAGCTCATCAATGAATTTGGTAAAGTTGCAGGATAGCAAATTAATATACAGAAATCTGTTGCCTTTCTAACCAGTAACAATGAAATATCTGAAAGCTGCTCTTGCCCCCACTGTAAGGGCCTGGCAGAATATACTTTGTCATATCAGGAACCACTGACATGTGCAGAGAACACCTCGGAACCAGGGAATCCTAAATGCAGCCTCAGCTGGGGATTTTTATATTTTCCTGATCACGTAAGCATCTTTTTGCTAAGTAACCAGCCTCAACCGCAGAGCCCTCCAGGGGTCTCACTGAGACCAGATGCAACTCATTAGTCTCACTGTTACAAATAAAGAGTACTGGCACCCAGTCCTGAAACTCCTCAGACCCAGAATTACAGAGCAACACTGTTAATCAGTAGGCTTCATGCCTTGATCTGGGGTCAGTGCCATGCAAAACAGCTCAGCCTGATTGCAGATCTGCTGTAATTAACCCTCACAGCACAGAATGTAGCATTTCAGGGGAGGTGTGACCGTTTCCATTTACTATCAAGGTACCTTCAGGTTTTCACAAATGCTGGTTACTAATAAAATATGGCTATGGAATGTTGTTATTGAAGAATCACATATTTACTTTTTATCTCATTCCATCATTCTGTAACCAAAGAGTTTAAGTCTTCTCACACCAGGTACTGCTAAGTAGCGTCTAGTAGACTGCATATATCCCTTTGTCTACTAGTGTTATGTCTTCTCTTAGAGCAAATGACCCTACTGTTTACTGAAAAATTCTATTCTGAAATGTCTTCCAAGGTGAGTTTTATCATTTGCCTCTTACACGTTGCTTTTCCTTTTATTACTATTATTTTTTAAGTCGGCAATACCTTTGGGCTCAGCTAGATAGAAAGCATTGCAAACAAGCTGAAAAAGATTTAAAACTTTTCCACATTTAAAAGAAAATTCAAAAAGTTAATGTGCTTTTTTTTTAACTTTTCATGACTTTAAAGCTGAAATTGGTGGCTTATATTTTTCCCTCCCACTCTCTTTATTATTTTTCGTACGTGAAAGGAACACTTAACAGGAGATCCATGCTCTTAGCAAGCTGTTAAGTGTGCAATACAGTATGTAACAATAGGCACCGTGCTGTACAATAGATCTCTAGGACTTACTCATCTTGTATACCTGAAACTTTGTACCCTTTGGCTAATGCTTTCCCATTTACCCCTTCCTCCAGTCCCTGGCCACTACCACTCTATTCTCTGCTTCTGTGAGTTTGCCTATTTTAAATTCCTCCTGGTGGTATCATGTAGCATTTTTCCTTCTGTGTATGGCTTATTTCACTTAGCATAATGTACCTTAGTCCAGATGCAACCATCTTGTCCCAAATGGCAAGATTTCTTTTATTTTTAAAGCTGAATGTATTCCATTGTGTGTGTGTGTGTGTGTGTGTGTGTGTGTGTGTGTATATATATATATATATATATATATATATATATATATACACACCATATTTTCTTATTTCTTTTTCCATTCCATTCCATTCTTATTCCATGGACATTTAGGTTGCTTCCATGCTATTCAGAATAATGCTGCAATGAACATTGGGGTGCAAATATCTCTGCAAGATCCTGATTTCAATTCCTCTGGACATATAGCCAGAAATAGAATTGCTGGACCATATGGCAGTTCTTTTTTTAATTTTTTGAAGACCCACCATACTGTTTTCCATACTGGCTACATCAATTTACATTCTCACCAATAGTGCACAAGGGTTCCTTTTTCTCCACATCCTCACTAGCACTTGTTATCTCTTATCTTTTTGATAATAGCATTTTGACAGGTATGAGGCACTATTTCTTTGGGTTTTTATTTGAATTTCCCTAATGACTAGTGATGTTAAGTACTTATTCATAAAACTATTGGTCATTTGTATGTCTTCTTTGGAAAATGTCTATTTGGTTCCTTTGCTCATTTTTAATTGGATTATTTGGGGGTTTTGCTTGATTTATATGTGTTCTTTATTATTTATTTAGTATCATTCATATACAAAGAGCTACAAATGCTTAATGTGTACAATCCATTGTAACCATATACCACATTTTGTTTATCCATTCACCCATCAGTGGACATTTGGCTGCTTTTCCATTTTGGTTATGGTAAATTATATTGCTATGAACATGGGGATACATATATCTGTTCAAGCCCCAGCTTTCAATTCTTTAGGGTATACTCCAGGAAGTGGAATTGCTAGATTGCATAGTGATTTTATTTTTAATTTTTTGAGGAAATGAATTGATGAATACATTTTAATTTTTAAACTTATGTATCTTCAATTACTAGTGAGGAGTGACACTTGGAACATTTTTATGAGTCTTGGCATTTCTTTATTCGTTACTTATGATTACATATTTTTGAACATTTATAATTATTAATATTAATAGTAACTATTTCCTCTTATATAAGTTGCAAGTATTTTTCCATTTATTATTTACTTTTTACTTCAGTTAAAGACAATATGTCTATTCGTGTATGTATTTATTTTAGGAGTGAAGTGAGAGGTATATAGAATCATTCTTTCTAAAATAAGTGTGTGCAGTGTGAAAATTCAAGGTTCATATGCTGACACGAAGCACAGTCTGGCAGAAATGGTTTCTAGAGAATAGCACATCTGGCATTTGATTTTCTTTGCCATGATCCCTGACAAGCAGGCACACCTGTTTCACAGCCTCCATTCACTCTGCCCAGCATTTAAGGAGGTAGATTTTCTTGCAGGAAAAGCAGTAAATCTACAGGAGAGATGCCCATAAATTCTCATGCAGGATGCTTAGTGTGAGAGACTTTGGTGGAAAAAGAAAATTCCAGCTATATTGTCACTAAGCTGTTTGAGAAATAGGCAATCAAGTCTTGATTAATGAGCATTTCCTACATCACTTATGCCCAATCTCTCTGCAGCTTACTTCTGCAACCTCTAATACGTGGCCCCAGAGGAAATACTGTTTCCTCTGGTTTTGAGGTCTCTTTGCCTCCTCTGTCCACTACTGCCTTCTAGATCACACAGACAGTAGTCAGGTTATAAAAAGAGTAAAAGAATTATAAGGCTTAAAAAACAAACACGACAAAGAAAAAGCAAGAAACTCTCAAATATGAAAGGTCTGCTTTAAATCTTAGTCCATAGGTATCTTCACATTTCTTAAGGTTCTTTTCCTTGATCTCTGGGCTACCAATTAACTCTGTTTTTCCTACTCACAATTCAATAGTGGCATGGGTATGAGTTAGTCAAACAGAAAGGCAGGTGGGAAATCTGTATCTTTGCTTTAATCTTAAGATCAAACCCACTCCTTTACAACAATGTCTCAAACTTTTTCTGTTATCATTCTCCAAAAGATCCCTTTTAGACAATTTTTCCTACTAATCCTCCTCCAGTGAAATTTTAGTATCACAGATGTACTGTATATCTGTTTATGTATTATATTTATATCTATACAGTAACAGAGTAAAATTTTTTTCACCACCCCTCCTTCTGCAAGAACTAATTTTTGCCCCTTTGTGGGCAATACCACCCCTGTTGAGAATGAATGATCTACAGTGTTTTCTCTAAAGAGCCCATACTCACCTTTAGAATCACAGCATCTCAGAAATATAAGGAAACATATTGTTCTGCTGATTGAATTGTCCTTACCCATTGATTTGTAATAGATTCATCTGGGAAGACTCTTTCTTTTAAAATACAAATGCCAGGGCTGAATCTAAGACGTACTCTATCCGACTCTGTAACTGGGGCCTGGGTAATTTTATTTTAGTGTCAAGTGATTTAAGTGCATACTGTAAATTTTGAACTACTAATCAAGTCCAATCTTTATTTATTAATAACTCTTAAAACAGCTTACATTTATTGAATGCTAATGACGTACCAGGCCCCCTGTCCTAATTCTTTATCTCAGATTGCTAAAGGTAACCCTATGATTTAGGCATTACTGTTATTTCTTTTCTAAAGATGGGGAAAGTGAGGCTTAAAGGAATTAAGAAGTTCATCCAGTGACACACAGCTAGTCTAGGCAATCTGAAGCCACAGTCATCACTATTTGTCATTAGTCTCCACAGCCACACAGCCACCTTCATGCATAAATCATCTACTGAGGTATACATTTCTTGTAAAAGAGACACACTCACCCAAACAATTCATCTTATGCTTCTGGATAAAAGCATGTTTTAAGAGAAAAAGCGTGAGATTTAGAGTCAAGTAAATTCTGGTTGGAACTTTAAATCCTCCATTTTCTTATGTTACTTAGGAATTTCTTAACCTCCCTGAGCCTCAAAATCTTCACTTGTCAAAGGGCTTAATGGCACTTTGTAAATAAGGTGGTTCTGGGGGATAAAATGAGATAACATTTATAGCAGTCATAGGCTAGTGAACACACAGCAGGTCGCCAGTAAATACTAGTTTACTTTCCCCTTCCTTCTCTTTCTCTGCTTGAACATGTCCGGTGAAAATAAGCTCACTGCCTGCATAACGAGGTAACTAGAGCAGAGTAACACACACTTGTGACCAGTGCACAGTCTACGGTAGTTCCCAGCAAGGACACTGGGGGATACTGGTGAATCCTTCACAGATGCATAATCACAGTGTAATCAATGTGTGTAATTTAATTTTGCAGCAACTGAGCAGTCACGTTATTAGGATAATGAGTAAGAATTAAGAGGTGAGCTTAACATCAAACTGAAGAAAAGAACATTGCCTTTTGAGAATATAAGAGAATGCTATCAGGGCAATAAGCAGTTCTTGTCAAGAGGTAACAGACTATATAAGAGTGACTGAGCAGTGTTGTGAAAACTATGGGATGCTTTCGTAGATACTGGACGTCATGGGTTAGGTTCCCCAGGTACAGGGCTCTGAGATGTAGATTTGCATGCAGATTTATTGGAGAATGTTATGAAGACTACCACCTGTAGGGGAAACCAAGTAGAATTAAAAAAAAGAGGAACTGCGTTCTGACATGGTCACAACAGTGTCCTCAGCTGATACCCACAGGGAGGGAGTGTGAACTTGGGTGAGCAGCTCTCTTAAGCTAAGAGCAATTCTCAGAGAGTAACTCAGCTGAGAGCTGTCTGCTGCCAACCACTGCGGCAACTGGGAGAACAAGTCTCTCGAGCCTAAATGTGAGAGGGGTCAGGGCTGGGGCTGCACCACAGCATCCACTACAGTCTGATCCTTTGATCTGATGGGATTCATCTGCTCTGTACAATAAATTCTGGGAACATCTCCTTCCAGGCTCCGGTTGATCTCTTTTCCTAGAAAAGAGTCATGCTTATAGAGCCCTTGTTGGTGAATTAATTCTTTAACCCTAGGACTATTTCTGATGAACCTCCTGATTTCATTGAGTGGTGTCTGCATTCCTCTGCCATAGAAAAATCTCATTTACTTATATAAGAAGATTAATAGAGAATAGATAAGAATTGAAAGAGGTGGGGAAAAGAGGGAAAAGAGGGTCCACAGAGAACATATCCACTTTCAGAGTTTATGCAGCTGAATAAAGCAGATGAGATATGAGTCAGGGATGGAACGTGGACAAGGCCAGTGGTAAGGAAAAGGGAAGGTAGTCTCTGTGAAGGACGAGGATTGGAAGAGTGAGAGAGTAACTGATGGGCTTCATGGGGTATGACCTGGAGAGCTGGGGAGGGAGTGTGCACAGTGTGAGATCTGGTGGTCCATTCATGGGAGAGTTTAAATCAAATTATTCAGTTCGGGTGTCTGCACTTGTTTCATCTGAAATCTGGACTGGCCCAGAGGGGAGAGGTTGACTTGATAGGAGAAATGAATGAGGCTGGTCCTCTGGCTCTTTGATGGGAAATAGGTAGACTGTTCTGGTAGATAGAACAGGGCCCTTCTCCATGACCCCATCTCTGGGTGGGGGTGAAGACTGGTATGGGGGTAGAGTGGGAGGCATTCCTTTCCCTCTGATACCTATTCTCTCTCTCTTCCTGTTCTCAGCCCACAAATCAATATTCTTTTGCCCCAAAATAACAATAACAACAACAACAAATCTAAAGCCATGCCTTTCGATTCATACAAATCCGTGCCCGGCTCCCAGCCAGGCCTCCTTGCTAAGTGAGAACTGAGGGAAGCAAGACCGCCCAGATTGAAGTTGCTAACCCTCCCCCAAAGTATTCCTGCTGAGGTTTTAACAAGTGAAAATTTGCTTTTTAAGAACGTGCCCTGCAAAGCACAGCCCTGTATTTCTCTGTGACTTGAGATATGTCATTACTACCCAGAGAATGGAGAGAGAGGGGATTTACTGCTTAAAGGGCTTCTCAATAAGTCACCGGCCTCAGCAGAGATGTATATCCATAATTTATGGAGGAAGTGATCAATCACTAGAAAATACATCCTGCCCATTAAAGTGAGCTGTTGGCCTCCAAACTCCTGTGAGCCCATCACGCTGAACTGAAGGGTCTGGGCCAAGGACACTGGTACTACCTCCCTCTGCCACTGCTTTTTAGGGCACAGACAGAAATTTGGTCATTGTCTCAGAGGCTTTAAGACCTATAAAGGAGGCAGGGTTTGGAAAATAGGTTCATACAGGGGAAAATAGGAGAGGAAGAGGGGTCTATACTTCATCAGGTCTGTCTTAAAGGGAGAAGCTTTCAGCTATTCCTGCAGGTGATGGGGAAGCAGGCAGGAATCAAGTCTTCTATGTGTGGCCAGAAGTAAGATTTGAAGATTGAAGACTGGTGGTCAAACTGAGGCTACAGAGACACACCATGAGCAGTGGCTTTTCTAAGCCACCTGCAAAATAAGAGATAAGGGCAAGAGGGAGACTGAAGGGAAAAAAGACAGCCAGTGGAGGACAGAAGTAACCACAGAAGAAAAAAACAAAGGTGAGCCTTTACTCATGAAAGCCCCAAAAGCGGATAGAGGAAGTTGAAGCCTAGAACCATAATGTGTCTAGAATTGCTCAGCAGTCTGGCAGACCTGGCCCAAATCTAATGTTATTCTCATTTGCAAATGCTCAGGAGCTCTAAGAAGTACCTGTTTCCTGTCCCTGTAATTGGTGGAAACAGAAAAACCCAGACACCAGGGCAGCTTGGCAGACGGTCCTGTCCCACTGGCCTGAGCTCCAGCTGGTCCTTCAGACCACACAGGGCTTCCAGATGCACAGGTCCTATGCATGAGCTCCTTGCCCTCCGGAGAGAAGGAAGGCTTTGGCCAATAGGAATAACTGGGAGATACTTCCCTCTCCTGCTCCCATCAAGGCATTGCTCTAAGGGCCTCCATGCACTGAAGGGAGAAGTATCCTCCCAGTATTCTTTTTTATTTTGCTCAGGACTTCCATAAAAGAAAACATCCACTCCTCCCCTAATAGAACCTGTTCTCAGAGACATCATTTACACCAAGATAACAGAGGAATTTTTTCTCTGTGTTGTCACATTTTAACTAGGACCAAGCCCTACGTCTAAAGGAATGAATTGCTAAGAGTGGGATTTTAGTTAATAGCCTGCCTTATGAGTAGGCTGGGCACCAGGCAAATCACTCTTAATGTGGCTTCTAAGTCATTGAAGGATCCAGCCTCTGCCCAGGTTTACTTATATCCACTTGTAATATTTGTCTCCCTCCTCAAACACACCACCATCTCATCAGCCCTAGGGCCTTTGCACATGCTTTTCTTTCTGTCTGGAATGCTCTTCTAAAGCTCTTCACATAATAGTCCAGCTCAGCCTTTATGTCCCAGCACAAATGTCCCTCCTTCAGGGAAATCCTCCCTACCTCCCAAGACAAGGTCAGGCCTCCCTGTTAGAGGCTCCCCAGCACCACACACCACCCCTCCATTCCTTCTTTGCCCTAAAGGTCTCAGATCATGACAAGCTTGACAGTTTCCAGCTACCTAAAGAAGACCAGTGTGGCTGGGATATAGCAGGAAGGGGAGATAAGTAGATCAGAGAGGCAAATTAGCCAGACTCATGAAAACTCAAATCAGAAAACACTGGGGGTTTTAGGCAGTGAAGTGTATTTATATTGTAAATGATTACTCCAGCTACTGTGTAGAAATGAATGGAGGTAGGAGGCAGCCCGAGAAGCAGGGAGATCACTTGGAACACTGTTGTGCTAGTGGGTTGTACCAGGGCTATTTAGTGGAGATGCAGAGGAGTAAATGGATTCAGTGTATGTTTGGAAAGAAGATACCAACGATGTATTCATAAATTGAATGTGGTGTTTGAGGGAAAGAGAACTAGTGTTTGGCTTGAGTAACTAGTAAAGGCAGCATTGTTTCTTGACGTGAGGAAGACTGGATAGGAGCAGGTCAGTTGAGAGAAATCAATGCTGTTTAGGTAAGTTAAATTTCAAGTCTTTTAGATACTCGAGTGGAAATGTCAAGAAAGCAGATGGAATTGCTCAGAAAGGTCAGAGCTGGAAAAAGATACTGTGCAATTATTGATCTATTGATTGGTTTACCAGAGCCAACGTTGCTACTTGAGTACAATGGAGGAAAAGGGACTGACATCAGTGTTTGCAAGTGAGTGAACATGTAGATGGAGCCTAACTGAAGGGGGAAAAGGTCCTGAGAGCAGCAAGAATAGGGGAAGCCTAACAGGGGAAGAGGACTGACAGTAACAACGAGGTTATGTAATTGCTCAAGTAGGGGATCCAGAGTGGGCAACACGGAAGGAGAGAAGATTGTTGTCAGAGAGTGGATTTAAGGAGGCAGAGGTCCCACATCAGACTCCCCTCGTTATGCTGGCTTACACATTCCAAATCCTAAACCTTCACTATACTGGTGGTGTTGCTCTGCCCCCAAACATCCTCCCTCCTTGTTCGGCCACAGACTTTTTAAACCAGCTTGATGTGCCTGTAGGCTGCCTACACACTGACCCCTGCATGGGCACCAGACAGGTTCCAAAGCCAAAGTGACCCCAGTCACTTCCTGCTTGCCCTGGCTCTGCTTGGTTTCTAACCCCCACGGAACTCTGCTTGGCTCTTATCTTCTTGGCTCCGGTCTAGATTCTTGGTTCCTTTATCCGCGCAAGATCATGCGTTATACTCTGGATTCGCTCGGCTGGCAGCCACTGCTCCAGGTAGCTCCTTGGAACCGAGCCTCTGACACGGTGCCCCACTGGCTCTGCCTGGGTCTCTGTGAGGGGGAAGATTAGAAAACACCCATGACTTCCTCCCCCATCCCATCCACAGAGTGCAGAAGCCGGCTCCACAGCCGTGAGCGCGTCCTCTCGTTTTCTCTCTGCGCTTGAGAATACGCTCCCAGCAGCTGTGTACACATATTCCTCTGGCATGCTTTAACTGTCTGGGGGAATCTTTTGCTCCTTATTCCCTTTTTTCGTTTTCACATCTTTTTATGAAATTTGATCTCCATCCTTTTGTCTTTTTTACGTGGAGTCGGTTGTTTTCTTTCCTAACTTCATGGCTCTAGAGCTCCCTCTTGTGCTGTTTTTGTGAAATGTTCACATTATGTTGCCTCCTTTTCTGAAGAGCTGGCTCTGGTCTCCTGTCATCTGGACTTTATTCCTTACTTGTCTCTATTGACCCCGGGCTGCTCCCTTTGGATCTTATTCCCAGCACTTTCAACTCACTGTGGGCGTTGTCTTAGAAGGAATTTTGTCTGGTTAGTTTTGAGAGTTCACGGGGTCCCAAATGCCAGGCCCCTTTGGAGCTCACCACTTGCACGCAAGCAGTGTCTGAAAAATTCCTGGTTTCAGCAGTTGTTCTCAGGCTGATGTCCAATTTCCAGTGACCACCTGTCTGCTAGTCTGGGAGATCGTGGCACACATCAGATGCCCACCGCTTTCATTTGCTTTCCCCAGCACAGTTGTGGATACAATTCAGGTCTTGGAGTGCTGATGGTTTGGCCCCACCTAACTCATATTTACTGTTCATGAAAATTCTTCATTAACTAGCTTTTTTGTAGATGTTGACTATAAATTTGGGGGGAGTTGGGGTTTTTCCTATCTTAATTGCTCTGTTTAATTTTATAGGTGTACTTGGAGAAATGACAAAACCATGCCACCATTGCCATTTTCCCAGACTCCCTTGGGTTATGTGTTTAAGCCTTTAAACAACTCTCTGAGGTACTTACCATTATGGCTCTCATAATACAGACGAGGCAGAGCCCAGAGAGGTTAAACAGATTTCCCAAGGTCAAATATTGTCAGTAGTAGAAATCAGATACAAATCCAGCCCACACTACCAACCACTCTGCAAGGCTGCATTTAAGTGTCATTGAGCCATCAGAAGGATGAGTAGAAATTGAACAAATGAACAATAAATAAGGAGAAACCTGCTCTGGAATAGACAAAGGCCCTGAGGCTTCCCTGCTTGCGAGGAATTAGAAGAAGCCAATGTGGCTACAGACTTGTGAGACAAGGGGTGATGCAGAGAAAGGAATCAAAGTAGATTATTCAGGACATTGCCAGCCATGGAAGAGATCTGGGGTTTTATCCCTTATGCAATGCAAACTCATCAAAAAAGCTGTAAGTTGTATGTAACATTCCAGCAGAGCTTTGAGCAAGGATCACTCTGTTTTACTTAAAGAACTAAGTCAGGAAACAAATTTATGGTTACCAGGGGGAAAGTGGGTGGGAACAAATAAATTGGGAATTCTGGATTTGTGGCCACTAACTACTATATATAAAATAGATAAACAGTAAGGTCCTACTGTAAAGCACAGGGAACTGTATTCAATATTTTGTAATAGCCTATAATGAAAAAGAATATGAAAAGGAATATATATATGTATAACTATATCACTATGCTGTAAACCAGAAATTAACACAACATTGTAAATCAACTATACTTCAATTTTTTTAAAAATTAAAAATTGGCAAAACGAAGAACTAAGTTAGGGATCTTATTTTTTTTTCCAGCTTTATTGATACTTAATTGCCGTACAGAACTGTGTAAGTTTAAGGTGTACAGCCTAATGATTTGACTTACATACACCATGAAATGATTGCCATAATAAGTTTAGTGAACATTCATCATCTCATATAGATACAAAAGAAAAAGAAAAACATTTTTCCTTATGATGAGAACCCTTAGGACTTATTCTCTTGCAACTTTCATGTATAACATACAGCAGTGTTGATGATATTAAATCATGTTGTACATGACATCCCTAGTTCTTTATCTTATAACTGGAAGTTTGCACCCTTTGGTCACCTTCATCAACATGCAAAGATATTACATAATTGTTGACTTTATTCCCCCCACTGTACAGTTCATCCCCATGACACTGATTTTGTAATTGATAGTTTGTACCTCTTAAATTCCCTCACCCATTTTACTCATCCCCCTCCTCTAAATTAGGTATCTTTGGGCCTGAAGAATGATTTGACCACAGGGAAGATGGGTGAATGACATGATATATTACATTTGTTGCCCATTAAGAAGTGAACCAAGAGAGTAGTGAAAATGGTACCCAGCGAGGGGAAGCATCAGGAGAAAGGAGGGCTGAGAACTTGGACAGGGGACCAGAGTGAGGAGGCCCTGGACAGTCCTTGCTCAGCAGGTTCCTAGGGGCAAAGACCTTTCTTTACATCAGTTGCTACTGGGAGAAGAGTGGTGACAGAGCCACATTACCTGTGACACGGTCAGAGCTAAAGAGAACCACTGCTTTACATTGAATAGAGAGCACATTTTTTCAAGAGGCTGCTTCCCCTTTTACAGTGTTCAGGACTCTGCATCAGAAGGTCAGCCACATTCACCTGTCAAGATATTTTGGGTACTAATGACTCCCCTTTCTTGCTATTCAGATCAGTTGCCTTTTGTTACAGTCACCGAGGCTTCGTGAGCTGGCTTTGTGATAAGTGTTCTGTATAAAACTCGGCATTTTCCTCTTCTCATTTAAACTCCCACAAAAGTATCAAGGAAGGTGGAAAAAAGGATGATGCCTGTGACTCGGGTATTATTTTTATCTTCATCACATGAAGAAAACTGTTTAAATGCTGTGGGCCTGTCTTTGTGGGATTTCATGTAATCAGTAAATATGTAAAGCAGAGTCGCTACTCCACACTCACTGATGCATGAACTTCAAGAGCTGCTCTAGGTAAACTCTGCCTTCTTGTTTAAGTCTGCAGTCACTGGGAAGTATTTGTGGAAAGGCCACTGGCTGATGGGACATCGGCCATAGGCCAAAGGGAGATTGGGGCAGCCCTAGTCACAGAGGGGCAGTCCCGCGGGAAAGAGTGCAGGCGTGAGCCATTAGCAGATGAGGGATGAGAGCACCACCTGGTCAAGAGAATCTGGGTGGGACACGGGGAGCATCTGCTGCCTGGGCTTACATGGGACCACATCCCTAACATTTCTAACAACACTTCTGTCTGGATAAAAGGACCTACTCAGTAATATCTCAGTCTTTTCAGAATTGTTAACAAAGGCTGTGACATCTGTTTGCTCTGAGGTTTTGTCTTAGTGGCCAGGCTCTAGATTTGGTCTTGGTCCTAAGGCTGTGCTTTAATAGCCACACCGTGAAATGTTTAGAAGCAGTTTCGTATCCCAACCCCAAAAGTCCCAGAGCCTCTGGGTTCTCTATTACTATCTGAATCTGTTGGCAAGCTCTCTTTCCTGAGCTTCTCTCTTTCTTGTATCTTATCAAGTAAACCTGGTAGCAACCAGCTCACATGTTCAGATTCTGCTTTAAAACTGACTAAGCCAATGCTCAAGTTAAGAATGCCCTCTGTTTTCCAGACTGCCACAGGCAATAGTTTTACAAAGTGTTTACCAGTACAGAACAGGAGTTGCCACTCTCCCAGCATCCTATAACAGTTTTCTCATGGCCATCTGTTCACCAAGAGACCATGCGATGATTGCAGATACATAATTCTTTGAAGGGGTGGTAAGGAATTGGGACCAGCAATATAATTAACCCAGCACCTGACACAAGGCAGATCAATGAAAATCCTTTTCATGGGGATGGAGAGTAGAAGTTCCCCCTGTGGATCTAATCCAGATCTTTTCTGCCTTGTGACTCTTTGCTGAGAGGGCCAGTCTGCAGACATAGATAAATGAAGCAAATAAACAGAACAAAGCAGACATGTGGGAGGCACAGACGGTTCCCTGGGTTCCAGTTACTTTGCACTTTTCTGGTTCCAACTCCTGAGGCTCAGCTGTTTTCCTTTCCTCTGTGAGTCCCCTTTGCCCCATCTTCATGATAAACTCCCATTTTCACCGTACACCAGCTTAAATCATTTTCTGTTACTTGAAATCACATATTCTCAACTAATTCAGAAGAACATGATGTTCCCAAGACTGAAGTCATGCACCAGTCCTCATATGGTCCAGCACCCCAGCCCCAGCCAGTCTGATGCGAGAGCAGATTATCACTTGGGTCTCTTCTGGTTCTGAAGTTCTATATAAGGCGCCTCTGAGTAAACTCCCTGAAGTGGGGAATCCATGACTTCCACAAGTATAGCCCATGATAGACAGGACCACCCTAGAGTGAGTGTGTAATTCAGTACATAACTCAGCACAGTGCCCCCTCTGCTGCTGCAGAAACACCTCAGAGTGCACACTCTACCAGCTGATTATGGGTGGTAAGGTAAGCCTTCACTAAGCCTTTTTTTATCCGTTAGTCATTTCCAAATCCCGCACTGGGCTAGAACAATTCCAGTCCTTAAACCTTTGAGGTTTCTGTACCATGTCTTTCTAGAATGTTAGAACCAGAAAGGGCCTTAGAATTAGTCTACTTAATGATATCCTTTCATTTTTTAGATGAAAAAAATAATGTCCACAAAAGTTGAGATGACTGAGTCAAGGTCATTTGGCTAGGTAGAAGCAGAACACAGATTAAAATCTATTCTAGTCCATCTTCTACTCCATTATCCTACCTAACAGCTGAAATTGTAGACACCACAATTTTCTCTTGGTTAGCTTCCTGCTAAATTTTTAACTAAAATTTTTTTTTAAAAATAGGAAATTTTTAACTAAAGTTAAAAAAAATAGGTAAAAGAATCTGATTTCTCTTCCCACTTCACCTTGACTCCAGATCATGTGCCCTAAGTTTTTAAATCAGAGGATAATGGAGTAGGCATGATTATGGATGTATTTCATAGAGCAGCAAGAGCAAAACAGTTCTGTGGTACTCAAGTATCTTTTAAAAACAATAATCATTGCAGAAACCAGTACAGAAACACAAGAGCTCTCCCAGACCACCCACATGGTCCTACATCCAAGAACACCCAGTAGGAGGTCAACAACAAGACCCAGAAAGGAAGCAAATTAGAGCACACAGCAGAGAATGAAACTGGGGCACCTGCATCGTCAATAGTAAGTGTTTGTTCGAACAACTGTAGCACTGAGAGAAGAAAAAGAAAGAAGATCTCACTGTTGTAGTTGATTCAACAAGAGGCATACAGTGGTTTCCTTGACGTTTCACCAGAGGAGATCTGCAGTAGGCAGCCGGGCCTGACGATACAGAGCTGTTTGGTTGGGAGCATTAAGACCAAATGATATCAGGAAAGATCAATAGGATGGACCCAGTGATTTCTATATGTGTGAACTGGATGCAGAACAAGACTGTTTTCAACTGTTAGACTCATGCAGCAACCATCTTTATGCCATGCATTGAGGTGGCCAAGACAGTGGCAGGAGATGGACCATGGTCTCCTTGATCTAACTAGAGAGACAAGGTAGCACCACACTGACTGCCAGAAACATTACACTCAATGCCAGGTGGGTGAAACAGCAGTGAGAGAAATTGTACACAATAATATTGTGTGCAGAAGGACTTCCTCAGAGCCAGCTCTGTTACGTGGTAGAATGAGTTCCCAAGGGAAATAACAGGAGGCCAGTCACCCAAGTTATTTAACATCAACTGGACAAAGACACCAAGTATGTGCTGGCAGGAAGGCTCCAGTTTTCAGCCATACTGGAATGAAGAAAATGATCCTAACAGGATTTTTCTCTCCTCATCTTACTTTTTCTCTAGGCTGTAATTCTTTGACTTGTACTGAAATCAGTTATATCCAAAGACAGCAAGATTTCACTGCTTTCCTGTGGCCAAATTCATCAGAAACTATAACAAAAGCAGGGGAAGGGGATATTAAAGGATCTCTTTTTCAACTATCAAGAAACACCCTGGTCTCCTGGAAGAAAATCAGTGCCAGTCTCTCATTCTTGGCCTTTTCTTGATTCTGTGATTTAAGAAAAAAAATTCTCTGAAAACAGAAGGGTAAGTTCTGCTGACATTTCATGTAAAAACTAGTATGTTATACATAGATTCCTACAGTGTCTGCATTTAATTTTTGTCCATCAACAAGTAAAGCTTTATTCCCCAAACAGTACAATTTTCCCATTACATGTTTATGGCAATTTCTCTGAAGTTCATTCATTTTTTTATGCAGCCTTGCAGAGCATTGCAGAAGCCTTTTCAAACTCAAAACATATGAAATATAGGCATTACTGTATTGAGGCAGATCAATGTCCTTACTACCTAGCACTCTGGGGTCCAAATAAAGATGTTACAGTTTTCTATCTTGGCATCATCAGATAAACATATCCCTTTACTTGACCCAAGACGTCAATGAAAAATCTACCATGATTTGATAATCAGATAGTACCTCACACAAAGAGCACTTGTTCTTTATAAACTCTTTCACAAGCATCCACTGTTTTGATCTTCAACCTGGGCATCACTAAATCCGGTATACAAATGAAGGATCTGAAGCTCCATGAGTCTATGGCCATACCACCCTGAACGCACCCGATCTTGACTGAAGCTCAACGAGCTAGCAAGGGTAGGCTGGAACACAATCCCAGATCTGTCCCCAAAGCTCTAGATTCTTCTCTTTCTACGACCTTGCCCTTCTCAGGGATTTTGGGGGAGCCTCGGCCTAGAAACATGGATATGATGAGTTTTAGCTGCTGAATGCATCCTCTGTATTTGTCAGACCAAAAAACTACACCCTCAAATAGACATGTGTATCAATAAAAAGTGTTTTAATCAGTGACCAATATGAAGTAGCTTCTTATCTACTTTCAGGCATTTTTCATTCATGGGAAAACAATTATGCAAATTAATTTGAACTTTATGTCTCTGGGTTGAAGGAATTCACCTGATCCCTGAAAACTGGACACAATCTGCCTGTTCTTTTTGCAGAACCCTGTCCTCCTGGCCTCTTACACCCCCGGGGTACCTAGAGGTGTTCCCCTGGGCATTAAGAAAGCATATGCTGGAGTAGCAATAACTTACTGTTGATTACAGTGGGGCAGGGGTGTTTTGTTTTGTTTTGTTTTCTGTTACTTGCAACAGGAGTTGTCCTAATGGATATACCACTGCTGGCAAATTCAGACCAGAAGTCTAGTTTCCCAGGTTGATCTCCACAGCAACACAGATCACCAGAGTTACAGATTTTTTAGGGCTGGAAAAGAACCTTGAGTTCTAGTCTAGCACACTTTATGAATTAAAGTCTACAGTGTTTTGGAAAAGGGACCACAAGTAGGTGACAAGCTCTCTATCAAGATCAAATTTCTTGAAGTCAAGTGATTCTTTTCAACCACTCCACACTACTTCATTAATACATTAAGAATCTGAATCACTAGACAGTGATTTTTGATAACCAACTATGCACTTGGTTCTGTGGTTCCTTTACTATAAACAAATAATGATAGATATATAGAGATAAATAGGTAGGTAGATAATTTAGATGATGATGATGATGATGAGAAGAAGAAGAAGAAGAAGGAGGAGGAGGAGGAGGAGGAGGGGAAGAAGAAGAAGAAGAAGAAGTATCCAATAGAAGTAGAAGGTGTGGTTCTCATTCTCAAAGAGTTTACATTCAATACCATAAATTCAAGAGTATCTGTTGAATACTTATTATGAATTTTTCAGCCTACTTGGGGACAGGAGAGATGAGTGTAGGATTAGTGATAAAGTGTACAGACCTGGAGTCAAGCATGGCCCCATGGGGAGCCCTTGCCACCTCCACCTATTACCACTTACTAACTGTTGACCTTGAATGATATACTTGATTCCTTTAACTTCTCTATTTCCTCACCTTAAAATCTGGTTAACACTTGGTGTCATATGGCAAAGATTCAGTTAAATATCTTAGGTTTGAGCGCTTAACACCATACCTGGTGAATATTATTCAGTGAATTATTTAGTATTGTTATTGTTACATGCATGAAACGCTATATGATATGTTGCACAATTTCAGTTCTCACACAGTGCCCTGAAATATGTGGGACAGCACAGAGCATGGTGTGGTAATTGATGGATACACGGCCTTCAGTTTGCAATTATCAGCCTATGGGGTAAATCTAGTTAGCAAGCATGTTTTGTGTGATCCACACAGTATTTTTTTTTAAACCTTCAAATTATTTTCCAACACTTAAAATTGGGAGTATTTTACATAAAAATCTAGATTCCTCTCTTCTTTTGTCAGATTAGTCAATCTAACTGTCCTGGGGTTGCACTTCAACTTTGCAGTCATCCGCTGGATCTGAGCAGTGTCTGCCCAGTTCAGAAGGACCCACCATTGCCCTGTATCACAGACCCTACCCATCTGTATGTTTTGTCCAGCCCTTTTAGGCTTTGGGATTTTGGAACTCAAATCAGCATTTAACAAAGATGTTCTTAGAATCCTCACATACTAACATGTGTTTCACAGGCACAGACATACACACAAACACACACACACACACACACACACACACACACACAGAGTCTCCCTGGCACATACATTGGGAAATGCTTCATAATAAATCCTCAGCCACTTGGAGCATCATAATTCACTTAAGTTTCTAGAAACATTACAAGAAAGTAATCTGTTCAGATTGTTTTAACCCAGAATTTCTCAAATACATTAGGCTGTAGAAAATTTTCTCCCAAAGAAGACCTGATAATACTATCTGTGCTGGTGCTTTTGGAAGACAGCTAGAGATTATTGGAATAGATTTAAAGAACCAGTATGTTCATAAGAAGAAAAAGTTCGTAAGAAGTAGTGTTATGTCATGATTTCTGTCCAATGTGTAGACATATTCTCCAAACTAAGCCCTCGGGGTGAGGTTAACAGACAATCTAGGAGTGAACAGAAGTTGGGGAAATGGTATATAGGAAGAGAGACACAAGAGAAAGGAATATATTCTGGTCTCTCACAAAAAAGGGGAGGGGCCGGGGGTGGCTTAGGAAATTAAGCCAAATAAATCTTTGCTACCATTTCTCGGAGAGAAGCAACTCCATGTTAATAGCACCCAGGCAGCAAAAGCTGCTGCTGGCATTGGAGTACATTCTCAGCTTTGCTCTGCTGTCTGTTTGGTGTGTCTCTGCTTTTTCTCCATACGTACATTATTAACAGCTTAATAGTGATGTTCCTTTTTGTAATAAATAGACTGGAGAATTTGACTTTTGGTCCACTTTTCTTCAGCAAACAACTCAGATTGATCAGTAAACTTTCAGTTACATAGGCCAGCAGATAATTCTTCTGTTTACTGGCTTCCATCACTCAGAAAAGATTTGTTCTACTCTGTGCCACAGGCTTGGCTTGGTGATTCATAAATATTAGTAAGTGCCAAGGACTTATAGCCAGACTAATTTGGCAAAGCTTAAGTCTTCAATTTTATGAGGTTTTGCTTTTATTTTGTTTTGAGTGCTAAATAGATGTTAACTTGAGAAAACTGGAAAGTACAAATAGCAGAAAGAATTCAAAATCAGTTAAAGGTAGCATTAAGGGCTAATATTTTTATATATGCCCTACGAACTTTTTTCCTAAGAACAGTCAACACTTGTATAGTATTCTGTGTGACATGAATGTTTTAACCCCAGAATTAAGAAGATACTATCAGTCATAATCATTTAATTTATTCAAATTATCCAAATGGCTATCAGTAGCAGAATGAATAAGTTGATTTGTTGTATTCATATAATAAATACTATACACAATGAGAATGAATTCTCTGAAATTACACACTATAGGTAAATTCCACAGAAACATAATATTAAGTAAAGGAAGCCAAACACAAGAGAATACAAATTATGTGCTTCCCTTAATATAAAATATAAAAACAGACAAAACTAATTTATGCTGCTGGAAGTCAGGATCATGCTTTCTCTTTGAAAGGTGATACCTGGAGGAGTACACAGGGTTCCTCTTGGGGTACTGAAGGCTCTATTTCTAGATCTGGGTGTGGTTACAAAGGTGTTTCAGTATATGATGACTTATTGATCTGACACTTACGTGAGCTTTTCTACATATACTTATATATAATATTTTAATAAAAATTCTAATCTTCTTAAATTGACATAAGTCATTATTTTAGAACCTGTATGAGATATCTGCCTACTGCTGACCACAACCATAGCTTTCTGCTCCCCCTTAAACAAAGACTGAATACTGAGAAATACTGCTCTTTGGAAAAACTGAGGAAAGGCACAAGAACATTAGTGCAACCAACAAAACAACAATAAAAATTCTGTGCCCCCTCCAAACACTCTAAGATGATACAGATTTTGTAGGACTTATATTTATCCACATCTAACTTTCTCATTCTTCAAGACAGCCTATTTTTTCCAATTTTTTAATTGTGGTAAAATATACATAGGATTCATAGTAAAAGTGGTAGGTGGGAATATAGTTGAACTGTACTTGTTAAGGACCTTTTAACAGTTTATTTCCAATTATGCCTTCCTGTCCTTTGTGCTATTGTTGTCATGTATTTTAATTTTATGTATGCTAGAAACACACAAAATATTGTTACTGTTTTTGCTTTAAACAAGAATGTGTCATTTAAGGCAATTAAGCATAAGTTTAAAAATTTTTAAATAAAAAAAGCACCGGGAAATATATACAGGATCTTGCGGTAGCTCACAGCGAAAAAAAAATGTGACAATGAATATATGTATGTTCATGCGTAACTGAAAAATTGTGCTCTATCCTGGGCTTTGACACAACATTGCAAAATGACTATAACTCAAAAAAAAAAAGTTTAAAAAAAAAAAAGACTGAATAGTTTTTCATCCCCTATCTCCTATTTCTCATCTTCCTTCCTTTTTCTCATCCACCATTACTACCATTACCATTTAATGCAGAATATATTTTACTTATCAATGAACTTGATCACAGATCAAATTTAAGTGACAGGTTCTTAAAATATATTTTAACAGAGTTATTTTTCATGGGATTCTAGATAGAGGTGGAGGTAGGAAACTCCCTATCTCGACCATAATTTTCCATTCCTTTATCATATAATAAATAATTTCTGAATTATAGCCATGAATAAAATTTAATTATCTACCTATAAAATATAATATTATCTAGTAGTTGTAAACTTTTCTTTGGTTATTTTTTAAGTACACAGTTCTACATAGTGTTGAAGCCAGAGATGAGTAATTTGGACCTCTTGTTTTAACTTGCTTTCAGTGGAAAAAAAAATATGTTGATACCAAGAAGCTATTCTTTTTAGCAAGGAACCAGCTGAAAGCACTGGGTCACGAATGATCTCCAAATATGGATTATTGGTGTTATATTTGATTCACGATGGCTCTGGGGACCTGTTGCAATCTGGTTTAATTAAAGGATATACTGTCAAATGTAAATGAAGAAAACTTTGCTCCTGGCCATAATAGAGTAGCTATAACTTATCCTATCTCTTATTTTATTCTATAGTCAACTTGACATAATAGATATTTATAGAACATTCCACCCTAAACTGCAGAATGAATATTGTTTTCAATTTCATATCTAACATGCACCACAAAAGTCCAGAGGCTGAGCCATGAAACAAGAATCAATACATTTTAAAAGACTGAAATCAAAGAGAGTATGTTCTCTGACTAAAGCACAATTAAGTTAGAAAATAATAACAAAAAGATGCTTTGAAAATCTCCAACTATTTAAAAATTAAGCCCCATACTTCTAAATAGCCTATGTGTCAAAGAACAAATCACAAAAGAAATAAGAAAAAAATGTTGAATTGAATGAAAACAAAAACACAGAAATCAAAATATGTATGCTGCAATTAAGGAAGTGTCTGCAGTATATTCTTGTACGGCATGAAGAATGTAGCCAATATTTTATGATAACTATAAATGGAGTATTATCTTTAAAAATCATGAATCACTATGTTGTACACCTGAAACTTATATAATATTGTAAATAAACTATACTTCCATTTAAATAAATGAATAAATAATAAAATGAAGTGTCTGCAGGAAAAGTTATAACTTTGAATGCTTACATTATAAAAAGATATAAAAATCAGTGTATGACAAAGATATTATAAGAAAAGGTAACTACAGACTGACATCCCTTGTGAACATAGATTTTTTTAAATTATTTTTTAAAAATTAAGAAAGTGAACATAGCTTTTTTTAAATTATTTTTTAAAAATTAAGAATCCAGCAAAATTTTTAAAAAGTCAAGAAATTATCAATTAGGAGGTTTCACAGGAATGTAAGTTTGGGTTAACACTTAAAAATCAATCAATACAATTCATCATACTAGCAGAACAGAGGAGAAAAGTTCTATGATTATTTACTTGGATGCATAACTGTTTTACCAAATTCAACACCCATTCGTAATAATAACTCTTAACAACCTAGGAACAGAGGAGAGTTTCCTCAACCTAATAAAAGAACATCTATGAAAATCCTACTACTAACATCACACTAAGTGACGAAAGGTTAATGCTTTGTCACTACGACTGGGAACAAGACAAGGATGTCCATTCTCACCACTGATACCAGTATTGTACTAGAGGTCCTACCTAATGAAATAAGCAAGCAAGCAAGAAAGAAAAAGCATACAGATAGAAAAAGAAGTAAAACTTTTTATTCACAGAGGACATAATTGTGTATGGAGAAGATCCTAAGGAATCTACAAAAAGCTACCAGAACTGACAAATAAGTCTAACAAGTTTATAGGATACACAGTCAACATACATAACTCAGTTTTATGTATATATACAAGTAACAATTGGAAAGTGAAATTTAAAAAAATACGACCTATAATAGCATCAAAAACCATGAAATATGTAGAGATAAATCTATAAAAAATATATGCAAGACCTATGAAATGAAAACCGTAAAACATTGCTGAGAGAAACTAAGGAGGTCTAAGTAAATGAAAGATATACCTATACTAATCTATGGATACAATGTAATCCCAGTTAAAACCCAAAGAGGTTTGCTAGTCTTTTTTTAAAAAAGCTGATTCCAAAATGTATATGAAAATGCAAGAAACTGGAATAGTCTAAACAATTTTGAAAAAGAAGAATAAATAAAGAAGATCTACACTACTTGATTTCTAGTTACTTAATAAACACTTGATGATTAAAGTGTGTGGTGTTGGCATAAACACAAGCATACAAGTTAATGGAACAGAACAGAAACTGCAGAAATAGACCCATACATTTATAGTCAAATTGATTTTTGGCAATTTGCTAAGGTTCTTCAATTGGGAAAATAACAGCCTTTTTAACATTTTCACTGAAACAACTAGACATAAATATAGGGGAAATGTACCTTGACTTTACCCCACACCATATGTAAAAGTTAACTTGAAGTGAATCATTGACTTCTATGGAAAAGTTAAAACCTAAAACTTCTAGGGAAAAAAAAGATAGAAAAGATCTTTGTGACCCTGGAATGGGCAATAATTTCTCAGTTAGGATACAAAAGCATGAACTATGAAAGAAAGAAAGAGAAGGAGGAGGAAGAGAGGAAGGAAGGAAGAAAGAAAAAGAAAAATTGAACTTAGAATTTAAAACATCTGCTCATTAAAATGAAAAATACAAGCAACAGACTGGGAGAAAAGATTTACACTACATATATCTGACAAAATCTAAACATTTTTAAACTTACAAAATAAGAAGACAAATAATATAAACTGGCCAAATATTTGAGCAGACACTTCACAAAAGAAGATACGTGAATGGCCAATAAGCATATGAAAAGATGCTCAACATTTTTAGTCACCAAGAAAATGCAAATAAAACCACAATGAGATTACCACTCCACATACACTAAAATTAAAAGACTGATGATACCATATGTTAGTGAGGACTTGGAGCAATTGGAACTCTCATGCGTTGCTAATGAAAATATAAATTAGTACAATCACTTTAAAGACCATTTGGCAATTTGTTAAAAATTTAAATCTACACTTACCATATGATCCAGTAGTTCCACTCCTAGATACTCATCTAGGAGAAGTGAAAATGTATGTCTACCAAAAAGACTTTGGTTCATAGAAACTTTATTCATAATAGGCAAAAACTGAAAACAATCCAACTCTCCATCAACAGGTACATTGTTAAGCAAATTGTGATATATTTATGCAATGGAATACTACTCATAAACAAAAAGGAAAGACTACTAAAATGCATAGCAACATGAAAGAATCTCAGATGTGATACACTGAGCAAAAGAAGCCAGAAACAAAAGCATACATGCTATATTGTTCCACCCATTTAACACCTAATCTACAGTAACAAAAAGCAGTGGTTTCCTGGAGCTAGGGGTGAGGGGCACTGAGTGTAAAAGGGCGTGAAAGCATTGGGGAAGGTGATAAAAATGTTCTATATGTTAATCATGGTGATGGTTACGCAGCTGCATATATTTACCAAAGTGTTAAATTGTACACTTACAATGAGTGCATTTCATGGTGGATAAATTAAATCTCAGTAAATTTGGTTTAAAAAAAAAATGAAGAGTCAGCTGTAAGGGCAACAATACTCTTTCCCCTTCAGGTTACTCCCCATTTCTCATGTGGCATTGGTCCTCCCAAAACACAGTATGCTGAATGTGCTGATAAGGCCATGTTCCGAGCTGACAGTTTCCTGTTCGTGACATCCAACTGTCACAAGCAATACTTGAGAGATGTGCTTGAAATGGTCCTTTAAATGGTCTATGGCTATGAAAGTTGGAAGGATGGCAGCCCCTGCCTTCTCATCCGGAGAGGGGATGAAGACAGCATTCTGATTTAAGGACAGAATAATTTCTTTGTCAGCATAACCAATGTGTTCTCCCAACGGCTGTAATCAAGGGAGACTTGCTCTTTGGCCCCTAGCAGTGAGCAGACCTTCACTGAGTTTGTTAGGGCTGTGCAGGGAGAGCTAGAAAATTATGGACAGGGACACCAGAGACATTATATATTACTGCTGCCACATAATTCTAGCACTTGTCAATATCTAGTAATCTCTATAACTCAGGTATGCTTCTAAAATGGTGACCAGTTGTTTACTGGGGCCAAGAGAGGTCTAGCAATTATAAAACTAATTACTAAGACGCCCCCCCCCCACCAACAAAAGGAAATAGTTAATGAGTATTCTCCCTGTAGTTTTTTTCACCAGATTGTTATCAAGAAGCAAGTAGCTTAGCTGGCATCCACTAAGAGGGTTATAGTATGCTTTTAAAGAAGAGACATATCTGGAAAGGAATTTTTCATGGATGTTTTCCACCTAAATGTATGAGGGATGTTGACAAGCAGGATGGCCAAAAAGAAATAAACCAAACAACAAAGGACACTTTACTGAATTCAAGGTTTTACTGAAGAATTCCATAGACGTTTGCTATACCCTTAACTTTCTTGTCAAAGAATGACATTCACATCAGAATATTGTGGAACACGGAAAGGAAATGGAGGTTTGTTGGGGGAGGTGGGTGAAAGGAGCCACCTGCTTCAACTTTAAAAATTCTGAAATTTGGGAGCTAGAAAGGACCTGGAGTTCTGGGATTCCCAATGCTCAAGGAATGAGGTGGTGATGCCGTGGGGACTAGGAATCAAAGGCAAATATGACTCAGCTTCCAAGATAATTCTATGCACTCGGTTTTTCTGCATGCATGTTATATATTAAAACAAACACAGATGCAAGTCAAATGAACAATTTGCCTGAATTTGTTAAGTGGCATCATCAAAAACTTGATTGATTTCAGGAGCCGCTTTTGGCTGTTCTCCAAACCCACCAGCCTTCTCTCTCCCCTGCTACCAGACTGCGCTCCAGTGGAATGGAAAAGAAACAGAGTGAACCACCTCCTGGTCAGTCTGTGGTGATGAAAGTGGGACCCAAGAAACTGAAAGGGGCTTGTCCAGGCCACACTGTGTCTATGGGTAGAGCCCAAGCCGGGTTCCCCTTTCTCCTTCTCCAGGACCCCTCATCTGACAGAGACCTGGAGGGAGGAACCTGCCTGACCTAACTTGCTCCAGCCTGGCCTTTGGAGGAAAAACAGGTCCACTGGCTGCTCTTTGCAGGGAGAAATCAGGCCCTGGGTTCAGCATGCCTGGTCCTCCTCTAGAAGCCAGGTCTCACCCCTCCCCACCCATCTCCACCTTCCTAGAACACTCTCCCCCAAAACAGAGCCCAGTACACTCCTCTCTTCATGGGTGGTGTTTTTCTTTATTTCATATGGTAACTTTATGTTTAGCTTTATAAGAATCTATCAAACTGTTTTCCAATAGAATGTACAACTTTTTTCCATTTTTAATTTTTTTGTCCTCTTTTTTTTTTTAATTGAAGTACAGTCAATTACAATGTGTCAATTTCTGGCGTACAGCCAAATGTCCTAGTCATGCATATACATACATATATTCATTTTCATAGACTTTTAAAAAGGTTTTTACAAGATATTAAATACAGTTCCCTGTGCTATACATAAGACATTTGTTTTTTATCTATTTTTATATATAGAGGTTATCTTTTGCAAATCTCAAACTCCCAAATTTACTCTTTCCCATCCACTTTCCCCAGGTAACCATAATGTTGTTTACTATATCTGTGAGTCTGTTTCTTTTTGTAGATGAGTTCATTAGTGTCCTCTTTTTTCTTTTTTCTTTTTTTTTCAGATTCCACATATGAGTGATATCATACGGCATTTTTCTTTCTCTTTCTGGCTTACTTCACTTAGAATGATGATCTCTCGGTCTATCCATGTTGCTGCAAATGGCATTATTTTATTTTTTATGGCTGAGTAGTATTCCATTGTATAAATATACCACAACTTCTTTATGCAGTCATCTGTCATTAGACATTTAGGTTGTTTCCATGTCTTAGCTGTTGTATATATTGTGCTATGAACATTGGGGTGCATGTGTCTTTTCGAATTGGAGTTCCCTCCAGATATATGCCCAGGAGTGGGATTACTGGATTATATGGTATGTCTCTTTTTAGTTTTTTGAGGAATCTCCATATTGTTTTCCATAATGGCTGCACCAAACTGCATTCCCACATGGGTGGTGTTTAAGAGAGCTCATCCATTCATCCCCTCACTCATGCCTTCACTTTTATCCTGTGCACACCGAATAGAAAACTAAGTAAGCCAGCCATTGTCTCTGCCCTCGGGGAGCTTACAGTCTAGTCTGGCAGGAAGGTGGTGAGAACTGATGCATGTTCCCTTGACACACGGTGTACACCCTCCCTCCAGTCCTCCCCAAGCTCCTCCTCCAGGAACTTCAATGACAAGACGATCAGTACAGCCCACACCTTGGGGTTACTCTACTAGGTTTCCCTGGCAAAAGAAAATAACCATCCGTTTCAGGTCCTGCCCTCACTCTCATAAAATATATCCACAACAATCAATGGAACTAAAGTTCGAAAAATGAATCATTTGGGTAAATATTTGCCTACTGCTGACGAGGTCAGTGACAAATTTTGGGAGAACAAGTCCTGGTGCTAAGACCGATGCCTTTGTGTGTCCTGAGGACTTTTTTCATCTTGTTTCTGGGTGGTGTATCCTCTCCTCTGCCTCCCACCTGTGTTCATGTGAGGGTAGGTTGGAGATTAAGCTGAGCCATCCAGACAAGGAGTAGCAGAGGGTAGCCCGGGGTGTCCCAGCCAAGCACTTCCTCTCCCCCGCTCCCTCCATGATAAGACCCCTTTCTCTGGTCTTCCTGATGCCTCATGTTTCCCTCCATCCTGCTGAAGGAGCGACCACCACAGAACAACCCTGCTTGTCCTCTGGACCCTCTAAGAAGGAGAAGATCCTGGATTTCAGAGGCCAGCCTGCCATGTAAAGTCTGAGTGTGAGGCAGAACCAAAGCTGGCAAATGCAATTTTTGACAAGTAGGTTTTGTTTCAGAGCATCACTCTAACTTCCCATTCCCTACATCTCTCCAGGCTCTGCTTTTTTTAAATGGCAGCACTTTTTCCTCTCTGACTCACAAGGTGGGATTTTCTTTTTCTGCCAAGCCACTGAGGTAGGAGAACTGGCTTCTAAAAGACTGGGGTTGACAGACACCGGCTGGGTTTAGGAGCAGCGGCATGATTCTTCACCCAGATTCTTCTCATCCAGTTGGGAGATTATGAAAACATTTGGTGTGTATATAGTTTGTTACCAAGTGCTTTGATACTTACAATGTTGCTTGATCCTTGCCACAATTCTGTAAGAATTTTTATGATACTGAGGAAGAAACTTATTCAACCAGTACCTTACCATGTCCTGTGCCATCACCATGTAGTGGATATAATGTAGAACCACACACACCTCCTGTTTTTAAGACACTTTATGGACTGAGAGGCAGGCAGCAGGTAGACAAATAAGTATAACTCTGTGCTAAGAGCCCTACTTCCTCCAGACTGTCTTACCTGTGTGGTGCAAATAAATGGTGATGGTTGTCCTCAGTCCTCTGCTCCACCAACAGAGAAAAGGGGAAGGTCTAACAAAGTGATGCTCTGTTTGAAGGAAGAAAGTTCACCAAGTGGACAAACCTTTGAAGAAAGGAGAGGAGGAAAAGAGGGCATTCTCAACAGAGGGAACAGGGTGTGCAAAGATTGGTTTGTAGGATAGTGTGTTCACAGAACTTCATGATGAGGGCAGGAGCCAAGTGACTTGGCCCAAGGGGTCTAATGTCCTGCCACCGTTACAAGGCAAGGCTTGACTTTAAGGATGGTTCTCTTTTTTTGGGGGGTGAGGGGTGGGTTAATAAACAAATATAAACACATTTCTATTTGTTTATTTTTAATGGAGATACCAGGGATTGAACCCAGGACCTTGTGCATGCTAGGCACACACTCTACCACTGAGCTTTATCCTCCCCCTTAAGAATGGTTCTCTTTCCTCAGTGTCTTCCTCCCCTGTCATAAGTGGTCAGGATCTCCCTAACACACATGAAATGCTGCCTGCCCACTCACCCTCCCCATGGAGGCTCACAGCAAATCATCTCTGTTATTCTTGATTTTAAGCTGCCTCTCTTTGGACAAGCCATCTCTATATCCTGGCAAATTGCAATAGTTATGATCATGGTAATAACATCACAAGAATAATCAAATGCTATTGAAACAAGATGCTCCGATTTAGGCTGGACTTCATCTACTGTAATGTGCATTTAAGTTTATGCACATTTGTGATTTATGATAAAGACGGTGCCCTTTATGATTCCCCGGAAGCTGTGATTTCCTGCCCTTTGCAATCTGGTTTTGTTTGGCAATTTATCTCCCCTTCCCAGCCGCCCCCCCATCCTCAGTTTTAAAAGGGAGGGAAACCAACCCCCTTGCTGCCATCTGAGCCTGCGTTACTGAAGCAAAGCTGAAGCCATGATGAACTATAGTTGATAATCCATTCAGTCCGCTCCTGGCAGGACCAGACTGGGTGGAATAACCTCCACGCAGCCATCCGTTCGGCAACCCAGTCCCTTTTTCACTTCTCTGAGGCTGGCTGGGTATTACATGCCGCTGCCCACCCCTACCCTGCCCTGTCGGTTGGTCTCACTCTGGCTACTCTGATAACTTTCAGACTTGAAAAGCAGTGTCTGCCACTGATTTTCTCTATGAGAAGAAGCTATCCCGTTGGAATGGGGGCCAGAAGACTTTCTTTGAAGCTGTCATATTTGCATATCAAGGACACTGGATTTACTTGAATTGTGGGTTTGTTCTAGATGGCTTGGAGAGCGCTGATGCAAGGTGTAACTAGAACTCTCCCAGCTCAGACCTCAGTGTCCCTAGAAGGAGACCACACGCTGGGAGGGCTGACAGCTCTTCCAGAGCCATGTTAAATTTCCTGTTCCCCAGGTAGAGTTCCTCTCTCCATGCCCACAGTTGTCTTGGCACTCTGCACCTGTCTGAACACTTTTTACAGCCTTCCAGCTCGAAGGATTTCTTGGGTTCATGTGTCTTTTCTCCATTCCATGGTGAGCTCTAGGAGAAGAGAGTGTCATAGTTACCTGTGTCACCCACAGGTATGTTAGAGGTTCAATAAAACCTGGGCAGCTTGTCAAAGACAGAAACCAGTTAATTATATCCCAATAAACCTGGCGGTGGGAGAGGCAAAAAACAAATGAGTAAGAAGATTGATTGTATTGAGGCTGTCACAGTAAAAAGATCCCAAGATCACGATGCGTCCCAAAGAGTTTTGTTTGGCAAAACTTTGAACTTTAATGGGAAGGGAAAGGGAATTACTAAGTCACAGATAAGGTGATTTATTTTCAGGGTTGTTTTGCCAGCAAGACAAGTCTCAATCAGTTGTCAGACCAGGAAATGTTTTTCTCTGTGGTTAGCTAGTAGGGGAACAATGGTTCTAACTTCAGCTAATCAATCATGTAACAAAGACCAGGAAGTTGGAGGGGCTGTGTCCAGCCTTTGTCAGATGGCTCAGACAAAGGGGGAGAGGTCTGTGCTTGGCTTTGTCACAGGTAAATACAGGGGCCGCCTCCAAGTCTTGTGAGAGTTGTGAGAAAGTATACACTTTAAGTCTTATCTAAGTCACATGGGGAAGGGTAGTTCTTTGTGGTAAGCTGTCTATCAGGACACAAAGGTCGGGTCGTGGGTATTTCTTAATGGTCACTATTCTTGGGGAGCATAGGGCTCAGGTATAGTTCAACATTGTCAGACTGAATGAAAGCAAATGTGCGATATAGGTCGATTGATTGATTGATTGATTAATAGACAGGCCAGTGGTCTCTTCAAAAAAAAGGTTATTCTTGTTCTTTCTCCCTGCCTCAGCTCTCTATTTGTGACCTACTAAAATGGAAAACAAGAAAAAAAAGACAGGAACTGCCAAAGGGAAGAATTGCCGTTAAGGTTATTGGACTTTAAAACATGCAGTATAAATATCACACTGGTAATTTTTCCACCAGAATCGAAGATGTGAGAAGCAAGGAGGTTAAAGGGTGCTTCTGCATGTGTGTTGAGGCAAAGATGGTGGTGAAAGGACTGTGGTCTGAGGAGACATAGTCAGGGAAGTCATTATCTTTAAAAAGATACACCAGACTATATCATTCTTCTGCTAAAAATTTTCTAACAGCTTCATGTTTACTTATAATAAAATTCAAACTTCTTACTGAGATCTACAAAATCCTAGGTGCTTTGTCCCCATTAATATGCACTAGGTGCATAAAATAAGCCTTGAAAAGATCATCCGGGATCAATCCACAGGTAAATTAACTGCCTGCCAGAACAAAACTTAACACTTGTCTCAAGGAAGACAGTGAAATACAGATAATCACACTATGGCATCCAGCATAAAAACAAAACTTTCTATTATATGAAAAAGCATGAAATCGTGACCCATACGAAGAGAGCAATCAGTCAACAGAAACAGATACAGAAATGAAAGGGCTGATAGGAGTAGCAGAAGGTGCTTTAAAACAGCCATTACAGGAGATGAAATAACACACTAAATCATTTTCAGTTAATCTTAATGCAGGAAAGAAGGTTAAAAGGAATACAGAATGGATGGCCCAAATAGGGGGAAAAAAAGCAAGATGGTAGACTCAACCCTAGTTGAAAGTAAATAGATTAAACACTCCAATTAAAAGACAGAGGTTGTCTGGATAAAAGTAAAATTAAAAATAATCACGTGGGAAAAGGCAACGGTCCAGTTTAACCAACACACAACACATCAGATTTGGAAAGGTAACATGAGATAAGACTGGGAAGTTTGATGAAGCCAAATTATGTTGGGTCATGGGTGTCAAAACCTATACTTACTACAGGAACTTGTGCCTTCTGCACGCAAATAAATAGTACACCCTGTGAAATGGAATGACCTTCTGGAAGAACAGGTATAAAGCTAACTTACTTTCCAGAATGGCTTATTTCCTAAGGGAAGCAAATCTTTCTCCCATCTCCTGGTTTCTTCTCTCCTCATGAGGAAACAAGGTGGCCACGGTCATGCATTTCAGCTGCCCAAGCCCCCAGTGCATCAATAAGCCAGGTGACAAAGCAATCGTTCACCTTTAAGCTATGATCTTTCACATGCTATGATCTTTCTTTTAAAAGTGAAAATGTACTGGGAGACTGAAGAAAGTAGTAAGTCTAATCCTCCCTAGTCATTAAATCAATAAAGAAATTAAAGACAACATTAGTCAGAAGTGTGGTTCTTGGAAGACATTGTCTTTTTTTTATTAGTGTCATTATTATTATTGTTATTTCATTTTTCAGTGGCCACCAAGTATGAACATTCTGGAGTTAAAGGCATAGCAAGATATAGAAAAGATATTGCGTTTGCCTGAGTTTCATGAAGCTGATATCAATCTTTTATTTCATAAACTTCAGGCTGGTTATTGCTTTAAACGCAGGCTTTGATGCATTAAACGTGGCAATGACAGGAATACAAATAAGTGAATTCCCAAGGATACTAGGCTGGGGGCTGGGGCAGGACTGACTTCCCTCCCGCGCCTGGAGAATGGAATTCAGGAAAGGTCACAAAGCAGCCAGATTTTAGAGAGAAATCTGAGCTGAACTGACTCAATGAATGACTCAGAGGTACAGTTTGTGCTGTTGCTTTTTCCCAGTGAGAGGAGAAAGGACAAAGGATTTGATTGAGCCTCAGAAGGAGGTCTGGCTGTGCTGAGGTCTGGACTTTACCCTGCATTCAGCCCCTAAATAGCCCACCCCTCTGGGCCTCAGTTAGATCTGTGAAATGACAGCATTGTGCAGCAGCTAATCTCTAAAAGTCCTTTCTGGCTGGAAATATTAAGGACCTAGTACATCCTATATGGAGCAACTGTCCATATTTGGAAAACACTTTCTAAAACATCATTTGCCTTGATGCTAATCACAGCCCTGTTAGAAATACAGAGTAGAGCTGAGTGAACTGAGGTTTAACTAAGCTGAGGGGACTTACAGTTAGCTCACTAGTGAAGAGATCTGGTCCTAGGCTGCAAGTCTTCTGGCTTTTAATCATGTGTCATTTATCCTATCCCACACTGCCTTTCAACAAAGAGAAGATAAGACTTCTTTAAAGGGAGCATTCAAACAAAACTAGGGAAACAGACTCACAGACATAGTAAACAAGCTTATGAGTACCGGGAGAAGGTGGTGGGAAGGGATAAATGGGGAATTCGCGATTTGCAAATATTAACTATTATATATAAAATAGATTTTTTTAAAAATTTCTTCTGTATAGCACAGTGAACTATATTCAATATCTTGTAGTAACCTACAATGAAAAAGAATATGAAAACAAATATTTTATGTATATGTACGACTGAAACATTATGCTGTACACCAGAAATTGACACATTGTAACTGACTATATTTCAATTTAAAAAATAAACAAATAAATAAAAATTTTTTTAAATGGGGAAATGGTGTTTTTGAGCTCTTCAGGAAGGATTTGGCTCTGGGACAAAACTATAAAAATGGAATGAGGTTGTCCATCAGATCAGGATTAAGAACAGATTGCCCACTCCTGGGTATTTGCACAAAACAACTGAAAATAGGTACTCAGACCACACACAAGTGTCCTTAGTGTCAGGGGATAAGAACAGGACATCTGGATAATTTCTTCATGGACTACAGGTTAAAGGAAAAAATCCTTGACTTCCAAATGCCCCCAAAATCTCATCTTCTCTTGCCTTCCCAGTCTAATCCTCGCTTCTCCCCTCATGTACCAGTGGGTCCAGTCAGACCAAAGAACAAATCTTCCCTGTCCCTGCCCATGCTTTCCTGCCACCATTTCCTTGCTCACACAGTCCACAACTGCATCCTTTTTGTTCATCTAAACCCATCTCCATAATTCCACGCGTTCTCTGATTCTTCCAGCTGGAAGTGTTCCTTTCTCTTTCTCCTCTGTAGACTTGACTTCTCTCCTGTATTATAATTATTCCCAAACCTGCCTTATTTCCCCTCTTAAATAGTACATTCTTTTAAGACTAGAGGAATATAGACTTCCACAGGACATGGATTTGGGGATTCAAACCAAACTTAACTAGATCTGTAAGGTGCCAGGAGTTGCTAATTGTCATCTCAAATTGGATATTAAACAGCTCAATACATAGTAAGTGCTCAATATTTGTTAAATGTTATTTGTTTATTCATTCATTTGATTTCAAGGTCACTTCAGCATTAAAACCCTTTTTCTATCTTTATTGGCTATATGTATTTTAAAACTGGTTTGGGGAGTAATATTATCTAATACCAGAACGAATTTGTGGAATAGCTGAGGTTGTCTGTGAGCATTTTTAAGGAATTTTCTTCTAGAAAAATGGGAGCACTGAAGACAAAAACTTGGGATCTCTTCCCCATCACTCAGTTCCACTATCACCAGGAAAACCTTTGCTTTGAAGATAGAATCTTCTCTGTGACATTTTAAAGCCCCCAGATGAAAATATGCTGAGCTGAAAGAAAATATTTTCATTTCATTGCTTTAAACCCTTATTCACTTGACTACTAAAACACATACCTAATCATGGCATATATTTAAAGCCATGAAATATTTACAATGCAATGCCTAAGGCAGATGATGTATGGTATATTCATTCTACAGTTCAGTAAATTCTGGCTACAAAGACTCAAATTGATGCTCTCAAGTGATCATGTCAGTGCAAACAAACTTCCCTTAAAAAACAGTTCTTCATCTCCAGAATTTGCTTTTCATTCTGAAAGATGGTATTCTCTAGATATGTCTTAGCTGACAAATAAATCTAGACTACAGCTCTTCCTACAGCCATCAAAGAACATTCTGCCTTGTGACTGAATCGTATCAGAGCAGGTGAGACTCCTGCTGCTCCTAACACATTAGCCCTCCCTCATCGGAGACCCTGCCTAAGTACGTATTTGCTAAATGAAATAAAAATTCTCAGTTGCATTTCCCAGAGTTCTGAACAACTCCCCACTACTGTTTTGATGTTTCATGGGAAGTGTGGGCCACATCAGGGAGTTTGTAATCCTGGGAAACCACAAACCTGGTAGTAGCCATGAGCTGAAGCGTGACATGCCGAGAGCATTTCTTTGTTGGAGGCAGAAACTGTTTTACTGACTTCTGTACTTTGTTCATTTGCCTCTTTAAATCATGTTGCCTCTGCAACCTTTCTTTCTCCAGTGATTCTGCAGCCATTATTTGGGGGGGGGGGGCATTTTCCCCGTTTCTCATTTTATACAACAGTCACTAGACCCAGTTAGTGGGCACTCAATAAATATTTGTTGAATGAATATAAAACTGCCTGTGACACGTCGCTGCCATTTGTGAGGTGAGGTGTTGTGCTACATGCTGGAGATCAAACTGTGAGAACAAATACGGCCTCTTATGCTGTGAAATTCACAGTCTAGTGGGATTTTTACTGCCTCTCCTGTCGAACTTTTTACCTACGATTCCTCCTGTTGAAAAAAAATCAGCTCCTTGATAGCAGGAATTTGCGTGGGGAGGTTATTTACTGCTTATAACCCCAATGTCTAGACTGAAGCCTGGTACAGAATGGCACTCAGTAAGTATCTGTTGGGTGAATGAATAAATGAATGAATGAGTCTTCACTCTGAGGAGTCTTCTGAGACACTGAAGACCCTGGCCTTTCTGCTAAAACTTCTCTAAGATACATTTCCAAGCTGCTTCACCTTCCTGATATGTCTTCTCTGACCACTAAAGCAAGGTGCTCAACAGGCTGGCTCAAGGTGGCTTTTTCCCCTAACCAGGCTATAAGCCCTGTGAGAACTGGGACTGTGGTCATAAATATGTCTGTACCACTCACGCATCCTGGCATATTCCACCTCTGCAGGCAGTAAGTGCTCAGTAAATACTGACAAATAGTAGCCTCTCTTTACATTCATAGACTCCCTGCATGGCTCAGCTGGATTTCCATGGCAAGATCTCATCCCTTTACTTCCTTTCAGTTTTGTCTCTTTTCTCCATAGCATTCACCCTCAGGAACGCCTCCCTCCTAGGACTAATGAGGGCTTGACATTAATTAGAAAATTGACAACAAAACACACTATAACTATATAACGGAAAGCACCTTCTTAAAACCAAGGTTATTATCCTCCCCACCACTACTCCCCAATGCACACATAAAATTTTTTTCAACCCGTACAGTAAGAATTAAAACCCATGGGAGGAAATCAGAATGATCAAAGGGACAACAGTAGAGACTACAGGGCAAAAGCAGAAATTCCCTCATTCATGAGTTAAGTGACACATGCTTATTATATGTATGGAAGTCATGGTTTTATCTTTTAAAAAAATATATCCTTTAACACTTTCTAGAAGGAAAAAAGACAAACAGAGTGGTATCGAGGGTTTTTAATTAACCTTAGACCTATCTTGCTCTGAGATGTAATTTGTGATTTAATTGAGCGCTGTGCCCAGCCCTTATGAAACCTAGCTTGCGACATTCCTCAGAGAAGGCAGAGGGCTCGAGGCTCTGTCATTGCATCCAAGGCTGTACTGAGCATTTATGATCTTCCAGGCACTTAGCTTCACTAAGTCATCCTGCCGCCTACAATCCTGGCAGGATGAGAAAACTGATGCTCAGATGACTTTCCCAAGGTCATTCAGTCAACAATTAGGAGATCCAGGATTTAAACCCAAGTCACTCTGATACCAAGCCTGTGATCTCGGTCACTAGACCGTGATGTAGGCAAATGAGGAAATGGAGACTCAGAGAGTCTCACTCCTGGGAGAGGAACTGTCACTCAGGCCGATGAGGAAGCAGATTGGACTGCCCCCTGCCCAGGCCCCCACCTACCGCCAGCCGATCCCTGTTCCTCCCTGCCTTCAAGTCTCCGTGCAGACGCATCTGCTCTGCACAAAGCGAGTCCTTCCTGCTCTGCAGCCTCTCAGGGCTTGCCAGGTCTCCGAGGCACTGCCTTAATCCATCCCAGTTCCCGTGCTGTGCTGCTGTGAGAACGCGCCTAAGTCATGTCATTTTCGTGCGCGCGCATGTTTCCGCACATGCGCACACATGCATGCGTTCTTCACCACCACCACCATCCCCGAAGTTTTTTGTTTACTCGCAGCAGCAGAAGAGATTTGGGTGGTCCTCTAAGCACCCACCTCGGAGCCTGCACACAGGCCCTGCACACAGTGTCATGAAATAGCTCCTGGGCTGGACATGCTGAGGGAGGCGGCCAAGGCTAAAGACCGCAGACAGGAGACAAGAAGACACAGGAACTTCCCTTTAGAAAAGACTAGATGAGGTTTTGTTTTTCATGCAGCATAGAAGTCTGTAACCCAATTACAGGACAGGACCAGAAAACAGAGCAAGAGAGCCTCCGTTCAAGTCCAAGGTCCTCAACTCAGGGATTCAGGGAAGGGGAGGATTGGGCCATGGGCTGTGTCCTCAAGAGGCCCTCAGAGCCTAAGCAGGACCTTGAAGAGACCGCAGTGCCTTGTGGCAGGTACTCAGTTAAAACAAAATGTATGTTGCACTGACTCCTGGGACAGAAAGTAGGAATATCACCTGTGCGGCTGTGAACATCCCAGTTGCAGAGGAGTTTGAGTCCGTCTGCACCTGTATCCCTCCAACGTTCACCCTGTGGAGAAGCCTTAAAAGAAAAATTATTCAGACTCATCCCCTGCCCTGAAGGAACCATGGAGGCAAAAGGATAAACGTGAAATAAGAAAAGTAAGAAAAATCCCAGTGCTTCCAGCTCTTAAGAAATAATTGTCTGGTGAGATTATGGAGTCTGCGGTGGAATCTTTCATCACAGTCGATTCCAGGAGAGAGACCATCAAGGGGAAACTCAAGATCTCCCTTCCCTGAGGGTGCGCAGTTACGTATGCAGCTGACTCTCCTTTGGAACAACCCATTATAGGACAATTACACCTAAAACTAAATCAATCTGAGGCTATGTTTTGCATCACAACTTTGCAAAAGGATGCACCAAGAGTGTCTCTTAATAGGTGATGTCCTGGTCCATCTGACACAGGATTCCTTATAAACATAACTTTTTAAAAACCTTATGTATCGCATAAAGCAAGATATATACCAGTATCTCCCTGTAGTTGGTTGGTTCTGCCATTGTGTCCACAGGGGACAGTTTTGTTTTGGGCTTTCAAGCCATCAACACCCACCACTATTTCTGTTAGCCCCACTATGGCCTGTTTGGGAGAATTCCCCAACGTTCAAGGTCTTGGCAGAAGTTAAGTCCTGGCCCTGGCCACTTCACAGTGCCTTCTCTACTAGGAGGCATCAAGAGACCACATCATTTCTTCACTACCCACAGAGACAACCCAGTGACCAGGCTAGATCAGTCATATGTTCCTGCCTGGGACCTTGACTCTGGGCCAAGTAGCACTAAGTCAGAGGGAATGTTTGAAGGGCACATTCAGCAGTGACTACAGCCTTTTGACACCAACTGTTCCTGATGCCTCAACACCAATGCTGCAACTTTCCATAAATCCCTCCCCTCTTCCACTTTTTTCCCCTAAATGTGGGCAGACTCAGTTTCTGATTCTTGCAAATGAGAATCCAGCTGGTCCAGTTTCTATCACACATTTAATGTGACCGTATGTCTCTACCTCGTAAACTCTAACTCCAGTGCATTGCACGTTCTTTGACAGCAGAGACAAGCTCTATTTTCTCTTCCCAGTCTGCCAATGAAATAGATACTCAGCAACAAAGCTGAGAAACACTCACTGATACGGAGCAAAGAAAGAGAAAGGGATTGATGACCTCACAAGTCAAAGTATCAAAACTTAGCATGAAGTTCACTGAAAAAAGGCCAAATAGAACTACCTTAAATCTCCTAGAGTGGATTTGGGTTTGACTAATACAATAAGTTAACATACTAAAGTGCAAGAATATAAATAACTCCACTTCATGTCTGCCTCATGAGACATTATGTCTTAGGTATTTAATTTTAAAGTCACACTGAACATTATGTTTTAATTAATGAATCTTGCTTCATTAGGCAGTGAAAAGTGTTTCTGCCAATTAGCATCTGGTCTGTCCCTTACACAGAAGTCCTCTAATTCTGCACTTGCACACCGGGCTAGAGGGGTGGAGAGCAATGACCTCCTTTTCACTTTATGCACATGGATTTGTTTGTGCACTGGTACCAGACAAAGGACAGCTGGAACATCTGCATCTGTGTCTGTAGATGCTCTTCTTTGATCCATGCTCATGGCAAATACAATTTCCTTCATAATAAAATCACCAAAATTGTCCCCCCCAGCTCTCCATGCCTTTCCACTACACCCTGCTTGTGCAAGGAATGTGTCCAAATCTGCAAGTGTCAGCTGCCTACAAGAGATCAGCATGGGGGCGGGAGTGGTGTTTGGGGCTGGGGGAGATCGTGTGGGGGTAGGGGGAGCACAGTCTCCAGAGTCAGACAGCATGGTGAAATTCCTGGTTCCATTATTTACGAACTGTGCAATCTTGAATAAGTCATTTCGTTTAGCTTCTTTGCATGTAAAATTAAACTGTTAGTAGCACCCACCTAATAGGGTTGTTGGAAGGATTAAAGGAAATCAGCTGTGCAGCACTTAGAAGAAGGCTGGACACTTAGGAAGTGCTCAGTAAAACATGCCTGCTATTATTCTGCCTCCAACATATGCACTTTGTAGAGACCTTCTTGCCAAACTTTACAGCAGTCCCATAGACCGTAATGCTCCTAATCATTTGCTTTGGGGTTTTTTTGGGGGAGGGGGTTGTTCTTTGTTTTTTGCTTTTGCTTTGTTTTGTTTTTCATTTTGCAAGGGATCCACTTTCCTTACCAGATGCTCTTTGAACCAGGCACCCAGAATGGTGACAGGCTGCACTGTCATCCACACATACTCCCTCAGCAGTGCCACAGAGGGCTAAGCAGTGTGTCTGCTGCCTGCCCTTGGAAGAGAAGGGGGGCCCACAGCAGGGAGTGGACTGGTAACATCAGGGATCTGAACTGATCCTCCCTGGGGCAGGCAGCAACACAAAAACCCGATGACAGAGCAGTGGTGTTGGAGAGGGAGTGGGGTGAGAGGCAGTGTTCCAGGCAAGTGGCACCTCTAGAGAGTCAAGCAAAGGGGGAGTGTCCCACCAAGTAGGAAGGAACATGGGATTCTTCAGTCTAGGGTAAGGAAAACATAGACAGTCAGGCAAACAGTTGGCATCAATCAAGCCAAGGCATCCCAGGCCCCAGGACTGCAAAGACAGGGAAAGGTGGGCGGATGGGAACTAGCTTTGACTGAACATATTTGGTATAAGATTTGTACAAGGCAGCATTATTAACCACTCCCATCCCTTTTAAGAAGAAACTCATTGAGAGAAGCCACAGAAGGAAGCCAAGATCACTCAGTGGTAAGCTGTGGGTGAGCTGCACCCCACCTCTGCCCTGATGGAGTCCAGGAGCCACCAGAGGGCTGAGCAGGAAACAAAAGCTAGATTCAGGCAGGGAGTATCATTTAGAAACTGATACCCTGTCTTAGAAGTGAGCCTAAGGGAGAAACAGGGCTGGCAGGAAAAGGATTCAGAATCAGCATAATATTCAGCTTGACAGAGGGTGGGCATGGTCCTGGAGTCCTGGTGAGCTGGTCTTCAAGGTGGTGGCTGAAGGACCTCATTTTTGGACTGAAGGGTTGGGGATGGGGGAAGAGAAGCCAGGACACCATGACAATGGTGACAACAAGGTTAAAGCTATTGGGTAGGATCATAGACCAAAGGAAATCCATTGGCTCACCTGGGGTCTCAAAAAAAGGATTTTGATTTTATTGGTGCTGAGCTCCAAACCACGGAGCTAACGAGGCTACAGATTACCAAGCACAACACGTGGAGAAAAAGATGGAGTCCGAGTGAACATAAACCTCTTGTGACACAACAGTACAGAGCCTTTGTTTAAACAGGAAACCACACTGTAGAAGGGAACTATTATCTGTATGCTTCCTGTTTCGGAGAGTGGAATGCTCATGGAGTCTCCTTGTTTAAGACAAAATGGACAAAACCGGGGGAAGCCACAAAGGGCTCCAAAGGAAGAGCCCCAGAGGGAAAGGGAGAGAAGATGAGATCGTTGACGGTGAAGATGAAAACGCTGCAGCCACTTTGGAAGACAGTTTGTCAGTTTCTTATAAAACTAAACATACTCTTATCATACGATCCAGCTCCTTGGTGTTTAGTCAAAGGAGCTGAAGACCTATGCCCACACAACAACCTGCACATGGATGTTTATAGCAGCATTATTCATAATTACGAAAACTTGGAAGCAACCAAGATGTCCTTCAGATGGTGAATGGATACATAAACTGTGGTGCATTCAGACAACAGGACGTTATTCAGAAGTAAAAAGACACAAGTTATCGGGCCATGAAAAGACATGGAGGAAACTTAAATGCATAGTGCTAAGTGAAAGGAGCCAATCTGAAAAGGTCCCATACTGTATGATTCCAATTCTGTGATGCTCTGGAAGAGGCAGAGCTATGGGGACAGTAGATCAGTGGTTCTCTGGGATTTGGGGTGGAAAGGGATGAAGAGATGAAACACAGAGGATTTTTAGACCAGTGAAAGTACTCAGTATGATACCATAATGATGATTATTTGTCGTTATTCATTTGTCCAAACTCCTAGAATGTGCAACACTAAGAGTGAACCCTCATGTAAACTACGGACTTTGGGTGACAATGACGTGTCAGTGTAGGTTAATCAGTTGTAACAAACATCCCACTCTGGTGGGGGATGTTGGTAATGGGGGAGGCTGTGCGTGAATGGGGCCGGGGGCATATGGGAGATCTGTACCTTCCTCTCAATTTTGCTGTGAACCTAAAACTGCTTTTAAAAATAGTCAAAAAAAAAAAAAAAAAAAAAAAAGCTAAGGAGTGAGCCATGGTGACTTTCTAGCATCTAGCATGATGGCCAAAAGTAAGCTGCTCTAACTGAATGGACTCACGGCCCAGGACTCCCAGGAGGTCTGAGGCAGACAGGGGGTGTGCCAATGGGACAGAACAGCAGGGAGGCCCTTGAGAGGTTCTGTGTAAACTTCCTGCCTTTTCCACTTACCTTATAAACTCCCCTGTGCTGTAGTCACATTTGAACACGCCGCGTCTCCGTTAAGGCACACTCTGTGAGGGGTCCCCTGGGATGCATCTGTGTTCCCATCATGACCAGCTGAGGGTCATCCCATCAGGGCTGCATTTCAGTCCATCTTGTTCAGTGAACTCTACCTGTATTCCTGCCTACAGTCACGGGCTGGGTACAGTGACCTCTGAGAGGACACTGAGTGGCAGCCACTTGAGCTCATGGGATTTCCTTCCCAGGTCTTTCTTAATATTTAATTCAACCCATTTCCCTGGGGCTGGTGGTCTTCCTCTCTCTAAAGAACGACACTGCCATCTGCTGGCTGGATGCACAGGAGGGACCTGACGCAGCTGTGCCCACGCTGCCGGGGTTTGCTAGAAAGTCTCTCGGTCTAACTCCCCGAGTAATGACCTCCTGACCCCTGGTATGCCATACTTTGAGCTCTGGAAACCCCAGGCTGTCCTTCTTATGGTTTTCCAAGTATATCATGATCCTTTTCTTCAAAAAATGTTCTCTTCTTCAGAAACATGTCTTCCTCACAACCAAATGACAGGGAGATGCCACCACTAACCTCACTTTACAGAGAGGGGAATAGGGGCTCAGAGAGGTTGTGTTCTTGCCCGAGGACTCACAGCGAGTACGCGGTGTGTGCAGCTCCACAGTCATCGTCTCATTCGGCCTCAAGGAGCTAACAGTCCAGTAAGACACAACTGCTGCCCAAGACCCTAATTCAGCCACACATGCTCTGTTTTGGGGTGTTTTGTTTTGTTTTGTTTTTTGGTTTGGTTTGTGTTAAATTGGTTATGAATGTATAAAACCTAGGATATGTTACACACACACACACACACACACACACACAAAGGAGTTCCACCTTCTCTTTAAAATCACGTTTTCACGCTTCTCCTGTGAGTCTTCGTCACATGACCAATCCGCTGTAGATGATCCCTCCTCCCTCCTCACACAGGACACTGGCTCCTCCCTCCCCCCCCCCTCCACCGTGGTCCAATCCCATCAGCTCAAACCCTGCCCACCTGGCACTGTTAGTATTTTTTTAAACGTCATTATTGTTCCATTTAGCACAGATGCAAAAAAACACATAAAAGAAATTCGAGGTTCAATGAACTATAACAAACACCTTTGTCACCACAATCCCACATTATTCCATTTCTTCTGACCTAAAATGTGGCTGTGAAAAACTTCTCTTGGAAATCTCATACTTTTTCCACTATAAATGAGTGGATCATTTGTTTGACTACTAAAGGTTTTTTTTTCTCTGAAGTACAGTATATTTTCCTGATGGTTATTTGGGGTCCTCAGCTCTGCCAGACACCCCACTGCTCCCCTCGGCTTCCTCCTGCACAGATGCTGAGGACGCACTTGGTGGTTTTCACCGGCTCATGTGAAGGGTTTGTGAGGATATTCATCACCTTTATTTGGTGTAAATCTTGTCCACGGGTTTTAGTTTGCTATCCCAGCTTCTCTGTGCTTTTATAGAGTGATTTGAAGGGATTCAAAAACTATGACACAACTGTCACCACCTTGCCAGAATCTGCATGTTTGTTTTCAAATCTGATCATGTGAATTTCTCACTCTCTGTAGTCCAACTGCTTTCAGGAACTAGAAAACACATTAAAATTGCCATGCACCCACCCTGCCCTCCCAGTACCCACTTCCGTCTCCCCTCATTGCTAACAGCGCTTGAAAGGTGTCACAGTGCTGCACATGCGTCCTCACATCATCGCAGGTATAAATCTCCAGCTGCTGGGAAACAAGGGCAAAACCTCCCCCGACCCCACCCCCCGCTTGTGAGTGCAACTTCCCACTCCTCTCTGATGAGAAATGACTGTTACTGCTGGGCAGCTGGTGGCGCTGCTTCTCTCACGGCACTAGCAACGTAGATGGATTTGTAACCAGAGAGTGAATGAGAAGCCGCTCCTTCCGGAAGTCAGCCCCTGGGGCATTCACAGCAGAGGCCCCACATCCGTACCCTTTTTTGAATTCTATCTTGTACATAAAACTTCAAGAGGGGATAAAGTAAGCAAGACAAAGGGACAAGATCAGCTTCCCTGTAATTCTTCCGTAAGTTTAGCATAATGCCTGTTTTTGAACCCAAATTTTTCTTATCATTTATCTGAAAGTGAAGAAGATTCTTTTAATCCACACTGTATCTCCCCATCATCCCCCTAAGCTCTTGCACATTAGTTTTATTTTGGTCCTTGGTCTTTCTGGGGCATGCCTAGTTTATGGCTCTTGGACTTAATGCCAAGACATGCAGGTCCAGGCAGGACGCTCCAGACACCCGGCACCAGGAAACTTTGCTTCCTGGGTTTGAGCCAATTAAATCAAACTTTGTTCTGAGGCTGCCTTGGGAAGTGACAGGCTTAACAGCCTAGTGAACAAACGGCGGAGCTGCTGTCACACTTGAGTTACAGTCTGTTTAAACTCAAACCAACTGCAATTCACAGCTCCCATCTCATGAGAGAGGGAAAGTTTCAGGATATCCTAAAGGGGAGGGCCCCTGACTTCTAGAGACATGATGGATGAGAAACACGATTAATAAGTTCTATCACTGGAGGAGAAACGTCTCTTAAGTCTGATCTTATGAACCATATTAGAAACATGAGCAAGGGTGAACCAAAGCATTCAAGAATTGATCTTCGGTGGATCAAACACACCCTGTTACTGTGAGGACCCGCTTCTGCTTTTTCCTGGCCTGGTTACAAATATAACCTGAGAAGGAGCTGTCTGTCTTGCTTCCTCCCACACAGCACGTTGGAATCAATGATCCTTGAGAGAAAAGAAGGCAGGAAGGGTGATGGAAATGCTGACAAATCTGTTTTTAGGTATTCTGTCCATTTGGGCTCCCTATGTGTAAAATTTCCTTTGCTGCCTCCCTGGTTCTGAATGGTAACTACAGATGAGTTCACTGCAGCTGGAGAAAGTAACAGGCATTAAACACTGCCAAGCACGCTCTGGTGAGAAGCCAAAGTATGCTGCTGCTTATTCATCTTTCACAGCCATCCAAATCAAAGATGTGGTTTAAGATTTAATGAGACTGGTTTTAAAAAGAACACTACCATTCAACAGAATAGTCTACAGTCATTAAAAATAATTAGATCTATACGTATCAATATGGAAAAGTGACTTGGCTATGCTGCCAAGTTAAAAAAGCACATTGCAGGGGAAGGGTATACCTCACGGGTAGAGCATGAGCTTATTAGTATGTACAAGGTTCTGGGTTCTATTCCCCAGTACCTCATTAAAAAAAAAAAAAGCAAATTGCATAGGTATAGAATGGCCTGATATTTGCGCACACATTCTCATTCTATATATTACTGATGTATTTCTTTGTATTCTTTCTTCTAGAGAAAAGAAAAAGAGGCTTAGAATTAAGCCAGCAAATATGCAGGGAGGCTGGGGATCTCTGCCCAGAGGGCTCCTTCCCCCCAGAAAACATGCCCTGGAGATGAGCTCGCCCCACACTCCGGGTGGGCAGTGCCTGGAGGAAACAGACAGCGGAGACCAAGCAGGTTCTGACATTTTATTCACTGATCGTAAGTACAGTCTCGTGTGCGTGAGGGTGACCGTGGATGATGGACTAGCACCTGGAACGTGACTGTCGCTGAGCACTCCCTGCTTCGCCATCGCAGGCCAGGGCGATGCGCTGCGCTGCTCCGGGCGTCTACCGGTCGAGCGTTCGGCTTTGTGGGGCCCCTCCTCCTGGGGATGCAATTTATTCTTGGCTCATTCTCAACAATTTAAAAAAAATCATAAAAGATTGAGCATTTGCAAGAAAATATCAAAGAGGATGAGAAGATTTTCAGTCCAGAGTCTAAAAGTAAGAGGGGAGGAAAGGTAGGAGAAAAGGGGGGATGTCAGGGGTCTGCCAGGCTTCTTCCTTTCCCCAGAGTGTTGTTTTCCTAAAAGCCAGGGCAGTGTTAATGCTGCTTGGAGATGGGCTGTGTCTCTCTGATGAGCCACTCGAGAGCTTCCTGGCGACCCTGTCTTTGCAGTTCCTTCCCGATCACGTCCCTGCAGGTCAGGTGGTAATTGTTGAGCCAGTCGCGCTGCAGAGGGAAGAAAGTCAGACGCGGGGCTCAGCATCACACCTTTACCGAAGGCCACGCAGCAAACAGCAAGCGGCAGCCCCTGTGCTGAGATCACAGGATGAGAGTAAAGGAGCACAAAACCCTCTCTCCCTGCTCGTGGACAAGTGACTTCCTTGTGTTCTACCTCCCTGGAAACAGATGGGATGAGGCCATGTGGCTTCTGGTGAAAATGCTCCCAGCACAGTCTACTGTGCGTGGACAGCAGTGACTGTGAGGGAATCACAGACACGCAACGACAAGCCATGGCTGTGGGCTCCCCTGAATGCAGAGACAACTGTAGGCAGGTGTCCCCTCAGCAGCATCCCTGGAATCCCTGACAAGAGTCATGGGGCTGGGTTCTCGGAGCTCCTGCACCCACCCTGCTTGCTTCAACTGCTGTGAAGACATGCCTGAGGCTGTCCTTCCAACGCACTGAGTCTTCTATCCTGCAACCGCCTGCAGAGCTGCAGAGACCAGAATCAGGCAAGCCCACGAGGGTCCTGAGAGTGGGGCTGTCTAGATGCACCCAAAACCTCTGCTGGTCAAGGATGGAGGTTCTACAGGGTGGGACTGGGAGTAAGCTGGACCTGATGGCAAAGGTTCTGTGCGTGTAGAAGGTGAAACCTCCCTGTGACAAGGAGGGGAGGATGAAGGCTGGAGGGACGCAAGTTCTACCAAGAGGACAACAGCCCACTCTCTCCGCTGTCCATGAAATGGGCCCAACCCCTTCACATCAGACAGGTGGGGTGGTGTTGCCAATGGATTTGACCCAACCAGGACTCCAATCTCTGCTGAGGAGAGCATACCAGCCCCTGCTGGGAGGGCTGGGGAACGGGCAGGGTGGTATCAAAAGCAAGTGAACGGCTACATGTCAGCAGCACGGTCAGGCAGGGCTGTAAGGCAGCCTGAGGTCCAAAGCAGCTCAACAGTGAAGGAGCCAGGAGCAACCCTGGGGCCACAGACAAACTCTCAAGACCCTTGTGGTTGCGGGGAGGGGAGAAGGGGACGTCGGGGCAGCCTCAGCAGGCCTGGGCAACATCCCAAAGGCCCCGGTAGTCTGTAGGGCCCATGTTCATGTCCAACCAAACTCCTCTGCCGCCACCTGGTGACAGATTGATGGGAATGTAGACCCAACCCCAAAACTCCCTGAAGTTTCTAAGACAGTCAGAAATGGCAAAGGGCAATGAGTGGTATTTTAAAAGCCCAATGGACAGAATCTTGTTGTGGGGTATTACTATGCCTTAGGACAGAATGAAGCCCCAGGTTTACTGAGTGGAATATGGGAAAAGAACCCTTTTGCCAAAAGAGATAATAAATATGCTCTGCTTGGTATATTAAATACTGTCCACTACTTGTTATTCATGAAAACTTGCTAATGATCCCAAGATAAGAAAATATTATCTGTCCTATAAAAAACTAATTGGTTAAAAGACTAGTTCAGTGAGTTGGGTATATATATGGTACAGCAATGAACACTGGACCAGACAGAGTCCACTGGTCTTCATCCAATGTCACTGGGGTGGACTGAGTCACAGGGTAACAAAACTCCCTCAAGGGAAAATGGCCTCGCATACCCTTCCTCACGCACTACGTCCCTGGAAAAAGTGGAATGTCATGTGCGAGAAATGCCTCCTGAAGGGCACATTCCGTGTGGACAGCAGGGACCTACAATTACGTGGCAGAAGCCACAGCCCTGGGCTCCTAAGAGTGCAAAGTGACTCGTTACTGGAGAGTCCCTTGCTAAGACGCAGGAAGCTGTGCCTGAGGGCCATCAGAAGAGACTGGTTCCTTGGGGCACAGGGTTTTAAGCAGGGTGGCTCGCCCACTGCCATGTGCTCACCCTCTCACCTAAGCCACCCCTGTGGGGACTGGAGGAGAGAGTCTTCCTGCTGAAGAGACACAGCTGACACTCTGCTGCTCACGGGCTGTTTCCTGTTCTGTACCCACCGACAAACTGAATAAACCAGCATCAGCAGGGCCTGGTTGGTCCTGTGAGTGGAATGTCTGGCTGAAACGAGTGCCTTGGGGGTGAAGGAGAGGTGCCCAAGGGTGGGGCCTTCCTCTGTCAGCCCTCTGTGAGCTGGAAGAGGCAGAAGGGGGAGCGAGCCCTGGCTGGGAGAACCCCGTTCCACGTCCCGTAGAAGGGAGCTCCTCAGCGCTCAGAGGCAACTTCCTCTACTAAGCTCCAGCGAGGAATCCATTTCTGCCTCAGGAGGCACTGGAAAGCACCCGGGATGTCTGCCTCCTGTAACAAAAACCTCTTACTCCTGGAGTAACCCTGCACGTTTGTCCTCCCTTTGGCTCCTGCCAGCCATTTGCTTTTTGCCGGACTTCTGACCACCTGCCTTGCTCTGGAATTTATGTCCTTCTGGCTTCTGTCTTCCTGGCTTGGGAACTATTTTGTCTGTCCAGGGCCGACTATTTCTGCCTCATTTTTGACCCTTGTCTCTGCTCTGACCTTCATCACCTGCCTGGTCCCTCAAGCCTTACTCTAGATTCTTGGGCCTGCCACCTGGCCTGGCCTCATGAGCCTGGGGACCCACACTAGGATGTGAAGTGGTTTCAAGACCTGTCACCCTCTGAGCCTGACAGGTGGGCACTGCTGTGCTTCTGCTCTGTGAAGGGCTTCACTGCCTGAGTGACCACCTCTCTCCCTGTCTGTGTGAAAACTAGGCGTACGATAACAGAGTTTGCTTCCCATTTCCTTAATGTTTCATGCAACAGAAGAAAACAATCTGGCATGTGCAATGGCCAACAGGCCCCACCACCCATCTGGCTTTCTGTAAGAAGACACATGGCCCATGTTTGCTAAACACGCCTCAGGGAAGCTACGGCCCCTGCCCTCCTGGACAGCACTAGCACAGCATTCCCACCCGCAAAACCCCACAGGCCAGTGCAGACCTAGGGTTTTCAGACTCAGCTGGCCTGGATTCTAACTTCAGCGTGAGCACGGGGGAAGAACAGAGGGTGACCCTCCCCACAACACACACGTCTGCCCTCCCCCAAGACTCCCATGTTACCTCTTTGTTTGTAAGAGAATCCACATCTATCATTTTGGTCTGTATCGGAACCAAAGTTAGAGGTTCAAAGGTCAGGCTTCCCCGGTTATTGAAGTTATACTGTGGGAGAAGGAAGAAAACAGAAGCTTTTCCTCCTCTGCACCACAGTGAACCACCAGGAGGCCATTCCCCCCAGAAATGACCATCCCTTGGGGTCAGGTGTGACTAGGCGTCGAGAAGCGGTTAGTGGGTCACCAGTTAAAATATGCAGGAGGCACGATGACAAAGCTGATGCCACCTTCCAGGAGCTGCTCTGCTGTGCCAACCACACAGCCTGTGCCATCAGGAAGAGCCACACAAAGAGGGCTGAGGGGCTTCCAGCCGCAGGGCCACAGTCTCACGTCTGCTGTGACAGAGGAGGCCGGGGCAGGCCGCGGGATGTCCGGACGCGGGGACATCTCTGGTTTGAGTTCTTGAGACTTTGCTAAGGCACAAGCCCCAGAAGATCACTTCTTTTTAACATCAACCATGCGGCCCGCCCATCAGGTGACAGGTAACAGGTCTGTCCCGAGCACGTGGCTTGGAACAGCCGGGGCGCACAGAGCATGTCGGGTCTCTGTTCTGGCAGGGCCTTTGGGAGTGAGGGGAGAGGCCACTCAAGAACAGTGACTTCAGCGTGGAAGCTGAGAGCAGACCCTGCAGTCAGCCTCCTTGCAGGCCTAGGAAGACATTTCCCTCCAACTGTTCTATTTCCGAAGTCACCCATGGAGGAGGAGCACACAGGTCTTCTAGGTAAAGCCTAGGACCTGAATCCTGCGACATCTTGGTTATGTGATGGGGAGAGTGTGAAACACCTGTCTTCCAGACGGCACCACGCCTAGTGTATCATCCTCCTGAGGGGCCTGACCCAGGGGATAACTCAGGCTTCCTCAGCTTTACCTGATAAAAATCATCTGGGGTGTTAGTCTCCAGGTCCCAGCCCTGGAGATGCTGCATCAGTGTCTGGAAGGGGCCTTTAAATGAGCACCCCCAAGGCAGAGCAGGCGTCACAACAAGAAGCTGCCTCCAAGAAACTCAGAGCCCCAGGTAACATCCAGCAGGGGCCTACCTGGGGCTCCCTGAGTTCGTTTGGGGTCCCAGTTCACTAAGGATTTTCTTTCTGGCTTTGCAGAGGAGAAGCAATTCCAGGAAAGACCCTGATATCAGGGGAAGAAGGCTCCATTCTGGCCCCAGAATGGCACACTCTTGGTTCCAAAGACACAAGTCTTCATCTTCCCCCCAAAAAGGAATAAGGGAATTTTAAAAACAAACAAACACATAATTCCTCACCTTGGTCTTCACAGGAACTACCAGGACAACATTCTCAATGCGAATTCCAAAAGCCCCATCTTCATAATACCCTGGCTCTAAAACAAACCAAATCCCAAAATGAGAAGCAGCCCACAATGAAGAGGTGTGCAGAGAAGCTTTCACTCCTGGGATGACAGTGCTTCCCCACGGGAGGAGGAGACACAGAGGAAGGGCCCACTCAACCCGGGTCAAGAGCCCAGAGGTGCCTCCTCCTCTCACGTGGCCACTTTGAATAGGCACTTGAGGTGCAGGGAGCGAGAGGCTCCGAAGTTCTGAAAACAGCCGCAGAGTAGAAAGTGCAATGACCAGGGATCCGCCAAGTAATGTGTGGTCCTTATCCATAAAACATAATGACGCCAGCATTAAAATACATTCACAAAGATTTGGTAATGACATGGGAAATGGCAATATATTAAGTAAGAAAGCAGAACACAGACATGTCCAGGATAATCTCAATGGTAAAAAAAAGATACATACATAGATAAAAGACCAGAAGCTGACGCCATACCAAAGTACTAAGTCACAGTTCCTCTGAGTGGCTGGGCTACAAATGATGTTCCTTTTCTGCTTTACACCATTCTATAACCTTACTTTTTTCTACAGTGAATATTTATCACCCTTATAATCATATCAGGTTGCTGTTTGTCATTGTTGTTTAACTCAAGGTATCAGAAGGGGGAAATTATTTCCAATTTACTTTATAATCATTAAAATATAAGAACAATAAAGAGCTTTCAAAAAGCCAGAGGATCCATGCATATACCCTCTAGGTGAGGGACACCTACCATCAGTGACAATCATGCCCGCCTCCAAGGGCTCGTCGGAGAACGTTTTATAGCTGATGCCACAAGGACCCTCATGAACATTCAGAAAAGACCCGACACCATGCCCTGTGCCGTGCAGGTAATCCAGGCCAGAATCCCACAATGCTGAGCGGGCAAAGGAGTCGAGAAGGTGGCCTGAAAGACATATAAAGAACCACTTGATGATATCTGTACAGTACTTTTCAATTTGCAAAGCACTTTAGAGATTAGATTTGTTATGTTTGGCTCCAGAAGGTGAAACAGAAACCTGCGGGTAAAAGTTCTGGAGGGTTCAGGTTTCAGCCCGGCACAAAGAAGAACTTTCTAACAATTGGAGCTCTTAAGGAGGGCAGCTCCCCAGCCAGTCAGAGCTCAGTCTGAAGTTGGGGGATGCTGGTGAGGGACGGTCACCTGTAGCCAGAAAGGGCCATGTTAAATGCCACAGACATTCCCTTCCCAGCGCTGGGACCCTACTGTTTCAGAATTACAAGGATGAGAGTCTAACCAAATTGCATGCAGGCATGACAGACGAGGAAATGGGTGCCCAGGGAGATGAGTGTGGCCCAGTCTGAGTGGATTCAAGGCTCAGGTCTTGTCACCTCCACATTCAATGCCCCACCCACCATCCTCATGCAAAGAGGTACGTATCTCAAGTCAGGTTCCCAGTAAAATAAATCCCAACAAGGATCCTGCAAGGAGGTAACGGCCCAGCAGTGAAGGGCAGACAGGAGGCTGCACCAACTTCCACTGGGACCCTGAGGCCTTCATGCCCTGCTGCCCTTTCCTGGGAGCCACCCACACGGGACACCCAACACCGTAAGTGGTCAGAAGAGAGGTGCACAGCTGACCCTGGGCCCAATCCTACGCCTGGCCCCCTGGGAGGTCCTCTCAGCTCAGTCTGTGCAGCACTCCCACATACCCTCGCTGGGCCTGAAGTGGGCTGGGGGCTGACATGGCGAGGGATGGACACGTTCCTCCACTCAAACTGGGACACGTCTGCTGCCTAACAAGAAGCCTGCCACGTGACAAAAGGAAACACCTACCTTTGGTTCCAGTCGGGAAAATGGCTGCGCTCACAGCTATGTGGCCCTTGAGGACATATGTGAAGCATTCCTGCCAAAGACAACCCGGGGGCGTGTTCAGAATGGGCACAGAGGCTTTAATCCTGGAGTTTTCTGGCAGTTCAGAAAAACTTGCCTCTGAAGGTTTTCTAGCAATACTCCAGAGAAAACCAGGGGAAAAAGAAACAGTCTAGTGGAAAAAAAGTTTGGCCTTGGTACCAATTTTCCAGAAAATCATGAAATTAAATTTAGTAAAACACAACTGTCTGAGAGATGCCCCCACCAGTCTTCCCCTCATAAGGGACACCGTGACACACTCTATGCCATCTGAGCCTCAGAGAGACGGGGGGCGGGGGGGAGTAATAAAAAGTACCGACGACACTGGCTAACATCTACTGAGCTGCTGCTTTGTGCCAGGCATGATACTGAGCACTGCATGTTTACTCCCACACTTCATGATGGGGACACCCTTGTCATCCTCACTTTATAGAAAGACAGTCATAAGTGGCAGCATCTAGCCTCGGGGCCAGGTGGTCCTGCCTCAATCTCTGTGCTACTCACCACCATCTATACTTGGGTTGTTCCCTACTGCCAGGACAAGAAAAGTGCTGTGTGGAAGGGTAATGGCTTGCTGGTAAGGTGCAGAGTCAGGACTAAACACACTGTTTAGTCTGGTCTGGAGCTCATTCCACAGCATAAGAAGAGTCACAACAAAGGTATCTGGACCCAAGTAAACTCTTTTAAGGCACTGGTGTCTACAAATGAATGATGCAAGAGACCAACACTGAAATCTGCCCCGCTGCATCACATAAAACCCTCTTCCCTGGACAAACTTCCTGAAGGAGCTCCCTGGGAAAAGACAGTCACTCAGAGATTCAACCAGTATTTGCCGAGCAGTGACTATGATCCAGGAACCTGCTGGGCTCACAGAACCTTCACAGTCAGCCTGGGAAGCAGGTACTTCTATCCCCATTTTTAGGGATGGTCTAAGTGCTGTGTTCAAGGTCATGGAGCCAGTAAACAGCAGAGAAGATCTGAAGCCCAGTCTCCAGACTCCTGGTACATATCTCTCTACCCTACAGCTGTCTCCTCTTTTCCGTGTCTGACAGACCAGAAACTGAGCAGTGTATGTATTTCAGAGGGTTCCTAGAGAGTTGAGCCTATAAATAGGAATGCTGAACTTGAAAAAAGAAGGGGAGTAGCTTTCAGAATCAAATCTAGACAGTTTGCAAAAAGCACACATTTCACTACCCTACTCCCATCCCCAAAGAGATTTCCTGACTCCAAAGAAGGCCAAAGCTGTTTCAACCTGAATCTGAGCCCCTTTGACCTTAGCAGACACAATGCTTTTAAAATTTCTCCAATAATTAATTAAATTGATGTCACAAAGCAGATAAGCCTGACTCCACAGTAATGAGCTATTTTATTGTCCCAGATATAATAATTTTTACTTATCCCTTTTCACAAAAGAGAACTGTCAGAGGAAGCTCTCACCTTCTCATAGGCCGTAGGAGTTCCAAAATGCATGGTACGGGTCACATCTGTGGTTCCATCCCTTTCCAAGAGAAAGGACAAATTAGTTTTCACTTTAAAATAAGCTTTTGCTCAAGTATGAGACAGGTGAGGCTATAGAGAAATTAAGATGCTCATGCACTACTGGTGAACATGGAAAACACTTTGGAAAACAGTGTGCATTTCCTTAAAAGGTTCAATATGGAGTTACCCTACAACCCAGCAATTCTGCTCCTATGTAAGCACCCAAGCAAGGTCTCCAAACTAAATTTTGAGAGGATTAAATCCATTAACTTACATTTATTAAGAGAAAGTTCCACTTAATTAGCTTTTGGTAATTTTAATATAATGTACTGATTATAATATTTTATTCATACTATGATTTTATCATATATCATAACTAACACTTTGCAGTGCCTACTATGTGCCATGTACTGAGAACTCAAAACATATGTCCACACAAAAACTTGTACATGTTATGTTCATAGCAGCGTTATTCGTAACACCCAAAACATAGAAACAACCTCAATGTCCATCAACTGATGAATAAATAAGCAAAATGTAGCATATACATACGATGAAATATTATTAAGCAATAAAAAGGAATGACGTACTGATACACGTGATTACATTGATGGACCCTGAAGACATTATGCTAAGTGACAAGCCTGACACTGAGGTCATGTGCTACGTAATTCCATTTACATGAAATGTCCAGAATAGGCAAACTCATACAGACATGAAGAATACCAGTGGTGCCCTGATTCACTTACTTGTACTGAGCACCCGAGTCAATGAGGTACACCTCATCCAGCGTCAAGGTCCTGTTTGTCTCAGGGACTGGCCTAAGAAAGTTAATTAAAAATTAGTTATCCCACTAACATAAATGCTTCCTGAATCCGGGAGGAGGGAATGTAAGAGTTCCTTGCACAATTTTTACAACTTATGTAAGCCTGAAATTATATCAAGATAAAGTTACCCAACAGGTTAATTATTTCAACTAATATTAACCTTCTACTATTCAAAGACCCAGTCAACCTATCTATCCAACTAGATTAAGATCTCAGGAGAAAGAATAACCTATTTCTTTACATCTATCTCCACTTGTGTCTGAAACAAAATAAGTGTTCATGAGATAACTGTAGAAGCTTCAAAAATAATCATCAATAGAAGCAATAGGACCAAGCTGGGAAATGGGAAGACAGCAGCCTGGAGCCACTTGTCTTTCTGGGGGGAGGATGTAGGGGTGGCGGTGTCCAGGCCCTTGCCTCAGCCTCCCCTTCCCTCCAGTCCTAACCCCACCAGGGGCCTCCCCACTTGCTTCTCAGACCACCAGACGGGCAGGAGGTGATGTCTCAATTTGGGAGATAAACTAAAGGGATTGCTGCTGGAAAAGGAGTGGATCACGATGCTCTTAAGCTGGAGCACTTTCTTCAAGTGAACACAAGGTATTTTTTACAGTGATCTGATTTCCCCAAGCCTTTTTCCAGGCGATGCACTGGACTGGGAAAAGCTCAAAGGGACGTGAGCATTCCAAGTCTCTGCCCTGCAGTGGAGAGAGGTTCTCAGAGAGGTTCTCCTTTGTTTCCAGGCACCAGCCCCTCTTCATCAATAAGGGTGCCAGTGGGCACCCGAGCCCAACGACTGATAAAAGACGAGACTTGGGCCTAGCTTCAGCACCCTGCCTGTCAACAGGCTTCCAACAGCCACAGTGAAGAAACACTGAAGGAGAAGCAAAATTCTCCCAGCTTGGTCTGAAATTACTTAATGTGTTAATTATATGCAAAATCCTAGGATAGTATCCAGCCAGGAAATTCATCACCTGAGTTAAATATAAGACAAAAACTGAAGTTCTTTTGGTATTTTAACACTGGAACAGAGGCACTGATGTGAGAGGACTGTACAGTCACAGATGTGACTGTCTCACACAAACAGCTTCAAAATTTGTCCCCAGACTAAAAATTCCAAAAAGCAATTACTTAAAAGCGTGGGTGGCGAACCTGTGTTCAAGGACAGCACAGTGAGACAGCCCGGGTGTTCCTTCACTGATTGTGCACGTCACAGATGGGGAGCAAAGAACTCGAAATGCCCCGCACAAGACAAAACCACGCGAAGCTGAAGCTGGAGCCCAAAGCAAGCCCAGTTCCCTCCCCCTTCACCTCCACAGGCAGATCCAGCAGTCCTAAATTCATCAGTGCCCTTCCTGTCTCACAGGGCAGGGATGCCCAGCTCTGTGCGTCCATGGCGTTCTTGGAGGTCATGTGGTAAAAATCCCCAAAGGCTGGGGAAGAAAGAGAGGGTGCAGATTATCTCCTTAACCATGACAGCGTGTTCCACAACTTAGGGATAAGTGTTTTTGGTATGGAGGTGCTGGAGCTCATAGGATGTTTGCACTAGTGCCTGAAGAAGACTGTCACTGTCGGGGGGAAAAAAAACACTAAAACTTCTAATTGTTAAGATTCAGAGATTGTGAAAACAGATACTGCAGCCTCAGAGTTTGGAAAGAGGGACAGCCTGTCTGACTACATCATGGAGAGTGTCAGTGCCAAACACCTGCACCTAAGAGTTGGCTCCCAAAAGGGAGAGGCATGGGGATTTAGAGCAAGTAAGAGAACATAAGACCTCAAAAGTCTTATTTCCCATATAAGAACAATCTCAACAGACACACGGAGGTGGGCGCTGGGGCCTCTGGTAAAACAATGTCTCTCCCCTGCTCAGGCTCCTGTGCAGAAGCAGCAGCGAAGCCAGGCAGCGTGCTCCTCCGCATGCCTTACGCGTAGTGAATGATGGCGCCATTGGGTCCCGTACTGGAAATTGTTGGGAAGCTCAAGTCCACGAAGTCAGCTTGCTGCCTGGAACAAAAAGACACACAAAGCAGAGCAGCTTAAAGGTTTTTACTGTGCCAAGAATCAGGGCCCTCCCAGCTTCATTTAACCTGCCAAGGAAATGAGCCCAGGCTCATGGGGCTCCCAGACTGAGGCTCACCTGCGAAACTCCTCAGCTTTATCAGCAGCTGAAATCTCCGTCACACCACCTTTGGGCACCTACAAGGAAGTTGCTTATAAACCATCAGGTGTGGTAAATTCATGTGTCACCTACGTATTATATGGGGTGCATTAAAAGCTTACTTTTTCCTCAATTCCCATGTCCCCACTGTCCAATTTATAGGACACAGCTTAAGTCTCATCTTTAACAAGTAGGGAACTTCCAAAGGCTCTTACCAAAGCCACCTAAAGTAGAAGGGTTTCTATCCATTTAATTTTTCACTCAACCATTTTGCCTCAGTATTATATCCTGAAACCTCCCAAAACTTAATACACCTAAATTTAAAAATTCAAAAGCATCCCCATCTAGGACATCATCCTAAGAAAGTGATCTTAGATAAATAAAAAAGATAGATACAAAGACATTATTACAAAGTTTATAGTAGGTACAAAAAAATTAAAAACAATCTAAATATTTGAAAATAGGAGGAATGGGTAAATAAATCAGTCTAGCCACTAAACAGTCTCCATTTGGATCATTTTTCCAAGACCTCAAAGCACATGGAAAATGCTCACACTATGATACTAAGTGAATCAGATAAACAAAGTACAAAATCATACCTGCACAGTAAGAGACACGTAAAAATGCTTTACATTGAAAAAATGATACACACAAATGAACAATAGCCAGAGGGGAAAAAATTGTTACACTGGTAGGAATATGGGTGACATTTTCTTTGTCTGACTTAAGCTACTTTTAAAGAGTTGTTTATACAATACTGAAAGGGAAGATGATATTGTTTAATAACAGCACAAAGAAATCACCTTCCTGACAGCTACAAGGAGTGAAAAGGCAAGCAGCTAATGACCAAGAGTCAGTTTAATATAAAAAGTTTTATGGCTTAAAGTTCAAAATGTACACAAAGATCTTTTTTCTCAATATAATCAGCTTGCCTATAATACATTGAGAGTCATCTTTTCTTTTAATGAAACTCCACTTAGTTACAAGGCAATTCCTTAACCCAAAAAGGATCCATTCTGTTAAGTAATTTCTTCACCCTTGTTTCTATTTTCTATAATTAAAGAATTTTTAAATACACACACACACACACCCCAAATTTCCACAAAGAACTATTAAACGAGAGTTCTAAAATTAGATCAAGATCTTAGACCTCATGGTCAGCCAGAGTCACAGTTAAAATCACTTACAATGTCTGAATAATCTATATCCAAGAGATAAACAAAGACTAAGAACCAACCTCTTTCTCCAGCCAGTTAAAGAGTTCACAGAGGGCAACAGCATCTTTAATCTGTGCAGACAGGGGAGACATTTTTTTAAAGTTACTACTGAAAATCAGATGGGCAGATTCAGAGTCCAGCCCTAACATGATCTTGAGAAGGTCGCACATACAGGACCACAAACCATCAGCAATCAGGGCTTTACGTGCAGGCGTTTCCTGTGAACAAGTGTGCAGCAACTTCCACCATGGGGGAAAGGGCTCCTCTGCTGTTGAGCTGTTCAGGACAGTCAGGGAGGCCCACCTCAGAGGACACGCAGCTCCCTCAGAGGGGACACTCCTGTACCACCGGGGCAGGAAAGACGGGCCACTGTCAAAAGGCATCTCTGGGCCCCAAATCTTTCTAGATCCACTGTTGCCCTTGAAACACAAATCTAGGCCTTTTCAGAGGCTTCATCTTCATCATTTGCATCATCATCACCAATATCTGTTTTTGTGTCATGTTATATTTTGTAAAGATCTACCCCATCCAGTATTTTATTTCATTTTCTCATTAACTCTGGAAGGCTCAGAGAGGTTCTGACCATGTGCCAGGCTCAAGGCCGCTCAGCAGGGGAGGGAGCTGGGCCTTCTGACCACCACACATCCCCTCTTCTACCCAGGCTACGGTACTCACGTGAGCTCGCCTCATGCCCTCTGATTCAGCAGAATTCTTCACAGCTTTGGCAATGCAGATAGGGGTATAAGGCATACAGCAGCGGTGATCCTGGGGCAAAAGGCAATAGTGGGGCAAATGGAGCCTGGCTCCGCTTGCCCAAGACCAGGCAATCACCTCTCCACCCAGCACTCCATACTTAGGACAAATCACTGGAAGAGCTCCCACTCAGGACCCACCCAGCTGTCCCCTGGGGCCTGAAGACCTGCCCCTTTTGGTTGATGACTCCGAGCAGGACAAAAGGCGCTTGAGCTCATCCAAAAAGATAAAGTACATCAAACAAGATATTTCTCTTTGCTCCCCCACCTCTTAGCTCTTTGAGACTGCTGGCTGCCAGCCAGCAGCAAGATACTGCTTTTCAGGCCTCTGCTGCAGTCATGGTCAGAGTTCACTAACAGATCAAAGCTTAACCAAAATAACCCCTTTCTGGCTACACAAAGGAGGCTTTTTCCCACTGTCTGGGGATGCACATGACCGACGAGGGAGGAGGGGGAGCTCCTGCTCCTTCCCCCTCAGCCTAGGGATCAGCCACTATTAATGGTCTGATCTTAAAGGACTGGAAGAGCTTTTCCAGTCTGATGACAAGTTAGAATCCAGCCTGTGTTGCTGGGAAGGCAGGGCAGGGGGCTGTTCGTACCACCATGCACTTGCTCCGAGCTTTTCAAAGGACTTTCCATCTTTCCACCCTCCTGATTCTCTCTCTCACACCTATCGCTCATGAGACGAAGAAGGCAGGCATGACACCTGAGGAAGTAAAGCTCTGAGGAAATGAGTCACGCAGTGTGACAGTGACAGGGCTGCAATGGCAAGCCAGGTGTAGAGGGCCAGGCCTGGGCTCCTCCCAGGATGGCTCACTGCATAGTGGAGGAGAGAGGACATTGCAGCCAGCGGCCCGGGGCAGGATAGTCAAAAGGGCTGTAACTCAGGGGGCATGGACTCCTGCCCCAGGCCCTAATTAAAATGAGGGGGCAGGTGTCAGCTGCTTAACACCACCCAGCAGGGGCTCAGTCAAGGCCAGGGCTGTCACTGTCACTTGACCTTTGACAAATCCCCAACTCCTCAAGCCTCCCTGGGCCTCAAGGCTCCTTAACTATAAAATGTGGTGGGGGAGGTGGGTGCAGAGTAGTGTTTCCCAAATTCCAGACATTCTCATACCTGCACAGGACTTACCCAGCTGCCTACCTCCTGGACCCTTATTTACTTAATACTTTTCTTCAGACTCTCTTTGAATCAACTTAGTTTATTCAACTCAACTTTCTCTTGAGAAATAATTTTTACAATATATGGTCTCATATGACAATCATTTTTTCTAGTATACACTAAGATGATTTTTTTAATTGACGTGTCGTTGATACAATATATTATCTAAGTTTCAGGTATACACAGTGATTCACAATTCTTCAAGGTTAAACTCCATTTAAAGTTATTATAAAACATGGGCTCTATTCCTTGTGCTGTACAATCCTCGTAGCTCGTTTATTTTATACACAGTAGTTTGTATCTCTTAATCACCTACCCCTATCTTGCCTCTCTCACTTCCCTCTCCCTACTGGTAACCACTAGTTTGTTCTCTGTATCTCTTAAAACACTTTTAAAACAGACAAATTTAAATAATCCTAAGTATGAGTGTGTAGCACCTAAAATTATCTCTTATGCCACATTTTGGGAAACACAGGGCTCAGTGGGTTCTAACAGCCTCACATTCATCCAGGGGGGGGCGACGCCTCTGACCTGACAGCCTGTCCCAGAGGTCTGCCTTGACAGCCTCTGCTTCAAAGACAAGCTGCATGACGCCAGGACTTGGGGGTGGGGGGTCAGGGGATGCCTGGGAGCTGGAGCGGCAGGTTTAGATGGGCCCCCGAGGCTACCAACCTTGGGGATGGCCTCGCTCACAGCATAGCTGGCCTTGTCGCTGACCCACACCTTCTCCCTCGGGGAGAGGCTGGCACACAGGACCTTGAGCTCGCTCAGGATGAACTTGTAGGGAAGCACCTGGATTTTGTATTCAGCTTCCAGGCCCAAGTCAAGAAGCAGGTGCTCCTTCACACTGGGGGTATCTATGCGGTCACCGTCAATGAAGAGCCTGCAGAGGGGCCAGAGGTGAGGTGACAGAAAGGCAGGCACAGGAGAGGACGAGGACACAGACCCACACACAAGCCACAGCCTCTGTCTTCTGGCAATCCAAACCAAGCAGTTCCTCCTCCCTCCGTTCCTTTCCCAAATCCTACCCCCACCCATGTGTAGGTTGTCACCTTCCACCCAGTTCCCCAAGCCAGGACCTTGGCAGTGTCCTCCTTGATGCCCCACCTTCCCTCCTTCATTGAGGTCTTTGAACCTATAGACCAAATCTCCCTCAAATCTCTCCAGTTTCCACTGTAGCCTGGCCCAGCCACCACCCAGGTTCAGGTTACCATCACCTCTCGCCTGGATTAGTGCCACAGCCTCCTCACTGGTCTCCCTGCCTCCAGGCTTCCCTATCTGCCCTATTTTTCCATCATAATATTCTTTATGACTTATAAGCCTAACCATGTAGTTCCCTGTGAAAAACTCATTCAATAGCTCCACAGCATCCTCAGGATGAGACCGGGCTCCTGAACCTGGCTCACAAGGCCTTCCTTAATGTGGCCCCTGTTCACCTGCTGGCCTCACACTCTATGTCCCAACCACCCTGAACCATTCCAGGTCCTCCACATGCCCTGTGCTCTCTCCTGCCCAGAGCCTTGAAAATGCTGTTCCTTCTGCTTAGATCACCATTCCTTCTCCTCCTTGCCCCTTATTCACCAAGCTAACTCATATGTACCCTTCATCTCTGCTTCAGCATTACTTTCCCTAAGAGTCTCTCTGACCCCCAAGTCTAGGTCAGGCCTCTCCTATGTCATCCATACCCACCCCACTGACGAGCTAGCTAGTGCCCACTGTGTGCCTGAATCCCCAGAGGAGATGCTCATCTCCCCAACTCTAACCCAGGACCCTGTGTGTCTCATTTACCCCAACACCTAACAGAGACCCCAGCACATAAAAGGCACTCCATAAATGCATTGTCTGAATGCAGAACGATCCAAATAGAAGGGCTATGGCAGGAAGGCCACAAGCAACAGTTTAAAAGATAAACTGACAATTCAACAAGGGACAGCTCAGGGGGGTTATTTGCACTGTGGACCCAGGATTGTAATAAGAAGCCCATGTTCCCCTCTGTTGAACTGGCTACTAGAAAACCTGGAATCGAATGTGCGACCTGAACAAGATTTTGCAGCAGAACTCTGTGAACTAACCTCACTCTCTCTGGTTTTATTCCAATGTCCTCGACTACCTATTTTTTTTTATCTCCTAGTACTATAGGGACTTTCAGAGATTTCAAATCATTTTCAGGATTAAAAGAGAGGCAGGACATAAATAAATACCTATTGTTAAGGAAGACAAGAAGGGGAAGGAAGAAAAGCGGGAAAGGGAAAAAGGGCAGGAGAAAAGCAGGCGTCAGTGCGCGTGGGGCCAAGACTGGGTGGGCCCGGACTAGAAGGGGGAGGCTGGGGCTCTGAGCAGCAGGAGGGGGAAGGACTTGCAGGTGTGGGGCCAACACTCACATGATGGTCTCTAGTCCTATGATTGCATAGGAGAAAAACACCGGATTGTGCTCCACATCTGATCCTCGGAGATTGAACAGCCCTGAAACAGAAAGCTCCAGTCACTTGCTGACAGAGTTTAAGGGGTAGCTTGCTGGGGGAGGGAAGAGCTTCCACCTCCTAGGCAAGAACTGGGGGCATCTCTCAAAGCAGCTAGGAACCTTAAGTTACCTCCTGGTTCCACCTCTGAGCTGCAATTGCTCATGTCCGCCAGGTGATGGCACCAGAGCTATTTTTTCTGTTGCCATATCCCGTCCCGAGAAGGGAATGGAAGAGCTGTTAGTCAGAAAACCCCAGAAATGCCCTCCAAACAAAGAGCTGAAACGGGTCTGCCTGGTGGTGATCGGCCAGGCCTGGCCTCGCTGCAGAAAAACCTCTGGCGCTCCCAAATCCAAGGGAAGGAACCCAGCACCCGCTCTCTTCTGAGGGGAACGACCTCGGGCAGAAAAACTGAGACCCACCCACGAGGGAGCCAAATGAGGCCCTCCGCGTGAGGGTCAAGGAGCCCCAGGGGCGGGGCTTCCCGGCAGAGGAACAAAAGCAGTGAGTCAGCGGGGCTCCCGGCCCAGGAATGAAACCCGAGCCCGCGGCCCACCCATGGGTCTGCTGCGGAACCACGGCAGGGTGGAGGACCTGCCTACGGCCAGTGTCAGGGGGGTTGGTGAGGTCACTGTGTGTCTGAGAAACTAGACCGACCAGCAGAGAGCAGGACTCCGGTCCCAGGGCTTTCAGCTACGTGCTCTCCTGAGGATCAGAGTGCAAAAAAGACCCTGGTATAAAAAGTACTGCCTCCACTTTTAAATCGTGGCTTCTCAAAGTAAAGGAATGAGACATGTTTTACCTATCAGACCAAACCAGCACTCTTTGTAAATGACGGTACCTGGAGCTGGCGAGGGTGTGGCAAGATGGGTGCCGTCATACACCCTGTGCAACATTTCTGGCAGGTAAATAAAAGGCAAAATGGTCAAAAGCCCTACCATGCACACACCCTCTAACTCATAATACCACCTCTAAAAGCCAACCAGAAGTTGAAAGAAAATAATCGGAAACTAAGACACGGATTTTGATGCACCAAGACTTTGATGGCAGCACTGTAATAAGATCATGAAAAAAACCGGACATAACTCAAAAGCCATACTTAGGGGAATGGTTAAGTAAATTATGATATAACCATATAATGGGATATTTAGTATTCGCTTAAAATTATGCTTGTATATGCTTAGAGTATCTTGATAAACTGGAAAAAATCAAGCTACAAAATTATATATGCACAGAATGTTAACAGAGTCTCTGTGTAACAAGATTATAGGTGATTTTTTTGTTCTTCTACTTTCTCTGCACTTTCTAGGTTTTCCACACAGAAATGTGTTTTTTTTAATAATCAAGGGGAGAAGTTATCTCTATATATTATTTTCTCCGATGTTGAGGTTCAGTTAATTAGGGATATAAATCACTGATACTCTTGACAAAGTTCGGGGGCTGGGTATTGGAGAGCTACGACACTGTGTAGTAGGCTCTTTTTCTCTAGTGAGAAAATAAAAAGATAAGGCAGTGCCTCTTCGGTACCCTGAGTCAAATCCAGTCATAAAACAGCAGACAAAACAGAAAGGTTCAACCAGATCCCTTCAGGTTCTAAAAGGCACTGAACAACCGCATGAGGACAGAGGACAGTTTAAGGTCTGAAAATGAAGAAACTGCTAGTGTGTCCAAAGGCTTCGTGAAGAACTTTCAGTGCCTGAAGTTTTCTGCAGTAGAAATACTTCTAGAACATCTTCACTGTGAAGAACTTGGGGAAATACAGGAAAAGTACAGAGAAAAAAAATCTCCTATGATCCCACTTTTACACCTATAGAGAGACACAAATGTTGACAGACACAAAAAGTTTGGAGGAAATGTCCCTCCTCAGAGGTATCACAGGCCAGAGGGGGACATCACCACAGATTTAACATCAGCCCCTGGCTGTAATAGTGCTCCAGGCCAGGCTACATTCCCCTCCCCCACTCCCCGTGATTCCTCCTCCATCCTACTTGGTATGTCATATACCCACTTGGTGACAACACAGTCTTTGGCTTATTCTCTGACACTCAGAAAGCTGACTTGCAGGAACACACAGACTCCCAGAGAAGCAATGGAGAGACGGAGTGACATGCCCCCGCAGTGAAACCAGAGCACTCACATGCAATCTCATCCAGGGCAGTGACCACAAACCACACGACGTTCCTCTCGGCCATTTTCAACCGAAGGTCTGCAACCTTGTCTTTCCAGGAAACACCTGCAAGAAACAGACATGCTTGTGATTCCATCCCTTGACTGGTCCCAGGAACCTGCGGGAGCCAAGTGAAAGAACCCACTCCAAATTCTTAACCAGAAGGTCCGGATTCAAGTCCCAAACAAGAGAAGTGACCCTGTCTAAGCTAGTTGACTGTCGAGAGCCCTGATGGCCTCCCAGCAAAAGTAACTCATTTGTTCACCCAACAAATGTCCATGAAGCATCTAGACTTCCCAGGTGCAAATACCTGCAGGTACTATGCGGGTCACTGTGATTACAGCTCTGAGCGACACAGTCCCTGCCCTCAAGGGGCTTACAATCCAGAAGGGAAGACAGACAAACCAGCAGTCAGCTACACTTCTGTATGAAGGCTGCTGCAATAGAGGAAGCACAGGGAGCTTTGAGAACAGACCACCCAGCAGAGAGAACTCACCGAGTCTCAGAGGCCAGGGGACGATCACCCACCACTATACATTCCTGGAGCCTTTCAGTGCTGAGACCTAGGAATTCTCTGCAGTCTACTCACTATGACTATCACATCCAAATCACACTTGAGCTGTGTCCCTGCTGCTCCCCAGAAATGAACTGTGGCCCTAGAGGAGCTCACCCCATCCCCACCATCACCACCCGCCACGAAACAGCCCTTGTATCTCAGGGTACAGCCACTGGTGAACAGGGCAGGCATCTGTCTTATTCACTCAGCACCTGGCAGTGTCCTGCACACAGCAGGCACTCACGTGTCTGCTGAACAGACGTCTTAACTAGCCACATGTGCTCTCCCCTCTCTTACAACCAACAGGTCAGAGCCTCTGCTTCAGTTAAACAAAGTTCAAAACACACTACTGGCAAATGTTTAGCTGACTGTAGGCCGCTCACTGGCCCCATCCCCCAAGTCTGCAATACCCTCAGGTGAGGGCGTCACAAGGAAAGCAAGCTGCGGCCACAACCAAACGCTGCTTTGCAGATCAGCTCGGGAATGCTGTTTAAAACTTGGCTGAGAATCTGGGCTGTAATGCTTTCTTCCCAGGACCCCTCTGGGCAATGTGCCTACATTCCAGACACCCACCCACCCCCGCCCCCATCCCCCTCTCTTCTTCCATTTCTACAGCAAGGCTCCCTCCCCTACAGCCCCACCTCCCAGGCCTTTCCCTCTGCACTCCTCACTGTTCCATAAATCCACGCTCTCATCTCCCACAAGTGTTCAGAGCTTGCTCCTCACTCAGCACCATCACACAGGCCAAAGAAACCCGGCCACACCCCAAAACAGAAGGTATAAGACAGAGGGCAGGGGGCCCAGGAGGGTAAACTTACAAATGCTGGCAGAAGAAAAGGAGAAGGAATCTAGAAACCTCTACGCTCTGTTTCCAACATCAGTCACATTAGAGGGGCAGTTAGCAACTGAGTGGTAAAAAAAGCATTCTCGGCAGCACTCGCCAGTCTGCCCACAAGAGCTTTGCAAGAATAAACTCTGCCAAAGTAGGTGGCAAAGTGGAAACAAACTGAACTGCTTCCATCAAGTGCCCCATGTGCCAGGATGGGGCAAAATCCCCCCCATCAGCCCAAGCTCGACTTGGACTCAGAGGACTTCCATTCAGGTGGAGGGGATGATGGCCGGGGGCCTGCTGGGCGCAGCCGTGGTTCTGACCTGTGTAATCCAGACCCAGTGTGAGCAGGGGCTTGCACGGACGCTCAGGACGCTCTGTCCAGATCTTGTCCACAAGGTTCTCCTTGACAGGAATGAGATGGTGGCCAGCGCTTCTCAGAACCTTGGCCATCTTCTTCCAGTAATCTGAGGAGACACACAAGAGACCTAGCTATGAACTGAATACCCTTTACAGGCAGCAGGGCTTTGAGAGCCTGGCACCTTCTGAATGGCGGTACTCCTGTGGCTCTTCTCCTCACCTTGACCTTCACTGTGACATCAAGTCACACTGAGCCCCCAAATATTCACATCCCACAAGCAAACAAGGAGGATGGAGAGGCATCTAGAACCCACTTCCTCACCCAAGCTGAAAGGGCCCATGCTTACTCACCTGTAGGAATGATCAGTGGGTCCACACCAACCCTGGATCCTTCAGGAAGTACACTCACCAGCCAGTCTTCCTGAGTCGGTGTGTCCTTCAGACCTACAGAGAGAAGAACTGATAAGAAACAATTCCCACGGTGTCATCATGAAAATTATCTCATCAGCCTTCGATCATTTTACCACTACTGGTCACGTGATGAGGGCCCAGGTGGCGATTCCGTGAAGGCTGGAGCTGGGAGCCTCCCTTACATTCCACACCAGGTAAGGGGAACACACACCACACTGCTCTCTCTTCATCTGGAGGGCAGCATCCACATAGAGGACCCCACACAACAATCGGGCCTAAATGGAGGACTAAGCACAAGACTTGGCAGCAGAGAAATCTTTCCAGAGATTGTAAGAGGGACACACAGGAAACCAACATTGTGTCTGTAACATGGCTCCCTGGGTTTCCCAATTACAAAGAGCAAAGAGCCCTTCCCATTTCTAAGAGACCAGTCATAGGACACCAAGTAAGTTTCAAAAAAGGAACTATTATTTTTGATATCCCAGTTTTTCTTTAATCCAACCCAAAATCTTGTATGTTTGGGACATATACTTTTCTCATCAAATTTTTGTTAAACAGTTAATATTTTGGTAAAATATCAAATTAAGAGTGAAAGTTCACATATTCTAAAACAATACTGATTTTTACTACTTTCTCATCTGAGTACTGATAACCACATCACCACAGAAGTTTAAAGGTTTATAAAGAAATGAGCTCATGAATCTCAATTCTAAAAAACTGCCTAGAAGCTGGCATTGAGTTTTTTGCTATTTGATGCATTCCTATTTTTTTTCAAATTACTAAACAAGCCACTTATTAACAGTTTCCTCCATGCCCCTAGTGCAACTTTGAAAGCATGAAGTCATGTCATCTCTTAGCTGACAGATGTTTGGCAAAACCCAGGGATGAATCACTCCCCAAACGAACCCACCAGAAGAGACCGGAGGAGGTGGGCTTAGGGAAGAGACAGCTTAGGGAAGAAACCAGAGAGGGGCTTGGAAGGGAGGAGGATTCATCCCCCAGGGCTCTTCTAAGGAACAGGCAGACAGTATTTGCTCCTCTGACACGCTGACCCTCAAAGTGCTGACAGATCTAAGAGCTGGAGTTGTAGGCCCCAAAGAGAGACACCCACACCCCAGGGGCTCACTAAATGATCCACTGGGGTGCAAGCAGGAAGTATCAGAACTTCCATTTGTATTTTTTCTGAAAAAATAAGAAATTAATCTTTGCTTATATTTGAAATACAGGCAGACACTAGCACATACATATAACATATAAACAAATATACATATATACTAAGGGCACATGAGCCATCAACAGAGGCCTGTAATCAGAAAGTTTAAAGGCCTAGTGTCCTATCCATTTATAACAGCCCCATGACTCCAAATGCCTGTGTGTGTGTGTGTGTGTGAGAGAGAGAGAGAGACAGAGACAGAGACAGAGACAGAGACAGAGAGAGAAAACACCTGGGGCAACATCAACCTGTAGCTTTGATATTTTTATATTTCTAAAAAGATTTCTGAGAAATAGAAAATTAAAATAAATCCACTGCCAGGATAAAACCATTCCTAATTCTTCCCCAAGACAAACAACACATATACATGTATATGGAGACATGTATATGTATGCATACACACACACACACACACACACACACACACCCTCAGTAAACTAACTGCTTGGATCTTGGTGTCAACTCAGCTGAACTCAGTTGTCAACAGCCCTCTGATCCCTGAACTGTGAACCTGGTAACAACCTGGTTTCCTCTTTACTTCCTACAACAAACAGGAAATATCAGGTGTTTGGCCTCATCTTCTCTTCCTCACTCAGCCCTGGTAGGCCCTTTTCCCTCCTTCTATTGTCCAAGTTCAGATTTCAGGAGGCAGAGACCTTTGTACAACCACTAAAACTATGTTTCTAAAGACTGTTTTACAGCACAAAAGAAAATGAAAAACCAGAGTACACACACAAACACAAACACACACACACACACAATCACACAATCATTATTCCATAAACACTGAGCTGTATTCCTTCCATATGTTATTTATTTAATCCTCACCATTTTACGTGGTACTTACTATTACTATTCCATCCTACAGATGAGGAAACTGAAAGTGAAGTAACCTGCCCAAGAAAGTTCCAGACCCACGCTCTTGCCCTATGGCTGAGCTGCCAAAAGTGAGTCCAGGATCCTCAGAGGGAGAGCTTCCTAGTTTCAGCTGCCTGTGGCCCCTTCCCTTTATCTCTGAATCATGACACAGCAAAAAGCAGTGGAAAGGGCCCCAGCGCATGAATCAAATGCACAGCACGCTATGTGAGCAGCAGCGAAGCAACTGCCCTGTCGGGCACTCAGTCTCTCCTCACTAAAATGAGTCTTCTGAACCAGGACCTTCCAAAATTGAACGCATAATGGTATATGTAAGCATGTCATTTTCTTGGTTTTCCTTGTGCCATGAACTGGATTGTATCCCTTCAAAATTCATATACTGAAGCCTTATCCCTAAATGTGACTATGTCTGGAGACAGGGGTTGGAGGAGGTGGTTAAGGCTAAATGAAGCATAAGGGTAGGCTTCTAATCCAACAGGACTGGCGGCCTTCTAAGAAGTGAAACAGAGAGAGCTCCAGCCGTGAAAGGACATAGTGAGAAGGTGGCCATCTGCAAGCCAGGATGAGAGCCCTCACCAGGACCTAATCCCACTGGCACCCTCATCTCAGACTTCCAGCCTCCAGAACTGAAAAAATAAATTTCTGTTGTTCAAGCCACCCAGTCTATGGCATTTTGTTATGGCAGCCTGAGCAGACTAACACATCTTAGATTCTAAAAAGGGTCCATGGCCCCATGAAAGGGTTAAGACCCAGGAGCCCTGAGGAGCACTCAGGTCCCTTCCCAGAGCTGGCCAGCTCAGGCTGAGGCAGCCATGCCTCTACACACCCATTTTCATGAGTGTCCAGTTGCTGTCCATCTGCTTAGCAGCCTGAAGAAAGTAGCGCCCGTCAGTCCACATGGCCGCATGCTCTTCTGTGATGATGGCTGTGCCTGGAACAGGGGAGCAAAGAAATTAACAAGGTTTCTGACAACCACCTAGAAGCTACACAAAATGGCAGCAGGCAGGCCAGTACGGTGAAAGGCAGCAGATCCTGTGTGGCCTGGCCACCCACCACCACTCTAGTGGGGCCGGTGGGCCTTTAACTCCAAGGAAACCTCCAGGCAAGCGAAGACAATTCCACAGAGAACCAGCCGTGGGCCAAGCTCTAAAGGAAACAGTCCTGAGGCAGCCCAGTGGGTACCAGTCCCTGCACAGAAAGGACCCCACTTGCACAGCATGAGTCAAGACCAGTAGAACCGAGGTCTGTGGACCTACAGCCACAAGGGCCCCCTAATCAATAAGGCAGAGGTGGAAACAGTTCCTGCTCAGTGATCACAGTGATCAGCTCCACCAGACACCCGAAAAAAGGTGTTTCACCTTTCCCAAGAAAGACCCCCCAGGCCCTGTGAGTGTTCATGGTGACTTAGCAGTCACCAGCAGGGACTTCAAGCCCCCCACCTCTACCTCCCCTCTGTCCCCACAGGCCAGGCAGAACTCAGGGCTCTCAGCAGAGGTGGCAGCCAAAACCAATCCTAATGTGCCAACCAAGACAACACTTACATCCAAGGAAGCAGAGGGGTAACTTCGAGGAGAGAGGGGCTCCCACCAAGTCTAGAAGCTTAAGGGATAAGAGTCTGAAGAGGGAAACCCTCCCTAAAACTCAAGGGCACAACAGTTTTGAAAAAGTTAGTGCAGGGCACCAATGTAGCTCAACGTTAATCTTTTGTCATTTAAACCGAAAGTGAAAACAGAAAAACCAAAAGCCAAGCACTGAGAGAATTGTACAGGACGGATATGCTAAGGAGGGGGCTCAAGAGTGTTGTCATGTCCCATTTCTATCTGGAGTGCTAGTCACACATTGCTCTCAGGTTAATTGATACACTTTTCTGCACGTATGTTATATTTAATAAAAGTTCAAAAATATCTTTTTGATAAAATTTTTAAGATTTGAAAAGCAAAGGCATAGAGAAAAGGATTGCTAAAACGTAAGCTTAGGAGCTGAGGGGGCTGGGACCACGTTCCCTCTTCAGAGGCTTTATGGAGACGTCTAGTCTGTGTTTTCTTTTTGCTTCTATATCACAGGTTGAAACTGGGTCCAGTTATCTTGGGGAGGCAGACAAAAGTACCAAAGAGCAAAGGGAGAATTTAGTGACTCACCTGCAGAGCCATCAAATCCAGAGATGAAGGCCCGCCGACAGTCACATGGAGCGATGTATTCACTCTGGGAAACACAAAGGACAAGAAATTGGGCTTTGGTCAGTCACATGCCAACTCGTGCTCAGCCCAGCAGGGTGACAAAGGCTGGCAAAAGCTGGGCACCTGCCTGCAAGGAACTGACAGTCTAGCTGAAAAGGCAAGCTGAACATTTAAAAAAAGAAAATAAGTGCACACTGCAAAAGACCTTAATTAATTAAGGGCTAAAAGGGCTGTTCCCCGTTAGCCTCAATTTCTTCATCTGGAGAACAAAGCAAGTCAAGAGAAACAGATCAAAACTGCTCTCTCCTCACTGAGCCCTTACTTAAAAACAAACCAAGAGCCTTCTCCCTTCCTTGCCACTGACATTCAGGCATCTGTTATTTTTTCTGAAAAGGCTGAATTTCTGTTTTAAGTGCCAATAATTCTCTAATTTAAGTCTCTTTAGGTATCAGCTTATTTCTGAACTTCCTGTTTGTGTCCTCTTCCAGGGCAGTGTCACCAATCTCTCCCACGCAGACCCTGTCCCTTCCTGTTAGGGAACGAAGGGAAACACTTCCTACAATCCAAGAGGCTTCAGCAAAATAAAACATCATGTTCACATCTAGGTCCTTCCTAGCTGATAATTCTTTTCCTCTGAATGGAAGGGGATTAGGGCTGAAGAAAATTAAGTTCCCACTCTTGGGGAGGGGGTATGAGGCTACAGTGTGTAACTTCTGGCAATAGCCAGTGAGATATAGAGAGTTAAAGAACTTGTCCAAAGTCACAGAGCTAATAAGTAGTAGAGGCAGGATTTGAACCTGGGCAGTCAGCTCCAGAGCCTTGACTCAAGCCTTGTGCCACGCTGCCCCAGAAAAACACACCATCCTTCATTCTCATAATGACTTTCCAGAATAAGACCAATAGCAAATGAGAAAACGGAGGTTCAAAGACAGAATCGTTAAGTAACTGACAGGTCAATAGCGGGGCCAGGACCTGGTCTGCTTGACACCAGAGCCACTGCTCCTTCTACTGTTCACGTGGTTTTTGCTGAGCTGAAGGACCTGGCACGGTTAAGAATGTTTCAGATAGAAAAAGATAGAAAACGGGGCTACTGGCTGGACCCCAAGGCATTTCAGGACAGCCAGCATGATGGCGGGAAAAAAATGGCACCCATGTTCTACTCCTGTCATGTGGCTGCGAGCTGCCCCTTTTGCCAATGCAGCCACAATCGTGGCCTCAAACCAGTCAAAACACCACGACCCACGGAGGTGCCAGAAGGGCCAGCAGAGAGAATCATGATGGCAGGATGAAGGCACTCTGGGAGCCCTGGGCCACACCTGCCCTCTAGCAGGCCAGCTATGTGGTCCTCAACGAGTCTCCTCGCCTCTCTCAGCCTCAGTTCCTCATTTCTACAATGGGTCATTTCAGATTGCTGAATGCAACGGCAAGCAAATGTTTTATCCCCAAAACACAAAGGAACACTGAACAGAGAGCTCTAAGGACACAGAAAAAAGTGGCCACAGGCATCATTTATGAACTGTAAGAATCCTCCTTTGTTTATTAACCCAGTAATCACTGAGTACAAGACTGTGGGGAAAAAAGGCCAAAATGGGGGAGTGGGTTCCCACCCATCTCCTAGGACTGCTGTGAGGAACAGTAAGTGAACGTTTAAAGCAACTCACCAGAAACCTGAGAGGGCTGTGTACATGCAACAGAAGAGATAATATTAATCTCTTCTTCCTGAGGGGTGACCAAGTGTCTAAGAGGCTGGGAAAACTAAGCTAACAAAAATAACCCTTCTGCTAAAAACCACAGTGCACAACAGGGAAGACACAGAGAGGACACTCTCAACTGACAAGGAGGTTCCCCTGGCCTGGGGCTGAGGACACTGGCAAGGGGCTGGCAGAGAAGGGACTGCTGACCTTGGCCCAGCTGGGCTCTTACACGCAGGGACACAGCTCTCGAGGAGTGCCGCTCCCCACCCCTTCCCTGGGGCAAGCCTGAGAGGAGGCACAGGGCCCCACAGGGGCTTACCTAGAGTTGCCATCAGCAAAGGCAGGAGAAGAGTTTCTCCAAAGGGAGGTGGAATTAACAGCAGGTGGACGTGTTTGGTTTGGGACCGAGATGAGGTCTGGAACAAGAACGTCTAGACATGACCTAAGTGGTCAACATGCCAGAAAAACATCGCTGACCGAAGCTGTCACCTCCACACCAACAGGCTAGGCAGAGGCCAGACAAGCACTGGGCCTGGGCCTCCCACTCTTCCCCTGGCTATAAAGCTGGCAAAGCCCGGAAACATTCTCCCTAGAGAGCAGCAAAAGGTCTAAAATAAGCCAAAGCTGTAGCATGCTAGGAAAAAGGCACAAAGAAACACAGCTGTTGGCTTTTTCTCCAAAACCATCCATTTCTCTCCATCTCAAACATGCCTCAGTCCAAGCCTCCCTCATCTCTACCTGGACCATTGCCCCTACAACCCACTCTTCACACACTCTCAGAGTTTTCAAAATATGTGTGTATGTGTGTGTATCATGTTAGCATCCTGCTTAAAAACCTCCAGTGGCTTCCCATAACATTTAGGATAAAATCCAAACCCCAGCCCAGTCCCCAAGGCATGGCTCGATCCAGCCTGCTCTCCTCCCACAACTCTCCTCCCACAACTCACCCACTCACAATGCTCCAGCCACCCACCTGCTTTCTGCTCCATGTACTTCCCAATCTCATTCCTGCTTCAGGGCCTTTGCACATGCTCTTCCTCATACCTAATAAAAGCTAGCTCCTTCCCATCACTGTACTTCAGATTGGATGTCAGTTTCACAGAGAGGCTTGCCTGAATGATCCACTTAAGAAGCAACTCAGCCTCTTTCATGTCTCTGTACAGCACATTTTTCTAGATGTTTCTCGTCTTAATGACTGTTTTACATTGTCATTGTATTGTCCTGCTCCCCAGAATGTAAGTCCCATGAGATCAAGGTGTTTGTCTTATTTGTCACAGCCCCTTATACAGGGCACAGGCGACACACAGTAGGCCTCAACCAACATTTGCTGAATAAATGAACAAGCAGGAGAGATGAATCTTTTTCCATAGTTAAACCTTTAGCCACCTCTTTGAAGATGGAGAAAGGGCTACAAGCCAAGAAATGCAGGTGGCCTCTAGAAACCAGCAGAGACAAGGAAATGGGTTCTCCCCAGAGCCTCCCACACTCACTCAGCCCTGCTTTAGACTCCTTCAGACTGCAGCCCTCCAGAACTGTAAGATCATCCATTTGTGTTGTTGTGAGCCACTAAGTTTGTGGTAATTTGTTACAGCAACAATAGGAAACTAATTCTCTATCCAACAGAAAAAAGACCAGAAGGGCTTATAACTGGGGTTTCAAACTCAAATGCCCCAGGGTACAGGCCAGTAAACTAAATGAGTGCAAGCGAGACAGGGTGGGTGTCTTTTCTGGACAGCAGCTCCTACTCAGCTCATTCCCGCAGTGCTGGAATGCAGCCATGTGTCGCCAACCTTCACTATTTCAGGAGAAGCTAAGTGCATGTGTGTTCGTGAAACAGCACCCAGTTTTTAAATGTTGGCATCTAACTCAAACAGTGTAAATAACACAGAGCCAAATAAAACATATATGTAAACTACAGGGGAAAAAAACAAAAACATCCTTAGCCATCTCACAAAATCCAGCTCAAATGCGCCCTTTTCCACAAAGCTTTCTTACTTATCCAGCTTTCAGAGATCTCCCACATCTCTGAATTTTATAGGATCATCCACATTGACATTTATCCATGCCCCCCACCTTGGGTGATAACAGATAATATTGGCTAAGATTTACTAGCTGCCAGTACCTAGCTTCATTTCCTCTAATTCTGATCCCAACAGCAGCAGTTCTAGAATGTATCATCCTCCCCATTTACAGATTAGAAAAAAGAAGAAGCTCAGAGAAATAAATTATTTACTTTCCCCCAAGGCACCACTGCTCTAAGTGGCAGAGCCAGGATATGACCTCAGGTCTGACTTTCAAAAGCCCTTGCCCTTGCCACCTGCCAAGCAACCTCTTTTATTCTGTACAGACACTGTGCATAGCTGGTCTGCATAGCTGGATTATAGACTCTGGGGGAACAAGAAACACAGGGATGCCCCCCATTTACCTCTGCCTTCATCAAGCACATAACAGATCTGCCTTGAATCCATCAGGCCAACCTCAGAGGTTTGACCTGGGCCACCACAGACAGGTGAGGAGAAGCAGGTGAGGTCTCCTACCTCCTACCTCCAGAAATCAAACCTGTGTTCAAACCTGGCTCCCCCACTTACTGGCTGGGTAAACTGTGGGCTCAACTGTTTCATGAGTAGAGCAGGGATGATAAAGATGGCGACCTGGGAGGGCTGAGGTGTGACATAAAGCAATTAGCACATGCTAAGCTTTTGATAAACTGCAGCACTTAATACTCTGCGCCAGGCGATAAGCCAGACTCTATAGAAGGCTTAAGAAAGTACCTTCTCAGAGTACACAACCCAGCAAGCAAAACAAGACAGGTATCAGTGAAACACTAGCCCTAATCAACAGCCACCTAACCTATGCTGCATGTGCAGTATGGCATCTGCTACAGTTCCAAGCTCATATCTGCCTTGAATCCATCACGCCAACCTCAGAGGTTTGACCTGGGCCACCACAGACAGGTGAGGAGAAGCAGGAAGGCAATCCAGACAGGGGGAAAGGTTCAAGGCCCAGAAGCAAGAGGTCAGTGGCAGGACAGCAAGCAATTAGCCTGACTGCTGGGGCAGAAAGTTCAAGGGAGTGGCAGCAGAAACTCCTGGAAAGGCAGCCTGAAGACAATGGTCAAGGACCTCAAACATCACACTAAGAGGCTTAAACTTTATCCTGCAAGTTCTAGAGACAGAATAAAAGTTCAAGAGGAGGTGGTGACGTGACCAGAGCTGGGTTTTAAGAAGAGTGAGCAACATGGCCACGTGCAGATAGACAAGGGCATTCAAGGCAGATGGCTGGGTGCCACAACAAGCATGACTAAAGTTACAGGGGCCATGCTGGAGTGACATCGTTCCCCCTCCTCGACCCTTCACGTCCCTAAGCCGTGAGCCTGGCATAGTGCCTCAGACACACTAGGTTCTCAACAAAAATGAAACTGGAAGAGTAAATGGCTGTGTGTCACATGACTAGTTCTCACCAACGGAATGTGGGTGGGACGTGATGTCTGAGTCAGGGCAGTTAAATATGGATATGCCCTCTCCATCCTCCTTCCCTTCTGCCAGCTGGAATGGTGGCATGGTAGGATGCTGGCATTACTCTAATTAACGCAGTGGGTAAAATCACTCTGGGATAAAAATCACTACCTCCACCCCAAGAGAGAGCCCGGTTAAAAAATACAAAACAGGAAGCCAGCTCCTGGAGGAATGGGAGCAGGATCCAAAGAGTTTAGGAAAATCTGATTCATGTCTTCCAAAGGAGGAACCATAAACACAGCCAAAAACTCAAGCTGGTAGAGTCACCCGGGCAAGAATGCAACTCTTTGACTAAGCTGAGACCAAGAGCAGAATAAGGGGCCTTTACAGAAGGGGAAGGGGAAGAGTTCGGATTTCTCGAAGGCAGTGCTAGGGCAGTTCTGGCCCCAACCAATGATTCTCCGGGTCTGGGGTCCAGTGGTGCCCACAAATCCCAATATTTGACTTAGATGGTACACGAAAGCACCCAGGTGACAAGGGAGAATGGACAATTCCTCACTTTCAAAGTCCCCTTGGGCCCAAACTCACTGATACCACAATCCCTGTTCTGAATTTAAAAGAAAAAGCCCTTAGATCTGCACAAGACAGAGAGGAGCAGACCCCTAGAGTGCCAAGTGCTTGCGTAATCATGCATTTGGGGTGCGTTTTCTCTCCAGCCTGCAACGGGGTGTGGGTGTGTGTATTTGTGTTTTGTAAAGTACACAAAGGAGAATTCAAGATCCCTCTCCACTTCTCCAGCTCCCTCCCTCCCCAACCCGTCAGAGAAATTCCATCAACCCTGAATCTAGCCTGAAATGAAACAGTGAGAACAAGAGCCCCAGAGAACAGCAGCCTCTCTATCACTGAGGAGGCTGCTGTGGCAGGGCACAGACAAAGCCAGGCCATCCTCCTTGTCCTCACAGTCCTGGCGAGGACCCAGAGTCCCACTTAGCAGTCCTCCCAAAGATGCCCATCCTCTCCACTGAAACAAGGAACACGGGACTTCTCATTTCCTTCTGTGGAGGGCACCACAAACCCTCTCAGCTCCCAAGCTTCTCAGTCCCCATGGCCATCTGCTTGCAGGGTCCACCTTCGATCTGTCTGCTGCTTCTCCTCCACACCCTTCCCTTCTCCTCTGCTCCTAGGGCCAGCACCGAAGTTCAGGCCCTCGGGACCCGACTCTGGGATCCTGCAGTGGCCTCTGAGCAGGTTTCTCAGCGCCCAGTGTCTCCCGTCTCCAATCCATACTACACACTGCTCCCATGGATTGATCACATCACTCTCTTGTTCAAAGACCCTCAGTGGGACCCTACTGTCTAACAAAAACCTGAACACCTGACTCTGGTGGTTCTTGGGGGGCCTTGACCAGACCCCTATTATCTTTCTTCTTTAAGGTTATCATTATTCATGTTCTCCCACTTGCAAGGATGTGCCCCTGGTATTTCTTGTACCTCTCTACCTCCAAGCACCCAAATTCTACCTGTTCACATGCCAATTTAAATGCACCTCCATCATGAAGCCTTCCTTGACCACCATCTTAAAACAGTCCCTCTCACCTGTGAGTTCAGTCCACACTTTACCTAAATCTGTGCTGTCCAGTAGAGCAGCCACCAGCCACTCACAGCTACTGCACACTGGAAATGTGGCTAATGTGCCTGAGAAACTGAATGTTTAATTTTATTTCGTTTCAATTATATATAAATTTTTAAACTGATGCTTAAGACTCAGTTATTATAAAACTTTTTAAGTATGTGTAGAATAACTTTGGTATGTAAGCCCACTTTTTCAACTGTAAATTTTACAAAATCTAAATACAGATCAAATATTTTCAATGAACATTCCACAGTCAACTTGAGATGTTCTGTAATGAAATACATAGCAGATTTGAAGACTTAGTATTAAAAAAGGAATGTAAACCACCTCACTAATAATTTTTTATACTGATGATGTGTTGAAATGTTAACATTTTGGACATATTGGGGTAAATAAAAGGCATTATTAATAATTTCACTATTTCTTTTTACTTTGTTTTACTATGGTTATTCGAATATTTAAAACTATGTATGTGCCTCACATATTTCTACTGGACAGTGCTGACTGAGTTCCTTCCAACAGCATTTACTAGCTGCATTTTGTGTTAGCATCTGTGACTAGGGCTATCCACTCTTAAATCTCTTTAAGGGGATATTCCCTTGTTCATCTCTATCATAGTAATAATAACAAGAGTAATAGCAGCTAATATAATGAAACGTATTAGGTGACAGACATGCTTTAAGTATTTACATCTATTAACTCCTTAAGTATTTACATCTATTAACTCATTTAATCCTAACAGCAACCCAAAGAGGTGGGTAGGTCACTATCCCTTTTTTGCAGATAGGGAAACTGAGACCCAGAGAGCTAAACTGACACTTTGGAATCTGAGGTGACTTTCTTGAGGTCAAGCAGCTAGTTAAGTGGCAAATCTGACACCTGAACCCAGACGGTCCCGGAGCCCACACGCTTACCTTTATGCTAATTGCTTGCGCTTTAGGTCTGTCCCAGTACTTAGCCCTGAGCTGGTAGTCAGGAAACATGCACAAGACAAACAAAACACAGCTTCTCCCACCTTGCAAGGCAGATGGCTAAGCTGCAGCAATAGAAACGATAGTTAAAGATTATGAAAGAAAAATGGGTAGGGGGTGAGGGGGCGAGGGGGAAGAGGACAGCAAGACTGCAAGGATACAAGTTTGTGAAGCCTAAACAAATAGCAGCTTCTGCAATAAGAGTGACAGCTCACATCAAGCAAGCGTAGCTTGTGTTTTCAGGACATTGCTGGAAGACACATATTTCTAGGATTAGAGCCTCAGCTTCTGATATTCCAGGATCATTAGCAGGAGCTGCTACACTAAGGGAAAGCCTGGAACAACACCTGTGGTTTGGTCAGCATCACTGCCATTCCCAAAGTTGAATAAGAATTGCTTTGGCTATATTAGGCCACATCTGATGTCAAAGACAGAGAATTCCTAAAAAATCAATCATGGTATCAAATCTGGCCAAAAACTAGATTTATGACAAGAAGTTAGCTCAGGAACAGCACCCAGCACCAAGAACACCAAGATAAATCTGGTTTGGCTACAAGAACATCCCGTACCAGTAAACATACAGATTGTATCCTAATTGCAGACAAAAGGAAACAAAAGCTGGAATACCAACACTACGAAGCTGCCAACACACCCTTAACTGGAAACCTTCAAAGGTTAATGCAAGTAATACTCACAGGTCAAATCTTCCCACACAATGAGGCCTCACCTGGAGGAGGAGGTTCATGAATAAAGCAGAACTAGCAGAAGTTTGGCTGGAGCCTGGGAGACCCCGTTCAAAGGAGAGACCCAACCTCAGACAGCAGTGTGCTAGTGCTCTGATGGTTAATTTTATGTGTCACCTTGACTGGTCTAAGGGATTCCCAGAGAGCTAGCTGGCAAAACATTATATCTGCGTGTGTCTGTGAGGTTGTTTCTGGAAAAGATGAACATCTGACTTGACAGACCAAATAAAGTTCGTCCTCACTGACACATATGGGCAGCATCCAATCTGTTGAGGGTCTGAACAGAACAAAAAGGTGGAGGAAGGGCAAATCTGCTCTCTCCTGTTTCAGAGGAGACATCCATCTTTTCTCGCCCTCGGACTTTAGCATTTCTCGTTCTCAGGCCTTCGGCTTAAGTGGAGACTTGCATCATTGGTGCCATCTGCGAGCTGACGAACCAGGAGAGCCAGTGGTGTGACTCCAGTCCAAACCCGAAGGCCTGAGAACCAGGGGAGCTGATGTTGTGTGAGCCAACCCCTCATAATAAATCTCTCTCTCTCTCTCTCTGTGCGTGTGTGTGTATGTACATATGTGTATATAGATATGCATACATACATGTATATACATATCTACACACACACACACACACACACCCTATTGGTTCTCTCTGGAGAACTCTTACTGACAGGCACTTACAGAAGACCCTAAACCAACTGCTGTATAATGTGCTCCACCACCCTGCCCAGTACTGAGATAGGATGGCTAGAGTCAAACAGCCCAAGGCAACTGCCTGATGCTTAAAGGGCAGAGAATGACAAACACCACTGGTGAATCCAGCAGAGAATCCGTGTGACATGAAGCCCAAGTCCAAAGGCTGAAGCCTGGGACTGACAGGAGGCAGGGCAGAGCCCATCAGAGGTGCCCAGGCAGGAGAAGAAAAAAGGAGTTCCTTGAGGCCAAGGCCCAGGTCTGTTCTTCTTAAACAGTGGAGTGCCCAGCTCCTCTGCTACCTACACCTCCTCAAGCCCAAGTAAGTAGGGTGGCTCAAGCCGGTCACCCAACTTACTCATCCAGTCCTTAGTCAAGATGAAACTTGGGTTCCTATGAAGTTGGTGAATCTTGCTCATCCAGGGAACAGAGGTGAATGGAAGAATTCCATTGCCAATGCCCACGCTACACCTCACCAGCCTCTCCTTACCTGCCCACTGCCTACTTAATTTAACTCTCACGTGCAGGGCCACCACAGCTTCCTCACGTGCCAACAACCCCCCTTCCTGCTAGATCTTCTACATCTGCTGTACTTACATCTTGTATCCTCTCACCTCCCCCTTCACCCACATTCACATGCCGAACCCTCGTCTTTGGTGGCCTCTCCTCTCACATACTATTCTCCCCCCATCTCACTTCAAGAAGCAAGTTCTAACCCATTATGGTTCGAAAAGTGTTGATCAAAAAAAGATTAACAAACTAAGGAATTCCACACTGGGTCCCTTACTCCACTCCTGGGATAATTGTGGAAATTTCATGGATATTTAAATCTGGAAAATACTCAGTACTTCACCTTTAGAGTCACACAGTGCACACTAGTATATTAAAGGCCCTGAGAAGTCCTGCACTTAAGAAACAGTTCAAACAGACAAAGGACTTGAATGGACATTTTTCCAAAAGAAGACATACAAATGGCCAACAAGCATATAAAAGCTGCTCAACATCACTCATCATTAGGGAAATGCAAATCAAAACCACAAGATATTATCTCATACCCATTAGGAGGCCACCATGATAAAAAGAAAGAAAAGGAAAGAAAGAAAGAAATAACAAGTGTTCACAAGGATGTAAAGAAATTGGAATCCTTGTCCACTGTTGGTGGGAATGTAAAATGGCATGGCCACCATGGAAAACAGTATGGTGGTTCCTCAAAAAACTAAAAGTACAATTACTATATGATCCAGTAATCCCACTTTGGCTATATGTCCAAAAGAACTGAAAACAGGCTCTCAAGGAGATATTTCCAGGCCCATGTTCAGGGCAGCATTATTCACAAGAGCCAAGAGGTAGAAGCAAACTGAATGTTCATAAACAGATGACTGGACAAAGAAAATGTCCTATTATTCAGCCTTAAAAAAGAAGGAAATCCTGTCTTAAGCTACAACATGGATGAACCTTGAGGTCATTATACTGTGTGAAATAAGCCAGTCTCAAAAAGACAATACTGCAAGATTCCACTTGGATGAGGCACCTAAAGTAGTCAAACTCTTAGAAAAGTAGAAGGGCAACTGTCAGGGCACGGGGAGAGGGGAGGTGCTCAGTGGGCACAGAGTCTCAGCTCTGCAAGATGAAAAAGCGCTAGAGGTCTGTTGTACAGCTATGTGCATACAGTTACCATGCTGTGTTGTACAGCAGTGTTAAAAATAGTTAAGATGATAAACTTTATGTTAAACATTTTTACCACAATAAAAAAAAAGAAAGAAACTGTTTAGCTCATTTCACTATTTTCTTGACCCCTGACTACATTTTTCACAGAACATCTTACAAAACACAACAGGAATGCTGTAGAATACAGTTCGGGAAACTGTTCTAAACATCAAAATATCCTAAATTTCATGCTGTTGCTTCAAATCATCCAATCCTTTTGGTTATTCATTTCAGCCCTTTATTTGCTCCTGAGGCCAGGAAATCTCATGTGTCCCCAGGCAGGGGTCTAATCTTGACACTGTCCCTAGGTTAACACTGACCTGATACTGCCACGACCGAGTGGTCCAGCCCCTTTGGGGAGGGGCAGAAAGGAGGCCAGCTCAAGTGGGCCTCTTTTGGGAACTCAGCTCAGCTGACAGTAATACCTGTATCTGCCGCCCCCTCCATCGTGGCAGACCCTCATGAGTCATGTCTACGCCACACGCAATCCTACATGTGCACATACACACACGTGTGTGTGCACACAGTCACAGTGACCAGGACCAAGGGTAAACACCAAGCCACTACACCAATCTGACCCAGGACTCTGGGTTTGGAATTAAGTCAGGGATCTTGAAAGTAAGAGATAAAGAAATATGAATACAGAAAATGTGGGGTGGCCACCTATTTACTATCTACTTTGTTGCCTAGAAAGAAAGAAACTCATCTGCAGCAAGAGCTGAAACTCCTCCCACCCCAGTCCTCCGAGAGGGCCAGCTGCATCCCTGCCCTCAGGGGACACCTGAGGCACGACTCCGGAGAGGACCGTTCACAACCTGGAGCAGTGCTAATGCAGAGGCCCTGCCCCTAAACCCTTAAATCAAGCAGTTTATTGCTTGAAGTACTTCAAGGTAGTTTATGCTGCCTGCAACTAAATAATGCTAGAACATCAGTATTTCCCACGATTGCTTTTTACTCCCCTAGGCTTTTGCCAAAGGAACTTGCCACATTGTTTCTGAAAAGCACTCCGAGCCTTTGCTCCTGCTAATCTTCCTGCTGAGAATACCCTCCCTTCTCCTCTATTTATACAACTATGCATCCTTCAAGGTCCAGTTCAAATACCTCCCCTGACCATGAAGCCCTCCGTTATCCTCCCCCTCCCCCTCAAACATCCACAGCCCTCTGTCCAGACTTTCTTGATGGCACATCTACATTCCACCTTACAATACAGACATGTGTACGCATCTTAACTTCATTACCAAACCGTATGCTTCTTGAGACCAGGGCCAGTCACATCCTTGTGTCACGTACCACACCTAAGGCAGCGCCTTGCACATAAACAAAGGCTATAAAAAATAGATGTATAGATGACTCAATGGAAGAATAGCACTTTGTATATTGTCTCATGCCTCTACTCAACTGTAAGCATAGTAAGGACATTCAATCTTAAATCCATCTTTGTAACAGTACCATGAGCATGGTGTACACATTCACACACTTGCTGACTCAATGACCTAAAAGAGTCAGTCCTAGAATCCTTCCATCCTCTTCCCTTCAGCCCCGTCACATGCAGTCTCCACCTCTCCAATCCTGACTCTCCCATATTTAAATCACTTGTTTTCTGAAGTAAAGGGCACTTACTGAAATGCTTCCATCAAAGGTGGTTGAGGGGAAAGAAGGGGTGATATTAGGAATCATCCCTAAAACCTGCGGGGGTAGAGATTCAAGAGGACTTTCTGACTGCTCTTCTGGTTGTGCCAGCGGGATGGGACAGTCTGGATGGGGACAAGGGAGGCAGGACAGACGATTCTGCTGGGGACAGGGTGCGGCAGTGGAGATGAGGTAAAGAGAATGAGCAACAGAAAGGCCCAGACTTCTGCCCCTTCATTTGTCCCCTAATTCTTCCACAGTTGTTTGAAAGCTAGCTAAATACACTGGAAACAAGAAAGCCAGGGCCAAATCAACATGCATTCAGTGAGACCCTACTGGACACGGGTCCCTGTGCCTAGCCCTGGGGGACATGCTTAGATGTGGGCTGACAACTAGCATCCTACAAACACACTGGGGCTGGGGGAAAAGAATGGGAAGAAAGGAGGGATGGATGAGCTCCATCACCAGCCCATCTCCACTCAGTACCTGGTGGGCGTCTCCCGACGGGATGATGTAGGCCTGGATCGGTTCTGTCACATATTCCAAGTTTTTCATGGCTTGTCTCAGCTGCCGAAGCAGCTCTGAAGTTATCTTTGGAGCCATTCTGCCGTCTGCAACAACAGAAGAGTTTGTTCCAAAACCAGCCTGCCCCATGCAGAAGCTCCCTAGAGAAGCACCTGCCATGTTCTGCCCAACCCCTAGCTACGTTTTCAACCTAACCACCCCAACACCAGACCAAAACCAAACCTGCCAGAAACTCTAAAGCTTACGCTTCTTAAATACCACTTCCAAATAGCCATTGCTGCAAGAAAAGTTGAGTTACTAATACTCATTTCCAAACTAATCAGTTACCTCTTTCACTTCCAGGACTTCATTCTGAGAAGATAAACAGATGCTCAAAGATATAGGCATTTATCTTTCTTTATAGTAGTTTAAAAAAGGGGAGGACACATAATTGGTTAAATGAACTATAAGACATACAACAGTAGAGTATGAAACCATGAAAAATTACATGAACAAAAAAATTTACATGGACCTGTATTTTAACTCACAAAGATACCAACAACACTGGCAGGTAATTAAAAATAGATTACGGAAGAACATGTATAGACTGTTCTTATCTAAAATTCTGTATGTGTATATGCAGAGAGAAGTTTCTAGAAGGCCAGTCAATGAAGTGTTAGTTAATGGTTACATTTGGGTAAAGAGATATGAGTGATTTTTAATTTTCTTCTTCTTGTATTTTGCTGCTTAATTTTGATGGCTTTAAAAGAAGTTTTATATTTTTGTTAAATAGACAGGCACAGATTTGGAGCAGGAAGCTTAGTCCACTAGAAGTCAAAAGTGTTAAGTCATGTGCTCTAGTGTACGACCTCGGGGAGATGGGCAACAGGCTAGCAGTGCTCCATGTTCTCCTCTCTAAAATACGGTGGGATCAGAATGGATCCAGGGTTTTCAAACTGAGCCCCCAAAAGCCCCAGGGATCCCAAGGAGCCTATCACCCCAATAAAACTAGAACTGGGGTCAACAGCTCTAGAAAATACAAAATAGAAACAGTACTAAAAAAATCATTAAAAAGAAAATGTTAGGAACATTAAATGTAGTCTTACTAGAAATCCTTAAACTTTTACTAATTTCAAGTAATCAAAATCAAAGAGTATTGCTTCTCAGTGAGTACAAGAGACTATTTCTATGTGATCAAGGCACAGATGATGCAAGCTGACTTTAAAACTTTAGTTGGTTCTTCAAAAAAAACCTTTTCTCGACAAATACTGACATCAGTGAACAGTTCTGATAAATCATACTAAATCTATCATCATAAATCATATGATATAGATACAGATAGAGACAGACAGACAGACAGATAACTATATCACAGCTAGAGTCCCACGAGTACATAACAAAACAACTACACAAAAAATTTTTACTACATCCCATATATTGGCACAAAACTAAAATAGTAGAATTTAAAATAGAATAATGAGTTTTTCCAACTCAATTTTAAATAATTTTATTTTTTAGAGCAGTTATAAGTTCATGGCAAAATTGAAGAGAAAGTACAGATAGTTCCCACATACCTGCCCTGCCCCAGCATACACACAGCCTCCCTCACTAGCAAGACCCCCACCAGAGCGGTATATTTGTTACAACTGATGAACTGCACTGAAATATCATGATCCCCCAAAGTCCATAGTTTACATTAGGGTTCACTCTTGGTGTTGTACATTCTATAGGCTTTGACAAATGTATAATGACATGTACCTATTATGATGGTTTAATAGGTTATAGTTTTGCCTTTTCCAGAAAGTCATACAGTTAGAACCATATAGTATGTAACCTTTTCAGATTCTTTCACTTAGCAATATGCATTTAAGATTCTTCCATGTCTTTTCGTGGCCTGATAGTCCATTTCTTTTTAGTGCTGAATAACATTCCATCGTCTGGATGTACCATGGTTTATTTATCCATTCACAAACTGAGGGACAACTTGGTTGCTTCCAAGTTTTGGCAATTGCTGGGATCATATGGTTAAGAGTATATCTGGTTTTGTAAGAAGCTACCAGAAAGTCTTCTAAATTGGCTGTACCATTTTTACATTCCCACAATTAATGAATGCAAGTTCCTACTGGTCTACATCCTAGCCAGCAGTTGGTGTTGTCATTGTTTCAGATTTTGCCAGCCATTTTTCAGACAAATAAAAAGTACTTGATTTAACCAAAAACATCCTAATGCACAATGCTGTAAGCAACAGAGAATTGCACTAGGTTATCTTCAGGAATTCACACTCTGACTCACTGTGGCTTGTACTCTGCTAGGTGTGGATCCTTTTTTTGGTTCTTTAACATTTTTATCAGCTGCTTCTCCATCATCACCAGCACCTTGGGCTATAAATGCCTCAGTTATCTTCAATAGATTCCTCTATGAGGTACCATGCTAATCTTGGGACTCACTGAAAAAGTGCCCTATTTTATTCATAATCTGCAAGGGCAGGTTCAGTAGCCAACCTCAGGGCTCTATCTCAGAAGCCCCTGAAAAAGAGAAGTACTCAAAGAGAGAGTCACTGGAAATGGTCCTATTCATGATTCAAATACGTCCATGTTGCCTACAGTACAGCTGCTTCTGAATACTTTTCCAAGGGACATCTTTTGCTGTTGTCTGATCTACTGAGCCTACAATTTCTTACCTACCTGAAAAAAAAAAAGAGAACAGAAGTATCTAATCCGACTTAAATTTATATGTCAGTATCTCCATTGGGTTCAAAATGAAGCCTATAGTGAACTCATAAGCTTGCCAGCATCTAAAAACTTTATTACGACATCTTTCAGGAGCTTCAGAATAGATTTGTGTTTCCAAACCATATTTCTGAGCAAGTTAACATTTTAAAAACTCAAGCAGAAACGTAGACATCCCTTGAAGCAGTATTTCAACCTTGGCTGCACATGAGAACTACCTGGGGAACTTCTTTAATTAGTCTGGAATACAGCCTGAGCATCTGGAATTTTAAAAAGCAACTATATGATAGAAGCCAATATATTTTCTTTCAAGATCATTAATTTCCTTATAGAATTTGGCTTCTATTTGGGCACATTCCGACTTAACGATTTTGATGGTACTGACTGGGTGTTGACAGCGCTGACTGCAGTATGTAACTGATACTGTAATATGTAATATGTAATGTAATAGTAACGGATACTGACTTCATCAATAAAGTCAACAGAACCAATGGCAAGAACAAAATCCTCAATTACAAACTGAAAACCATCAAAGGCAAAATGGAGCAGGTCAAAGACATTGTCTGCTTCCTGGTCACCACAACCTGCCTCTTCACCACCACGCTCTGACCTTCATCACCATCTCTTGCCTCATCATTACATTCCTCCTCTCAGCTGGCCTGCTCAGAATTACCAGCATCATCAGTTTCACTCCACTAAAGTGGCATCTTCATACCTCCCTCCACAATGCCACCTGCCCCCCTCCCCACTATTAACACCTCCTGGCTCCTTCCTTCCTTATCCTTCACACCCTTCACATTTGGTTGGTGTCCCTAGTCTGATGCAGCCACTTTCTTGTCACCTATATGAGACTCAATGAAAGAACTTCCAATACCACAACCAACAGTTAGGATGTGGTAAGGGGCAGTGGCAGCACCAACAAAGGGAAGAAGAAAGCAACAGGCAGTGGTTGAGGCAATGGACAGGCTGTGGCAGTGGAGGCGGCTGCCAAGGAGGTGGGCAAAGGTGGCTGAGGTAGCTGTGGCCACAAGAACAACAGGCCAAAAGTAATGGAATGGGTGAACGGCTAGAGCTGAGGAGGAGACAAAGCAGGTACAATTAAAAGACCCAGTCACTGAAGTGGCAGCAGATGAAATAACAGTCAAGATGGAAGAGGTGAAAATCATGGCTGGTGAGCCTCACAGGGTAAATTTTATGAGGCCTAATGGGCTACTATACACAAAGCACTTAGAAACAGAGCTTGGCACATAGTTAATGTTGTGTTTGCAATTATGAGAGTTAGATACACAATTAACTAGGAAAGCAATGTGATCATTGGTGCAATAGGCATATACATTGTTTCTCCTTAAGGCAGGGACCATGTCATCTTCATCTGTGAATCAGTGTCTCTCGCCCAGCACCTAACATGTGCAGACATTCACTCAAAGATGGTTGAATGAGTATCACAGCTTTGTGTCTGTGATTTTTTTCAGACTCAATACAATAAACAGTAATGAATCTTCATGAAAGAAAGCTAGGATCCTAGAGAATGCTGTATTATAGCATCTGCTCATTCCACATCCCATTACTTTTCAGAAATGTTAGAAGCAGCCAAGAGCTAATCAGGGTGTGCAGGGTAGTAGGGAGCCAAGAGCAACAAACCTAGTCCATGATGTAAAATTAGCCCATACATTGCCAGGTATTTTTAAATCATGCTTTAAAAAGAATGACTCATTTAAAAGTCTCTTGCATATGTAGGTCTGCTTTTAAAATAAGTTCCCAAATCTTTAGCCTTTATCACAAAAGACTTTTCACTACTTGGAAGTACCTGAAGAGCACATCCTGTCTACCTCACTGGGTGGCTAGAAGAATCCAATATGACAACGTGCGTGAAAGCACCAAGCACAGCATCTGGTACATTGTAGAAGCTCAAGAAATATTATTTGAATCTGGGTCTGAAGCACCAGCTGGGATTCCTACATGCCTTGTTATAAGAATAGAAGGGGCTGGTTTACTCCAATTTCAGCACCTTAACACTTGCACAGATGCCAAGCTGCTCTTCCAGCGTCAACAGCTTTAGAGATGGTGGTTTGTTCCTCTGTCCCACTGCTGAGCGAGGGCCAAGAGCTTTACATACATTAGTGGTTAATTCTCACAATAATCCCCCCAGGGAAGTTTCAGTAGGCCCAGTTTACAGATAAAGAAACAGGAGTTAAGTACTTGCCCAAGTCAACTGGATCATCAGGACCAGGGCCCAAGGTCTATTCAATTCCCAAGCCATGCTGTTATATCCTATTATCTAGAGGACATAACGGAGGTTCTCTTAAAGCATTCTAAGACCAAAGGAGTCAAAACAAGTGGGTTCCAGTTTCCAGCTAGGATCTGCAGCCTCAGACAACTGAAGCTCCCTGAACCTCTGTTTCTTCACATGTAATAAAGAGTGAAATTCTCTTAAAACTCCAAATTCAATGATTCTATCACTTTTTCCCTTTCCTACTTCCTCTTTTTGCCTTTCCTTCCTCTCTTCCCTCCTGAAATGTGTTGGATACATCTATATTTTTAAAGCAAAATGACCTAAAATTGCATGCAGCTACAGCATTGATCTTCCGAAGACAGGTTAGTTATGGTTAGTTTCTTATGTGCTTCATGGGATTGATTTTTTTCAGTCAACCAGAAGGAAGTGTTCTAGTTCTCCTAGGTAGTCCACAAAAAAGCCCTGGTTCACATGGGATAGAAATATAGAAATACACCGCTTTTCATAATTCAGGTTTCTGGCAACCCAACAATATAACTAACCAGTTCTGGGAAGAGGATATGGTTCCAGAAATTTTTCCCCCAAAATTTTTCCTGAATGCACATTCAATTTATAATGCACAATAACACATTAACCTTTTCTTATTTCATAGCCTTATGATGAAAATTGAAAGCTGATCTCTAAAGCTGTCAATAAAGGACTTTGTGAGAAATTAGAAAAATTAGAACAGGACTTTTTCAATAGCAATCTATCTCTATCACCACCACCACCCCAGGAACAGGAAATGCAAAAAATCATAATTCTCTAAATTACTACCCAAAAAAAAGTTATACATATATATATATAAATATATGAACAATAACCAAATCAGAAAGCCAAGAGACAAAATGGTTGGTTTTTAATTTCCAGATATACATCCCCTCACCTCCAACCACGACCAATTATTAATCCCTTACCCTCTCTTCTCTCTCCAACTTGAGGTTGGGGTGGAGGACCTAAAATCCTCTGGAGATGTTCCATCTAAGTAATGGGCAAAATTATTACCTGTTTCCACACCTGGGTCTCCTGAGTTTGTCACCTCGTTGGGTTCAATTATTCTTAAGTTTTTCAGCTGAAAATCCTGGTAATTCGCCCTAGGGAAGAGAAAGAACAGGATACTGCAGACTTTGACCTTAGTAAACGTGGTAAGGCTTAGTCAGAGAGGAACATCAACTTGACTTAGCAATGTTTCTTCATGAGTCAGAAAAACTCACCCCATATCAGTGATGATATAAGTAAGTTTCAGATAAAATTTGCAGATAAAACATTACCATGGCAGGTAAACCATCTCAGTCCCAGCCTTTAATTCATGAATTCTCTTCAGCTATGTCTAATCTCCTGTTTAACTAGTCTAAAAATATTTTATTTGCAATGACCATTTTTCACATGTACAGCTCTATTTGGTTCTTTTTCAAATTTGCCTGTCCTTTCTTCACGGTGTCCTATTCCTTCACTATGGTTTCTGTTCCCTCTTTTAGCTTTATTTGGGGTCCTTATTTTATAAATGATTTCAGACCCTCCATTAGAAGGCCCTGGAACAGTAATCCTCAAGTTTGCTAAGTCTGCCGGCTCCCTCTTGGTGAATCATTCCTTTTCTTATAGACTCAGACTATTTCATCTATGAGAATGAGACATATCCTGGACTGTACAAGCACCACTGTCACTGTTGTTTGCTTCTGAGACTAATTTTCACTTTAATTTCTTAGCTAGGAGATTTACACACAAGTCTCCTGTCCCCATCTGAGGATAGTCTGATGCCCTGGACCCCAACAGAAAAGGCCTATAGCATTGGATAATCTCCCAGCTGTCATGCAGGCTTTAAATTCCCCTTCATTTCTGGCACCTGAGGACTTCTCTTTCTTCCAAGCCCGTTCAGTCAGCAGATATTTATTGAGACTCTTCTATAATCCAGGCCCTATTCTAGACACAACAGTGAATAAAACGGATAACATCTCTGACCTCAAGAAGTTTACATGGTGAGGGAGGCAGGTGGAGGATGCTGGGGGGTGGGTATACAAGAGGAGAGGCAACAGACACAAGAATACAATCCATCAGGTGAGTACGTGTTTTATGAAAAAAAGTAAAGCAGGATAAGGGGAAGACAATGTCAGAGAACTAAGGAAAAAGATTATTTTATATGGGGTTGCCAGGCAAGGCCTCCTTGCGGACAGATGACACTTTAGCAGAGACCTAAAAAATAAAAAAAAGTGAGGGATCAAGCCATGTAGATGTCTAGGGAAAGAATATTCCAGAAAAGGGAATGGCAAGTGCAAAGGCCCTAAGGCAGGAGTATGCATGGTACACCTGAAGAAAAGCAAGAAGGCCACCGTGGTATGGATTTGTGTCAGACCACAGGAAGTAAGTGGTTGGGAGACAAGATCAGAGAGGCAACAAGGAGTCTGTTGTTGGCTATAGAAAGGGTTTTAGATTTTATTCAGTTATGAACGTAAAGATAGTTTTGTTATAATTTTACCACATTTTTATGTCTTCAGTCCACCACACAGCCAGAACCAGGGAAACAGACATTTTTACCAGCCACTCCAGGCCTGCTCTCAGATGGCTGCTATTTTAATTTCCTTGGACAGAATGAATGTTCCTTACTGGAGGAAGCATATACTCTTTCATTAAAAAATAAGATACCTCAGTATTTCTTATAAATATAAATGAAATATCCTCAACAAAATACCAGCAAACTGAACCCAGTAAGATATAAAAAGGATCATACACCATCACCAAGTGGGATTTATCCCAGGAATGCAAGATTGGTTCAAAGTATGAAAATTAATGCAATACACAATATCAACATAATAAAGGACAAAAACTACATAATCACCTCAATAGACACAGAAAAAGCATTTGACAAAATCCAAGACCCCTTCATGATAAAAATACTCAATAAACTAGAAAAGGAGAAATTTCTCAACCTGATCAAGAATATTACAAAATCCATGGCTAACATCATTCTTAATGTTAAAAGGCTGAATGCCTTTTCCCTAAGATCAGGAACAAGACAGAGATGTCCACTCTTGCTACTTCTAGTCAAGACTGTGCTGGAGGTTCTAACCAGGGCAATTAGGCAAGAAACTGAAATAAAAGGCATCCAGATTAGAAGAGAAGTAAAATCGTCTTTATTTGCAAATGGCATTATCTTGAATGTAGAAAATCCTAAAGAATTCACATAATTAGAACTAATAAACAAGCACATCAAGATTGAAGGATACAAAATTAATATATAAAAATCGATTGTATTTTTATATACATGCAATGGGCAATCCAAAAACGAAATTACAAAAAGTTCATTTATAACAGCATCAAAACAATATATATCTAGGAATAAATTTAACAAAAGAAGTGTAAAACTTACACTCTGAATATTACAAAACATTGTTGAAAGAAATTGAAGTAGACAAATAATGGAAAGATAGTCCACGTTCATGGATGGGAAGATTTAAAGTGCCAAAATGGCAAAACTCTCCAAAATAATCTACAGATTCAATGCAATCCCTATCAAATTCCAGCTAAGTTCTAGGTAGAAACTGACAAGTAGATCCTAAACTCATATGGAAATGCAAGCAATCTAGAATAACCAAAACAATCATGAGAAAGAACAAAGCTGAAGGATCCACACTTCCTGATTTCAAAACTAAGAAAACCACAGTAATCAAGACAGTGTGGTACTGGCGTAAGGACAGACTCACAGATCAATAAAATGAAATTCAAAAATAAACCCTCATATTTACTGTCAATTAATTTTCTACAAGGATATCATTCAAATATAAAGGAGGAAAATATAATTCTTCAACAACTGATACTAAGGCAACTGGATATACACATGTAAAATAATGAAGTTGAACTTCTACCCTCACACCATGTACAAAAATTAACTCAAAATGAATCACTGACATAAGTGTTTTCTTAGGAGAAAACACAGGCTTAAATCTGACTGACCTTGACTTAGACAATGATTTCTTAGATATGACATCAAAAGTACAAGCAGCAAAAGAAAAACAGATACACTGGACTTGATTAAAGACTTCTGTGCTTCAAAGGATAACATAAAGAAAGTGAAAAGACAACCCATAAAACGAGAAAAAGCATTTGCAACTCAAATATCTGGTAAGATTCTAGTATCCAAAGTATATAAAGGACTACCACAACTCAGCAATAAAAAGACAAATACTACAATTTTTAAATGGTCAAAGGTTCTGAATAGATGTTTCTCCTAAGAAGACATACAAATGGCCGACAATCACATGAAAAGATTTTCAACATCATTATTCATTAGGGAAATACAAATCAAAATCACAATGAGATATACCACTTCACATCTACTAAGAAGGTTATAATTAAAAAAAAAAAAAGACAATAACAAGTATGGGCAAGGATGTGGAAACACTGGAACACTCAGGCTTTGCTGGTATGAATGTAAAACGGTATAGTGGCTTTGGAGCACAGCCCAGCATTCCTCAAAAGGTTAAAAACAGAGTTAACCTATGACCCAGCAATTCCACTCCTAGGTGTATACCAAAGAAAACTGAAAATATAACTCCACATAAAAACTTGTACACAAATGTTCATAATGGCGTTCTTCATAATATCCAAAAATTAGAAACAACCCAAATGTCCATCAACCGATGGATAAATAAAAGTGGTCTAAACATACAATGGAATATTATTTGGCAATAAAAAGAAATAATCACTGATACAGGCTACAACATAGTAAACCTGGAAAACAATTATGCCAAGTGAAAAAAGCCAGTCAAAGACCATATAATTATATGATTCCATACGCAGCATTCAGGCAAACCCACAGAGACAGAAAGTAGATTAGTGGTTGCCTAGACCTGGGGTGGAGTTGGGAAAATGAGGAGTGACTGCATATGTACACAGGTTTCTCTTGGCGAAGATTAAAATGTTCTAAAATTGATTGTAGTAATGGTTGTACAACTTTGGGAATATTCTCAAAACCACTGAATTGTACTATTTAATAGGTGAATTGTGTGGTACATGAATTATATCTCAATAAAGCTGTCCTAATATTTTAAAAAGCCAGAAACCTCTTTTTCTTGGACAGAGATACAAGTCATATTCTCACCTGATTTCCCTTGACTTCATATGCACATTTACAAGATGGTGAGCCACGGAAGTCAATTTCTCTATATACTCAAATTTAACTGGTGCCAGTGACTAATTCACACAGAGAACAAGAGAGCTGGAGGGAGGTTATTCAGAAGTAGCCCTATTCATTCACTTTACAAGAGATGAAACAAAGATAACTTGCCACAGGCCATACACATCAGTAGCTGCAAAGCCAAGACCAGAAATCAGGTCTAACAGGAGATGCTCACAGAGAGGTTGAGTTCAGGCTCTCTTGGAGCATCACCACCTCCACCTTCCTGTAAGGATCAAAGGAGCCACAAAGCAGCTACATATTACAGTTGTCTTGCTCCTGGTCTCTGCAGAGTCCAAGATCCATCCACCTTTCACTTACTTGGACAGACACACTCTCGGGCTCTCAGTCAAAGCAAGGTTATCATTAAATGTTAGATCTAGAATATACTTCAGAAACCATCCAACTCAGCTCCTTCCTCTAGAAAGAAACTGAGAAGCAGAGATCAAACAATTTGCTCCAGATCTCAGAGCTATTCGATGACAGAGTTAGTCTAGAACTAGAGGCCAGGACTCCCAACTTCCAGCTCGGTGCTCCTCCCCTTTCCAGGACTTCTTCAGCCTACACCTTCTCAATGACATGATGTGCCATGAGGTGGGTAAGAGGAAAGAAGCAAGCAGAGAACTTCCTATTCAATCTTCTTATAAGCTGCTTATGGCGCATTTTTCTCCCTTTCTCTTTTTAAAGAAATCCCAGCAGGGTTGTTACCCTTCCCCGTCCCCCAGTCCATGATGAGAATCATACATATCTATCACTCAGGATGGGACAAAAAGGGATCCAGATGCTCAGTCACGTCCTGTGAGGTGAGACAGGGGTAGAATGGAACAAGTTCAAGGGTGAAGAAGAAGGTGGACAATGTTGTTTTGCCTACCCAGAATCCTTCCCTCCCTTCTTTTGATCAGAGCACCTTGGTTTTCCTTCTGAGACTGTCTCTTCCGCATTTTCAGTCCACAGAGTTGAAACGAGTCTTACCCACTCACCCACCAAGTTCTGGGACCCAGGCCTGCACAATCTATCCCTCCAGCCACAATGACAGGTTCAGGGATGGACATAAGGAACAAATCAGCCCAGTGAAAATCAGATCTGGAACTTCTGCTCCAACCATTAGGTAAAAGGGCTGTCAGACTAGAACTATCATAATCTGCCAAAGAGGAAAGTCTGCCTGAGAATGAAGCCAACATTGAAGAAACAAGAACCAAGAGGTGCGAGACAAGATGCCAGTGCTGGTCAGCTGCACCGGAAGCCAGCTCAATCCCTCTGTATCCAAGTCAATTTGAGTTCAGTTCCCATCACCTAAACTGAGTCATGTTTACACTGAATAGCACTGAAATTCTGCCACTAGGGAAGGCAACTGAGGCAAATGGCCTCCCTTCTTTCAGCCTCTAAGCAGCCTCTTGTGCAAGGTAAGGAGGCTCTATCAGCTGAACGAACTTTCTGCCCCTAAAATGTTGTGATCCTACGAATCCAGTAAAGACCAACTCGGTCCTTAAAGACTACTTGTAAGCCTAGGGCCTAACTCATTATCCACCTGCCTGACCCCACTGCCAGCACTTAACACACAGACAGCTCCTTCCCCATGCAGGTTGGCCAGACCTCACACATCCTGCTTCTAAAGGGCAGGGCAGGTTCTCTCCTCACCCCTAACATGCTTTAGCAAGGCCAAGCCCGAGTCAAGGTCGACTTGGGATCTGTCCACTCACAAACACAAGCACAAGCCATGGTCTGTGTTCAGCAAGTGAGCCTGGCCACGCTGCCAAGTCTCAGCTGGTCAGAGGATGGCTTACCCCGTCTGTATTGCCAGGGAGTCTGGCTTCTGGCCTTTGTGAACTCTCAATGTATCTCTCTCTCCCTCTCCCATTTTGCTAGGTGCTCTGATAAGTATACCCCAGTTGCAGGGGAAGAAGAGGCTGAAACCTGTTTAATGTGAGACCAGGGGATTATCCGTCTCACCTCCCTGGATGCAGGGAGAACCCCAAGCAGGTTACTGGTGAGCTTTTCCTGGAGATTATGCCTAAGTATTCCCTTCTACAGCTTCTGAAACCATTTGGGTGGGGAAGGGCCCGCGGCTGCCTATCCTTGTGACAGATCAGTAAGGCGAATTGCAGGTGTCATATTGTCAGGGTTGTAATTTAAGGATTAGATTCCCAGGGAAGAGGAGCGAGGGCAGGGGCTCGCCCACCTCCCCAGACCCCAGGAGAAGCCAGGAGGGGTCAACTTCCTGCAACTTCCTGCCACAGAGGGGCCTTCTCACCGGGCCGGGGAGGGGGCGGCGATGGCCACAGCCCCTCGGGCCGGGGGCTGCAGCTCCGCACACACACTGGTCCAGAGACCCAGATCGGCTGCCCTGGGGTGCCCGCGGCCCCGCCAGAAACGAACCGGTACTTGCCCAGCTGCAAGGCTCCCTCCCCTGCTCTCGCCCGGGGGACTATGGCAATCCCCCGCCGGCGCCTGACTGCGGTGTGCCGCCTGCAGCTGCTCATCCGCTCGTCCCTGCCCCGCCGGGTGCAATAAGTGCGCCCAGGACCGGAGGGCCGCGCGCTGCCCGGACGCCGGCTCCCCGGCAGAGCCGCCTCACCTTACTCGCGGTGCCTTTCTGGAGGCTGCCATTCGGCGGTGACGTGCCCCGGCCCACGTCAGGGGAGCGCAGACCAGCTGATCATCCGCGGACCCGCAGGAGGGAAGGAGACCAGCGCGCGCGGAGCCGGCCACGCCCCTCTCTGTGGCGTGCGCTCGCGCCGCCGCCCCGCCCACCCTCGGGCCCCGCCCATCCGCCCGGGACCGGTCTGCGTTCCCACCCCAGCCCGCACTGCTTCTCTCCCTGCGGCGAGTGAGGGGGTGGAGGCCGTACCGCAGCGCGTCATTTCTGTTCATTTTTCTCGCCATTCCCCGAAGAGGAAAAAGAAGGGCTTTGTCGGCGGAAGGGGCTGTGGCGCGATGAGCTGACTTTCAGGGATGGTCCAGCCTTTAGGAGGGCAGAGAGGAGGAGGACGTGGCCAGTTCTGGGAGTGTCTCAGTAGAGTTTCACGGCCTGAGGCTTAAGAGGTATCCCCAAAGCCACTTATACAGGCAGCTTCAAAATCCAGCTGCTCTCTCCACTTGGACAGCTATTAGTCATCTCAAACTTAACACATGCGAACGGCTCTCCTGGCCCAACACACCAAGACAAAACCCCAGTTCTCGCCATGTCACTCAGTGGCTAGATCTGGGAGGTATCCCTGCCTCCTCTCACACCGCACATCCATCTGTTAGAAGACCGTGCTGGCCCCGTCTTCAAAACAGATCCCTAATCCAACCACTTCTAATCACCCTCACCTGTCCTCTCTCTGGTCTGCGTCACTGATGCCTCACCCTTGTGATTGATTACACTGGCCTGCCTGATGCCACAGGCACCTGCACAGTGTAGCCTAAACACAGCAGCCAGGTCAGTCGTTTGAAGTCTGAAATCATGTCCCTGCTCTGCTTAGCACCTTCTGATGGTTCCTTTTTCCTCATTTCACTCCTGCTAAAACTTCTGCTTGATTTGCCCCTAACCATTTCCTTCTGTTCTCACACTGCTCACTCTGCTCCAGCTTAACTGGCCTTGCTATTCTTGAAAAAGCTAGGCATACTCATGCCTCAGGGCCTTTGCACCTGTTCTTCCCCCAAATATCTGGCTCCCTTCCTCACCCATCCCTCATCTTGCCTTCAAGTGTTTGCTCAAGTATCACCTTCTCAGCAGACCCACCCTGATCACCCTATTTAAAATTGTAAACCACTCCCCAACAGTCCTATTCCCCCTTACCCTGGTCTGTTTTTTTCCATAGCACTTATCACCTTTTAACATGATGAAAAGATGTATTTATATGTATGGTATTCCACCCTACCACCATACACACACACACACAAACACACATGTACACACACAAACACACATGTACACACACACACGCACACACACCATAGCCATCAGCGCAAGAACTGTGTCTGTGTTGTTTAATGATGAGTAATACCTGACATGTACTAAATTCTCATTACATATTTTCTGCATGAATGAATGTCCCCAGAATTTGCAGTACTTGAGGGTAGGGATGGTGGCTCTCTTGTTCGTTGTTATTACCCTGGTTAGAACAGCTTAGAACAGCACCCGACACAGTGTCAGGACTTCAGAAATATTGGTAAATGAAAGTGACCACGTTTTTAAAAGCGATCTACACTTCTTGCTTTGACCTTGGTAAAGACCTGATACACCTAGATCAGATAGGTTCTGCTGCCTGCAAGAGCTCAGAGTTCTAGTTGTTACTCAATAAGCATTAGACCAGCTAAATTAGGGCCTGTAGAAACATACAAAATAACTAAAAGATGTGGCGCCTTGGAAGGCAGCAGACATCTGTTCCATTTCCCCAAAGTTATGGAGCCAAAAATAAAACAACAACAAGATTGTAAATAAAGTGACTGGTTCCAGCCCACATCTGAAAGATGGTGGGAAAGATCAAGTTGTGAGGAAAAAAAAGGAGATGTCAGAGAGACAGATAAATGGGACCTCAGGGGAACAGGTATTTCGTAATCACATCGCCTAGGAGTCTGCTCAGGATTTATCACATCTGGCTTTAGGGGAGAAAGAGAAATACTTTGTGTTCTCTGAACCAGATTTGAATTTCTGTTTTCAGGATAACAAAGCACCTCTCCCCTTCTTGAATGTCTTTCAGGAGAACCTCAGGGAGAAATTCACTGAGTCGAATTATCACCAGAGGGGAAGAACACTGGGGTTATGTCAGGCTTCTCTCCTGGCTCTGCAGTTCTGCGGTCCTCACATGTTTGAAGAGGTGGGACAGTCACACTGACATTTACTGAGTGCTATATGCCTAGCCCACAACAACCCAGTGAGTAAAGAACTGTAATCCTCATTTTCCTGGTTGAGGAGACAGAGTTGCAGAGGTTAAGTCACTTGCCCAAAGACCACAAGCTTGTAAGTGGTTGGATTGTGGAATACATTCAGGCAGCAGGATGGATTCCTACCTCCCAAACACTTAATCACTAAACTATATGGAAAGGACCCTAGAGGTTACCTCACCCAACCTCCTAGTCCACACCGTGGAAAAAGAGAGGCAATTGGATTCATCATTCAAACTCAGACTGGATGGTTTTTAAAGGTAGCTAGAAACATTAAGTGTGTGGAAATGTTATGGGCTAAATTGTGTCCTCCCAAAATCCATACGTTGAAGCCTCAACCCCCAGTACCTCAAAATGTGATCTTATTCAGAAATAGGGTCGTTATAGATGTAATTAGTTAAGATGAGATCACACTGGGGTAGAGTGGACCCCTAATCCAAATTGCTGGTGTCCTTATTTAAAAAAAAGGAAATTTGGACACAGAAGAAATGCCATGTGAAGATGAAAACAAAAATCAGGGCGATACATCTACAAGCCAAGGAACCCCAAAGATTGCCAGCAAACCACTAGAAGCTAGGAGAGAGGCATGAACAGATTTTCCTTCATGGCCCTCAGATGGAACCAACCCTGAGGATACCATGATCTTGGACTTCCAGCCTCCAGAACTGTGAGACAATACATTTCTGTTTAAGCCACCCAGTTTGTGGTAGTTTGTTACAAAAGCCTTAGGAAACAATACCAAATGAGTTCTAAATATCCTAAGTGTGTGAATTGTGGAGCTGCTATTTTGGCCACACAACATTCATTTATCTTCCTGGTAACCATCCTCCTATTTCCCTCTGAAGACCCATCGTTTCTTCCATCTCTCATTCTCAGCCTGTTATTTGGTGAAATAGTTGAATTCCAGGAGTCCATCATGACCCGGGTACAAGCCACAGTGATAGGCTCAAAAACTGCTTTGGGACCAGTGCCACGAAATTTCCATGGTGAGTGCCAGAAGAGAGCCTTGTTCTCCTTTGCCAGGCAAGAACCAGGACACCTGTACTCTGGAACTGCTGCCTTTGCATGCAACATGTGAGCGACACCAAAGCTACCGAGGGCAGAGCAGAGAGGAGGAGAAGCAGAAACCTCACAATATCATTTGAGCCCTGAATCCTGCCATGCCTAAAACCAGATCTCCCACTGGACTTTTCAGATGTCAGCCAAAAAATTTCCTTTTGTGTTTAAGTCCATTTGACATGGATTTTCTGTCACTTGCAAGCAAAAGACTCCTCACTGAATTACTTCAGTAAGTTATGATCCATCTGTACAGCTGAATTTTATGCATGAGGTAGATATATTTGTATTCAAAAACCATGAACTAAGAAATGGAAAAAATAGATAGCAAAACAATGTAATACTCAATTTTTATAATTCTATGTATACATATATCTATACTATGTATATATGTATATGTATATATATGTATATATACTATGTATATATATCTATATACATAAATCTATATAATATAGGTTTTTTTTAGAATAAAAGGAAAAATATCCACAAAACATTAACGATGCTTATCTCAAGGTGGGAGAATTTGGAATGATCTTAATTTTCCTCTGCTTCTTTGGGGTTTTTTGAAATTTTTTTTAAATTTAAAAGAAACTCAAAGTTCTAATCATTTCTCTGACCCTTTCTCCTTTGAATAGAGAATGGGGAGCCTGTTGCATCCTTCAAATCTGAGTACCACAAGCAATATTAGTCCTCCAGTATTCAACTTGATAACTGATATTGATAGCCTGACCATCTATTGGGGGTAGGGGGTAACATCCGTTTTAATAAACCCCGAGATAACAGGACAGAAAAAATAGAGATTCTTGTAGGCTATTATACAAAATTATAACTTTAGAGGATGGTTTTAACCTTTTCAAACATTTCACTTTGTTCTAATAAAATTGATAGTTATAGGAACAGTGATGAGTGAGGCTCTCATAAATTGTTATAATATGGTCCTATTTTCTGTAAAGTTAACTGAAAGATAGGCTTGTGGTTACACCCTAGAAAGGAATTAGAAAAGAAAAGCCAACTTTCAGGATTGTAGAGTCTGCCAAAACAATGTACTGTAAATTAAGGGTGGGAGAATGCATTTGGCTCAGTTCAGAATCCACTCACCCTTTGTCTTCAATGAAAACTGAACTCAGACCTTTGATATCTGAGTTCCATTTACTCTTGGCAAAGTTCAGTTCTCTGGTTGAAAAAAAAAAAAAAAAAGAAAAGAAAAAACGCTTAAGGAGGCCCAGAGGGTTTCTTGGACATCAGATGTTCTCGCACAAGCAACATATTGATGAGCTAAGTGTAAATGAATCAGAAACATACAGAGTAAGGGACTTTAAACACACACACACCCTCCCATGCTATACAGAAAAAGGGGGGGGGGGCATATGGAGGCACTATGTTTGTCTCTTCCTTTAAGGAGTATTTCTTTTTACCATATTTTATCCCTTTCTCTCCCTCAAAGTCTTTGAGGGACCTTTGTAAAATGTAGCAAAGGAAAGAGAACCTATCCACTGTTTCTGATGGTGACTTATCATCCCTTCCTGGCTATGCCTTGAAATCTGGGCTTTCTAGAGAGGTAGCATGGCCTAGAGGTCAAGGTCAAGAGGCAAGTTCTGGCCCTGGCTCTGCCACTAAAAAGGCATGTGACTTTAGACCTGGCAGATCACCCACTTCTCTGGTTTCCTAAGAGTTTGAATTTGACCAGCCCCTTCCAGACCTGCTGTGCATTTGATCAAGTCTTAGTCAGAGGACTTAAAAGTTGGCAGCCTGGTAGATGTTTTCTGTGGCCCTCACTGTATTCTTTTTTCATAACAGCTTTCTGAGTATATTTCTCATACCATACAATGCACCTATTTAAAGTATGCAATTCAATGGTTTTTAGTATATTCACAGAGTTGTGCAACCATCACCACAATCAATTTTAGAACATTTCATCACCCTAAAAAGAAGCCTACACCCTTTAGCTACCACTTTCCATTTCCCTTCATCCTCCCTACTTGAGGAAACCACGAATCTACTTTCTGTCTCTATAGATTCGCCTCTCCTGAGCGTGTCATATAAATGGAATCTTACAATATACAGTCTTTTGTGACTGGTCTCTTTCACTTAGCATAATGTTTTCAAGGTTTATCCATGGTGTAGAACTTGATTCCTTTTTATTGCAATATAATGCAATAATGGAATATAATAATATTTCACATCATGTTTATCCATTCATTCATTTGGGTTGTTTCCATTTTGGGGTTATTGTGAACAATGCCACTATGAACATTCATGTACAAGGATTTTTGTAGACATACGTTTTCATTTCTCTTGATTATAAACCAATGCATGGAAATGTTGAGTCATATGGTCACTCTGTTTAACCTTTTGAGGAACTGCTGAACTGTTTTCTGAAGTGGCTACCCCTTTTATATTTCCAACAGCAGTGTATGAGGATTTCAGTGTCTACATATCTTCATCAACACTTACTATTATTTTTCTTCTTGATTCTAGTCGTCTTAGTGAATATGAAATGGTATCTTACATGATTTTGATCTGCATTTCCCTGGTAGCTAACGATGTTGAGCTTCTGTTCATATGTTCTTTAGCCATTTGTATATCTTCACTGGAGAAATATCTATTCAGATTCTTTGCCCACTTTTAAGTTGAATTTTTAAATTATTATTATTGAGTTGTAAGCATTCTTTATTCTAGATGCAAGTCTCTCATCAGATATATGATTTGGAAATATTTTCTCCCATTCTGTGGATCATGGTATTTTTTAAATTCTAAATAGATAACAACATTTAAAGAGGAAATTTTCGCTACTTAAAAATTCATATCCTCAACTTCTTTTGGAAAATCAGAATGTTGGTTTATAAACATTGGTCCTTCCTCCTATGCAGCAATAAGCAGCACGAATGGAGCAGGGGCTACTCCTTTGACATGAGACAGGGAGCCCTCCATTTGTCCATGGAGTCCTTTCTATTTTACCTGCAAGGCCCTTGTACACATCCCAGGTGGTGATTCCTTCTCCTAGAGAATTTGCTAAAACAGGGACTGAATTTCAACTCCACTGAAATTGCCCTTGCAATTGAGTTAAATCGCTTACTTCTTGCTGGAATGTTTTCACCTTTGGCACTTAAACACCGAATCCCCCGAACTTAGCACAGAACAGCAAGTCTTCCACTCCTCTGTTTTGCAATTTGGATTTGTAAAGCATGGGGCAGCTCACTAGGGCTTGGCAAAGCCTCCAGAGTTTTGGCAGCCCTGTTGGTACTGATGTCATGAGTGTCCCTTGCCATAATGCATCTTCATCACTAACTCAAATCAGCCAAACTCAAACAAACGAACTTGAAAAACAGAATAACAGGCTGCCTAGCTTCAAAACACTGCATAAAAATACCAGAAAAACAATTCCCTGCTTAAGACCATAGCCAAGAGTGAAAATCACAGTTTCTGATTGTTAACCATCCCTTTCCCCAATCATAATTTGCCTGCTAAATGCAGCTCCCTCTCAGAGTACAATTAGAATCTCTAAGAAGATATATTAGTAACTTAACCTAGTCATGCAACATTCTTTCCCCCTATTTCTCACTAATCTTTGTCTAACTCTTTATTCATCCATTCCTTCACGTACATATTTTTATCCTTACTATTCTTTTTTAAATAGCTTCATTGAGATATAATTCACAAACCCTATAATTCACCCATGTAAAGTGTACAAGGAAGTGTTTTTTCCCTATGTTCACAGCACCGTGTAACCATCAACACTTCCTAATTTCAGAACATTTTTATCACCTGAAAAAGAAACCTCTTATCTTTGAGCATCATTGCTCCAATTTTCCCCAGCCCTAGACAACCACTAATCTGTTTTCTGTCTCTGTAGAATTTGCCTCTTCTGAACATTTTATATAAATGAAATCATACAGTATGTCATTTTTGTGTCTGACTTCTTTCATTTAGCATAAGACTTTCAAGTTTCATCCATGCAATAGTACGTATCAGTGCTTCATTCCTTTTTATTGCAGAATAATGTTACCTTGTATGGATGTGCCACATTTTATTTATCCATTCAAATGGACATTTGGGACATACGAGGAACTCATGCATAGAGGTTTTTCCAAAGAAGACATACAAACAGCCAACAGATATGTGAAAAATTACTCAATATCACTAATCATCAGGAAAATACGAAACAAAACTACAATGAGATATCACCTAACACCTGTTATGATGGCCATTGTAAAAAAAAAAAAAAGAAAAAGATAACAAGTGTTGTCAAGGATGTGGAGAAAAGGAAACCCTTGTATCCTATTGATGGGAATGTAAATTGGTATAGTCATTATGAAAAATAGTGTGGAGTTTCCTCAAAAAATCAAAAATAGAGCTATCATATGATCCAGCAATCTCACTTCTGTGTATATACCCCAAAAAATAAAATCACAATCTCAAAAATATATCTGCACTCCCATGTTTATTTCAGCATTGTTCACAAGAGCCAAAATATGGAAACAACTTAAGTAGTGTTCATCGATAGGTGAATAAATCAAAAAGAAATGTGGTCTATATACACAATTACTCAGTCTTAAAAAAAAAAGAAGGAAATCCTCCAATTTGAGACATGGATGAACCTGAAGGACATTACATTAAGTGAAATAAGCCAGACACAGAAAGACAAATATCTCATGATCTCACTAATATGTAGAATCTGAAAAAAAAAAAAATGGTCGAATTCATAGTAACAGAGTAGAATGGTGGTTACCAGAGGCTGGTGGTTGGGGAGAAGAGAATATATTGATCAAAGGGTATCTTAGTTATAAGATAAGTAAGTTCTAGAGAACTGATGTACAATATGGTGAATACAGCTAATAATAATGTATTATGTAGTTGAAACTTGCTGAGAATATAGATCTCATGTGTTCTCATCACAAAAAATATATATGTATCTATAACTTTGGGAGGCGATAGATATGTTGGTTTGATTGTTTGTAATCATTTCACAATGTATACATATATCAAAACATCACACTGTATATCTTAAGTATATATAGTTTTTATTTGTCAAACATAAGTCAATTAATTAAATTTTTAATTAATATTTGGGTTGTTTCCACTGCAGGGCTATTATGAATGATGCTGGTGTGAAAATTCTTGTATGAGTTTTTGTACATGTATAAGGGTATAAGTTTTCCTTTCTCTTGGATGTTTGTCTAGGAGTGGATTGCTGGTCATTGTATGCTTAACATTTTAAGGAACTGCTAAGCTGTTTCCTAAAGTGGCTGCACCATTTTGTATGCCCACCAGTGATGAACAAGGTTGCAATACCTTCACATCCTTATCCATTCTTACTATTCTTGATTGATATGTTTGTCCTTCTTCCTCTGTCAACTCTTTCAGGATTTCACTGAAATTCCTAAAGACTTTTGCCCCTGGGGAAGTGAGATGGCACTTCATTATAGAGAAAACCTTTACTTAGCCTTTCTTTTCAGGGAAGCCACTGAAAAGCATTATACTTCAAATGTCCCTGTTGCTCTGGTAAATCAGATGTCTCCACAGTGCACCACAAGCCTGAGTCTCTAAGCTCCTAGTTGAGATATTTTAGATACAAACAAAAGAAAGAAATTCAATCACTTAAAGCCATAGATTTATTGAATTTTGGAACTGGAAGGAACCCTAAGGATCCCTCCACCAATGCTTTCATTTTTTTCAGTGAGGATGCTCAAACCAGGAGATTCACGTGAACGAGGCCACCCAGCTGGCTTACTGCAGAACAAGACTGGAACTCAGCTCTGCTGGTTCTCTATTATTGCTCTTGTCAGCTCAACCCGCAGTCACTCAGTCATCTGGGCAAACCCAGCTCAGCAAACACTGGGGCAGCAGTAATTTAAAGAGTAAGGGCTGCATCCATATACACACCAAGCAAAAATGAAGAATTAGGTGATTCCCTGGATAATTCCCACCACAAAACCCACTCAAGTAAAAGCTAGATCAAAGGTTGTGAATTGGGTACCTGAGGGCTGACCCTAGCCCACAGATATGTTAGCTTGTGCTATGTGGTGTTTTAAGTATTTTTAAAAAGATTGTTACCAACTCATAAAAATGAAGAGATTTCACCCCCCAAAAATCTACTAACATTAAGTGGTTCCCACTTAAATTTTGCAACAAGCAGGCTGGAGTTGAGCAACACCATCCAGTGCCCTCTCATCACACTACCTGCCCAGTTCCTGAAAGAATTTGAATTTAGGACTCTTTGTCTAGATAATTGAGACATACGTGAGGCATTGGTGCCTTTGCTGTAGTAGGAATACTCCCACTCTACATGGCCCTGGTTAAAGAGAGAAAGACAGACACCAGACAGAAAAATACCAATGGGGTACTGAGATCTTTGCAGCCTCGGGGGTGCTTATCAGGGGAGCAGATGATCAAAACAGGAAGACTGGAGTGCTGGGAGAAGTAGAGGAGGGGACGCTGTGGGGCCTCTGTGGGGCCTCCTTTTGGCCTCGGTTCAAAAAATAAGCAGCAGATGCTGCAAGGCTGCCGCGGATTTCAAAGAGGAAACAAGACGTGTGTTGCCTTAGAGCACAAGTCCCCACAGGAGAAAGTCTGGGAACAGCATGCCACCTTGTGAGCTGGAGCCCTTCACCTCCCCGGGTGGGAGGAGCTGGGCTTTGCTCGTTTCTGGAACGTGCCACGCTCTGCTGTGCAGCAGATCAGCTCTTCTAATCAACTGCAAATTGGTGACCAGGGAAAAGAATACCTGAGACCCTACAGAGGTTCCAAAGACCAAACAAAAGAATGCTAGGAAAGCCCTCTGCACTGTGTCTAGAGCTCAGAAGGAACCCGAGAAACATCAGTTCTGTTACTGCTAGTGAGCTCCCACAGTGCAGTCACAAAACCTGATATCTATACATCTCCGTTAACTCCTGACTGTCAAAACTAGGTCCTGGGAGACCATCCAGTTCACCAAACTTATGAGAAAATTAGTTTCCTCCTCCCTAAAATGAGGGGATGGCCCTGACCAGTGTGTGGTCCCATCAGTCTCAGGTTTTGTCAATGCCCCTATTGTGTAAAGCAAGGCACACCTGTAGACCCTGGGGTCGACTTGCCCATGGGGTGGCCTTACTGTTATGCTAGAGAGTCACCTTTTCTGACAGTTTTGGCTCACTGCTTAATAGTCAGAACTTAAGAGGCCCCCGGGTGAAGCTCAGAGACAAATGAGCTCGGAACACATGTGGGAGGGCAGGATTTACAACCTTTCCCTCTTCGCTGGAGTGGCCTGAGTACGTGAGGAGTGGGATGGACAGCTCTCTGGTTAGAGTACAGCACAGCTGTAAAAACAGCCCGTCCCCACGGCTTCCCCCAGCTCTTCGGCACAAAGAAGCCATGGAGTGACTTAAGGAAGAAAAAGCAAAGGAGGAACTGCTCTTAAATAGGAGAGAGAGTAAAACAAAAATTTCTATTGTATGACCTCACCACCCACCAGGTCTTCGTTTCTTTGAAGTTAGGTGGAATTGGAATCATGTGGGTGTTAAGTAATAGAAAATAAATGTGATAGATTAAAACGCTCTAAAGAAGATTTTGTTGTATGACATGATCACCTGTCAACTGCAAACAGGCTGTGAAAGTCTAAAAACCTTAAGCTGCTGTGCTGCTCTGGCCAACCCTCCACCTCATCCATACTCCTCCCTCTGGGCTCCAGCCTCACCTTCCAGTGCCTCAAAGGGAACTTCCCTCGTGCCTCAGGACCTTTGCATACTGTAAATGCCTTAAGGGGCTGCTGTTCCCTGGAACAGCGAGTGTGTTCCCAGGTGTGTGTGTGTTGGAGGTGGGTAGGGGGAAACTGGCATGGAGTTTAAAGAAAAGGGGGTCCAACAGATCTCTCGGAGATCACAAGCTGGAAGGAGAAAGGGCCTTAGGAGACCTGGTTCTGCCAATTGCTGAGCTGTGTGACCTCAGAGGTCACTGTCCCCACTGGACCAAAATCCCTTTGTCTGTAATATAGAAGACCAGATGTGATCCAAGCCCTGTTCCTGCTCTAGCATTTGGTGACTCTAATATCAAGTGACATTCCTCTCCTAGGCCAAGATACTCCTCTCCTAGTTCTGCACACTTGGCAGACAGACATATGTTCGTCAAAAGGCACATATAATTGCAGCACTGTTCATTGTAGCCCCAATAGGAAACTACCCAAATGTCTATAAACAGTAGAATGGATAAACTGTGGTATGTCCATACAACTGAATGGTATAAAGCCATGAGAATGAACAAACTACTGCCAGTGAATGAATCTCACAAACGGGACCCAGACACTTAAGAGCAGATGCTACATGAATCCACCTTCATAAAGTTCAAAACAGGAAAAACCTATTTGTGACGTAAGAAGTCAGGTTAGTGGTTACCTTAGCAGCAAAGTAGCGACTAAAGGAGGTGAAATGGGGCTTCCAGGGACCTGATGATGTTCTTTCTTGATCTAGGTTGTGGTTCATGGATGCGTTGACTGAAAATTCACAGAGCTGCACTGTTAAAACTCACGCATTCTCCTATAAGCATGTTATACTTCGATTAAAATTGACTTAAAGACACTTTTAGAATAAAATATAGGAGACTATCTCTAAGATCTTGGGGTAGGGAAATTTTTCTTAAATTAGACACAAAGATCAAAAATCCTTAAGAAATAATTGATTAATCAATTACCTAATTTTTTTTAATTAAGGAAGAAGCAGAAAGACAACAGCAGCGAACCTGCAAACAGCTTCAGTATAAGAAATAGCATCATGAATACGTAACGTCTATTTTGCCATGAACTGTGCCACAACCTTGGCAAATACTGCCCACTGAACCTTCATAACTACCCTGTGAGGTCAGCATTATTATCATCCCTATTTTGCCAGTGGGTAAGCTGAGGCTTAGAGTTAAACTGCTTGCCTACAGGTACTTGGCTAGGGAGCTGACTTCCAGGCTTCCCATTCCCTGCTCAGCCAAGGAGGTTTAGAGTTCAGCTCGCCAGATATCCGCGTTGTAGGGAGAGGGAGGTCACAGGTCACAGGTCCAGATTCCCATCCCAGTCCATTCCCAGCAGTGTTTTCAAAAAGAGCAGATGACCAGAGTAAGGATGCCAAGATGCCACTCCCCTGAGATCAGGAGCTGAGGTCCGCTCAGAACACTCTCCTCCTGAGGGGGCAGAGTAAATGTGAAGGGTAGGATATGGGGTTACAAGTTGAGAGGAGGAGGATGGCCTTCTCCCTTTCATTCCCTGTACCTGTTATCATCAGAGTGGTGATGGCCCTCACAGCTCCTCAAAAAGGATTCTCTGCTCCAGCTAGTCCTCTCCCTCCAGGTACTGCCCCAACCTGCCAGGTTCAGTCCAACCTCTGAACACAGTTTCACAGCTTCTCCCATCAGAAGACCCTTCCCCTCCTCTTTTATCTAATTCTGCGCTCGATCCAGGCCCAACCCAAGCCCTACCTATTCTCTGAAGTTGGCCCCTATTACTCAAGGCCAGCACTGCTCAATAGAACTTTCTGAAGAGTGAAAATATTCTTTTTGCTCTGTCCAGTATGGTGGCCAGTAGCCACATGTGACTCCAGAGCACCTCCTATGGCCAGTATGACTGAGAAACTGAGTTTTTTATTTAATTTTATTTTACATTTAAACAACCACACGTGGCTAGTGGCTACCATACTGGATAGTACAGCTCTGACTCCCTGTGCTGCCTTCATTTCCTTTTTCAAAGAACTGAGTACAAAGTTGACTTCTCTAAATATTTTATTTGCATAAGTCTTGCCTTTGGAACTAGACCATTAGCACAAGGAGGGAGTTAAAGGTAGGAAAAATCTACTTTTGTGGCCCTCCTGTTGGCACACAGTGCTGAGCACAGAGCAGACTGGTCACCCGCTAAAATCGGTTGTCACTCAGAACAGGCAGAGGGAGAATGCAAGGCCCGGTGCCCCCGGAACCACAAGATGCTCCACTCCAGAGGGGAGGTGCGGGGTGCAGTGCGAGTCCAGGGAAGAAGCTAACAGCCCCCCTGTTACAGAAGCAGCACCTAGTGTCCAGACAAAAGCAGCTTTCATCCCAGCCAAGTTCGTCTGCTCCTCTGAGGCCGCCTGCATTTTTTGGAATCGTCGTCTTGTACCTCAGAAGTGGCTCCCGCTCGGTCTGAGGCAGAGTGCAGGGATGATTACAATGCAGCAGGACAGCTGGCCGGAGGGTGCAGGAGTGCCCTTGGGTGCCAATTAGAGGCATTACCATAGCATTCCTCTGAAACATTCCTGGGAATGCCTCCTTCCCTTCTCCAAGCCTCAGAAACACCCTCCCTGAGACTTTTCTCACTGAAGTGCTGACTGAGCAGCTTGGGCCCAGTCCCCGTGGCCCAGCAGCCGCAGGTGTTTTCCCTGGGGACAGGCAGTGTGGAAGGGATCAGCAACAGACAGAAAGGAGAGGGCCGGTAAGTCCACTGAGACAGCAGGATGGAAGACATAAAGAGACCAAAGCCTACGAGAGGCTGTTCACTAGATCCTGTGTCCTGAAGCCTAGGCACCCCCACGGGTCAAACAGGGATTTTGAAGCAGATGAAGGCTGAACTGCAAGATGAAGATGGGAGTGAAAGGGAGAGGATTTGGGAAGGTTGGACATTGTAGTCTACATGCTGGGCGAACTGGGAAGTCCTTGTGTGGAGTTTGAAAGGCCTCACTACTTCCTTTAGGGGGAAGTGGGAGGTGAGGGGTGGACGGAAGTGGAGATACTTGCCACCACCCAGGATGCCCAAGCTGCCGCTCAAAGATGCCTTGAGCTGGCTCCCAGGCACAGGGGAAGAGCAGGAAAGCACCTGGGTTCTGGGGTGCCTTACAGATGCTCACCCTGGGGGGCCATCAGGCCTCACCTAGTCCAGGAGAAGGAAGTATCTGGGGTCTCTGTGCTGTGGTCTGCAATCTGTAGTAGACTCCAGCACCCCCACCATGTCCCACCTGCCCTCCCTGTCCAGAGAGAGGAGCATCAAAAGGTGAAAAGGACTGCTACAAAAGGCACTAAGCTATTTAAGGCCCTGTCAGGAAGAAGACAGCCTTCTCCCTCTTCTCTGAGTTCTGCTTTCTCTCCCCTTGACCTTCAGAGACAGGCTGTGCAAGGTGAGGTGCCCGGTCACTGCCTTCACCCCCTCACTTCCCCTCTCTCCTCACTGACTCTCTTTCACCCACTGCGTCCCTCCGCAGATCTCCCAGCTGCCAAACTGAACAGACACTGCTGAGGCCTCATCTAACTTGGCCTCTGAGATGACCCCTCCCTCCTTCATGAACTGCTCTTCCCCTGGGCCTCCTTTTTTTTTTCCCAACTAATTTATTTTAAGGGGAGGTGATTAGGTTACTTATTTATTTATTTATTTTAAATTGGATCAGTTTATTTTTTTTACATTTTTTAATTGAATTATAGTCAGTTTACAATGTTGTGCATTTATTTATTTTTAATGGAGGTACTGGGGATTGAACCGAGGACCTCATGCATGCTAAGCATGCACTCTCCCACTGAGCTACTCTCCCACTGAGCTATACCCTCCCCCCGCCCTACATCTTCTTGATACAGTGTTCTCCTTACTTTCCCCAGACCCCTGGCTCTCCTTTCCTTTTCCCACCTCTATAGGTGTCAGGGCTCCTTCTCCCTCACCCTGCACTGCCCCCGGGCACTGGCCTTGCACTGCCCCAAGGTGCTCGCCCTGAACCAACTTACTTCCACTGTCATGTCTTCAGCTACCATATCTGTATCTCCAGACCAAACCTAATTTTCTGAGTACTGAGTCCTTATTCCTAACTCTCAATTCAACAGTATTGCCCGAATATTCTATAGGCACTTGAAACTCCACATGTTCAAAATTAAAATTCTCTTCTCTTCTTTCCTTGAAAATTGCTCCACTTGTTGTATTTACAAATATTCAGTACCATTCTATTCATTAATAAAAAGCCAGAACCTAGTGAGATGCATTCTTTGCATGTATCTCCCTTCCTCCTGTTGACAGTATATGGATTTACAATCAGGCAAGACCCTGCCCACCCTCACCCTACGACCCAGCCCATGTTATCTTCTCCAGGTGATAAAACTTGCACTTCATTCTACTGCTCCTGGATATGAAACAGTTGGGAAATCAGAATTATTAAATTTTGTAAGTTTTTTTTTCTCACAGCAAGAAGTACTACATAAAGCAGGCTTCAGTAATCGCCTCACCTTTGGAAGGGGAATTTCTTTCTGGGAAAACTTGTGAAATAAGCCTTTAGGTTGGCTCCTTATGTTGAGAAAACCTTTAAGGTATGTCAAAATCACAAATAAAACTTCGACTCTTTATGCCCAAAACAAACTCATCAAGCCACTGGAAAATGAGAGGTTCAAACTAGATCAGAGGTTTTCAATGAGACTCCTCTAACACAATGGTCAATCACAACCCATTTGTAATGTGTGTTGCAAGTAATTTCTTGCTAATAATTGTCTAAGTATCGTGTTTATTGTAGTGAACATCTGTTGGTTTTGACCATTCAGCTTCCATTTTCCAAGTTTTCTTTTTGGGGAGGAGGGGTTGGTGGTAATTTATTTTATTTATTTATTTTTAGTGGAGGTACTGGGGATTGAACCCAGGACCTCATGCGTGCTAAGCATGCGCTCTACCACTTGAGCTATACCCTCCCCCACCCTATTCTCCAAGTTTCTGATAACAGCTCCTCAATTTTCCTTTAGGGCATATCCTACACCCACTCTTAGTCTATGTGGTTCAGATGAGATGGATCCCACCTCCATCCCCTATTCCCCCTGCAGTGGAGAGAGAGGGAGGGGCAATACCTTTCCAGCCAATCAGCCTAACCCATTGACCTGAACCCAGTGACTGATTCAGGGACAGAGGGCAGTGCTTCCAAGTCAACCCAATGAGTCTTAATCCTGGGATTTATGCTAGAACTACAGCATTGAGAAAATAAAGCTCTCTTTTCAGAGGGTGCTAAGCTTTGAGAAGACAAACCTAAGGCTGCCAGCAGCCATTTATCACTCATGAAGAGATTCTGTCTGGAAATGTCACTGCAAAGTAAAGCAGAACCTAGAGATGGATAAATAGTCTAACTCCTGATGAAACCACGTGTGCCTCTGGATCCAGCCATGACTAAAGCACCTGCCCTTGCATATTTGTACATTATGCAAGTCAGTGCATTCTATCTTTTGCTTAAGTCAGTTTTGGTCAGGGTATCATTGCTTATGAGAATCCTGAGCTTGCATTTTTGGAAAAAAGAATTGAATGAAAAGAAATGAACTGAAATCAAGGGTACCCTTAGAAAAACACCTCTCTTGCTTGCATTCTGAAATGCCTTCTGGAGTGAGAGAGAATGAGGTGGAGAAAGAGCCAACACAGGCAAAGGCATCTGACCCAGAGTTTAGGCGTCGCTTGAAGCAATGGAACAAAAACCTGAGTCTATGGAATAAATGTGTTCTGTTCATGACCACCATTCATCAGTGGGTCTTCAGAAGAGAAAGGGTGAAAACCTCTTTACTGTTTTATTTCTTAAGTTCTTTCAAGAGTGTGTAAATGACTCTCACCATCAAAGTACATTTCCGTCTGTAAGCGGACCTCAGAGATATTTTGGGTTCAGTTCCACACTACCACAATAAAGCTAAAATCGCAATAAACCAAGTTGCAAATTTTTGGGTTATCTAGTGCATATAAAAGTTATGTTTGCACTCGACTGTAGTCTATCAAGTGTGCAATAGTATTATATCTAAAAAAAACAATGCATGTACCTTAATTAATAAATACTTCATTACTAATAAATGCTAAGCATCATCTGCATAAAATCCAGCTTCCTTATATTCAATGCGGGATAGCTACAGATTTTCAATTCGTGAAAAATGCAGCATCTGAGAAACACGATAAAGTGAAACGCAATAAAACGAGGTGAAGCTTTTTGGATTTCCCAAAACACTCCCTGCTTCAAGTCACAGACACATTTGCACTTATACAACCCTAAGCACCCAAAAGCACTTCTGATACCACTTTACAGCTGGAGAAACTGAATCTGAGAAAGGTGAAGCAAGTTGACTTGCCCAAACCCAGAGCAAGAGAAACTCAGATATGCAAATCCCAACTGGCTGCCTTTCCTCCTCCTGTGAGGGCAAAAATGAGATCATAAATAGGAAAGCACTTTGGAAAGAAGGAAACTCTATCGATGCCAGATGTATTATTACAAAGCCAAACCTAAGTACAGAATGACCTTGTTATCACCCCTGGAGCAGGGATGCTTGCAGATCAGGCCTGCTTAATCTCCTGGTACCCTGGGGAGAGCATCTGGGGCTTTCTCCAGCAGGGTTAAGTCTTGCATGTTCCTGACATCACTTTCTCCCGAGGGAGTCCATCAGAAAGAAAAGAGTGACATCCTCTTCATTCCTTAAAAAACATCGCCCTCAAATTATGCCCAAGTGAGGCCAATCCAAATGTCAGAAGGTAACAGTGTAGATGCCAAGAGTCAAAATTTATAGACACAGTTGACATGTGTGATGGTTTATTTGGGGAAATGGATACGTCATGTGCAAGATATATGGCACCAGATAAAATATCCTGACAATATTACACACTAGGGGAAGTTGGTGGGGGTGCTCGAGCATATTATTTTGAAAGCATGCTGTTATGACATTTAAAAAATTCCAGAGTGAAGCCTGAGCAGATCCAGAGGTTACTGAGATGCGGGAACATACAGCTGTGTGGGACCATGAAGAATCACTCATTTTGCATTTTTCATTTTCTTCTCTCTCAAATCATGGAGTTTGGTGCGTTTTAAGCAAGTTTGGTTGAGGTGTCTTTAAAAGTGTGAGATAGGAGAGTAATAATAAAGACTCATTTTTTTAAATTTTGAAAATACACTAAAATTTAAAATGTGTTCAAAACTGCAAACTTTTTAACCTGAGAGCCCAGGGAATTGGAAACACTGCTTATTCTCTTGCCAGCTGGCCAACATAATTGGCTGCCATCCTTTGCCAGGGAGAGTTTTGAGATTTGTTTTTTTTTTACTTACATGAGGTCTTACAAAGTACAACCCTCATATAAAATGCAACTTCCTTATATTCAGATGGATTAAATGTTTCTAGAGGGCTTATTAAGTACAGGCTTTCACACATCTGCTATTTTAAACCTCACAACAGCCTAAAAGTTAAATAACACCACCCTCATTTTACAAAGAGGAGAAAATGGAGGATTTAAGTAACTTGCCCAAGGTTTTATAGGGAGGAGGATGTGGAGCCAGAACTCACAGGCAAAGCTTCTAAAGCCTCATAGCAGGATCACCTCAACCCAAAAGATGGAGGACATTCAGGTGTGCATCCCTTTACCCCTAGGCTTGTACCAGGTGCTGGGCTGGGCGTTAGGTCAATGAGGACAGGATGATGCCAGAACCAAGATTTTGGAGGGGCAGACAGGGGCACAAGATACAGGGTCCAAAGTTCCAGGCTGGGTGCATTGCTTCATTATCTGGGGATTCCCCTGGCAGCAAGTGATAAGGGATGGGAAGGGGAGGGGCTGTTCCTCCTCCCAACTGACTGTCTCACTTTCAAAGTGAGTTCAAAGCTCTGAGAGAGAACATCTGATTGGTTTACTAAACTACTATTAATTCTCACATGCAAAACTTTTGTGTCAGGCTACATTATAGGCCGTGGGCCAGCCTAGATAGACTAGCTGCTCTTAAGACATGTGTTCACCTGTGATCCAATCAGCTATGACTTTGGGGGTGGGGTGGGGAGGGGATGGTGTCTTATAATACAGAACCGCCTACCTATGCTTAAGGAAGAGCTTAAGATGCCTCCTTCAGCAAGAAACTGTAAGCGTAGGGTTGCCAAATAAGATACAGGGTGCACAGCTAGATTTAAATTTCAGATAAACATGAATAATTTTTAGTATAAGTGTGTCCCAAATGTTGCACAGGACTTGCAAATATTATTCATTGCTTACCTGGAATTTAACAGAGTACCTGTATTTTTGTCAGTTGAATCTGGCAACCCAATGTGCAGGAACCATTAGAAGGCATTGTGGATATGCTTCTAAAGCTTGGCCAGTTCCTCAAAAGAGAGAGGAAGTAAAAGTGTTAAGTCCATAGATGCAGAAAAGGGCATTCAAGTGAATTATAGAAATCAAAGATCCGGAGGCAGGTATCAGAGACTGTAAGTCCAGGACTCCAGAGAAGGAATCCACAGATGGCAGAAGTAGCATGAGGGTAGTCCTCGGTATACACCTGATACAGAAAACTGTCCTCAGCTGGCATCTTGGGCAGAATGTGGGAGGGGACACTGGAAGACAGGCAGGCGGGAGGGTTGTGCTTCTGGACGATCAGTTCATTCAAACAAAAGACCTAACCAGTGCCTATAGGAAGTGTCAGTAGATAGAGGGAGATGTGAGGAATATTGTCAGATCCAAGGACAACTTGGTTTACACGATCTAGGCAGTAGGCAAAACCCTAGCACGGAGAAATTTAAGCAAAAACCCGGCTGTTTCAATTAGGCAAATGTAACCGTGGGCTGCAGTTCAAGGAGCAAGTGAGTCTCTGAGACGTAGCCCCTGCCTGTGGGATAGTGGGCCCTAATGAGCACAACTAACTTGAAGTCCTACTTCTGCAGGCTAGAAAATCAGACTAACCATCTGCCAAGATAACAGTGGGCTCAGGAACTAAAAAAGGTTAGCGCTACTAGTAGGTGGGCAAGAGAGGGCTGAGCCTGGAGACTCTGACTGCTGTCATTTGTCCAGCTTTCCCTTTCTGGGGACGCTAGGGGTTCATACTAGGCTGGACTTCCCCGAGCTGGACCTGGGCATGGAGCTGAGAGTAAGATAGTCTGAGACCTGAATGATGGGGGAGCAAGAAGAGATACAAAATAAAGGGGCAGCTAAGCAGATCAGAGGAGATGGCAGGAGCAGCTGGGGAGACGAAGCCCAGAGAGACTCTCTGAGATAAATGTCCCCAGGGCACCTGCATCACACCTGTGGGCTGGCAGGTGGGAGTGAGGGTCACGGGCTGATTTGGATTTTGGTTTGGCTTTGATCTTTTGCACCACAATCCACACTTTATATACTAATCAGTATACAAATGACTGAAATTTAATTTCACAAACAAATGTTTACCATGACGGGGTAGCTTCTCTGCTGTTTTCTAATCTGTTTTATTTCATTTTTATGATTTAAAAAATGTGATTCATTGCATTGATTTCACAGCTCATTAATGGATCATAGCTCACAGTTTTAAAACATTGGCTTGACTGTATTTATATGCACCCTTTGGCTATTCATTTTTTCTGTCACTGGCCCTTGTCAATAACAATGCCAAGATCTTTTAGTAGGTGCTGGGTTTTGAGATGTCTCTCATTCCCCTATAAACCTTCTCTCTCATATAACCCTACTTCCCCCATGTAAGCTCCCCAAAAGGAGTGAAACTCTGAATCCAAGTGTCTATAACACGATGCTTCTAATTTGGTCTTATCTGATTGGACAATGAACAACTGACACAAAATGGATGATCATTTTGGAATTAGACCATTAAGATGACAGTTCGCTGGTGGGTGGTCTTTGAGACAGGTCTGTAACCTATGGTTGTACAGGTTGTGGACTACACAACTCTAGAGATTACCAACCACATAGACCATAGTGTAAATGGTGCCCCCTAGAGTCACTTGGTGTACAACCTATACATCTGTACATGACAACCCTGCTGGAGCTAAAAGTTAAATTTAGTTTCAGAGCTGAACTGACCATATTCCATCATGTCCATGTAAAACAAAGTGAAAAACATTTTTATGATATTACCAGCTGGAACTTATTTTAGGGAAAAAAAAATATCTTTGTATGAGAAAACACCTTGATAAGCTACTGGGGGAATCCTTCAATGACAAACATAAGTTGGTGCCAAGGCATCAGAGGAGGAGGGAAGCCACGCTGCTGGAGATCAAAGGGAAATATTTCTTTGTTTTTCTCCTAAAATGGAGACAGTTGAGCAAGCTGGGAGGCCACTGCCTGGAATGCCAACCTATAAACAGCAGTGAAACCTCATTAGTATAATAAAACTGCCACTGGAAGTGGGATGGAAATAGGAAATTTGAGGTTACCAAAACTTCTCTCAGATAGGAAAGGGTAAGCTTGTAACAGAAACTTTGATAAGCCCCATGGGTTTGGATGAGCCACCAAGAACATGATTGCACAAAAACAGACAACTGGTTTTAAAACAACTTTTTAGGAGGGCGAGTCAAGCGAAACACAATACTTTTATTTTCCTCGGTGAGCTGTGCATGTTTGGGGTCAGAACTGAATTACTCAGGGTAACAAAGCAAAGGTTGAATGTGATCTTCCTCTTTTGCTTCCCCCCGCCCCACGCACCCGATGCAAGGCATTGCCTCTCCTCCAAATACTGATTTGAAAAGACATCCAATTGTCAGTCTTCCCAGAGTGCCAAACTGTTAATCTGGCCATCGTATACAAGAGCTTTTGTCTGGTTCTCGGTACAAGTAAAGGGGAAAGAGAAAAACAGAAGGAGAGGGAAGAATGAAAACTAAGGCAGTAAGTTCAGACTATGTGAAGTAAAGGGGCAATGAAACTCTCCAGGAGTGGGTGGCTTAAGTGTGGTGATACCTGCTTAAGCGTGGTGATGCCATTTAAGGTTTACACTACCATGGTTGTAAGTGCTTCCCCACCAGTTTCTCAGCCCAGCTTCTCATGCTCAGAAAGAATTTGTGTGAACAAGAGGTGTGTGAGGTGTATGTGTGTGTGTAAGTCAGAAAAGGGTCTGAGTCTCATGTCTGGTCACTGAAACAGAACAGAGACCACTTGAGCTGAGGAACTCAAGAGGGAAAAGAATCCATAAGGACAGACTCTCCTTTGAGAATTCAGAGATATCTTGGAAAAAGCTTTGGATACACATAGGAAAAGTAACTGAGAGTTCATTCCAGTCTCACCTAGAACTCAAGGAGAAGGGAAACTCCAGCTAACATCTGAGTTAGATACAGAGGAGCAACAAAAGGCAGTCTTCAGAGAGAGAAAGGGTTAAGTAGACACAAAGACCATTTTGCTTCTTGTATCAATTAAGTAGGCTAAACTAGGGTAACAAGTACATGACATTTTATAATTGCTCTGAAACAATAGGAGCTTCTTTTTTTTTGCTTACTCAACAATCTGAAGGCAGCTCTTTTCCATGTGATGATTCAGAAACCCAGGCTCCTTCCAGCTTGTGGCTGCACTATTCTCCAGGGCCCCGGATCTCATCATTTTCTATATCCAGCCAGCAGAAAGGGAATGAAGCAAGGATGGGACATATAACCTTCTTGGCCTGGAAATGGCTTACATCACTTTCACTCACATTCTGTTGGCTAGAACTCACTCATAGCTGTGAATTGAGGTCTAGCTATACATTCAAGAAGAGGGAATGGATTTTTAGTAAACAGTTTCACTCTATCACAGTCTGACCTTCCAGACACTAACTGTCCATTTGCACCCTTCTTCATAAAGAGCCTACACACATGGCCTCCTCAAGGAAGACCACCCAGAGCTCCATTACTCACAACATTCACCTCAAAGTCTGGGATTCTTGAGGATGCAGCGTGTTCTCAATCAGGTCTGTATGTGGTTCCTCACAGTCCAAGGAGTTATTAACTAAAAGACCAGTTATCTGACCCTCTAACACATATCCACCATAACATGGTAGAATAGGACTTGATAACTGCAATAAGACTTCAGTTCAGAAAAAGGAAGAAGGGGAGAAAATAGAGACCTTGGGTAAGAGCATGATGGAACCTTGTTAGGTGGACAGTATGAAGACCCTCTGCCTTGTAAAGGGGATAAGTTCCCTGCTTAGTCCTTTGATCTGCTCTTTGGACAGAATTCATTGTCTATTTTCCTCTAGTGCCCCTTACTCCACCCTCTTGATATCCTTCCTTGCCCACTATTTTTTTTTGGCCACTTCCAAGTGCCCTCACTGAAGACTCTGCAATGTCCACAGTCCACTTTCTGCTCATGCAAATTTAGGACAAAAGGATAAGCCCTTGACCCATCGAAAATTATTTCATCCAGGTTTGTGACTTCTTCAGTAATACAACATTCTCAAAAACAAATTGGTAACTTTCTCCTTTATTTGCTTCTAGTAAATTCCAAGTGCTTATAACCACACCCAGAATTCTTTCCTGGACATGATTCTGAAACCTAATATGTGTATTTCCTTGTCTCCATAGCTTTCTCTCAACTTAATGGCAACTACCTTGAGGCCATCTGAACAATGAACTTGAGTGGAAAGGCTACACCCTTAATCTGATCTTTGCTGCAGGGGTTGAGCTGCTATATTTAACTGAGAATTCTTAATGGGCTTTTGTCCTTTCTATGTCCAGGGTTTTAATTTTTTTCTTCCAATCTGATTTCTTACAGTTTGAGACCCACGATCAGTAGGCTTTTTCAATTTGGAGTCCTTCAGTCCCTTCTATTGCTACTCATAAATGGTGAGTTATTGCCAGGGCTCATATTCTTCTAGCAACGACTTTTTACAAGTAGGGAGGAACTCAACTCTAACATGGGCTAACATTCTGTCTCTTCCCAATGGCTTTCCCTAGAGCTACAGGTTCATCTTGGTCTTCATTCCAAATGACTGCTGGCAGCAGTTTAACAAATATTCTGCCGCTGCATAACACGGTCACCATTTTTGCAGCATCTTCTATTTTCCTGTTGCTCATTGCACAACTACTAAGTGAGTGTCACATAATTTAGGTGTTTCTTACTTAGCACGCCTTTTCTAACACCAATTGCTGTATTACTTAAGGTAAGCAGACTGCTGTTAAAAATAGACCTGAAATGTATAATGGTTTGAGCAAAATAGAAATTTATTTACTACTCACGTAGCAGTCTAAGGCAGTAGTTCCTGGCCATCGAGTGACTCCCCTCCACACGGTGATTAAGGAATCAGACTTGTCGACTGAAATTAATACGCAGCCTAAAAGTTGAGAGTTACGTTTTATTTGGTGGGAGGACTTGAGCTGGGATGACAGCCTCTCAGGTCGCTCTGAGGGACTGCTCCAAAGAGGTAGAGGAGGAGCTAGGATATATAGGAGCTTTACAACAAAGACCATGTAGTTGGAACAATAAAAGATTACTTGTTATCTAAAGAAAACCAGGCATCTCAAGTTAAAGAATTTAGTGCTTTTCTATGTATGGGAGGAAGCAAACATTTGGGCTCATTGAATTCATTCCTTTGACAAGCATTTATCTAGCTTTCTAGGGCCAGATATCTTTCTTATTCTGAGTCCTCTCAGAGGGCATCATTGTGAGTGGCTGCAGAGGCTGGCCTGCAGGCTTGTCTTCACTGGGGAGTGGCAGCAGCCACTGATGACTTGATGGTTTCAGCGTTCTTTGTTTACTGATGTGGTTTGCAGTATTTTTGTTCACAGACTCCTTTTTCCTGTGGCTATGCACTCCTAGAACTTCATCATCTGTGTCCTCTCAAAGTGAAGCAGCCTGGGACCTGGGATTCTCTACCAGAGTGCTTGTACCTGGACAAATGTCTCCTTGAGCAATAAAGATACAAGGAAACTATAAGAGACTAAAAATAACCACACGTATGTGCAGTTGGGGCAATTATGAGCAATGAGATACAAAAAGGCCATGAATATGAAAATGAATGTATGTATGTTCCTATATGACTGATGTATTGTGCTGTACACCAGAAATTGCACAACATTGTAAACTGATTATATTTCAATAAAAATATATTAAAAAAAAAAAAAAAAGGCTACAAACAAACTGCCATTTCTGAGGTCCCAGGAGCAAAATTAGGGTACTGGGCATGATCCCTGCACACGGCACCATCAAAGGGGTGGACAGGCCACCTAGGCTACGCATCCTGCACAACCCAACAGCCCTGTTATTACCACGTTTAAGGACCCATGCAGCTCCGCTCAGGGAGCAGACTAGGGTATTTGTTTCCTGCTTTCACCCTCTTGTGCTGCAGCACCATCTCCAGTAAAGCCTTGCCTGAAATTCTCAACTGGCCTCATCAATGTCTATTGATCTCTGGATCAGTAACAAAAGGGTAAAGCGAGTGTGAAGGGGCACACCTGCTTACTAAAGCTTTGACCCAGAAGTGGTCCACATAACTTCCACTTGTGTTGCGTTGGCTAGAACTCAGTCAGGTGGCCACACCCAATTATAAGGGAAGCTGGGAGATTGGCTGGGCAGCTATTTTTCCAGTAACAACTCTAAAGTTCCAGGGATCTTCAAACTATAGCCCACTGCTTGTTTTTTTTTTAAATAAAGTTTTATTGGAACACAGCCATACTCATTCATTTACGTATTATCTATGGCTGCTTTTGTACTCTTAACAGCAGAGTCAAGTAGCTGCAACAAAAACTGTATGGCCTACAATACCTACAGTGTCTCCCATCTGTCACCCTTATAGAAACATTCTACTGACCCCGTTTTATACTGTGGAGGCTAGAACTGGAGCAGCCACCTTACCACCACAAGGGGGAGTCTTGACCTGCTGGGGACGCCCCATGGCCACTGAAAATGAAGCCAATCAAACAGAAGGCAGAGCCTAGCGATGGAGAGGAACCAAGTCCTGATGACCTCATTCGAGCCACGGAGCCAGCCATCCCTGAAGCCAGTCTAGCCTTGGGATTTTTAGTTAGTTGATCCAATACATTTCCTATTTTACTTAAACCAATTTGAACTGAGTTTCTGTCTCGACAGAAAGGGCCCTGACTCATAACCTCTCCCACCCTAGAGGGGCAGACCCCTGGGAAGAGAGTGATGCTTATCTAATTGGTAAGAGCTGTGACAAGACTTCAGTCTGACTTAGCACACCGAAAGGGCAGACCTGAACTGTAGACAAGTGCCACTGAGGTGTAACCAACATGTGACACTTCTCCAATTTAAACCCTGCAAGCTGTTCAGACACTGGTCGCTGGGAGCTTCCTTTGAATATTTCATGTCTCTGTCCAAGTCGATCAAATTTCTCAAAGCAGGTGAGTGAAAGGCAAGGGTTCAGTAAGGCAGCTGCTTAATGATCCCGCAACCCTAGGAGACCTTGGATAAAACCTGGCCAAGAAACAAAGCAGAGATTTTTTTTCAGTCCGGCCTGTCCTGGAAAGGCCCTGTGTCATCTACACAATGAAACATAATAAGCGGCCTCTCTTCCAGGCCGAGCCCTCAGAGCTCTCTGCAGGTGCACTGGCAGAGCATGGAGGGGTTGGCAGAGGGCAGGTGGCTTTGTTCCCCCTGCTGCCTCCTCCAAAGAAGTTGCTCATTATAGAGTGAGGCAGTGGTGTTATGTAACGCTAACTTGGCCGGATTCCACCAGAGTATGAGGGAGAACAAAATATATAATGTCTTCAAGACACCACAGACTGAGTGATCATATATGGGACCCTTTAGACCTCAACAGGCGGGCAATGCATTGAAGTCAGAATAGGCCCTAGACTTCCTTTGAAGGCAAACACTTGTTATACGATAAGAGTCTTCTAGAGTAGAGTCAACAATAAAATCCTGTGTTTCTAATAATTCTTGGCCTTGGCCAAGCAATCTCCCTCTGTGGATCTCCAAGAGCTTTGCAAACATTGCTGTAAAATAACTTTACACACACACATACAACTATACTTATTGTTAAAAATCTCCTTTGCGAATAGGCAAAAACTAATTATATTATATGCACTCCCTTTTAATTAAACATGTCCTCCCATAACCACCATATCTCCTATGACAAGAATAAGAAATACAACACCCAGAAAATGGAAATGAGTCCAGCTACTTTTTAACCCTTTGTAAAAGTGTGGGGACACTGTGTAAAGAATGTGGTTTCTGAGCAGAAGTATGTAGGGCATAAATGCTGTAAACCACAGGAGCACAAAAACCCTGGAGGCTGTGAGAGTGTGGATGGTCATGTGTGTACCTGGCTGAGTTCAGTTTTACCTGTCTAGGTCCCTTAGGGTCAGTCTGTGAGGTCTCAGGTTTGGAGGCAGATCAGAGGAAGTTTCAGGGAAATAAACAATAGCCAGGCCAAAAAAGAAAGTTTAAATCATGGAGGAAAACACAAGGTTGAAACTAGAAATGTTGAGGTGAGGAGTGAGGTAAGTTCATTTGTAGAAAAATAAGCCAGGAACTGAGAAGGTCACATAAAAAGGTCAAGGGCAAGGTTAGTCAGGGTGAACAGTTCAGTAGGAAATACATAAATTGAGAGAAAGAGGAGAAAGAGATTTATTTTCAGAAATTAGCTCATGCCTTGGTAGGGGCTGGCAACTCGGAAATCCAGCTGGCTGGAAATTCAAGTAAGAGCTGGTGTTGCAGGCTGGTGTACCAAATCTGTGGGGCAGGCCAACAGGATTTCAACTCAGGCGAGATTTCTATAGTACAGTCTTGAGGCAGAATTCCTTGTTATCCAAGAAACCACAGTCTTTGCTCTTGTGACCTTCAACTGACTAGATGAGGGCCACCCACATTATGAAGGGTAATCTGCCTCACTTACAGTCAACTGATTGTAAATGTTAACCACATCTACAAAGCACCTTCACAGCAATACCTCAACTATTGTTTGACCAAACACCTGGGCACCATAGCCTAGTCAGTTGACACACAAAATTAACCATCATGTAGTTTTTAAAGGTACATGGCAGGACTAAGTTCTTTACATCATAAAGATCCAGGGCTAAACAACAAGGTCCTACTGTGAAGCACAGGGAACTATATTCAGTACCTTGTAATGGCCTATAAAAAAAAGAATCGGAAGAGGTCTATTTATCTATCTATACAGATATATAGATATATATCTGGAAAGGAATATATATATATTATATATATAAATGAATCAGAAATTAACAACACTGTAAATCAACTATACTTCAGTTTTTTAAAAAAGAAAAAGAATCAATTTAAGATTGAATGTGCTGATCTGTCAAGTATTTTTAGCCTCTGCCCTTCTTTAAAGTAATAAAAATAATTACCTAAAAACAGAAAAGAAAAAAAAAAGGATTCAGAGCTAGGAAAGACTCTATCTATAGATGAGGAATCTAAGAACCAGAGAATGGTGAAGAGTGACCCCAGGGTCAGAAGGAGAGGCTAGGATTTACGTCTCCTGAACCCCAGTACAATGCTTTTTCTCAAACTCTGGAGCTGGGCATCTTATGCCCAGGGCCAACTCCCACACAGTATCTTTTTTTGATCAAACTTGGTTGGGTGTAAAAGCAGACATGTGCCTTTAAATTTGTGCCAGCTAGATCATATTCTAATCATCCAAATATCTTATTTCTTCAATAACTTCAAGAGGAAGTTAGGGATAGCAGAAGGCTAAGGACAACAACAAAATGTAAGAGTTTCCAAGAGTCTGGAAAACATATGTGGACTTGGAGTCCTGCCCTTATGGGTTTTAATTCTGAGTCAACTACATCTAAGCAGTATTTGCTTTGGGAATTCTCATTTGCACCCATGTTCATCTATTTGCAAAAACGAGTTGCTTCAACATGGGCCTGCATACCAAGACAGAGTTGTTCACTTCTCCCTGTGTTAGGGCTAAAATAAAAAAAATCAGCTTATTTCTGACTTTTGTGAATGGACTAACAGTGCTTGCTGTGTGGAACCATCTGGCCCAGGCAGAGCATGGACTGTTTGCATCAAACCCTGCCTGGCAACCCTCTGAGGGCAGAACTCTCCTAGGACTGGGGTACCTCCAGGAAGTGCTTAGAGCAACAACAACAACAACAAAAAAAATTGGCAAAAATAATCCACAAGAGCATCATGAATACAAAAACTCTTCCCACAACAGAATAATCACCAGACAAGCCAAGTACTTTTCTGTGGGAACCAGGGTGTACTTGAAGAAATCACCCAGAGACCAAGGCAGAGAGAAACGATCTGTTACCATTCTCCTAATTTGGCCTGTTTTTATTTCTCTAAAATCACAGTTTGCCGTGTGTGGGTGTTACCATGCCGTTCTCCTCACTAGCAGAAATGACAACCATGAAAACCTCCACACTGCGTTTGAGCAAGTATTTGTCAATCAGAGTGGTATAGTTTGAATACAATAGTAGCTAATTCAGTGCCAAGAAATGTTCTGAGTATTTCACGTGAACCAACTCACTGAAACCTCGCCACAGCCCTATGAGGTAGGTACCATTATGATTTTCATCTTTTAAGTGGGAAGATGAAATAAAGAGAGGTTAAGTCAGAGAAATATTAAATTTCCCAAACAAGTGCCATTGTTCATCAATTCTGAGACAAGTTTTGTCATATTTTAACATCACTGAAATTAGGATATGCCTTACAATTGATGGCACATTAGCATTGTGTCATAATTTAGTTGGCAGCTCTTTTCCTTTCTTAGGGATGCTGAAAATAATGATGTGTATTACAGTCAATGGCATCTTCAATGTGATAAGATACGGAAAGTGGGAGAGCCAGGGGAGGGTCCAGGCAGTTTGGCTCCGGAATCTGAGTTCTCAGGCCTTGCAGAGAGATTTCTGCTGCCCCAGTGAGAGGATAGAGGGGGAAATATGCTTTGATGTCAACCGGGAGTTCAGAAAGTGCTGGGAATAGGATTTCCAAGAAGACCACACCATTTACCTAGTTCTTAAATTGATCATTAAAAACACAACTTTACTTAGTTGGTTGTGAAATGGGGGGGGGGGAGCCAAGGCAGTCTAAGCCAGGTTCTCAGTCTCTTTCATTTTTTTAATCCTCAGTGCTTTTTGATAAACACAAATCTCATACCGGTTCCCTCCCTCTGACACCCCCCAGGAATTCTGATATGCTGACCCGGCCGTCACCCCACTCAGAGTGAGAGTCTTTGGCCTGAAGATTATCTAAAAATGTTCCTGTTCTGTGTACAATCACACATGGGATTTGATCCACCTTTCTCCTTCCCTGTCTTCTCGAGCGCAGCAATACTCACTCAGCACTAATCGTATAATTTTTAAAAAGAGCAAAGCTGTCAAAGCATGTGAGGGAAACTTATGTTGGTGTGTGTGTATGTGCTCTGTGTGTGTGTGTGTGTGTGTGTGTGTGTGCTGTTTGAATCTTTTGTTGGCTTTTTGTTTTGTTTTAGATTTTGGGTTGTTGGGGAGGAACTCTCTATTTTTAAAAAAATGAATATTCATAATATAAACCAATTTATTGTTCCTGGTTTTTCTATCAACAACACATTGATGTGTTGCCCAGGCAACTGGAGGGAGTTTCTGGAGAATTAATTACCTCATTCCAAACCAAGGGGTCACTAAAAACTCTCTTTTCAACTCTGTTTTCATGGGAAACAAAGGCCATTCCTTGTAGCTCACCTGAGTCTCTCTTGAGTCTGAAACCCGAGCCTTTACTCATTCCTGGGATTTCGCACTTCCTGCTGCAAACCATATGTTAGGTTATAAGGGGAAAACCCTATAGTTACAGTTGAAGAGAGAGGGGGAGAAAGGGTGAGGTCACAAATCCCTGCAGGAGGCAATCACAGCTCTAACCCAAAGCTGCTAGAAAAACATGTTTCAATAAATTAGATAGATTGTTGTCACAGCCCTTCAACTTCAGCATTCAGCTCTTTATGGCTGGAAGTGTCTTTCCCTCTACTCCGTGTCCTAAGTGGGCTCTTTCTCGACATCTGCAAAAGCTAGTGGCTAGCCTGCCCTGGCCTGTAATCTGCCTGGATTTTGTTCCTGCACCTGGAAATTTATTTTAATTAGACACATTTTTATTCCTCTCCTTGCTTTAGTGAAGGCACTGTATTTACAGAGGACCTGGGGGGAAGAGGGGTGCCCAGAGTCACTAAGCCAGATGGAGGCCTGTTAGGGGGCATCCATGGTGCCGAGGACTCCCCTAGGATTCCAGAAAAAGATGCCTAAGTGATCCGGATGACAGCACCACAGGAGAATTTGCCCACCCAAAGGTACAAGGATGAGAATATCCTCATGGACTTGCCCCACTGTCGGAAGGAAGACTGGTGTGCCTATCTGAGCCAAAAGAAATCCATTCACCAGAAGTGAGAACATAGTCATTGTCCTGTAAGTGGAGGACAACAGAGAGCAGGAGTGTTTCTTTACAAATGACTGGCAGAGAACTGACTCACGTCGAGGTGGTGGAGGAGAAAGGGACCAGGATTTGAAGTCTAGCAGAAACCTCGCCCTGCCACTTGCTAGCTGGGTGATCTGCAGTGAATTATCTGAGCTCTCAGAACCTCTGTTTCCTCCTCTATTCTATGAGGATTACAATACAAAATAGAATTCTTATGAGACTTCAATGATACCCCATATTCCACAGGCACTGAATAAAATGCTCTGCCCCTGTGCAATGATCACGGGAGCTTTATAACTTCATGTCTCCACAGGAGGTGATTGAGGCAGCACCTTTGTTCATGAGGCAGCATCTCTCCAAGAGAGCAGTTATTTATTCCAAGATAGTGCTTATTCCACTTCTCTTAACAAGAGACCAGGAATGTGGGCACTTCTGGCCTTACAGGAACTGTGCTGTTGTGGCTTCTTTGTGAATTTATTTCCATAATAAGCACATTTTAGAAACCACTTCATCTATTGCTGCTTCCATTAATCCTTTCTTTGGCTCATAAGCCTTTTAAATGCCTCTGTGGCCTGATTTGGGAGCCACACCTCCTCTGTGAAGCCCTCTCTGGTTGTCCAGCACTCAATCTGCCGTCCCTTCTCAGAACTCCTGCAATGCTTCTAATCGGCACCATATGGCTGGGCTGGGAATGCTCCTCCAGCTCCGTGGAGCCGTGGTCATCTCTCTTGATTGCTGTTAAGTCCCACGACTAGTGCTGCCAGATAAAATACAGGATGCCCAGTTAAATATGAATTTCAGAGAAACAACAAATACCTTCCTAGGATAAGTATGTCCCATGTATTGCATCCTGTGTGTTCATTTGCTATGTCCGGCAACAAGAAGGCCAGGCTTCTGCATTTATCACTGCACTCAGTGTGGAAGTGACTGTTCTGGGCCAGGCAATAAATAATTGCTGGTCACAACAACAACAATAATGATAGCTAATGTTTATCGAGCATCAAGCACCTCTATTTGCCAGATACCACACTAGTTAATTTTACATAGCCCATGTTAAGGAGAGGGCACATATACGTAAACATGTTGTTGAAACACAAGTTGGAATATGACTTTTTTTAATGGCAAATACAGCTTGAGGATTGACGGGAGGTCCTCTAGGCCTTGTAGCCCAGCTCTGTCATTTACTGTCCCTGTGACTTTGGCTATTTTCCTACTCTCTCTTTATTCTCCTCATCTGTAAAAGGACTTTTCCCCCCTGGAGCTTTTAATTGAGATAATATACTAAAGGTAAGTGAGATAATAGACTAAGGACAAAAGCACATAGTAAGTTCTCAGAAACTGTCGAAGACATCTTGGCGGTGGAGATGGTGTCACTCTTGTTGGAGGGGGAAGCTCTTTGACCTGAATGATCAATAGAACCCTCGATGACAGGTAAATTTGACAAGTCAGGGGTGATTCCCAGGACAGCAGGAAAGTGGGAAGCAATTTTAGGAAATGTCAAATATCTTATTTGCCAGAAGTCAGCAACCCTGCTGCTTCAGTTTGCATGGGATTAATTAAAATTTTTCTTTATCATCAAAAGTGCTCTGTTAATCTAAATAAACCTGAAGTCCTCATAGCTAAAAAATGTGCTATCTTGGCTAGACCAATTTATAAGTCTAGGGATGCAAATTGAACATTCAGTTATGAATTAAAAAAGGAAACACCAGGTACAGTTCTACACTTGATTTCTAAGCTTATCACAATGAAATAACACTCACCAAGGCCCTGAGATATTAATGGACTATAAATCTATCAGCTGACAATAGATTGTAGTCTTTTGCTAATGAACCTTGAGAATTGTCTCCCAAATATCCTTTCGCCCCTTCTTTTCTACAGGAAAAACTAAGGTAGAGAAGACGGGCCCAGCACTGGGAGCTTTTGCAGGATCTAGGCTTCCGCTGAGGTTTCTGCCTGGAGCTGGGGCTGTGGGAATGAAACCAGAGAGGGTGCCAGATGGTAGAGTGTGGGAAGTCTCGGGCTGGAAAGGGATGGCCAAGATAAACAAGCGACTGGAGGTCTGAAAAATGAATGGATAAACATCCAGACCAAAGTCAACAGTGCTGGAGAATCCAAGCTGGTCTCCGCAGCCAGCAAGGTTTTGACACATGAATTCAGTCTCAAGTCCTTGAAAGAACTTTTGTGCATCTGATTCTTCAGCATCCTTGCCTTGGGGTGTGGAGGGGGCGGGGAGATCACACAGTTCCTGCAGCAATGCAGGAATTGTAGATTTTCATCAGCATGACTTTCTGTAAGTTTTCTGCTTAAATGTTGGTAGATGACTGGATATTGGTTGATATTAAAGAAGTAATATTAATTTTTAAAGTATAATAATGGTATGGTGTTTATGTTTTTAAAACCACATCCTGAATCTTTACAGATGAAATGATACGATGTGGATTTGTTTCAAAATTATCTAGGGGTAGAGCATGGGGATTAGCCATAAACTGATAATTGTTTAAACTTGGAGAGCATTATTTTCATCTCTCTACTTTTATATAGGATCCTTGAAATTTTCCATAACACAGAGGTTTGAATAAAAGTTGTCACAGACATATTTATTTTGTGTCATAAAAAAAATCCAAACTAAGATCTAATAGAATATGTAACTTTTTTTTTTTTAAATCATAAAGGGCATTAGTTTCAGGTGTACACAGAACAAAATCATGTGGTACACTGGCAAAATTAAGCCATTTGGAGATTATGGAATAAACATCTTCTATATCGGACTATTTCATGGCAGAATGCCTACACCTTCCTGTAAATTCACAGATCACACATACCGTTGGAATTCTCACTTTCCCAAATAACTGGATTGTGTATACCTAATCTGGAGGAAAAGTAAATTCAAGGAGTAGGATTTATGATGTGGATCTACATCATAAATGATGCTTCAGACCAGTGGTTAGTCCTTAGTTGGCTGGTGACCTGTTTGCCATTCAGGCAGGTCTTGACACAGACTGGGGCAAAAAGAGGAAACACATACTTGAAAGTAGGATGTCTAACACACTGACCGAAAAGTCCCTGCTGGAAATCTCTGACTCAACTCATTTCCTCCCAGCCTTCTGGTACGATGGCCTTTTTTTTTTTTTTTTGGTTTGTTTATTTGGTTTGTCTTTTCAATCTCTGATAAATTTGAATTATAATCACTCTATGATGTGTGTTATGGAAAAAAAAGACAAAAAAGCAAACTGTTTAGAATCCTTGTTTAAACTGGAAGAACTGATTTTGCTTTGAAAGTAATACATGATCATTTCCTGACCAGCAAAAGACCCCAAATCCTGTGTGACCAGAGTTAGCATTTAAGCAACTGCAATGCCTCGAGTTTATTTGCTGTCCTTGGGGGCTGGGTAGAGATGCCCTGCTATTTCTCTAGAGTATGGCTGCACAGTCATGGACTGTGTTAACTTACTTAGTTTGCAAACGTCGTTAGAAAACCAGCGCATGTCATGTCATATTGTTTTTAATGCAGTAAAGAGTCAGATGATCCTACCCAGCTCCCACCCGCGGGAGGGCCGAGCGCAGGCCTGCCTGCTCCTCTTCGAGTCCAAATCAATTACGCTCTAATCAGGACTGTTTCCGGAACTGGTCGGATGGAGGTTCAGAATGAAAAGGAAAAATTGCTATTTCTCTCCAGATCCTGTTTGCATCAGCAGACTCCATCTGAGACACATCCTGTTTGACCTCGGGCGTAACGGGGGAGGGGAACTGCTCTGTTTGACTTTTGACGGTCTCTGATTCGGGGCCTCCACTTTATTTTTTGTGGTTGGGTTTTTTTTTTTTTTTTTCCTAATTTTATTTTTATTTATTTATTTTTTATTTTTTTAAAGGAAAATCTTGAATTAGTACAAAAAAACTCAATCATCATCCTCAGCCCAGGAGGATATACAGTTTCTGGGTGATTCCTGCTTCTCAAATAGTGGTCCGTGGTACATCAGAATCCCCAGGCTGCTTGTTTAAAATTCAGCTTTCCAGCCCTACCTCGAGACACAGTCTACAAGATGCTAGTCTAACAAATCACCCAGCTGATTCTGAAGTGCATTCAAGTTCAACAACTTGCGTCAGGATAAGAGCCACTCAAACCCAGATCCCTAATCTCAGGGCACTGACTCCAGTGAGACCACACTCCCCTACTTTTGCTGTAATGCTGGGGAATTGTTTTGAATTTGGGGTACCTAAAAAGGAACTGCCAAAAGAGATGTCTTCACTCATGGGTCAGGAAGACTTAAGGACATCACATCTACACACTCCCGGGGAGTGATCAGTGAGAACTGGAGGGACAGCTAGAAGGCAGACCCTAACCGTGTTTTCACCAAGCCATGTCAAAAAGAGAATAATAAGGGTAAAGTTAAATTTATTCACATTATTTTGTGATTATGTTAGCCCTGTCTTTCTGGAGATGTTAAAATATCTGTCTCAGACTCTTTGGGCTACTATCACAAAATACTACAGACTGGATGGCTTATAAACAACAGAAATTTATTGCTCACAGTTCTGGCGGCTGGTAAGTCCAAGATCGAGGTGCCAGCATGGCTGGTTTCTGGGGAGAGCTCCCTTCCTGATTCATACCCTGCACCTTCTCGCTCTATCCTCACATGGTGAAAGGAGCTAGGTACCACAATAAAGATGTAAAAAAAAAAAAATAAGAAAAGAAAGAAAGAAAGGAGCTAGGGATCTCGAGCCTTTTATAAGGCTCTGATCGCATTCTTGAGGGTTCTACTCTCATCACCCAAGCACCTCCCAGAGGCACCATCACCTCTTGGGGTGAAGGTATCAACATACGAATTTTAGGGAGACACATTCAGACCATAGAAATATCTTTTCTCTTAGAGATTTATTTTGCATTTATTCACTGATTTTTGAAATAGTTAATACTGGATGCCCCTTGCACAAAGTTCAAAATGTACAAAAGCCCCCAGTATTGATTATGCAGACTATCTCCCTCCTACCCCAGAGCTCTGGTTCCCAAACCCAGAAGCAGCCACTGTTACTGATTTCTTATTCTTCAAGAAATGTTCTATGCATATACAAGCAGATACATTAATAGAAACTCATTTTTAATACACCAGGTAGCATTCTGCATCTTGATTTTTTTTTGCATCTTGATTTTTTTTTTTTAACTAAATAACAGATTGTAGAGATGCTTCCAGGTCAATGCATTTGGGGGAGTATTTTTTTAATTAAATGAGAGTGATGCTGTTTTGTGGTTGAACATTTTTAAAATGCCCTAAAGACTACACACACACACACACACAGCAGCCTCATATTGGAGACCCAAGAAAGTTTAAACCTTTTTTCTAGTCCATGAAATCTGAAAGCTGAAGCCATTGGCATGATACTAAAAAATGTAATATATATAATTCTAATATAATAATATTATAACATTGTATAATAAATATGTAGGGATGATTTATAAAACTATTAAACAATAATAATAAGCATTTCAGAATCAAATAGTTCTAGGCTTAAATCCTGCTTCTGTCATTTTCTAAGCTCTAAGAACCTAGATATGTTACTAATGTCTCTGAGCCAGTTTCCTCATTTAACAAAACTGAGGGTAGATGGGAAAGTAAACCTCTTCCCTGAAGGTGTGGGGATTGAATAAATAATGAACAGAAATCACCTGGAGCCTTGAATCTGAGGATTGTCGGTATATGGGACATGGCTACTGAGAGTTGGCAACAGACAAGTACTGCAGAGGCCACGTAAGTAAAAGCTGGAAGTGTGCACTGACTTTGGCAGTTAGAAGATCGATGAAGATTCAGGCAGAGCTCATCAGAGTGCTGTGGACAAAAATCTGAGCTGGCAGGAGGGGAGTGGTGGCTGGTGGGGAGAGGAGGAGGTTGGTGGTGAGTACATGCATCATTGCTAAAATTGGGTGCTATGTGGTCCAGTGTCGTTGCAGGCAGGGTCCTGCCCAAAAAAATACTCTCTGACAAATAAAAAGAAAACTCAACCCTCTGGTCCTTTATCTGCATTTCCTGAATGCTTAGAAGGGAAAAACAGTGTAGAATGGTATCTCTTTCCTTTTATTCCCCCCACCCAAATCCTATCTGTAAACAGGAAGAATTGGAGTGGGTCTCTTCTGCACCTCCACTGGGAACTGATAAAAAAAAAAAAAATTGGATAAATGCTATGGAAATGTCTTAAAAAGTGGCATATAACATCTTGAAAAGTGAGACATTGTAAGTTTTTTTTAGACAATGGTGACTGAACTGATGCATCATGTTCTACAGTTACTTGCTTTTCTGGTTGGGTTTTTCATGGAGAATTTCAAACATATACTAAAGTAAAAAGACATAATGAACCCTGTGATCATCTTTAACAATGATCAACTCATGGCCAATTTCCCTGCACAATCCCTGCACCTCTCCTCAATATTATCTGAAGCAAGTACTAGAAACCATATCATTTCAACTCTAAGCATTTCAGGATGTGCCTCTGAAAACTAAAGATTCTTTTTAAAATACAACTGCAATACCACTACCACCCCTAAAACATTAACTATAATCCCTTAACAGCATTAAAAATCCAACAAGTGTTCCAATTTCCAAGGGTGTGACGAATGTCTATGTTCTTTTAACAGATTATTTGAATCAGGATCCAGATAAGATCCACACATTGCAATGGCCTTAAAAAAAAAAAATCAATAGGATCTCCTTTCATTTCTCTTTTTTCCCCCTTGCAACTTATTTATTGAAGAAACATCTTTCTTTCCTTCAGTTTCCTTCAGTCTGGATTTTGCTGATTGCTTCCGTGTGACATAGTTAACATAGACCTTTCATGCCTTCCTGACCCCTGTATTTCCTAAAAATTGAAAATTACATCTGAAGGCTTGATCAGATTCAGGTTCGATTTTTTTTAAAGATGATTTTATGGTATTTGTTTTCATCAGAAGGGACTTAATGCCTAGTTTTCTCTTTTTTGTGCTGTTAACAGCCACTGATGTTCAATGCCAAGCCTTACTATTTTTGGTTCTCCCATCTCTTTTGATCACTGTCATTTGGTAAGCTGTTGTTTCTGGGAAAGGTTGAGTCCCAAGTTAAGGTCTCCTAGCTTTGGACGACTAACAATTTTCAGAGACCCATTACCCCAAAGTTATGCTTTTCCAGAATGATTTGTTTTTCAGTTTTATGAGATATAATTGACATGCAACATTGTATTCATTTAAGGTACAACTTAATGATTTGACATGTGTATATTTTGCAAAATGATCACAGGTGAAGGTTAACATCCATCACTTAGCAGAGTTACAATTTTTTTTCCTGTGATGAGAACTTTAAGATCTGCTCTCTTATCAACTTTCAAATACATATTACAGGATTGATAACTATACTTACCATGCTGTACATTACATCCCCAGAACTTATTTATCTTATGATTGGAAATTTGCCCCTTTTGACCACCTTTGCCCATTTCCCTCACCATACCTCCCTGCCTCTGGCAACCACCAATCTATATTTGTTTCTATGAGTTCAGCTTTTTTAGATTCCATGTGTAAGTGAGATCATACAGTATTTATCTTTCTCACTTGGGCTTATTTTACTTAGCATAATGCTCTAAAGATCCATCCATGTTCTTATAAATGGCAGAATTTTCTTTTTTTATGACCAAGGATGTATATCTACATGCACACACACACACACACACACACACACACACACACACACACACACACGTATATATATCCCACATTTTTTTAGTCCATTCATTCATTGATGTACATTTAGGCTGTTTCTCTGTCTTGACTATTGTAAATAATGCTGCAATGAACATAAGGGTGCAAATACCTTTTCTAGACAGTGATTTCATTGCCTTCAGCTATGTACCTAGAAGTGGGATAGCTGGGTCATATGGTAGTTCTGTTTTTAATTTTTTGAGAAACCTCCATATTGTTTTCCATAGTGGCTGCACCAATTTACATTCCCACCAACAGCGCACAAGGATTCATTTATCTCCACATCTTCACCAACACTTGTTATGTCTGGTCTTTTTTATAACTGCCATTTTAACAGGTGTGAGGGGACATGGCTTTGTGGTTTTGATTTGCATTTCCCTAATAATGAGTGACGTTGAGCATCTTTTCATGTACCTCTTGGCTATTTGTATGTCTTCTTTGGGAAAATGTCTATTTAGTTCCTCTGCTCATTTTTCACTTAGTTTTTTTTTTTTTTTTTTTTTGCTCCTGAATTGCATGAGGACTTCATATATTTTGTGTATTAATCCCTTATCAGATATATGATTTGAAAATATTTTTTCTCCCATTTTGTAAGTTGCCTTTTCATTTTGTTGATGGTTACCTTTGTTGTGCAGAAGCTTTTTAATTTAAAGTAATCCCACTTGTTTATTTTTGCCTTTGTTGTCTTTGCTTTTGGTGTCAAATCCAAAAAAAAATAGTTGCCAAGACCAATGTCAAGGAGCTTACCACCTATATTTTCTTCTAAGAGTTTTTATGGTTTCAGATATTACATTCAAGTCTTTCATCCATTTAAGATTGGTCCTTAATCTGCATTTTTCTGAGCACCAAGAAAGGGAAAATAGCATAGCAAGCTATTTTTTAAGCCCCAGTTCTTTCTTATGGGGCTTTAAGCCTCTTCTTGTGTTTCTTTCATTAAAACTGCCCCTAACCTGCAATCTTCTCTAAAATCTGTCTGGCTTGCTAATATGCCTCTTCCTCTTTTTCCCTCCCCATCTGATTCTGTATGTAGAAAGCCCAGAGAACCATTCATCTGGCAATGACAGAGTCCTTCTCAAAGGGCAGAACAATTCACAGATACATAATCCTCTGGCTGTCAAGAGGGGGCAAAGGGTGCGAACTTTGCTGTGTAATAATATTTGCCCCTTCACAAATGAAAGAATGATGGATTAAAGCAGGATAAACTCCAGCTGGGATGCACAGACCTCTGGAGTGTGTCTAGTGGTGTACCTAAGCAAAACCTGGGCAAAACCCTGAGGTGCCATGAGAGGAATGTGTGCCATGACAGACGATGTGTGAGTTCAACACGAATTAGCTGATCACCTTGCTGGACCAGTGGGAGTGAGATCTGGGGACAAAGACAATTCTAGGGCTTCTCCAGTAACAGTGTTAAGGGAGCCAGTTACTATCGCTGCATAAAGAGCTAGCATTCTTGACCCTGGACCACATAGCAGGCCATGGCATGCTACCTTTCTTCCATTTCTGAGTAAACCATCTAAGGCCAAAAGTGCTGGGAGAGTGAAAAGTGCTGGCAGAATCCCAAGCATCATCCCCAGGTGAGCATGTGATGGGCAAACGAAGACAGGAGCCAAGGGGAAAGGGCCAGTTGCTCAGCTCTGCAAGCGTCCCAAGCTCCTTGGCATAGAAGCCTCTCACAGCCTCTCCTCACGGTCCCCTCCTCCAGGAAAATTAGAGCCCAGTTTAACAAACAGAAAGATGTTGGACTTGCCCTTGTGTTAAACTTGGTTACTTTCAAAATGATAATCTGGTTTACTTAAAGATGCAGGGCAAATTATTGGGTTCGTGTTTCCCCAACTCAAATGAAAGATGAGTATCAGTGTGAATAAATGATACACTTTCCTCATCTGGAAAGTGAAGATAATTCACTATAACCACTTCATAACATTGTTGTGAGCACATGGGTAAGGTACTTTGTATCATGCCAACCCCAAAGTATAGGTTCAATAAATAGTTTCTATTGTTGCTACTAAGGAGTTCTTGGAGAATCAGACTTCATGAGTGTGCAAGATTTTTTAAAATGAACTTTAAATTTTTGGAATAATTTTATATGAATGGAAAAGTTGCAAAGATAGCCTAGAGAATGCCCATATGCTCTGCATCGAGAGTTTTTTTTATGTTAACATTATATATTACTGCGGTACATTTGCCAAAACTAAGAACATTGGCACATTACTATTAACATTTCTACTATTATTAAACGCAACACTTTATTCAGATTTCACAGTTTCCTATTCCAGGATATAATCTAGGATATTATGTAGCATTTAAAAGAATGTTTTTAATTGACACAATAATCAACATTATTAATCAATCAATCAGTGACTCCATGGTCAAAACCTAAACGTGCCTCTCTAAAACAATTGAGAAGTTCAGTAAGTGGTGCTGGGAAAATTGGACAGCTACATGTAAAACATGAAGTTAGAACATTTTCTCACAACATATACAAAAATAAACTCAAAATGGATTAAAGACCTAAATGTAAGACAGGAAACCACAAAACTTCTAGAAGAAAACATAGGCAGAACACTCTATGACATAAATTGTGGCAATATTTTTTTGGATCTGTCTCCTAAAGCAAAGGAAATAAAAGCAAAAATAAACTAATAAGATCTAATTAGACTTAAAAGTTTTTGCACAGCAAAGGAAACCATCAACAAAATAATAAGACAACCTACTGAATGGAAGAAAATATTTGCTAATGCTATGACAGATAAGGGGTTAATATTCAAAATATATTAACAGTTCATATAACTCAACATCAAAAAACCAAACAACTCGATTAAGAAATGGACAGAAGACTTGAATAGACATTTTTGCAAAGAAGACATACAGATGGCCAACAGGCATATGGAAAGATGCTCTACATCATTACTCATCAGAGAAACGCAAAATAAAACCACAGTGAGGTATCACCTCACACCTGTCAGAACAGCTATCATAAGAAAAAAAAGCACAAACAACAAATGTTGGCAAGGATATGGAGAAAAGGGAATCCTCATACACTGGTGGTGGCGATGTAAATTGGTGCAGCCACTGTGGAAAACAGTATGGTGGTTTCTCAAAAAAACTAAAAATAGAACTACCATATGACCAAGGAATTCCACTCCTGGGTATATATCTGAAAAAAATGAAAGCACTAATCTGAAAAGATGCATGCACTCCAATGTTCATAGCAAATTATTTACAATAGCCAAGATATGGAAGCAATCTAAGTGACCATCAACAGATGAATTGATAAAGATGTGGTATGTATACAGATACACAATTAAATACTACTCAGCCATTAAAAACGAACAAAATTCTGTCATTAGCAACAACATGAATAGACTCGGAGGGTATTATGCTGAGTGAAGTCAGAGAGGGACAAGTACTGTATGATACTTATATATGGAACCTAAAAAATAAACTAGTGAATGTAACAAAAAGGAAACAGTCACAGATATAGAGAACAAACTAGTGGTTACCAGTGGGGAGAGGAAAGAGGGGAGGGGCAAGATAGAGGTAGGGGATTAAAAGGTACAAACTATTGGGTATAAAATAAGCTGCAAGGATATATTGTACAACACAAGGAACATAGCTAACATCTTATAATAACTATAAATGGAGTATATCACTATGTTGTACACCTGTATCTTATATGATATTGTACATTAACCATATCTCAATTTTAAAAAGTAAAAAATTTTAAAAATTAAAAATAAACAACTCTTGAGAAGTCTTGAAAACCATTTATCCTCTAAAGTAGTTTCTTTGTAAAATTATTGACTTATTAATTGGCCAAGTAAATCCTTTCACATGGTTAGTGAAATAGACAAAGGCAGGTTAGCATCTATCGGAATTATTACAATATTCAATTTATTCAAATGTGAAATTAGTAAGATTTTAGTGGGTACATAATCATGGCCTGAAAAGTGTCTGGAACTTAGTAGGTGTTCAAAAAGTGTGTGTTGCTAAGCTATTTGTAAAGAGGAACTCAGATCTCCTGACAGCTTGATTTGCTTACAGGCACAGTTAGGTATATTTTGCCTTGAGCTGAGTCTTGTTTTGAATAATCCCTTAGAGCATGATCTTACCTTTGCCCATAGAACCTGTTTGTACAAGACTGTACAGAATCTGAGCAAATAAGAATTACTGCTTGGCAAATCATGAACTTCTCTACCGCCTTTCTCTTAGCAAGGATTGTCCCTTGGTAGGGGATCAATTCCGATGTTGAAAATAGATGTTTCATGTTTATCTCCGAAGAAAAAAATATTCATGTGAGTGAATTCAATACCTTGGAAGTTAGTTGTGGTTTTTGCTGTTTTTAATTAACAGTACTCACCAGGGGTGATGAGAATCACCAGGATAGCTCTGGCAACGAGAAGGACAAAGATAATCATGTCCAGCCAGCCATGAGCTTCCTAGTATGGCCAGGTGGGCCTGCTGTCACCACACTGGGACCTCAAGGGTAAATTGTTACAAGATAGGTGTGGCAAGGGCATGGCTTCCTCCACCAGTGTTGACAAATGCAGCATTGCATCCAAGCCGTTCATTTAATCATTCTTTTATTCAACATAAAATACATATCGAATGACAGCTATAGACCAGCTACTAGATTTCTGCTACTGCAGGTGTGGCCCATGGAGCATCCATTTACTTCAGGTCTTGTTGGAAATGCAGAATTTTAAGGTCCATCCCAGTCCTCTGAATCATTTTAACAAGATCTGTAGGTGAGTCTCATGTGAGAAGCACTGGACCAGATGACAGGGGCAAGAGCCAGGATCCTGTCGGGAGACAAATGATGTATTTGTTGGGGGGACCATTCATAAAATCGCAGTCAGTTTCGGGACACCAGTAAAGAACAGTGAAGACCCTGGAACTAGTACTAGCAGAATGCTATTCCATCTCAGCAAGAGCTGTAGCTATAGGAGAGACCTGCTCAATGGAACCAATGGACTTTGTCAGAGGGAAGCAAAAATCACCAAACTGCCTTGGCAAGGAGCAAGCTAGGGAATAAATACCCCAGCGTTTCTCTTGTTCTCCTGCCAGTGCCTCCCAGCCCAATGCAAAGCCAGAGAGCAAGATAGCCCAGCTGGTATGGTCTGTAAAAGTCACGTGCCCTGGGCCAAGAGCACAGGGAGAGAAGGTGGGAAGTGTCTCTGGTGGGGCCAAACAAGGATATCCATCACTCCATGAAACACGGCTTCTGTTCTTAGTGAGTTTGGTCTCCAGGAGGCTTATGGGTGGGAGGTGATGATTACTTAAACAAAAAACTTATTTTCAAAGTGGCCTCGAATTTGATATTCTAGGATTCTCCTAGATCAATCACTACCAAGCTAACCATATTTCTGAGTAACTATTATATGAAAGGCACTCAACGAGATACTAAGAAAGAGATAGAAGTGTTAGATACAGCCTCTGCCTTTAAGAAGTTTGTGATTTTAGGTAATCAATGCTTCCCACATAAAACTTTGCAACGAGGCTCAATCAATCAACCAGAATCCAATGAAGCAGTATACGAAGCTGACACTCTGGAACGAGTCGGCTGGGTTTGAAGCTCAGTCTTGACGCTTAGTAGCTCTAGGGCTGTGGACTTGCTGCCTAACTTCTCAGTGTCTCCATTTCTTACTTTGTGAATTTGGGATGGTAAAAATAGTTACCTGGCTGAACAGGTTGTGATGGTGGTGGTGAGACTTAAATGAGTTAGTACGTGAAAAGTATTTTCAACGATACCTAGTTCATCATCAAACCTCTGTACACGAGTTATTGAAAGCTAAGAAATAACCCAAGAAATATCCCAAGTGGCAGAGGGTCTGAAAAAGCAGAGCATCAGGTCCATGATATAAAGGTGCCTTTCTAAATTTATGTATTTAAATAAGTCAATTATAGGAAAAAAACAATAAGTAAATAATCATACAGTGGGCACAAGGGTAAGGAAGTATTGAAACAAGTAAGTTTGAGAAACCCTGTCTCCCAGTTTCTTCTAGCTCCTGGATTCCATGCAGTGCCTTGTCTGAGTGTCCTTAGAGGATTAAAAGATTTTCTAAGGGGACAGCTTCCTACAAAGCTTTGTGGCTTAGAGAAAAATGAACTGTAAGTATAAAAGTAGGAGTGCTTTTAAGAAATTGAACTTGGTTTCTATTCAAAACTAGCCAGAGGAACTCAAAATACATTCGGGGTGCAGCTACTCTGGGTATCGAACGTGCCATGCAGCTGTCGGGATAGAAGTCACATACGTACTAAAGGCAGAAGTCAGCTCCTGAGATTTTTGTCTAGTTACTTCTTTGTCAGAATTTCCCAAATTACAGGCTCCTTTTGCTAGATCCAGCACTGGTTTTTCTTTGCTTTTTTGATGAACTTTTGACCTAAATTGTATTTCCAATCTCCAGTCATTTAGTGGAAGACCATTAGTGATTGGTTAAACACACACAAACACATACATTCATATATTACATTTCAGACCAATTGAATTACAGAAGGAACCAATTTGAAAAGTTATCAAATTAAAAACCCTAGCAGAGAGAGATGGGTTTTATTGTTAGCAGTTGTCATGACAACTTGATATACCAGAGAGTAATATGTGCTGAGTTCACCTCGTTGGAGACTCTGACAAGTTCAAAGCCAGGCTTGTGCCTCTAAATCTTGTTGCCACGGTAATGTAGCATAAGGCCAGAGTCCACTGAAATGAATACTTCTGACAGATCATGCTAGCAAGAGCTATCTGATTAAAAGGGATCTTTTTTTTAAAAAAAAGAAACAGTATTTTAATAAGAGCAAGAGCAGAATGCAAAGGCAGGATATTGAAATATGGGCAACAAAAAATCTAAAAGGAAAGCACCTGGTGGGTGCCAAGAAGTAACTAATGAAGGGTCTGTTTTATTAGCAAGGGGTTGGTGATGTGTGAAGGCTGCAGGCGGGAGTCCAGCCTGCCTGGCCATTTTGTAAATGAAATGATCCTGCCTCAGTTTGATTCCCTGGCTCAAGTTCAGCAGAATGATTTCACTGGACTGGTGGCCACCCCCTTCCCACTGCAGACTTTAATTTGACAGATTTTCTTCTTTGATGATACATTAAAGAAAATGGTTTCTGAGGGACTTTATAGGTCACACATATGTCCCAAGATGAGAAAGGAACCCACAAGAACCTCAACCCAGAGTAGAGGCCACCAAAATGCCACTGCCTTCAGCCACTAAAATGGCCTGTTGGATCTTCTCCTGTTTTGTGTTCTAGTGACTTGTTAGTTGATGATTTACAGGATAATAGTCTTAGAATCATGATCTTAGGAGATCCTCGTTTCCTAGCTTTAGATGCCAGTTAATCTTGGATTTGTTCACAATGAAACTGTGGTCCTTAGAATTTCTTACGCTTGGAGGATGGAGAAGAAGAAAGAGTCCTCAAGATCCTGATCATATTTCCCACAGGGATTTGACCCAGGTTCCACGTGAGCCAACTCTCCTTGACACTTCCAGGGATTCAAGGGGGATAATCAACAAGTGGGGACAGTGCAGATAAGAGGGTAAAAGGTGAACTCTAAAAGGAATTCAGAATCCCAGATCAGCAGTTCTAATTTAAATTCAGATCAGAGTATTATTTCATAAGCCAGTGAAAACGTGCTATGCTTATCCCATTCCGCACAAGTAGCTTCTACAGTGTAAACTGTAATGGAGAGGATATTGGCCTTAGAATCACTGACCAAAATCCAACTCCTGCCTCTGCAAATGTTTTGCTGTGTGACCTCAGCAAAGTGTTTAACAATTTTGGTCTGTTTCTTAAGCTATAAACCAAGGTGGATTATCCTAGCCTTCACCTGGAATGGTAGTTTTTAAATGTAAATCCAGATCACAGAGAGAATTGTTTAGAAATGCACATTCCCTGGGCCACATCCAAATCTCTACTGAGTCAAAATTTGTATTTTTAAAGAGCTCTGCACGTGATTCTGATTTGCATCTCCATTTAAGAATCACCAAAGAAGGGGAGGGTATAGCTCAGTGGTAGAGCATGTGCTTAGCATGCACGAGGTCCTGGGTTCAATCCCCCATACCTCCATTAATAAATAAATAAATAAACCTAATTACCTGTCCTCTCCCTCCCCCCAAAAAAGAACAACAGCAAGAATCACCAAAGATTATGTACAACTTGTAAACAGTATGAGTTATTATATGTGAATTGTCTTAAGCTTCTTCACCAATCAAAAAAGAGTCCTGATAAATTCAGCTTTTTTCCCCTCCAGTTTATGTGTTTAATATTTAAAACAGGGCAAAGAAATTAAGGACATAGGGAAGTTGGCATACATAAGGTAATTAGAGTTCTGTCTACCATTTGAAGTATTTGGAGATGTCCAAGCTCTAAATGAAAAGCTCTTTGAAGTAACTTTCTTTGTTCATGGTTTGCACTATTTCCCTCAGCCTTTATTGATCTGGACAGAATGATAATTGATGTTTACCTAATGCTTACTGGCACTATTCTGAGTGCTTTATAAGTGGTATATATGCTCTTACCCCCTTTAACACACATGCTGGGAAGAGATTAAGTAAGCTGCCCGAGGCCTCATGGGTAATAACAGGCAGAGGTGAGCTTTGAACTCAGGAACCCCACTCCAGAGCCCCACTCATAATCATGGTGCTATTCAAACACTTTGTAGGTCAAATATTTCCAAAGTAAATCGTTGAACTTTCTGAAATAAAACAAGTCTAAAAATAAAAGGTTTGCTAGGCCTAGATCATCATCTCTTAAAGTGTGCTCCTTAGACCTCCTACATCTGAATCACCTGAGGTGCTTATTAAAAATGCAGGATGTGGAGTAAAGGGAACCCTAGTACACTGCTGGTGGAATGCAAATTGGGGCAGCACTATGGAAACAGTATGGAGGTTCCTCAAAAAAACCAAAAATACAACGACCATATGATTCCACAATCCCATTCCTCGGTATATATCCAAAGAAAACAAAAACACTAATTCAAAAAGATACATGCACCCCAAAGTTCAAAGCAGTATTATTTACAATAGCCAAGATACGGAAGCAACCTGTGTCCATAGACAGATGACTGGATAAAGGAGATGTGATACATATAGACATATAAAGTGGAATGTCAATCAGCCATTAAAAAAGAATGAAATTCTGCTATTTGCAACAATGTGGATGGACCTAACGGCTATTGTGCTTAGTGAAATAAGTCAGACAGAGAAAGACAAATACTCTATGCTATCACTTACATGTGGAATCTAAAAAATTAAATGGATGAATATAACAAAACAGAAACAGACTTACAGATACAGAGAACAAACTAGTGGTTATGAGTGAGGAGAGGGAAGATAGGGTAGGGGATTAAAAGATAAAAACTACTTTGTATAAAATAAATAAGCAACAAAGATATATTGTACAGCATAGGAAAATACAGCCATTATTTTGTAATAAGTTTAAACGGAGTGTACTCTCTATAACGATATTGAATCACTATGTTGTACATCTGAAACTAATATAATATTGTAAATCAACTATACTTCAATTTTTTAAAAATGTAGTTTTCCAGGGACCACTCCCAGACCTATTACACTAGAATCTCAGGTATGAGTTGGGGCTGGGAACTGGCATTTAGAAAATACACTTTTCAGGTCATTCTTTTTCCCCTCCAGCTTCACTGAAGTATAATTGACAAATAAAAACTGTATATATTTAGGTTATACAATGTGATTCTTTTAAGGTAGACAGCAGTTCAATGTATATGTATACACGGTGAAATGATTACCACAATCAAATTAATTAACACACTCATCACCTCACCTTGTGTAGTTACGTTTTTGTGTGTGTGTGTGGTGAGAACAGGTAAGATCTACTCTCCTAGCAAGGGAGGTGATTCTCAAGCCCAGGAAAGTTTAAGAACCACTGGCCTGGATCACCATTTGTGGGTCACCATTGTTGGGGATGAGGGTGGGTGTAGAACATCTGGGAGCCACTGAACCGATGCTGTTTTCTTTAGAATCAGATGTTTGACGCTGCCTGGGGTGGAAGATGCAGTCTTGTGACTAATGGATGGTCCGCACAAGGCACGCTTCTGCCCAGGAACAACTGGTTGTTATCCATTCCAGAGGGAAGCCAGCAAGCTGACAGTATGAATTTGCCTTCAAGGCCCAGATCTCATTTCCCCTCAATGGGTTCCCACATGTTGTGAGCTGGGCTAGCACTGGCCTGGAACTTTGAAGTTTTCGTTTTCTATATCCAAATGCCAGGGAGGCTCTGTGTCAGTGCACACACTGTCTCAGACACAATGGCAGAGTCAGGGAGCGGTCTGTTTGGAATGTGGTCTGGCCCCACTAGGGCTTTAAATTGCTGGAACTTGCAGACTATCACAAGAGTTCATCCTGGTGTCTTTTTCAGATGGGCAAAGAAAAGGAGGCCAAGAGGCAAACCCAGAAGGGTTGGGGATTTGTAGATTGGAAGAAGTCCACAGTGATTCTTTAAGGAATTGAAAAAATTATCTGAGGTTTAGTGAGGTATAATTTTTATATGTAGTAAATTTCAGGTTTTTTGAGTGTACAGTTCAATGAGTTTTGGAAGCTATACTCAACATCATGCCACCAATGCCAGTTCTGAGTTTTGGCTAATGCATATAGTCAGGTAACCAATATCCAGTAAGATATAGAACATTTCCATCACCGCCGAAAGTTCCCTTGTAGTTCTTTGCAGCCAGCCCCACCCCCTTTCCCCTATCCTTTGACTACTGCTGATCTGATATGTGTCTGTATTCCAGAATATCGCAGAAATGGAATCTTACAATAAGCAGTCTTTTGTTGATGTATATGTCAGTATTTCTTCCCTATTTATTACTATGTAGCATTCCATGGTATGGGCTACCACAGTTTATTTATTAACTCACCAGATGATGGGCATTGGGATTATTTTCACTTTTTGGCAGGAACTGAGATTTAAATGAGCAGGAATTCAGCAAATACTTACCGACCATGCATGTAAGTAGACTCTGAAAAACGAAATAGTTTATGCCTACAGCCTCTGATAAAAAAGAAATCATAACACTGGAAATTCTAACAACACCTAAAGAAGAAGGAGCTTCATTTGTGGCCTAGGGAAACAACGAAGAAGGAAGGGAAGGCCATTCAATGGTGTTGGTGGCGTGCCTGGAAGAGCGTTGCATGCCCTCTGAAGGCCCTGAAATGATACTACCATGCTGAGACACATGAGGGCGCTCTAACCAACCAGCATTACAAACACTTTTTTTTTCCCGTCCTAACAAAGGTTGTTTGTTTTTTAATTTATTGGAATGCTTTGTTGAAAACCCTGGTGAATTCCCACTCCCACCCTTGGTCTCGTTGGCCACTCTCGGATGATAGAAAAGAATTTGGCATCAAGTGTGTTTGTCTCTGACTCGTCCTCGGGGGTTTATCGTACCCAGCCGCAGTTTTATCGTGAGGCTCCAGTCGGCTTCCTTACTTAAACTTCCAAGGAAAGGCTTCCAAAGAAACTCTAGGTTAGAATATCTCATAAATCACAGAGAACTCAGATTGTCCCTGAAGTTCTCTTTTTAAATTATTGTTGTTTTCAGGCTTTCCCGGAACCTAGCACACAAGTGTTAAAAAAAAAAAAAAAATTGCTGGCAACATTTTACAAAAGCTTGGGAGGCGCTTCTTTCACATGGCCAACAATTTGGCTGGTTGAGAGTTGCTTATTCTTGTCAGAGGGACCACTGCGACCCAAGGAGAAGAAAGCTGTCTTTACAGCAAAGCAGCAGGGAGAGAAGATGGGGTTACTGGTTTTGGCTTCTGAGTGGCTGTTCAAAACAAAAACTGGAAAAAAAAAAAAAAAAAAAAGAAAGAAAAAGAAAAAAGAAAAAAAGGTTCTGGATACATTTAAAATTTTTTTGAAAATCAATGACTCATTTGTTACCGAGGAACCAAATACAAAATAAAAGACACTTCATAAAAATTGCATTAGAATGCTCTGATGGGACTCTAAATGAATTCAGTGCTGGGGGTGTGTGATTTTCTTGCAAGGTCTGGGAATGCTTAGGGATGACACTCTTAGGGGAAGGGTTGAATTTCATCGTTTGCAAGGATGTCTCTGCAAGGACTTTCTACAATTAACAGAATAAAATGCTCACTTGAAGAAAGAAGTCTTTTACTCAGTCAAATCTATCCAATAAAATATGATGATTATTTCAAGCAGAGAATTATCTTTGGCTATTATATCCAAATTATATAATAGCATGGCCTTAAAACCAGGAAGGAGATACTAAAGAGATGATCCTAAGGACAGAGCATGAGTCTGGCCTGAATTCATGGATGCTTGACACCAGTCAGGAGGACCATCCCGGAGTGCTCTGTCTCCACATATGAGTAAAATCTCGAACCACTCAGCCAGACCTGGGCTGTTCACACAGGCCCACTGTAGACCTTCTCAGTCACCCACGTCAAAAGGCATTCTTCCGTTCTACATTTACCTTAAACCTGGGATTGAAAGCTCACTAGTTGTGTGCATGTGGTGGTTAAAAGGATGGACCAGTAACTCATAGCTGGCTACGTGATCTTAAGTATATTACTTTACCTCTCTAAGCCTCAATTTCTCCACTATAAAATAGAGATAGTATCTATTTCAGGTCTCCATAATAGTACCTATCTTAAGTTGTTGGAAAGATTAAATAAGAGAGTACATATAAAGTAATACAATCCAGTATCTGAAACATGGTAAGCCCTCAGTGAAGACTGACATATCATCACCACCATCATCATCATTATTTGTAGTTTGGCCCATCTCAGCTATGATCTGACCTCCCCATCCTGGTAATCCATCTTCAGACTACTGTGGGAAGAATCTTCCTAATCAACCAAGCCCTTAATCTCTTCTGTCCCTGCATCTCCCCCAGAGGTATGTCTTCCCCTCCCACCTAGGCTCACAAACAAAATGCACCCAATGCTAACAATGTGGTCCCATCACAATTAGAGTTGTGTTAAGAATACCAGGAATGTCAAATGGCCATCACTTTAGCTAACCATCAATTTGGGGTGGATTTACCTTAAAGGTGACACAAACTCCATTCTATTATAAATTTCCTAGACTGTTCATCCAGGACAGAAACGTGACTTCAAGAATGTATTCTGCACATCAACAATCATCTTACATATGAGATGCAGAAAGAGTACAATATGAGTAGAAATGTGTTCTGTTTATGGAGGGGAAATGCTATCTTAAGCATTTCAGTTATGTCCCCAGCAAGCAATAGAGTCAAGGGCCAAGCTGACAGCTATAACTCCAAGTTTTGCAAGAGAGAGAGAATACAGGAAAGGGAAATCCAAAGAGATGGCGACTAAAGTTTTACAACACTGTCTCTGGTGATAAAATTCTACAAAAGATGAATGAGGAGAAGCAGAGTGCCTCAAAATAAATCCATTAACACTTTCTTTGAGGAATGGGAGGGGGAGTTTCCTACAGGCAGTTCAGAATAACTTAGAGACAAGTTGTATTTGAAACAAGTTTTCTTGACTAGCTGGTGTAATGTTTAAGAGTGTAGATTCTGGGTCTGTCTAGCTGGGTGGAAATTCTTTCCCTGCCTCTTAATCTCTATAAACCTTGGTTTCCCTGTGTGTAAGATGGGCATAACACCATTGTTTACCTCATAGCATTGACATTAAAATTAAATACAGTAGTCCACACAACAAGCACAGTGCTGGCAATGAGAAAGGGATTAGGAGATGAAGGAGAAGAAAATAATAGAGTAAGATTAAGCAGAAGAGGGCTTTGTCCAGACTAACCATAAAAGACTACATATCAATAAACAAATTTATACTGTGTAGTGCAGGGAACTGTATTCAATATCTTGTAGTAACCTATAGTGAAAAAGAATATGAAAACGAATATATGTATGTATATGTATGACTGAAACATTATGCTGTACACCAGAAATTGACACATTGTAACTGACTATACTTCAATAATTTATTTTTTTTAAGTGAAAAAAAAAAAAGACTACGTGAACCCACAAGGGTGATTAACTCAACCCCATGCACCTGAGGTCTGAGGAAAGCAATAAGGTGAAGGAGTTTTAGCACATGGGCTTTGATGTTGTGCTTGTCCATTTAGCACCTTTTGGCTTATTTCCTCTTTTTCCACTGTGTCTAATTAAGTGGGTTTGCTGGATAGCCAAGTTCCAGAGAAAATAAGTAGCAAGCCAAAAGGAGCTGAAGCAATTATAAATATGCATAGAAGTAAATCCACAAACTAAAGGGATTTTAGAGTCTCTTTAGGTCAGCCTTCTGAGGTTGGAGAGAGTGGCCTGCTCAACTCACTGGCAGCCAAGGAGTAGCCAAGGCAGAACCAGACTCTGAAGGCATCTTGGGGTCCTCCTTAGCACATCAGACTGCAAGAGGAATAGGGATAATAATAATAATGTTACTTCAGTTCATATCGTACGTCCAACAAAAAATGAAAGAGAAACTTTTATGCAGGCGTCTTTTGAAGTTCAGCTCACAATAGGCCTTACACTTTAAATGGGTCACTCTCCATCACCATGGTGATGCTACCAAGTTTTCCCGGAATCATCAGCTGTTTTCTAAAGAGAGCACTCCCCAGAACTTGCAGCTCCACCAAACAGAGAAATTATTTCCCGGTAGAAAATACTTAGATCTTTAAGCAACTTAGTCAGCAATTGTTTTTCCTTCTCTACTTCTCAGGGAAACGGTCTGTAGAATACTCCTACATTTGCTCCTGATGTTATAAAGTTCTTTAAAATAAACTTCTTGATTCTACTCTTGGCAAAGCTCCTTCCCTGGGTGTGTGTGGTTTATATATTGAAAAACAGCCACCTTCCTGCCTTCTGTCTTTCTAAGTGAGCAGTAAGTATATAACAATTTAGAAAGCCTTATAACAGTATGGCTGCTCCTCAGAAAATTAAACAAGAATTACATATGATTCAGCATTTCCATTTCTGGGTATATATATCCAAAAGAACTGAAAGCAAGTTCTTGAAGAGATATTTGAACAGCCATGTTCATGGTAGTAGTATTCACAATAGCCAAAAGCTGGATGCACCCTAAGAGTCCATCAATGGATGAATGGATAAATAGAATGCAATATATATAATGGAATATTATTCAGTCTTTAAAAAGGAGGGATACATAGGCACACACAAAGGGAGAATGCCATGTGAACATGAAGGCAGAGGTCTGCAAGCCAAGGAATACCAAAGACTGCCAGCAAATCCCAGAAGCTGGGGGAGAGGCAGAGAACAGATTCTTCCTCAAAGCATTGTGAAGGAGCTAACCTGCCAACACCTTGATCTTGGACTTATAGTTCCCAGAACCGTGAGAAACTAGATTTCAATTGTTTAAGCCAATTAAAGGTAAAAAATAGAAATAAAAGCCTTGGAAGGAGCTTCACTAATACTACGATTTCCCTTTTCCTTGACTCTTTTGCCTCTTATCTCCTTTTGCTTTTTTTTTTTCAACTTCTCTCTGATTGGGACTTTACTTACTCCATGCATCAGGGTATATTGATATATGCTCAGGCTTTATTTTTATTTAATTTATGAACTTGTTTCCTTTCATTATGAAAGTAATACTTAGTAGTGTTTTAAAATCTCCTTTCACATAGCTCATAAAGGAAATAAAGTGAAAAGAGACCTCTCTCTTCAATCCCACCTGAGCAGAGCTTTACATCACCTCCCTGGATGTAATCTCTGTTGAAGTTAGGTAGTCCTCCAGAATTTTGGGTGCCTGTACATACATGCATATATGATTTATGCATTTGTTTTTAAAGCGATAAAATGTAATTAAATAATATATGCTGTTCTACACTTCGTTATCTTAAACTAATGATATATCCTGAATAGTGTTCCATGTCAGTATATATAGGTACGCCTTTTTCTGTATGGACGTTCCTTAAGTTATTCAACTAATTCATCAATAAAGGATATTTAGATTATTTTCAGTTTAGCTTTATCATAATCAGGACTGAAATGAACATGCTTGTGTTTGTATCTCTGAGCCCTTATTTCAGTATATCTATAGGATTAATAATTCTGCACCCAATTTACAATGTGAAGTGAAGGGGAGTTCCCCACACCACCAAGCAATTCTTTGACACCAACTGGGTGTCCTACAATTCAACTTAATTCTGACGCCGTCTACCTAGAGATAGCATCGAATTCTACAGGTTAAGGGCTCAGTCCTACGAGACTGCCCTCCATTTCAGACACCAATCACGATTCCAGACGCTTCTGACCTGTGCCTCTGACTGACTGCTATAGATTTAAAGTCTTCCTTGGGTTCAATTTATTTGCTAGAGCAGCTCACAGAACCCAGAGAAATATTTTACTTACTAGATTACCAGTTTACTATAAAAGGATACAATTCAGGAACAACCAGACAGAAGAGATGCATAGGGCAAGGTACAGTGAAAGGACACAGAGCTTCCATGCTCTCTGTGGGTGCCACTCTCCTAAAATCTCCACACGTTCACCAACCAGGAAGCCCTCCGAACTCCATCCTTTTGAGTTTTTCTAGAACTTCATTACATATACATGATGGATTATATCATTGTCCTCTGATGACTAAGCTCAATCTTCAGCCCCTCCCCAGGTGGGGAGGGAGGAGGAGCTGTGATGCAAAGTTCCAACTTTCCAGCCGTCTAATCACATGGTTTGCTCCACTGACAACAAGACCTCATTCTTAGGCCTGGTCCAAAAATCACCTCGTTAACAGAACAAAAGATATCTTTATCTCTCTCTTCACTTAGGAAACTCCAAGAGTTTTAGGAGCTGTGTGCCAGAAATGGGACTTAGACCAAATATATATTTCTTATTATAAATCACGGTATAACAGGGACAAATTCCTGCAAGTAGAATTACTGAGCCAAAGGGTATATGCATTTTACAGTTCTATAAATGTTTGCCACAGATGTTAGTATCAAATCTGGGACTGAATCTGTGTCCCGCCCCTTACTAGCTGTGTTACTTCAAACGAGTGACTTTATTCATTTTCAACCTCAATTTCCTTGACTATAAAATAGGTACAATTTAAAGTATATCTCAGAGTTGTTCATAGATGAAACTGTATGCCTAGTTCATAGCGGGTAGCAGTTAGCTCATATACACCCATCCCATTCCCTCTTCTTTATCTTCCTCTTTCTTTGGGTTTTTACAAAGATCCTATTTCATTTCATGTCAACAAATATTTATAGAACATTTGATATATCACGTTTTGACAAGTGCTAAGGAGACTCTAAGATGTTTGGTTTTTTTTCCTTTTAAGACATAGTCCTTAAAAAAGATTTTTGTTTTGTTTTTGTTTTTTTAGGACACTCCTTTTTGGAATTTATGACATTTTATAGGAGAAAAACCTCTTGTAGCTCCTAGTATATGGTAAGCCCTTACTTAATATTGTTGGAATGAACGAGTAAAGAAGGAAGGAATGTTGTCGAATGGGTTGCAACACCCAGACTGGAAAGGGCCTCTGTGGAGGTCCTAGCTTCATAGAATGGAGGGTGGAGTTAGCAGTGATGGAGAGGAGGCGTCTTAAAAACTTTTCCTCTGAATTCTTCATAATGAATGGAAAGGGGAGCTTTGGGGATGAAGGTGAAAACCTTTGGCTAGAAAAGTATTTGAAGTCTTGTGTTTTATCTTGAAACTTCACATAAAATTTTTATTCTACTCCATAACATATCATCTGCTTCCATATATGTAGCATCCTTCCCCTCAGTCCTAGGGCAAAATGGACACTCCAGCAACATGTACCATATTTATCAGGTGACTCAGGTTTTCCCTGACATGTTGTGAGGGATGTGCATACCTGAGTTCCAGAAGCATGAGAGTAAGATAGATGCGGAATGAGCCCTCACTTCATGCTTCACCAACTATCTCCCCATCTCTCTGCCCTACACACCCAGCTCACACCCTCTGCAGCCTCATGCCTCCCAACTTTCTGATAAAATTATCCCCCACCCCTGTTGACTCTTCAATCTTGACTTTGTTTTCCTAACTAATCTAAATTTTACGTTGAAACTCCACTACTCAAAAAAATCTTTAAGAGAAATAGCTCAACTGCAAAACTCCGCCAATATCATTTGAGGTCATTAAAGTCTCGTGGGATATCCTTCATTTATCCACATTGTTTTGGCTTTTGGTCTATCTCATCCCTGTCATCTGTGACAATAGACCCTTAAAGGGATGTAGCTTGTTTCATTTAAATCTTGACAAGCGTCCAAACTAATGTCGTGGTCAATTAATGTTGATCTGATTCTGAGCACTCTCCTCTGTGTTTGAAGGACACTGTAAATGGAACATATGTTTTGAATTGCCTCTCCAGAGCTCAGGGTGACTCTAATCTGTCTGCCTCGTCTCCATTTTCACTGCCTGGGCTCTGGGTCAAGCCCTCATCATCTCTCACTTAGGGTATTGCTCTAGCTCCCCACGTGGGACCTCTTATCTCTCCATCCCGCCCTCCTCCAAGCTGCTAGAGTGATTTTTCCAACACAGAGGTCAGCCCAAGCCATTCCCCTGCTTAAAATCTACGTGGCAACGATCTACAACTACATACAATGACATTATGTTTCACTTATCAACATGAATGAGAGCCAGACACAAAAGAATACATACGTTTAATAAAGTGAAAACCCAGCAAAACCAGTCTGTGATGTTAGGAGTCACAATAGTGGCCAACAGGTATGTGAGAAGGTATTCAGCAACACTAATCTTGAAGGAAATGCAAATCAAAAGCACAATGGTATCACCTCACACCTCTTAGGATGGCTCCTACTAAAAACCCAAAAGATGACAAGTGTTGGTGAGGGTGTAGAGATAAGGGAACATTAGTACACTGTTGGTGGGAATGTAAATTGGTGCAGCCATTATGGAAAACAGTATGGTGAGCCCTTAAAAAGTTAAAAATAGAATTATTGTATGATCCAGCAATCCCACTTTTGGGTATTTACCAAAGGAATTGAAATCAGGATCTCAAAGATTACCTGTACTTCCATGTTCATTGTAGTATTATTCCCAATAGTCAAGATATGGAAACAACCTCAGTGCCTGTTGACAGATGAATAGATAAAGAAAATATGATATATGTATACGTATGTATATATGTGTATACACACACACAATGGAATATTATCCAGCCTTAAAAAAAAAATCCTGCCTTTTGTGACAACAAGGGTAGACCTGGAGAACAGCATGCTAAATGAAATGTCAGACACAGAAAGACAAATACTGCATGACCTCACTTATAGATAGAAGCTAAAATAGTCAAATTCATAGAAACAGAGTAGAATGATGTTTGCCAGGGAAAGGTGAAATGGGGAGGGGATAGTCAAAGGGTACAAAGTTTCAGTTCTGAAAGATTAAATAAGTTCTATAGATCTACTACATAACATAGTTTCTGCAGCAATAATACCGTATTGTGTACCTTAAATTTGCTAAGAGAGTATACCTTACGTTTAATTTTCTTATAAGACACACATACAAAAGTAATTACAATAAAAGGGGTGGAGGAAAATTTGGGAGGTGATAGATATGTTGACGGCTTTGATGGTAGTGACGGAGTCATGGTCTATACTTACCCCCAAACTCATCGAGTTGTATACATTAAATATGCACAGCATTTTACATATCAATCACATCTCATTAAAGTGGGGAGCAATTGTTGGGATTGGTAGGGATAGTGAAAGTAGCTTTTGGGATATTGTCAATGCCCTATTTCTTGATCTGGGGTGCTAGTAAAATAGATGTGTTCAATGTGTGAACATCTATCAAGCTGTAGAGCTATGTTTTAGGCACCTTTCTCTATATTTATTCCTTCAATAGAAAGTAAAAACAAGCGACATTGGTCGCTTCCCGTTAGCATGATACACAGTCTTTCATGTACTCCCACCTGTCCCCCTCTTCCCCCGCCACCCCCAATTATCTTCCCCAGGATCCAGACACACCAGATGACCCAATGTTCTCCGAACACAGCATGCTTCCTATTTTTTTTCCTGGTGCTGCTCACCCTGACAGGAAGCCCTTTAAGTTGAAAGTCAACTTATTCTTTGAGGCTCCACTCAAATATCTCCTCCCCCATGAGATGCCTTCCTGACCACCCTCAGCAAAATGAATGGTTCCCTTTGCTGTGCTTTCATAATAATTTGTAATTCCTCTCCTACAGCTGCAGTGACCATACTTTCAATATAAAAATATAGGCTTCTTGGTCTGAAAAGTATGAGTTATACTTAAGAAGTCAATGGAATACTGGGATCACGAATGGCCTGGAACATCCAGGCTGTGTATGAAACGTATTATTGTACTTTCTGTGGATTTGTGTCTCCACTAGACCAGAAGTTCTCAGTCTTTTCTGTTGCATGGATCCCTTTGGTAAACTGGTATAGCCAATGGACCCCTCTCTTTGAAGTAAATTTTTACCAAAGTACAACTATAAATAAGAGCACAAATTATAGATGGATAGCTCAATGAGTCGGTACAAAGTGAACACATTCCCATTGCTAACATTTGGATCAATAAATAATGCAAAAGCTCCACCCACTTATCCCAGCCACCAGTGCACAAAAGGGTGAACACTATCTTGTTGTCTAACTCCAGAGATTTTTAAACTTTTTATAAATTGAATTACATAGTATGTTCCCTTTTGCGTCTGGTTTCTTTTTCTCAATCTATGTTTGTGAGATTCATCCATGTTGCTGAATGTAGTAATTACTTAGTCATTCTCATTGCTAGGAGATGTTTCATTTTATGAATATACCACCACTGATTTATCCATTCTTCCATTGATGGGCATGTAATTTGCTTTCAGTTTTTCATTGTAATGAATAGTGCTGTCACGAACATCCTCATCCATTTACCATGTCCTCATACATGGTTGATGTGTGTTACGTGCGCATTTCAGAACACTGTTTTTAAATGTGCAAAATAAAATATGTAAGGGAATTATCTATTTTTAATTACCAAAAAGATAATTAAACTAACATATAGTTTAGATAATTAAAAATAGACAATTAAACTAATATATAATTTTCAAATTACAAAATAAAATTTGAGATATATATTGCTTCTTTATTAACACAATCCCTAGATTTAACAGTGGGTCTAATAACTATTATAACTCCGAAATACTGATGCACATGAATGAAATTTCAAAATTTCTGCAAAACTACAATGTGCTATGAAAATGCCCACAATTTCTGTGTGTGACAAAGCTACGTATATTGTGAAGACCTCTGTGACTTGTTGTATAAAGGCATAATTAAAGGAATGTTAAGTTTCAGTGAGAGATTAGTGAAAAATAGATATGTGATTTTTTTCCCCATCCATGTCCAAGAAGTCCCTGCATTCACCTCTGAACTAAACTTAACCCTCTTAAAAGCAAGGATCATATCCTAACCACATTAAAAATTCAGAATCTGACACAAAATTTGGCACACCATTGGTGGTCAATAAATTTTTTTTAATGATAAACTCATGAATGACAGTAGCAAACTTTGCTTGTGCATAAAATATGTGCCAGGCACTGTGCTAGGCTCTTCAAATATTCTTCTAAAAATCCTCACAACAACCTTTTGATTACTGCCCCCATTTTATAGATAAGGAATGTAATTTGCCAAGATTCTACAATCAGTAAGTTTCAGGCCAGGAATTCAAATCCAAATATTTCTGACTCCAAAGCCCCCAGCGGACTGCTAACTTCTATGTTTACTGCTGACAACTGAATGAAGAGAGAAATGAATAAGTGAATAAACAAATTGATGAACTTTACCAATCACACTCTCTAGTCCCCTAATCCTTACAACTAGTGGAATAATTTCAAGATGCAACCCATTGGAATTAGTGATGAAGTCTGGTTGTTGAAGAATAATTTTTGTATGTGAGGCATTTGTGCTATTGCAAACCACATGGCAGGGAACATTCTTATAATTATCTTGTTCAACTGCTCATACAAGAATTTCCGTTGGGTAGCTTCTTTTATGTGGATTTACTTAGTCAAAGAGTCATATGTTTTCATGTTTGATGGTTATGGTCAAATTCAAGAGGAGATACTCTGAAGCCTCTGTTCGTAAGGAAACTTTCTCTGAGGTTTTGACTGATGTGAGAGCCACAGCTCTGGGTTATCTTATTTCTAAAGTCACAGAATTCCTTTCACTCCAGTAAAGTGAACATGTTCTTTGTATTGCTGCAACCTGTGCTCCCAGAGCACATTTTAGCCACTAGGCTTCATTTCAGAAGCAAATGATTTCTTTGTAGCAAAATTCAGAAGCCTCTCAAGCTTCAGAGTAAAGATTAAACTCCACCTCTACAGTGGATTTTTTTTCCTAACGGGCCAGTATACGCTCACCTACAATTTCATTAAGTCCGTGTTCAAGCTCCCTTCTCCTTTTTTTTTTTTTTCTTTTTTTTTTTTTCTCCTTTTCTAATTGTACAAGGAAAAGAAGATTTATTGGGAAGGCAAATGCAGTGAAACATACAGGAAGTGGTTACTTATTTAGGACTGAAACAATGGGAAAAATTAGGACACTTTCAAAACAAACCATTGTAAGGAGGACATAAAATCATGCCATAAACTCCTCAAGCCTCAATAAATATTGATTCTGTTACATTCTAAGAAGAAGAATCTTCTTAACAGTCTTTTTTATTAAGGACTCTTTATGTGAAGGCATTTTACATAAATTATTTCTAATTCTCCTGACAGACTTACAGGGCAGGTTGCCATTTCTACGCTAGACAGATAAGGAAACTGAGCCTCATAGAAGGATGCAATTTGGTCAAGATTTCACAGCTAGGTAAGAGCTCGAGATGGGGACCCAGACTCAGGCTCACCTGATTCTTTTTCCACTGTACTGTATTCTTTCTGTCACCATCCATGTTGCCAACTCAGAACTTCACAGGGGAGAACTGAGGCCAATGAATAGAGGTCTGAGGTCCCTCCTGATGTATACAGAGCCTAGCTCTGATTAAGGAGAGTAAGGAGATTAAGAGTGTCCTTTCATGGAAGGTTGGGTGATTGGTTTTCTGTCAAAAATATCACAGGCAAAATTCTTGCAGTGGATCAGAGGCTGGATCAAATGAGCTCCAAGTCCCTTTCCAAGTTTACAAATGTATAATTTGACTCCCACACCCATTTTACAGATAAGGAAACAGAAGGTGAGAATCTTCAAGTAACTTTCTCAAGTTCACAGCTAACTAGTGCAGAACCCAAGCATCATGGTGACTCTTCTACTGACTTTCCTATAGAACACAACTACTTCCATGATTGTGGCCTTTCTAGCACTTTGTCTACCTAATTTTGAAACCCTTTACAGGCATACTTAATTTTATTGCGTTTTGCAGATATTGCCTTTTTTCAAATTAAAGGTTTGTGGCAATCCTGCTTTGAGAAAGTCTATCAATGCCATTTTTTCCAAAAGCATTTGCTCACTTCATGTCTCTGTGTCACATATTGGTAACTCTTGCTATATTTTAAACTTCTTCATTATTATTATTCTATTCATTATGGTGATCTGTGATCAGTGAGCTTCGATGTTACTATTGCAAAAAAGATTACTGCTGACTGAAGGCTCTGGTGATGGCTGGTGTTTTTTGGCAATAGAGGTTTGACCTTTTTTTTTATTGAGGTATAGCTGACTTACAATGTTGTGTTAATTTCTGGTGTACAGCATAGTCATTCAGCTATACACATACATATATTTCTTTTCATATTATTTTCATTATAGGCTATTGCAAGTTATTGAATACAGTTTCCTGTACTATACAGTAGGACCTTTTTGTGTATCTATTTTATATATGGTAGTTAGTGTCTGCAAATCCTGAACTCCCAATTTATCCTTCCCCATCCCTTTTCCCCTCTGGTAACCGTAATGTTTGTTTTCTGTGTCTGTGAATCTGTCTATGTTTTGTAAATAAGTTCATTTGTATCCTTTTTTAGATTCCACATACAAATGATATTATATGTTATTTCTAAATAAAATATTTTTAAATTAGGGTATGTACATTGTCTTTGTAGACATAATGTTATTGCACACTTAATAGACTGTGGTATAGTGTAAACATACATTTATATGCACCGGGAAGCCAAAAAATTCATGTGACTTGCTTTATTGTGATATTCACTTTATCTTGGTGGTCTGGAACAGAACCTGAAATATCTCCAAGGCACGACTGCACTCCCTTGTGACTTTGGCTAACCTAGGTTCCATCTTGATATCCTACAACAAATACATGATTAGAGGCAAGGAATCATGCCTTTTTTTTTTCTCTTCCTGATTCTTCCTTTTCTCCCCGATTTTGTCTCTTCTAGGAGCAAAGGCACAAAGGGCAGGACCATTTGGTGTCACCTGCCATTCTTTTTCTTTTTTGAACACCTAGGATTCCTAATCCAGTAATAAAGGTATGAATCTTGTATGTAAAGAAAGTGTCTACCTGAGGGAAGAGGGGCTGCATGCTCCCTGAAAAAAACAGAAGCCAAGCCCAACTAGAGGTACATCCTATAAAAACTCTGGTAAACTTTTGAAAAGCAGTCAGGATTGAATGAATTCTACATCCCACTTCAAGGGAAAGAAAATGAAAAAAGACTAAGAAGAATCTTCAAGAAACTACCCACCTTCAGGGCTGAAGCATGCTATGTCATGGTCAGATTGCAGGGAGACCAGTTCAGAAAGTCCACACTGTACCTGAAGAGAATGTTCAAGAATAGGTTTTTTAATGTATGTGTCACCCTCTCTGTACCCAGGTTGCTCCCAGATGCAAGTCCCAGACTGGTCTCTCAATTACCTCTCTGGCAAAGAAGTAAAAGCCATCTATCAGAGAAAAAACCCACTTTTCTGAGGTCATCAGCCTTTTTCCCATCCCAAATCCACAGTAACAATTGGCAAACCCTTCAAGGGAATTTGAAAACCAAATTCTTTGCTCATGCATTTGGAGACTTGACTTGGATTAGAGCTCTAAATTCTTACTATTTTACTCAAAGTGTAAATGTAGAATCTGGGTAAGTAAATTCTGTCAAGGCTGCTGGAAAGGCTCACCACTTAGTTAACAATTAACATCTGAGCAATTTGGCGTCTGACAAGTCTATTTTTTTCCATTACCTGGTTTAGGTACTTTTGAAAATGTAGTTTTAAACATTCAAAGTGAAAATTAGAAGGGCCTCAAGTACAGGGAGAAGACCAGGTGCTGTTTCTCTAACTCACCAAGAGATGTTGGAAGGTAGTAAGGGAAGACGTTGAGAGCCGAGATTGTGGAGTCATTTTATTACCCAGATTCAAAACTCAAACTCTGCCATTTACCAGCTCTTTGTTTGGTTGGGTTTTTTTTTGGGGGGGGGAAGGTAATTAGGCTTACTTACTTATTTTTAGAGGAGGTACTGGGGATTGAACCCAGGACCTCATGCATGCTAAGCATGCACTCTACCACTCGAGCTACACCTTTCCCACCATTTATCAGTTCTTTGATCTTCAGCAAATTGCTTAATCTCTCAGTGCTTCAGTTCCCTTGTTTCTAAACAGGAATAATAGGATAATAGCTCATGAGGTTGTTTTAAAGATTAAATGAGATACTTAGATCATAAAGTCTTTGAATAGTACCTGGAATATAGTAAGTGTTCAGCAAATGCTTGTAATACTATTTTATGTTTTAATGATGAGAATCGTGATCTGCCCCTCCCCACATTTGAAATGAAAATGATTGGCCATGCAAACACCATACAGATTTATAGCCAGATTTTATTGCACTTAGTTTACACAAATAGCAATCACTACTAAAAACAAATATGTTTAAATTAAAGAGACTGGTTTTTACATTTGATTTCCACTTATACTGCATATAATCTGCAAGTGATTAGATTTCATTTTTATTACTCCTGTTAAATTATAACATGTTCCTTATTCCTCTCTGGGTGTGGCTCACACTCAACTTGCTCTTGGCTGTGTTCAGCATCCTCACTCTTGTGACAATTTCAGTAATCACTATGAATGAGGTGTGAGAACCTTGTCTTGTTCAAAAATAATGCTTATAAGACACTAGTTAAGTCATTAATTTCTTAAGAGTCTTAAAGAGTTATAGGTCTTTTTTTTAAAAGGTCAACAAATGACTAGAATTTAACCCAAATGATTATAAGGACAGGATGTTCTTTTTTTCCCCTAGGGGCCACAGAAGGAAATGAGAACTAAATTTAATATTATGAGTTCTCATCATAAATTGATGTCTTAGGTTTATATGTCCCAGTAATTATGCCCTGTTTTGGAAAGGCTTACTCTGAACATTTAGTCTGAAGATAGAAATTCAGGAGCTGGGATAGCTGAGTAGAAATTACTTTGAGAGTTTCCAGCAAGGTATTTATTTCATGTGTAAACTCAGGACAAATTTGTAAAGTGGGATTTATGTGTCATGTGCCAGCCACATCCTTTTCCTTCCTATCTCTGTGGTGGGACTGATGTCAAACAAGGAGAACTTTCACTCTCATCTACCTGCTCAGTCTCTGCTATCAGACATTTACACTTTAGTGAAAACATGGTTCAATGTGCTACTGCTCTAAGGAAGGGTTTGTTTTGAAAGCTTTACCTGTAACTATAGATTGCGAGGTTTTTAACCGCTATGTTATAGGTTACATTGCAAGCAACTGAGACCACTCTTATTAATTTAGGCAAAAGGAATTTATTGGAAGAATAAGGCTCATGGCTCATAGAATTGAAGGAAAAGCTGAATAATCAGGTCTTGGAAGAGACAGGAGCTCAGTCAAGCAAGATTTTTGCAGTAGTATTTAATCACATTCTCCTCAGGGACCTCCTTCAAGATGAATTCTGATCTTCTGTAGTGTTTGTGTCATTCTACTCAGTATTTAAATGCTAGGGAGAAAACATTGGTTGATCCAACTTGAGGCCAACCTCTTGCTCAGGGAAAGGGAACAGTGCCAAGACTGCAGCAATGGGGTGAAAAGGGGTTCCACAAAGGAATACTGAAGCACTCTTACTGGAAAAGGGAATAGATGTGCAGACAAAAACATACATTCATGAAAATCACCAAGTAAAGGAATTTCATATACATGTAAATGCATGTGGGACACATACTTTGGAAGATGTGGTAGAAGAGGAGGATTGTCTCAGAACTTGGGTAATCCCCTTTCTTCACATAAAAGACCTTCCAAAGAGATGCTTTCCTGGTCTCCAATGAGAGTCAAATGAGATAGGAGGGACCGCAAGATTCTTTCAATGGTTTTCTCTCAAAAGCTTTTAAATTAATACCTTATGACTTAACTATATATGAGAATACCATTGAATTCTGAAAGCCATACATTTTCATCTTTGGGGATGGTGCTGAAATGTGGTTTCCAAAGTAAATATTTGAATCAACATGAATATATCTAAACCACTGGTTTAGACTGTAGACCACTGCCCATCTATGGTGTTGACTAAATATGCAGTTTCCTGAATGTGACCCAGACCTACTCAAGCAGAGCTCTGGTGGGGAGAGGTTTGTGTGGGGGCTGATTCTAAACTTTTAATAAAAGGTTGCAGTGTAGAATAGCTCTGTGGTGGAGCATATGTTTAGCATGCATGAGGTCCTGGGTTCAATCCCCAGCACCTCCTTTAAAAATTTTTTTTTAAGAATTAAATAAATAAACTTTTAATAAGCTGCTCAGGTGGTTTTGATGTACATTTGCGAACCACTGAACTATACTCAACAAATTCCAAAAGTTGTTGAGCATATACTCTGTGCCAGTCAGTGTTGTAGACTCTGTGGACACAACAGTAAACAAGAGAAACAAGTTTTTGCTCTTTTGAAGATTTTTTATGGGGAGTAAATTAATGATGAACGAATACAAAAAATAAACAAGATAATTTTAGAGTAGGATAAGTATTTCGAAGGAAAAAAGTGGGTGATTGCAAGCTTAAAATGAGAGAACGGTAGCATTCACTTTTACGTGTCGTGCTCTTCCTGCTCAAGTCTTCTCTGTTTTCGATGATGGAGCCCCCACCAGACAGATGCTCAGGCCAAAGGCCTGGAGATCATTCTGGGTTGATTTCTCTCTTTCCCTCCCTTCTCTTACCTGTCACATGCACTCCATGCTCAAGTCATGTCAGATCTACTCCCAAAACGTGCCCAAGTCTCATCTCCACAGCCGCCTCTGCAACAAGACCCCATTTCCTCTTGTATGGAAGATTTGATAACTTCCTAACCAGCCTTCCAGTCTCTAATCACCTCTTTCTGCAGCCCATTCTCCACACAGTTGCCAGAGTGAAATTTTAAAAATGTAATTGAGACCCTATGACTTCTTGGCTTAAAATCTTCCATAATTGAAACTGTTACCCTGACCTACCAGAACTATGTGATGCAGCCTCCACCCAGTTTTCTGGCCACATCTGGGACACTTGGTCCCATGCATATAGTGCTCAGCCACCCTGCCCTTCTGTCAGTCACCCAAGCTTGTTCTGCCTCATGACCTGTAAATGTCTTTTTCTCTCCAGCTGATAACTTCAGGTCACTTGAGTCTCAGCTCAAATGTCACCTCCTCAAAAAGGCCTTCTTCATCCTTCCTAACTAGTCATTGTCAATGGTCTGTTTTATGTTCTTCATAGTCCTTAGCATCGGAAATAACTTTACTTGTCAACTTGTTTATATGTTAACATCTGTGTTTTCTCAGTACAAGAAATCTTCCTGAGTGCAAGGGTTTTTGTCTGTTTTATTCATTGCTCAATCCCTAGCACCCAATGGCTGGCACATAGTAGGAGTTCAATAAATACCGTAGTTTCATGAATGAAAATAAGTGAGTGTATCAATGGAAAGTAACTAGAGTTGGGGCTATTGAAACAGGCTGTCAGTAAGTAAAGACTGACATTTCAGGGCTATGGGTTTGGGGACTATATAAATTCTAACTTTGCCCTACACAAACTTTTCATTCCAGGCAGACAGGTTTACTTGCTGTTCTGCCAACATTCCTCATACATTCCTGCCTGCTCAGTAAAGAAGACCCAAGTCATGCATTCACCGTGAGCATTGCATAAGCCAAGTGCTGGGGGACCTGTCTCAGAAAACCCCCATACATACCTTTAGTCCTCCACCTCCATCATCAAAGGCCCTTCTCCTCCATCTCTCCCCCATCACAATTCTACTCTTCTTACTCTGAGATGTCGTCCCTGCCTTCTCCAGCAGGAACTGACCTCTCTCTTCCCTGACTCTTTTTGGATTCTTTGAGTATATTATTTACCCTAACTCTGGATATCAAATGTGTGGCTTGGGCAAGTTATTTAACCTCACTGAGTCTCAGTTTTTTTCATTTAAAAAAATATGATTAAGGATATTGATTTAGCAGGACTGATAAGATGGTTAAATATGTGTAAAACACTAAGCACAATACTTGGCACATAATCACTCATTAAATGGTAGCTATAACAATTATTATTTCTTCTTATTGTTAATAAAACTGTAATAATCAAATAATAATTGATAGTAACAATCATATTATTGATAACATTTATTGATTGTTTACTGTTTGCTAGGGGCTTCACATTTATTATCTCACATGTGGTGATTTTGCAATCTGGTTGCTTCATACATTTGTGTTTATTTCCCAGCTAGATGTCTCAAGTTGTTTTTTTTAAATAATCCTCTCAGTGCCAAACTAGTGCATAGTTCATTGCAAATGTTCAAGGACTATTTGTTGCCAATGATAAGATGATCTGTACCTCTGAAAGTTAGTGACTTGCATTATGTTAGAATACAATCTGATCAAGAAAATCTGGAAAATTTAAAACTTAGGCTTAGATACATCAGCTGCTTAAATAGTATGCTGGTTAAAGCTCTATCTTCCATCTGTTAAGTACTTTTGAATACCTACTATGTGCCATACTCTGTTACAGGCAACTAGTAAAGTCTCCTAAGAGAAGGAAATGATAGCATTCATCTTTCTGTATTTCTGGAAGGTTTATAAACTCCATTTTTGCAATTGCTTGTTCCTTCCAAAAGACTGGCCCTTATGTTGGAATCTAAGCACTGAGAGAATCTACAAAATATACAGCATAATGAACAGTTACTCTCTGGAGTCAGAATGCCTGGGTTTGAATCCCAGCTCTGCTAATTCTTTGCTCTGAGATTCTGGGAATGTTACTTATCCTCTATAAGCCTTAGTTCCTTTATCCAAAAACAATAATGGTACCTATGTCTAGGATTATGGTGGGTATGAAATGAAATAATGCATATTAAGTCTTAACACTGACATACTGTAAGTACTCAGAATATTAGCTATCATTTAAGTACTACTTCATATTCCTCTACCAAGTATACTAAAACACTGGACAAGAAGAATGCACCTGGAACTCATGTTTTGAACAAAGAGAGAAGAAATGAGCATATACTTAACTTCCATCATGGGTCAGACACTAGAGTAGAAGCTCTCCACGTGTTATGTCACTTAATCCTCGTAACAACACAGTCAAATAGAAATTATTTTACAGATGAGGATACTAAGACCAAGAGAGATTAAATATTTTGCCCAAGTTTACACTGTAGAAAGGGTGGAGCCAGTGTTAGTCCTTCTCTGAATCCTTTTCACAGAGTAAAAAACGAGCCACCTGCATCTCACTCACCGTGCCTCTGAGATCTACACACACTGCATTATTTCTGTAGGATAGCAATACTCAAATTTGGTGTACACGAGAATCATTTGGGAAGCTTAAAAAAGACCATCAATCCAGGGCCACACCCTAAAAGTCTCTAATTCAAGGACAGGGTCTAGGAATCAGCATTTTAGGAAATACTCCAAGTGATTCTGTTGCAGGTAGTTCCTGATCACGTTCTAGAAATAGTGCCATAAGGATTATAACACCCACCCAGTTTTAAGATCATGTAATTCAGACATATAAAGATTAGCAGCTGAAATCTTAAGGTAGATGATGATAAGATATATAGATAAGATGATGTATTTTAGGGCTTAACATAGCAGTTGTATACTTTGTATTCATTTTACAGTTTCTCTACACAGAAACTGGTAACTCTTAACTTGATTCTGTGCGAGTTTTTATACTCCATTTGGAATACCTTATTTATAGCAGTTCTTTATTAGCTTTTTTGTGTACTAGCAGTTATTTACTTAGCCATGATTATTTCAAATGAATCATCAAATGAAAAATGAATAAGTGACAATAAATACCTTTGGGGAAAAAAAGGAGGAGGACACTGAGGGTGATATTTTATAAACATTACAGAAATTTATCAGGCCTGATCACTGAAACATTTGTATAAGGACCTATCAGGTATTTAGCAGAGGTAATTTCTTTAAAATAAACCATATAGGTCACATAGTGCTAATAAAATATGTTGATGAATCCTTGAGTGTTGCCCTGATTATGTCTCCTTGGGGAACAGAGAACTCATTAGCATGAGTTCCATGTCAATCCTTCCTGCCCTGTTCCCCAAGTACTTTCCAGACTTGTTTGACACAAAAGGGTCATCAAAACATATGTAGTATGGCCACGTTTCAGAATGAATGGTTCATCTAGCCCTGCTGATGGAATACATGACATTAGGTAATATGAAAAGGCTGTTGTGCTTTGGAGTTTATTTTTCTGTCTGAGAGCTTTAAAAAAGTAAATCTGGGGAGAAGGAATGGAGAAGGGCTCTCTATATAAATTCTTAACCCTTCAAATTGTAGATGTTATTTCCCAGTTCAAGGGAAAAGCCTCGAAGCTAAGAAGTTGTTAAACTGGGAGCAGCAGGGTGCATGCGCATATGTGTGTGTGTGTGTGTGTGTGTGTGTGTGTGTGTGTGTGTATGCGTGCGTGCACACAGGGAGATAAACCTGTTTGCCTTCTGAAACAGTAAGTAGTAAAACAGGTTGTTTAGGGTAAAGTCCCTTGAACTAGATAATTGATTTTAAATACATCTACCTATAATAATACCTTCTATTTATAAAGTGCTTTGAAAAGTTCAAAGCATTTTTACCTTTTATTGTCATTTGAACTTCATAACCACCCTATGAAGTAAGTACAGCAGGTATTATAATCCACCACCATCACTTAAAAGATGGCTAAACTGAGGCACAGTCAAGTCAAGAAACTCGTTTGAGGTCACATGACCAGCTGGTTTCACAACGAGAACTAGAGCACTGGAATTCCGAAACTGAATCCTGTGCTTTCTTGGCAGAGAGTGTCTCGGCTACTGCTTGATCTACCCAGAGTTCATGTGGAGATTTGTGGCTACAATTTAATTGGAGAATACAAATCAGGCATGCCTGAAGAGCTCTACAGAAAGGAGATTGTTTCTCTTAGATCATGACTGTGTTAGAAAAGGGAGGTAGAGAATGGAGTCAGTTGTTTCAGACAATGCAAATCACAAACAAACAAAAAGACTTTGTAATCAGTTTCTGGATATTTGGGGGGCTATTCATTCATTAGTTCGTGTATTCATTTTTAAAAGTATCTATTAAGTGCCTTTATATAAGAGACTGCACTCTGGGGAAGATACAAAGAAATACATTTAATTTTGAGGGGTTCTTTTAAATTATAGAAATAATGGCTATTTTATTCATTGTTCATTACCACCTGGTAGGAAATGAAATGCCTTCCTTGCAGAAGAGCAAGATAAACAAAAACAGATGAAGAGACTGGGCAACTAATTTCCTTCAATTCTCTCCCTATAGGAGGCTTTTTTTTTTTTTTTTTAAATAGGGGATAAATTGTCCTGCCAGGTACACAAACACCAAGTTTACTATGTCATCTAATCTAATCTAATGCCTCCCTGAAACTAGGGAGAATGGGCTTAGGTTAGTGCTTATCAGGAATACCAGATCAGGATTAAAAGAAAAATGTAAGTATCTAGCCCAAAAAGCAACTTCCAAAAAGCATCTCTAAAGGCCAGAATCAAATCTCTATAGTACTTTCCCCTGCCTGGCTCCAAAAAGAATTCCTCTTGGCAGGCATGATTAGGGACATAAACAAAAGGGAACAGAGGCACCAATGGGTGCAAGGAAACAAGTGACAGATTTGAGGGCCTTGTCATTTGGGTGGGAGATAGTAAGAGTTTACAAATGTTGTGAGTTTCCTTAGGGGCCACTTAAAAAAATTTCCCTAGACAAATTTTTTTACTTTCCAGCATAAACATCTCCAAACCTGAAGGCAAAAATCTGTGTTATTATTTACACACATTGTAAGTACTTGTTTGATATGTCTTTAGTTTATACTACATGTACACAAACAATGTCATTGAGTGAAACTACTTTTTTTTGGTTCTGAAAGGTCTTGCTAAGTCCCCAATGTAGGTATGTGAAACAGTGTGTATGTTCATATATGTGGTTTTTTTTGCCATGGGTGTGAGTGAGTGTGTGTGTGTGTGTGTATGTGCGAACAGAGTTAACTCCCCTGCATCCCCATTTTGCTTCTCTGGGTTTCCATTTTTTCTACTTGTGAAACTACAGGGTTAGAGTCGGTGAGCTCTAAACTCTCTGTTTCAACTCTACTATTCAATAACGCGCCAGTTTTAAAAATATGTTCTCATTGCTATTAAACATACATTTTGCATTTTAGTCGGCATCCTTAGCAAGACAGGAAAATTGGTCATAGTTGAGCACAAAGTCATAAGTCAGATAAAATTAAGTTTATTCACTTTATAAAAATGATATTTAATTTGAGAAATAATTTCTGAATAGTAGTAGTAACAAACGCTGGTTATACATTAAAAATAAAGATATACCTTTAATCCAGGTTTCCAAGAAAAGTAATGTAGAGTGAGAAGTACATGCAATAAATAACAAAAAATATAAATGTATAAATGTCATGAAATCATAGTATTTTGGAATGCTAAAGGAAATGTTCAATCCAACATCCTCATTTTACACAATAGGGAACTATGGAACAAAAAAGTTCTCTTACTGGCTCAAGATCACACAGGTAGCTAACAAATGCTGTGAAAAAAAAAAATCAGTTGCAGAATATTTTCCGTATTTTTCTCTGTTCATATTTTGGGACCACACCTCCTCATTTACCCATGAAGAAAAAAGATCATAGATGTTCAGTGCTTAAATTGAGGAATATTATTTAAAATAAAATTTAAAGTTATAATGCAGACTCTCAAGTTCCTCATGTGTGGACACAACACAAAATAGTCTAAATAGTAGGTCTGCATTCATTTAAAGTAATCTACTTATGAGTTCCTTAATTTTGCTGACTTTTGAATTGCCACTGAAATAGTATAGTACCCTGCTATTATTTGCTAAAATTATTTTATATGTTAAATTTTTACACTTTTCGATAAATAATATTGTGATTTTTATAAGTATGCATTGATCCCTGTCAATAATATACTTTCTTTTTTATTGAAGTATAGTTGATTTACAATAATATATTTTCTAATATTAATATTCACTGAAATTCCAGATACGCTTATAAGTGTTAGTAAGACTTCACTCCATTGCTCCCAATCACATAAATGAGTTTTATGATTCTTTTCACATTCTTGTATTAAATACAAATAACCTCTCGTTATAAAGTTACCATTTTAGCGCAATGCTTGGAAATTAAATATTAACACAAAATACTAGTCAGTTTCAAGGCACACCCCTTTATTTTTGCCATGGACCCCAGTATTGGAAGTTAGCAGGGCTCTTTAAAACTAATGCTTCCAGCATTTCATTGACTCACACTAAATTGGTCCCTTGATCACCCAGTTAATTTTAACCTTGACCTCCCACAGCTGTACTGCCTTACTCAGACCAAAAAAACTCCCTGCTTCCACCCTTTCTGCCTCTTATGAAGCAATAGTGGGGAGGAAAAACAAAACCCATCCCTTTAAGAGAGATTCCGCCTCCTCTCTTATAAGCAAGCTCCTAATGGTAATTGTGGAGTCTCTACGAAAGTCACACACTTTACTACTCAGCATTGGAAAAAGCTGCTGTTGCCGCCGCCGCCGCCGCCGCTGCTGCTGCCGCCGCCGCTGCAGCCGCCGCCGGTCTGAGGCTGCAGTGGGTTTCTGTGCAGCACTGCAGAATCCACACCTAGAAGACACACACGCCTACTACCCTGGGCACCTGAAAGCCTTGAATCTTCAGTGGGTAAGCAAATCTTTTATCCATTTTGTCTAGAAACTGTGGCAAAGGGAGTGTTGATGGAAAGGGTTGCTCGTCAGACATAGTTTAAAATGGGTTATGTTAATTTGTCTTCCTTTGAAGGGGGTCTAGATTTGTGACTGGCAAATGCCCTGTACAGTGGAGACTATTGTCTGGTATGTGCCCTTAACATACTTTCGGGGGGCTATTCATAAAAAGGGCTAACCTTGATGCATGCCAAGCTTTTCATTTTTTGCTTTTTAAATGCAAGAAAACATCCAGCCACTCCCAATATTTCTTTCAAATACTGCAGATATTTCAAAATGCCAAATAAAATGACAGGCCGGGCATTTTCTAAATATTTTCTCCCCAAAGCCAGGAAGCCTTCCCTACCATCCTTTTGGGGTATTTAAAAATCATAAGGCATGGTTAGATTTTAAGCATATGGGAGATGGTGGTAGACTAAAATTTCTCTAGCTTTAGTCCAGTGGAGAGAGAAAACGGGGATAAATGAATCACAGTTTATGCCAAGACAAGATTCATTTTCCACACTTCATATGTGGGAAGAGGAAACTACATTTTAATTAGCACATTTTTAAAGAAGAGGGAGGGGACGAGAGTGAGGGGGATGGCGTGAAGTATTTGAGGGGGAAGAGAAGAGTCTGCAGAGGAGGAAGGAAATGAAGTGGACTGTCGCCAGTGCCTTGGAAACGAAGGAAGATAAGGGTGGAGAGTGAAGTTTGTTTGGTGTGTTAGGGTGGGGTTGACCCAAGGGACCATGAATAACCAGAATGGCGCTCAGAGGGGTGTGCTTGGGAGCGGGTTCATGTCCATACGAGACATATATGCGGGAGGCATGTGCAAGTCTTGGGTAGCAGAGAAAGGTGTGCGTTACTGGGAGGTCTATTTCTAGAGTAGGTCATGTCTTGGTGGCGAGGGTGGGCGGCCCAGTGTCACCTGTGGATGGATCCACATTCCTGCAATTATGTGTTGCAAAGTTTACCCGGCCCCGATTTCATTTTGAAGGCTGTCGGTACCTTGACTTTTCACAGCCAAAAGGTCAGCTCTCATAAGGTCTTAAGGCCAGGGGCCAAAGTGAAGACCCTCGATGGGTGCCAGTAGAGCAGGATAGAGAGAGCCCCTAACGCGCCCCTCTGTGGAAGTGGGGAGGAGGAGGCGCCCCCACAGGCAACTATGCTGAGAATACCCAGGCCCCTCACTGTGGGTGCGAGCAGAGGTTGAACCTTAGCAGTGGCCTCCCGCTGAAGACCCAGCAGCCAGTGGGCGGCAGAGGCTGACTCTGAAAGCCGTGGCTCAGCCTCGGGGCGAGGGGACTCTCTCAGGTTAGGGCGGGGACATTTCCGACGCGCCCCTCCTTCCTCTTGTAGACTGGTTTCCGTCAGGGTCGTTTACTCCTCCGACCCTCTGGGGACGCCGCGGATCGAAGCTGCATAGCTGGAGGAGGACGTGCAAGAGATGCCAAGCGGTTTCCCCGCGCCAGGCCCTCCCAAGAGGCCGGGCCAGTAGGCCGTGGGGGCTGCGGCTTCAGAGACTTAGTGCTCGCGGGCGCGGAGGGGGCCGCAAAGGGCGGGACCAAAGCTCTGGAGGGGCGCGAGGGACCACTAGGGGCGGGGCCTTGAGGAGGCGGGGCCAGGAACGTCCGGTGATTCCGAGGGGCGGGGCCGGGACGCTCGGGGGCCCGAGGGGCGGGACCAGGGGCGCTCAGGGGCTGCGAGGGGCTGGCCTGTGGGGGTGGAGCCAGGGGCGCTTGGGTACCTAAAGGCGGAGCCTTGGGGGCGGGGCCAGGGGACGCTCAGGGGGCGCTCGGCCAGTCGCGCCAGAGCGCCAGCCGCCTGCCCGTAACGGTCGCTGGGGCGAGGGGCGGGAGGGAAAGAAGGGGGGTTAAATTATCATTTTAAAAACAGAGCTAGAGCTAGAGGCATCGCGACCCAGGTGTCGCCGCTTCCTGCTTCACAGGGCTCGGCGCCCAGGTCCCTCCCTCCTCACGCCCCCTCCCCTTCGGCCCTCCCCTCTGGAGCCGTGCGGCGTTTAAGAGGCAGCGGCGGAGGATCGCGCGGCCGCTGCAGTGCCAGCGGCCGCGGAGAAGGAGGGAGGGAAGCACAAAGCCGGCTGCGCGCCTGCGAGGTAATCCTGAGGGGAGAGAAGGCGTCGCCTTTCCGTCTCTCCTCGCGGTGGGGACGGCGGGCGCCCGCGCAGGCTGGGCTTCGGGGACCCTTCCAGGGGGTCGCGCGGGGGTGGGATACGCGAAGGCTCGCGGGGCGGAGGGGACTTCCTATTGGCTGCTCCTGCGGCCTCAGGTGACCCCCCCCCTCCGTCCGAGGGGCGGGAATGGGAGCCTTGGGCTGGTTGGAGGCGGGTGGACCTGCAGGGGAGGATCTCGGGGCGCCATGGAGTGGGCCCAGTTCTTTCGGGCGTTTTTTGGTTTCCCCCGGGCGGTGGGGAATTCTAAAAATCAAGAACTAGCTGAAGCTTCGGTGACCCGGAGACCTTAAGCTCTGAAGGTGCTCTCCAGGAGGGTGGGAGGTTCCCGCGCATGGAAAAGGTGGAGGTAAGGGATGGAGTATTGGTTTGTTTTGTTTTCCTCATTTAAAAAACTTTGGTTACAAGTCGAAAGCGTTCAACCAAACGTTCCTCTTGTATTCTGCGTCCCCATCCCCCTCAACACACACCCACACAAACACCCACCCACCCTACCCCTACAAACGTATACACGTTAGGTTGCGCTTCCTGCCCGGGGTGACGAGCAGGGTTGGCAGCTGGTCGGCTTTGCTGGTGCTTGGGGGCATGTCCAGCCTCTTTGGAGGTATGCTATTACAGCTGAGGCAAGACCACAGAGACAGAATAAGCTAGGCCTCTATTAAAATGGCAAGAATGGCCTCAGGTAAACTTGCAGAGTTTTAATCGCAAGTAGGCGCCCGTTTAAAATGGGAGCGTGAGTAAAACCACCAATTTCTTTGGCACATGTGCTGTTGCAACTGACCTGCTAGAGTGGTATGGAGAGAAATGGAATTTAACTCAACCAGGAGGCTTTGAGTGGGGATTATGTGCATGTTTGGTGAAGGAGTTTATAAGATTTGGGGGGTAAGTGCCAACTACATAAACGTGTGTGCGCTTTTATGTTAAGTTATACGACATTTTAGATTTAGCGGTGTGAAATGGTTGCTTTCCTTGGAATAGAGTGCATCTACATCATGCTGAGTACATCCTAATTTTGGCTTTAGAAGACTTCTACTGAGACTGTTAAAAAGAGTATAATAAGAGTACGGTATAATTTGTCGTTTTTAAGTAAGATATTTGACTATTTTAAAAAATGTGTTATTAAGATGTGGGGCCGATTCATTTATAGGGTTAAATTACTTTTGGAACATGTGTATAAAGTTTTTATAGCTAAATCTCAATTGCATTGTAATTGCACTGTAACTCACTCATTTTCTTGTGCTCAAATTGCGCAGATTAACTTTGCAGAGGGAAGACCCCCCCCCAAAAAGCCACTTTTGCTACATTTAACTCTCCATCTTTCCAGAATTCAGTCTGTGCTCTTAAAAGTCTTAAAATTGACTTCAGGTGCTGGCATGTTATAATAGTTGCTTTTAAAGAAAAAAATTGGTGTATCTATTTTGAATGTTAAGCGTAATTAAGAGTTCTTGAAACAGTTGGTTATGAGGCATTCAATATGTGGCAGCTTGTTCCATGTATGATATAAGGAAATGTTTGTTGGGAGACATTTGACATATGACATAGGTGATTATACATCTGGAAAATATTTTGCATGATAGAATTGTATTTTCAGAATGTTTTACATTCTGAAAATAAATGAGAAAATAATAATGTACTCTTTGTTATTTCTAACCCCTTTTTCAGTAACGTTACACTGGGATGAATGTGAGTACTGCTCAATGATGTTTAAAGTGTGGTTTGGTCTTTGTGAAACCAGAATGTCTTTTGAGACTAAGAGGGCATAGCATCTGCTCACCTACACACAATCCTAAAACCTAAATACAGGGTGGGGCCCAGTTTCTGAGGTTGTGAGGCCTGCTGAAGGAGATCGATCGTGTCTTGAGTGTTTTTGTCACACTTAAGCCCATGCAGATTGTTAGCTCTTTAATCTCTTGTATCTCAAAGTAGTTGGTTAGCTGTACTGGGCAGCACTTATATACATCATCATGTGTAAGAAGCATTTCTGTTGAAGGAAAAAGTCACATAAAATCATAAAAACCCAACTGTGGACAGATTGGGTTTGTAAAATGTTGGGAAATGAGAATATCAGACCTTTAAACGAATTGTTGTAAGTAAAGTGCTTAGAATATATTCTGGTACTCAGTAAGTGCTTTGTTTATCATTATCAATATATAAAATGACTTTTTTTTTGAAGGCCATATATCATGCAACCCAGTAGGTGAAGGCTCCGCAAAAATTTGTAACAGCCAGTATTTATTTGCTCTACCTCTGTGCCAGGCACAGAGTTTTATATGATTTAATTTACTTAATCTTCATGACAGCACAATGACTAAACAGAGACAGAGAGAGGTTAAATATTTTGTACAGCTACTAGGTGGCACAGGCTGGTTCTGAACCTAGAACCTGGCTTGAGAGTGAGCCCATGTAACTAGTGGCCCCCGCTGCTGTTACCCTTCTGGTAATACTTAAAAATCAATGAAAGTTCTTCACAGTATCTCCAAGACTACTGTGTGTATATGTCTTTTGTTTAGGTACACCTTCCTGTATTAACACTACTAAGTTTAAATCTGAAGAGTGGTAATTAATCTGCATTAAGTAGAATCACCTTTTGACTTTGGAAGAAGGTTCTCTTTTCATATAACATGTTTAGCTAGGGTGCTAGAATTTGGGCTATAGTATGTTATCTTCTTAATTTCTAAAGATTAAGGTCTTTTTTGTTTTTTAAGCTTGCCAGATATGTAGGACTCCACCTGGTCCAGCAGGCTCCTTGGAGAGATTCTGGTTCTGCATTAAATTAGTAAGCCTGAGCTGATTACCAACACCATATCAACCTGAGGTGAATTTTAAGTTTGTTCGAAGTTCCACCTGAGTTGCCTCCTAAAATTAGCCTTAAGTGAAAAGCTGTATGTAGCTCGTGCCTTATACTTTGTCACTCACATTCCTCAAGGAACTGTGTTGCTGCTTCACCAGTGTAGCTGATAGGTCAAGTAAGTTAATTATAACGTAAATTAGTAGCTGTTTTAAGTAATGTTCAGAATTACTCTTGTAGAGAGCTAATATGTCCTTTGTTGACAATTTAGTGAAAGGCCATATTAAGAAAAAATGTTTAAAAACAAGCATACATTGAATTAAAGCTCAAATTGTATTGAAGACACAGGTTACTAATCTGTTTCTCACGCTCAATAACCACTAATTCTTTTGCTGTAATTAATATTCAGTGCTGTTTCATACTCCTTAGGATATATTAAACATGTAGAGTTTGAATAGAGAACATTTTAAGTGTTTCATCAGGAGTACTATTCTTCCCTTTTAAACATAGATACCCTATTTGAAATTAATTGAGCAGTCATAGACTGTGTCATGTCATTGAGATTCAAAATGAATGCCCTAATACTTTATTTCATGTCTTCTATGTTAACAGCTTTATCGTTTGATCTTGGGGTCCATGCTGTAGTATTTCTAGATGAGATTGTTATGACGTCTTTCAGATCCTGCTAATGACTAAATTCTCTCTGCCAAAACCCAAGACAATCTCAATTTTTTTTACTGTAATGGGATGTGTCTATTAAGAATCCTCCTTAAATCAAACAGTTTAGGAGTCTTTCATTGACTATGGCTTGAAAGACAAGTCTGTTATCCCTTGTATATCTCTTATATATAATAGAGGAATTACTTTTTTTCTTCTAGCAATAACTAGTTATGGATACACATGTGTGTAATCATACTACTTGGGGAATGCTTTTCCTTTCAGGTAAAGTTAAAAATGATTCACCTGGCACTCATGCAATGAATATTTGAACACCAGCAGTATGCAAGGAACAACAACTTTAACTGAAAATTAACTGAAAGTGTTGGAGAAAAAAGGTGTGTGGGGTTTTTGTTTGCTTATTTAATGTGTATTTTACTGTTGATCTCTTATATGTGGGTAAGTCTCAAAATCAAGTTTAAAAGTAATTGCACGGTTGAAAACATACTTGAATGTTAAGAAAGTACTGTTTAACTTATCCTAAAGTCTTAGATGATAGCGTAGATAATGAGAATCAGTCTTTGGTTTCTTTAAACTGTTTTTTGGAGTATCTTTGAAAAGCTGTCTTAATAATCTCTTTCAGGTTTCTAGAACATGATTTACTTCATTGAAGGAACAATTTAATAAAGAGTCTCCTACTTTAAAGAGTGGATGTGGCTTTCAGAATTGTCTAGCATAACCCAAAAAGTAGTCGCATGATCACCAAAAGATATAAAATGAATGAAACCCATATTTGTTATTAAAAGGCTTACCGTTCCTATAAATTTTCTTCTTAGTAAGATAGTATAGACTTGTTTTTACCTATGCCAAAGCTGAAATGTTACTATAAAAGATGTTTAGGCTTTGACCTAAGTTGTATCTTTATAATGAGTTTAGATCTAAATGAGCTTTTTACCTGATGTCAGGCTGATCTGTATCACCACCATATACTTTACATTTACTTGTTTTAAAAGTTGGCTTTAGTTAAAGCTTAATTGGAAATGGTAAGAGTCCCTGATATAAGATGAACTTTGAAACCTCTTGTTTTAAATTGCCTCAAACTGGGCCTGAGGATATTGGTGTATAGCAGTACATTAACTAGCATTTAAGATTGCTCCCTCCTTAAACAAGGCTACAGTTTGAACCCTGGGTTATGAAGCTCACTTTTTCTGCTGCATGCATGCATGACTTATATAAGATGAAAAATTTCCCACAACCAGCCGGCCAGGGGGTAAAAACACTGTTTAGAAACTTAAGGACAGTAACAACATAAGTTCTTAAATCCAGTTTCTCAAAAAACATGCTGTATATATGAAAAAAACAATTAAAATTTTTTAATGCTCACAATGTGGATTAAGGTAAGTAGACATTAAGGCAAGAAACTTGAAAACCTAACTCCAAGTAACATACGTAAAATTGTTACTTTATTCTTTTTTCTAACTCTCATGCCCCTTTAAATTTATTCTTGTAATTTTTCACTCCCCCATCCCCCACCAAGGAAGCGCTCACCTTGAATGGAGGAGGAAAGGAGAAGGCTGGTGTAGGTTCAGGAACCTGTTTAATTCAGCTCCCACGGCTATTGTTGGTTGCCTGCTAGGGGAGCTGGAATTCCAACAATGTAGAAAGCAGTCAGGTTGGAGAAGTGCTGAGTTTTATCAGTATCCTAGGGACTTAGTGTATGCCTTTAATTTGTCACCATCAGTAGTGTTTCTGTGAAGTTCTTCCACAATGGCTCAGCTCATCCTGTGCAAGGACAGCATTTCCTTTTCCCTTTTCCATACAATACCCTCATCCTGTCGTTTTTTGATCTGCTAGAATGACTAAATGCCATAGCAAAAAGATTGGTTTATTCAGTATCCTCATGGAGGAGGTAATTAGGCTTATTTGGTGTTTCTAAAGAAGTATATTTTGGGATCGAGGCCTCCCCAGGGACCCTTTAAGAAACGCTCTACTTTTAATCCTTCAGAAATTAGAGCCAGCAAGTGTTAGCTGCATTGTTACTTCTAATCTCATTTGACTTCTTGGTACGTAAGAAAAAGATATTAAAAAGATATTAAAAGGTCAGCCTTTTAATATCTAAGGAAGTGGTTGGGGAAGGGTGATGGTCAGAGCTCAAGTCATGTTTATGGATGGACTTAAGTGGCACAGTTGCCTGTGGACAGGGAAAGAAATTGGCAATGAATTTGATATATGGGTCTTACTTCTTACACCCACTCCAAGTGCTTTTTTTTTTCCCCCTTTTTAAAATTTTAAAACAATGTTCCTTTTACCTCACCTTTCTCCCTTGACTTTTATTGCTAGGACTGAGTTTTATCTCTCCTAGAGAAAGGTGGAATTTTTAGGGTGATTCCCCTGTGATTGCTGAAAAGTTTGGCTGTTGCACTAAAAAAGAATTTCCTTCCATCTGGCTCCACAACTGTCTGCTTTTTAAATTATATAAAAAAAAGATCTCTGAATCAGAAGTGTGAGAAACCTTATTTATCATATAATAGTTGGGAGCATTAGGTATTAAAGTAAAATACATATCACTAATGAATCAGAAATCCATATTACTTTAAACATTTTTTTCCCCAAAACTTGAATTACAGTAATTTGTATTAGAATGTTGAATTCTTTTAAAGTGGGCATCAAAAATAAGAATATGAATTTTTTAACCCAAAAATGTTAAAAGTAATATGAAAGTAATACTGCTTTCATTGGTCCTAGTGAATGTTGGTAATTACACAATCATAATTCTCTAAACATATTGCTATCATTAAAACTCTAATGAAGTACTCAATAGACAAGATTTGGTCACCAGCCACTGAAAGGCTGTCACCTCTGTAGCAGAATGTATGTAACAGGGGAAGAACATTTTGTGCCTGAGTAAGAGCTGTGGCATCTTCTTAACATAGACAAGGCTCTGAGAAGCTGATTACTTGGTAATCACTTGAGTTAGGTGATTTTATGTTGTGTTTGATGTTTTATAATCTGAACTTCCCTAGGCTGTTAAAGTGTCTGGTTGTACCATCAGCTTTTGACGAATGGGTTTCTGGAGGGATTGTGATGACCAGTAAAGTTCTTTGAAAAGAGACTCCCTGCTTTGTGTCATACCTGAATGTAACAGAACATGCTTCTTGGCACTTGTGTAATTTAGGCTCAAGGAGAAGAGTGCCATCTGCTGAATGGCCAGCATCAAGTTGAGCAGCCCCAAGTTTTTGTTGCAAAACTTTCAGCTGTTTTCTGGAGAAACCAGACTCAACTTCATTGAAGGATTTGAAAGGATCTTAGCACCAAGTGGAATTATTGCTTGCTTGATTTTAATTATGCTTCCCAGCAGGAGGCCTAAACACATGATGAAGAACTAATTCACCACTTGTTGGAATGCATGGGAAAGGAGAAACTTGAAGTTGTTGAGACTTTATATTGGAAAATAGTCTAGCAATGGTGAAATCATTGTTAAAATGGTAAAGAAAATTATTTTAATGAGGCATGTTTCATTAGTAGTTTTGGTTATTGATGGCTCCTGCAAACAATGATGTTATTTAAAATTTGGCCTTCAAATCATCAAACAAATTATTTTCTTAACTGGAGGTAAGGGTTTTAAAAGTACTTGGATTTTGATTTTTTTTTTTTTCTTTTTCTCTTGCCTTTTTCTTGTCTCAGGTTCTAAGGCAGTGACTCCTACTTGAGTGAGTTCACTGTTTCAAAGTGGATTTTGTTGTTTTGGCTTGCTCAAATAGCCTCCTGTGTTGTGTTTTGTTTCATTTCCCGTAAATTCCAGAAACTGGCTATGGTAGCCAGTTAGCCATGGGTAGAACTGGAGATAGTAGAACCAGTTGTAGGTCTGTAGTGGAGGTTTATGATACCTGGAATAGACCCGTCAGAGACAAGAAGGAATTGAAAGGAAGCATTGAAATTGGTATGATGAAATTGGTAGGCATATCTTTGTTGTTAAATATCTATTACATATATTACTTAATTAATCAGTGACCACTTTTATCCGCCCTTAAAATGTGCCGAGGATCATGTTAAGCACTTTACATCAATTATCTGAAGTTAAGTAACTTGCCCAAGATCATACAGTTAATAAGGGTTAGAGCCCAGACTTGAGCTGAGGGCTAATTCCTTTAAACACTATGCTATACTGCTATTTATTATAAGCTCTTTCTTATTGATGAGTGTTCAAAAACTTGAAGCAAAATTAGAATGGTATTTCTATGTCCGCTAGGAAATACTGGTGGTTTTCATTTGTTTGTTTTAAGAGGGTGATGAAATGGGTAGATAGGATTGAGATTTCACTAGAATCAGGAAACATATATGAGATGGACTTTCAAATATTTGCTATTTGGCTTTGTCTGTCATGTTCATTTCTTGTTCTTTTTGCTATATTATTCACTAACTTAAAAACCACAAGATAAGTTTATTGTTGAAACAGAGAAGTGAATTGTTTCACATTGCTTAAAATATGCTACTTCTTGAGAGGAAGGGTTGAGTTACTGAAGGATTTTATGCCGGTTTCTTTTTTTTTTAGGCCAGGGTTGGGGGTAGATGGGGATTTGTTAGTCTTTCTATATTATCCTTGCTCCTAAATACTTAAAGGTGGTAGTACTTTTTGATGTGGCAGTAATGTTCCATGTTCACAGCACAGTAAAATTCAACCATGTGCCAGTCTGAGGTCCTGGGGGAACCTTAACTTGTGTGCACAGCAAGTGTGCTCTGGTAGACCAAATGAGTACCGTACCTCACACGTACGTACTTCTACTTTTGAATGCATATATTTTCAATTAAGAGATAAACACCTGACTAATATTTAAGTATGTGTTTGGTTTTTTAAAACATATTTTGACCTTAAAAGTCATCTTTATTACTTTAAAAGGTTGGGAATCATTATTTTGGTATAACCGAAGCTTCTAAAATTACATTACAGTGATGATTGTGCTGTGTATTCTAAAACCCAATCATTCTTTTAGGACTTCTGACTCTTTTCCGTTAATAGGTAAGAGCATTACGCTTTACATTCCAGAAAAATCCCCATAGGAATATCAACTATGTAACTCTTTGGGATCCTGACACTTTGCTGTCAGACATTTAAAAAGTCAGCAACAACTAAGACAACTGTACAAAAGATGTTACTTGCCAGTGTCTGAAGAGTGCTAAATGACAGGTACAGATAACAAATGCCATAGGTCATCTGTTCGAGAAAAGAGCACCATAGATGGAATGGTCAGAAAAAGGTCCTCAGGAAAGAGGAACAAGGGTGGTCCTGGAAAGGCACAGTAGGATTTCACTAGATGCAGACCATGGAAAGGGTTTTGGTGAGAAATAACTGTCCAGGAAATAATAGCCCTTTTTCCATAGCACTACAGGAGATAGTTTATAATAGTGGTTCACAGTCTCATCCCACTGTAAGGCACAACATACTCTTTATCAGTAGCAGTGCCAAGGACACACTTCCCTAGGAGATGTGTTAGAATATTGCAGGGGTAGGGGGAGAGGGTGGTGATAGGGGTGGTGAAAGTCATGTACATTTTAATAAATGCTCCCTCTGAACCCCACATGAAAATGACTGGTTTGTAGAAATAACCTTATACTGCTGTTTTTGAAGCGAGTTATGCTTAGGAAGGTTGGTACTTTCAAAAAGACTTTAGAAATCCTCATCATTCCCACATTGGACAAGTAAAGCCTCCTTTGTGGAAGAGGTGTACATATTTTTAAAATCTGAATTTGTCCATCCTTTACTTTGTGGAATGCTAGAGTATTGTTTTGTTGATGGGTCTGTATAATTTTAAAATCTAGTGTGTGGATAGATAGAAGGGGTGTTGGTATTATGAGACATAATCATTTCTTAATTTTTATAAACAATCTGGTTTTGGATTTTAGAGAATTTGTTCCAAATGTGCAAATTCTCTTAGATTTGATAATGTTTATTATTTACTATTTGAAATATTTAGTGTAACTATTTAACATATTTAGGCAAGTCCCTTTCTTTTTTACTATAATTTTTAAAGTATCTGACATATATGAGCAGTTGAGATTATTTTAAGATCCATTTCAGTTTGAAGATTCTGTGATTACTTCCAAGGAAGGTTAATTTACCAGTTAGTGGTTTTAGTTGGAAGGTGGCCAAGAAACCTATGATTGTACTGTATGACAGTCCTGGGAATAGGTCTTATAGACGGCCAGGACCGAGAAGGTCCTTAGCTTTGTGTATATCTGGCAATTAAGAAAAGGAACATCATCATTCCAGGAACTTGTCAACTCCCAGAGGTTGGGTTTTTTTTGTTTTTTTTTTCCTTCAGTTTTTCAAAAGCTAAGGGCCCTTGGCAATGGACAATTGACGGATCCTTTTCAAAAACAATGAAATGAGCAAGGATAGCAGTTTTTCTTAAAGCAAACTATAGAAATATTGTAGCATTTTTTTTTTTTTAGAAATGGTACTTTCCATTCCCATCATAATCATATTATGTTAGTATTTTGGTTCCTCATGGATATTCCTCTGACCTCTTTTTAGCTCTTCTGAGTAGCTGTATGCTTCCTTTCACATGTTCATTTATTCATTCAACAGATGTTTATTGAGCACTTACTGTGTGCCAGGCCTTGTTCTGATTGCTGAGAATTCAGCAGTAAGCAAGACAGACAAACTCTCTTACCCCACTGGAGTTTATATTGTTAGAGGCAAAGAGAAATAAACGAGAAAAGCATATATTGTGTTGATATAAATATTGTGGAGACGTATAAAGCAAGGAAAGAAGATAAAGGGAGTGTTGGGGGCAATGGCAAATTTAAATGGAGTAGCCAGGCGAAGTCCTCATTGAGAAGGTGACATGAATTGCAAAGACTAGAAGAAGGTAAGGGAACATGTATAGCCTGCCCTCTGTTTCAGTGGGTTCTGCATCTGTGGATTCAATCAACCATGGGTCAAAAATACTTGGAAAAAAAATTCCAGAAAGTTCCAAAAATTAAACCTTGAATTTGCTGTGCACCAGAACTTATTTACGTAGCATTTACATTGTATTTACAACTATATACATTGCGTTTACATTGGATTAGGTATTGTAAGTGACCTAGAGATGTGTATGTGGGAGGATGGTCATAGATTATATGTAAATATTGGGCCATTTTATATAAGAGATTGAGCATCCTCAGATTTTGGTATCATCTAGGCCTGGAACCAGTCCTCCTCAGATACCAAGGGACAACTGTGGTATTAAAGGGAAGATCATCGCAGGCAGAGGGAACAGCAAGCAAAGACCCTGAGGCCCAAGAGTATCTGGCATGGATGAAACAGAGTGAGGGGTGGGTGCTGGGAAGCCACTGGATGACTCTGTTAACAGAGGTGGGACATGATCTGACATGTTTTAGAAGGATTTTTTTGGTGAAACACAATTCAAATGCTTCTTGGATCTGTGTCTCCTGGCATTTCATTTAAAAATTTTTGCATATTTGATCCCTTTGATGACTGGAATAAATTTTGCTGTAGTAAGGGCTTGATGTATTGCTATACATCTTTATGCTTTGAAGGGGTTTCGTCTATCTTGTAAAACTTTGAATTTATTTTAACTTGTAAGGACACTTAGTCCCCAAAGAAATCTTTTCCTCTAGAGATAGAACAACTTACTTTTAATCAAAATGTGAAAATAAAAATAGTGTTATTGCCCTTTAAAACGTGTGTGTGAATGTAAATGAACAGTTTGGCAATTCTTCCAAAAGTTAATACGGTTTAATGGTTAAAAATAGTAACATATAATTACCATAATGACCCAGCAATTCTATTCCTATGTTATATACTCAAGAGAAGTGAAAACATATGTTCACACAAAAACCTGAACACTAATGTTCATGGCAGCATTATTCATAATAGCCAAAAAATAGAAAAAACCTGTCTATCAACTGATTAATAGATAAGTAAATGTCATATATTCATGCAGTGGAATATTATTCAGTCATAGAAAGGAATGAAATACATTCTACAACATGGATGAACCTTGAAAACATGCTAAGTGACAGAAGCGAGACACAAAAGACCACATATTGAATAGTTTTACCCATAGTGACTAAAAACATTGTTTAGTGGTTGCTAGGGGCAGTGGTTAGGGAAAATAGTCAGTGTCTGCTTAATGGATACTGGGTTTCCCTTGGGGTGATGAAAAAGTTCTATAACTGGATAGTGTTGGTTGCACAACATTGTGAAGTGTAGAGTGTACAGTGTACAGTGAAGTGTAGAGTGAATTTTAAGGTGTGTGAATTGTATCTCAATTTTCAAAGAAAGATACCAGTTAAAAAAGTGTGCACACCCATATGTATGCAAGAACAACTGAAACAACATCTGTAGATCTTATTTTGAAAATCGAACTGTTTTTTCCAGTAGAAAGTTGATGAAGCAAAATCACATTAGACTTGGTTTAGCTTGCTTTGCTTAAAGAGACAGAATTAAGATACTTAGATCATTCAGGTAGAAATTGGAAGCAGTTTGTGATCCAATACTTGGCAAGTCATGAGTGAGTCTTAATTTTTTTTAAATACCCAATTTCATGGAGATGACCTAGATAAGCAAAAGAAAGCTCTATGATTATCATTTCTATGGGTTTCAGAGAGCAGGAACCAGTTTATAAACAAGTTTATTAGATCTTTTTTTTTTTTCCAGTCATTATTGTGTTTATTTACCATAGCATTTTTTTTTTTTTTGCTTTTTGAAAGTTTATTAGATCTTAAGTCGATAATGATGGATTAATTTTTTTCTCCATACCTATGATTTAAAAAATGGAGAACTCAGTTCCCAATAATTTTTTAAGCCAACCCAAGATGATGTTTGCCTTCTTAAAAACATTATTACCATCAAAGAGTTGGTTGTTGAAGAAGTACATGAAAGGATTATCTTTAACTTTCAGGTACCACTTACCCTAATGTTATTTTTTATTAAGATATAATTCATATATCATAAAATTCACCCTCTGATTTTATTATGAATATACATATATTCATATATTCCTTTATTAGAATAAAAACTTCTAGAGAATAGAGATCCATATTATTTGAATGGCTTGATATGTTTTCAGCATTTTAAGGGAGACATATGTGAACCAGACAAGAACTGTAGTGGGGAAGATAGACACTTATATAACTGACTCAAGCACCAACCTGAGAGCAATGCTATAGCAACAATTTAAAGGAAGAGCAGGTGGGTACAGAGAAGGGAAATGTTTATCCCACTGGGGAGAAATAGTTCATGGAGGAAGATGGCATTTAACTTGAGCTTTAGAGAATCTCTCAAATATTGAAGAGAGGAGTAAATTACTGACCAAGATAACAGACTATGCAAAGGCATGTGGATCTGTGGGATGGGTGTGGTGGGAGAGAAAACAGGAAAGGTAAGGTTGAGAGCACCAGATCATGAAGGCCTTGGGTGCTATTTTAAGAAATTTAGGTTTTATTCTGTGGCACTTATTTTAGCTGATGAGAGGCAGAATCAGATGTCTGAGATTAGTGTTGTGAAGAGTGTTGTGATAGAGGGTCTCGGCAAAGACAAGTTAGGCATTTAGAGATAAGCAAATGAACTAAGGCAATGGCTTTGAGATTAGAAAGGAAAGAATGGAACATTTTGGAGACAGAAATCCATACAACTTGCAGAACAATGCAGAGGTTGAGGGAGCATTTGATTACCATGGGTAGAAATTTAATGTTTTACTTTATTTCCAATACTTTGATTTATGACAGAAGATATACCTGTAATACTAGAAATTAAGTGGATTCAGTAAGTCTTTTCCATACTGTACATAAAAGACTTTAGAAATGTGTATTTCTTAGTTTTCTTTAATTTTTACTGCTTGTCAACTGTTTCTCAGTTTTCAAGGCTTTAAATTTGTTTTTATTTGTACATTTGGAAATGTTGAATAGTCATCATTTGGCACAAGAATAGTCTTTTGTTTCCAAATGAAACTGCCTCCCTATGCTGCGTTTTTTGTGTTTCATTTTAAACTTTTGTGTAGTGGAATAATAAGAAAGAACTGAAGATACTGGGCACTGCAGTATCAAGTATTGTGTAGTGTCATTACAGGAAGTCATTGTTCCATCTTGAAGTTTCCCCTTAATAACATTTAGTGGTTTATCTTGTAACTTCTAAAGTAAACAAATGGTAAGCACCTGTAAGAAACAATTAGAAATGTCAAAAGAAGCACATGCAAAATCATTTGTTTTTTCTATGTAAATTTAGTGGAGAATCCAATCCAGTAAGATGTTTTTGCACATTTACTTAATGAAAAAACTAATATAAGATTTGGCTCCTCTGATGTTTCTCATAGCTTATTTATAGGCATGATTGACCATTTTTGTTTATTTGTTTGTAGCTCCCTTTAATAAAACATGTACAAAGAGGGTGTTATATTAGGAAATAATGATTTTATAAATGGGCGAAAGAAAATACCAGACTTGACAGAACTGACTTTTAAAGTGTTGCAGTGTAAAACTTGCTTTCATGCTTAAAACTTCTAAGTATTAAAAAATGTTTAAAATGACTTATTCAAAAGCAACTCAATAAAATTAAAAATATTTTATGAATATACAATATAATGAAAAGTTTAAAAATCAGAAATATGAGAGCACCCTTACTGAGTTTTTAAAAGGAAGAATGATTTTATTAACTTGATTTCTAAGGTAAACTTATTGAGTCACATTTTTACAAAATCAATTTCATTTTTAAATATTTGAAATTAAATTTTGTGTATGAAATAACAGGACGTGGAACAAAATCCAAAAGACATAAAAGAGTATACAGTGAAAAATAAGTCTTCACCCCACCCCTAAACTACTCCATTCTCTTTCTTTCTTGTATATTATTCCAGAGATAATTTTCCATTGTTTATTTTTAAGTTCCTGAATCAAGGCTTTGCCTACCTACACCTGGTGGATGAATTGCTGCATAAGAAATACAGCTTTAGGCTCAAAACAACCTGGGGAAATAGCCAGCACTGTTCCTCCTCCTAGGTGATTTCTAGATTCATTGTCTCTTTTTGTTAGAGTGTGCTTTCCTAGCTTCCCCTCCACTTAAGGCAGAGATATTGAAAGTGGGAGGTGGTAATTGTAATTATCTTTCACTCATATTGTTCCCTAGGTAATGACAAATAACTTTTATGAAATCATACATGCTAACAAAGCAAATTCCAGCTGAGAAGTGCTCCCAGGGAAAAACATCCTCTAGTAGGAAGGGCAAAGAATGGTCAGGCTTTCCCATCTTTGTGCATCTACCCTGTTAAGCCAGCTAGCTGGGCTAGACCCCTTCTAAAGCTTTACTTTTAATTTTTTAGTACTTGGCATTATTTTGTTGACTCTCCTTTTGGCTACTTACCAAGTCATAAGATTTTCTTCCAAGCCTTGGGATTACCTGACTCTAAAGTTTGTTACTAGACTTTATTTTCTTCTTTGGATGATATTTAATAGAATGCTATTCCTAAGCAGGTACTGTTAAGTAATAGTTTCATATTTTGTGTCTCTGTGTGTGGAAGGGGAGGTCCTTTTTAAAAATTTTCCAATATATTTCAAAAATTTTTACCAGTTATCTTTTATTGGGTGTTGTTCTCAATTAGTGTATGAAACTATTCAGCAGTGATCAGGTCCTTCAAGGAAGGGTGTCAGGCAAAGATCATGGTCAGGAAAGCAGAGTGCATCCTCTGCTCCAGACCCTCTTCAGTGATACTTGCATAGCTACTCATGTTTGAGTTCCTTCTAAGAAAGGCAGTATTTGAAAATCACGTAAGTGACCAGCACCATACAAACCCCAGCCGTGCTTCCTTTCTTCACAATGACATACTTGCCGTCATACCAGCAATAACCTCTCTGAAACACTCCAGCAATGCCTTTAGGGGCATAATTCTACATCAGTATCCAGCTTGGCAGCTCCCCTGTTTTAACATCCTTGAGTTTCCTTTTCACTGGTACCACTGATGCCATCTTGCAGTCTGCTGTCTTCCAGTAATTTTTATTGTGGTAAAATACACATGTAATCTACCATTTCATCTATTTTTAAGTGTATAGTTCAGTAGTATTAAATACATTCATAATGTTGTATACCCATCACCAGCATCCATTTCCAGAACTCTTTATCTTGTAACACTAAAATTCTGTACCCATTAGACAATAACTTCCCATTCCCCCCTTATATATTTCTGGATCAAAAAAAATTGTTTTAAGAGCAAGGTTTTGGGTGATACAAAATCTATTATTCCTATACTTAATCATGATTATAATTTGAAACTCTCTATACAGGTCTGTATCATGCAGCAAAGATTATAACTGACATTTAAGACCCTAGACTTTTGACAAGAGGCACAGAACCTATGTCCTTTGACACATTTCCAAGTGAAGAATCATAGCTTCATAACTAGAAGGGACCTCAGCCCTCATCTGTGCTGATTCTACGTTGGTAGATGAGAGAGAGAGGTTAATATTTATGGGAGAAGCAGGAATCAGCAAACTGGTGCTAGCCAACCTCTGCCTCCATGACCCAATAAAAAGGAAGTTTCCCCAGTATTAGAAGTAGGGGCTCCACAGGTTTGAAAATCCCATTAGATGCTAAAATTCTGCCTTTGTTGAATCGTTCAGGCTTTCTGCTATGAGTAGAAGTGGAAATTCTCTATAACCATTAACATTTGAAGAGGCAAAGTTTGGGAGAGTAAAAAGGAGGATGAAATCTAGACTCATACAATTTTGGAAACCCTCACTTCATTTTTATGGATGAAGGACCTGGTTTGATTGAGTGAAAAGACATGCTCAAGGTAACATGTCACTTGTGGCTGGTCTAGACTCACAGCTGTGATTCCCGACTCTTGGTCCAGTGCTTTTTCTACTTTATCACATTACCAGCCATCACAACACCCCATTCATGCAATTCTGGGGTGAGGGAGTTCACTAGACTTCCCTGAAGCAAGGTTTAGATAGGATGAGAGACCTCAGTTTCCTAGGGATTTGAATCTGTTTTTCAAGAAATGGTAACTTTGTTTTAATCTTTCATTAAATTAGGGAGTGTTTTTTGTAAATAAGATTTTTTCCTTAAATTCTGGAATGTGTTGTGAACTTTCTTGCTATCTTAAAAAAGCTTTTCTGATCTTCTATAAATTGCTCCAGTTTAAGCATGCTCACCAATGAAGCAAGTCATGTACATGGTAAATGTTTCTGACATGTTTAGGAACATTATACTGAAGACTCAAACTGGATGTATTTGGCTGCCTTGACTTTTTTCTTTTGGAAAAGAACATATTTAAATGAGAAACAGTTTTCCAATGAGAAGGAAAAATTTTAGGTCATTTGTTTGAGTAAAATACATTATAGAATTTATGGCCCCAATTTTCCATTATTTTTACTAAATGGCCAATACATGAAGCACAGTGAAGGAAGAAATCAGTCATATTAGAAATGTTAATGTTTTAATCAAATTTTGTGGTTAAACTAATTTATCAAATAAGATTTTTAGCCATCAAGAATACATTTTGTCTGTGTTGCGTTATACCATGGACTTTGGATGGAATCTCAGATTTTTTTGTGTTTGCGATAGCATTTGGTTTCCTGACAACAGTTTTAGTAGGCAGTTGCAAGATACCCTGGTCTTTTCAAAATATGTCTATGGCCTTCTATAATACACCATTCTGAGGAACTAAAAAGATTCATTGTTATAGTTGGGGTCTAAGTAAAGTATAATTGGTTTTGACTTTATTACGAGTATAATCAGTTTTAATAGGAATAGGTACAAGGTCAAAGTACTTACTAGAGAACTTCAGTGTTTTATTAAGTTGATTTAAACTATTCCGGTGCTAGTTGTTTCATGGTGACAGTTATTTGTATTTAAAACCTACGTCCATTTTTATGAAAACCATGTAGTATTTCTTTTAGCTTACTAATTTTTTTAAGCTTCTATTGGTGCTTTTTCCTGAGATTTTTGGTCCATAGAGAATGAAATGTCTTTTAAAGAGAAACTTCAATTGCCTAAAATGTTAGGGGTCCTTTAATGGGAGAGTACCAAATGATTAAGCATACAAAGGGGTTTCAGGGATGTATTGGAAACAGTGACTTCTGGGGTGGGTGCTGAAGTTGGCACACTTTGACTCCCCTATCTTCAGTGGTCTACTGTACTTAGAATCAACATTCAGAATGAAGACCCTAATATTTTGCACAAGTCTTAAACAGTAAAGGTAAATATGTTCACGAATATATAGGAAACCAGAAGCTGAAATGATGACTTTTTAGATTTTGGGGAGCATGAGTGAGAAGGCTGCATTTGTTTTGCTTATTATTGTAAGAATTAACATTTCTGTACCATTTCTGATCAGAATAATTAATTACTTGGGTTTCCCCAAAGTGTGTTTTTTTTTTTATAGCCCACTACATTTTATTTTAAGAAGTTTCATCAAAGGAACCTAGGCCTTCTGTTCAGGGATGGCTTTTGTACAGACTACCTGTATAGTTTGATCTGAAGTCTCGTAGGAAGGCCCTGGGCTACTACTGTCCCCTCTCCCAAAATACAAATGTAGTTTAAAATTTTCTAGTAGCCATGTTAAAATTCACACATGTTTCTTTGTATTTTTTTATTTAACACAATTTAGAAATATCTTTCAACATGTAATCAATATTAATGAAGTATTGATTCATTGAAATATTGATTTAGTGAAAAATTAATGAAATAGTTTGCTCTTTTTTATATACCAAGTTTCTGAAATCCTTTGTATATTTTGATTATAGCACATCTCAGTTCCGACTAGCCACATTTCAAGTGCTTGATGGTCACGTGCAGCTGGTGGCTACCAAGCTGGATGACACAGCCCTAGACAATCCTTCTGTTTTGTCCCATGTCAGTGTTGAGGATTCTTCCACTAGAAGTTTATTTGGGGAGTCTAAAGTCTTGGCATCTCTAAGTATGCTCTTCTATAATTGAGTGAAAAATGAAAGACTCCATAGAGAAAAAAAAATTCTCAATCATGTTTGTTTTGACCATTTTTTGCCTTTACAATGTGATAACAAAAACCGAACTGCTGAAGAAATGCAAGTATTATTGAAAGAACTTTAGAGGGCAGCAGGTTCAGTTGGTTGTGCTTACGTGAAGAGAGCTGGGGTAGAAAAGGAAGAGTAGTCAGCACTGGGTAATACCAATAGGACAGGATTTACCATTGAACATGTCTGACTTGGAATCCTGCTGGCTTTGAGCAAGTTGCTTCCCTTCTCTGAGCCTTGATACTTTATTCATATATTAGAATTAGGATAAAAATATCTATCTCTTGAGTTGCTATGAAGGTTAAATAAGATGACATGTGAAGTACTTTCTGTGTATCTGGTACCTATGAGGTGCTCAGTAAATTTGTTTTGAGTAAATGATTGTTGCTTACGTACATCCCCCTCTCCCAAATCCCTGCTTATAAGAGGAAGAGGAAGGAGGCATGCCTAAAATGAATGTTGTAATATATTAAAAAAACTCATCTCATTTACTAAACTGACTAGGATTCAGTGTTTGTCCAGAGCAAACTAGTCCCTAAGCATTGTGGTTAATTGAGATTTTAATTCAGGACCACTATCTGAAAGGTTCCCTTGGCAATGATGTGAAATAGTTCATACTCTACATTGTTGAAGTAGTAAGAAATGAATTTTGCCATTTTATTTCAGTATACTTATTTTAATAATCAGTGAAATAGCATCTGTAAATGTTTCTAAATTTGTTTCAATTATGTAAGAGAAAAACCTCAATTATTAAAGCTACCTCTTTATCTTTTTCTAGATATAATACAAGTGCATCATCTTCCATTTCTTTAAAAGTTTTATCACAGGGGTTATTGCAATTTGGAATTTAAGTATGTTTTGCATCTACTTCAGAAGACTGGTTTTCAGAGTAATAGCATCCTGATTGTAAACTTGTGTGGTAGTTGGAACTAAAGGAAAAGTTTTCTAAATGGAAGAAAAACTGTCACTTGGTGACTAAGCTTTACAATGCAAGTGACCTATTGTTCTTGCTCAGGCATTAACATCAATTTGTATTTTTAGATGAACGAGGACTTTTCTGTGACATTAGCTGTATAGCGTGTTCTGAATCTATTTAGGAGGAGGGAGTTTTCAATCATACATATATTTCTGATTTGCTATGCATTTTGAGAAATTTACTTTATTTGTAAATTTGAAACATCATTGAAATGCAGGAAAGCATGGAGTGTTCTGAATAGATGATTAGATTAGATATGAACTTTTCGAAGCTTATAAGCACCCAGTGTGTAGGCCACATCTGTGATAATGTTCTTGGAAATCGGTCACATTTGAAGATTGAGTTCTTTGCCAGTAGCATCTGGTTGCACTTTACATTACATACTTTGAAAGTACTTTTTGAATTGCAGAAAAGCAAACCATATGACACAGACTTTTTTCCTGATTGAAACTTGTTTACAGTTACAGTTCAACTTCAACAAACAACATAACTAAAGGCATAATTGTCCAAATTCATGGGTTATCACTGGCACCTCAGAGAGAAAGGATTCTTAAAGTTATCAGCTTTTCATATTATCCAGACTTTTACATTATTCTAGTGACCCCTTACAAAAAGTTCTTTAAGGTTTGTGGAATTTGAAAGGTGCTGACCTGATTGGAATACACTCTGCTAATGGACAATCAAGAAACGATGTTGATGTGATTGGCATTCCTCTGCCAATTTCTTACAGTTCTCAGCAGGTGTCACTGGTTACATCCTTGAGTATATATTTGTCATAGCTGGTTGTGTGAGCTTTTGATATAATAATAGTAACCTAGGGCTAGGGCTAAAGAAGATTTGTGAGATGATTTTAAGTGGCATGGATCATGGAACTAGACAAAATATGTCCTTGGTTTCCTTGAGAGTTCCTTTTCAGCACCCCTTTTTTGCTTTCTTCCTCTTGACGTAACAGGTCTCAGATAATTCCTGCTGAAATGTTAGCTGATTAGTTCACTGCTTTCCAGAGATGTTTAATTTTAAAGGTGAGATCTTTTAATAACTAGGCTTTCAATGTCTTTAGTGAGATAGTGGAGTAACAAGTATTAGGGTAGATTCTTTGGACTGGGCACAGGCTTGGTGTCAGGATTGTAGAGCCCCACTGTCCAATATGGCAGCCACTAGCTGCATATAGCTACTGACCACTTGAAATGTACTAGCCGTAATTGAGATGTGCTGCTAAGTGCAAAATACACACTAGGTTTCTGAGACTTAGTACTAGAAAAAGACTGTAAAATAACTCAATTTCTAATATTTATTGCTTGTTGAAATCATGGTATTTTGATATATTGGGTTAAATAAAATACATTACTAAAATTAATTTCACCTGTTTCTTTTTATGTTTTTAATGTGACTACTAGAAAATTTTAAAGCAATTGTGGTTCTCATTACATTTCTATAGGACAATGCTTTTATAAAGACAAGAGAGTTTATGTTGTGTTCTTACTGTTGGGACCTTGCAGAGGTTCAGGGAAATGCTCCCTCAGGATGCCTTAGCTACAGCTGTTCCAGCTGACTTGGCTGGGCCACTTTGTATTACAGTGCTGTTTTGAGAGCTATTGCCTACAAGCAGCCATTGTCTCTCCTTCTCTAACTCTCCAAATTTATGAGTTGTTTTTTTTTTTTAAAGTTACTCTGCCCACCACCTCTAATGGTTACTAACTCCTGACCAGCTTCTTCTTGAAGACAGGTGATTAAAAAAATAAAATTATGGCTACTATTTATTGGGCACTTGCCATGTACCAGATACTGTGCTAGATACTTTAGATAAAATCTTGAATCCTCACATCAGTTCTTCAGGATTGATATTATAAATGAGAAAAGAGATTCAGATACATTGTGACTTTGCCCTGGGTCACCCAGTAAGTGGCAGAATCAGGATTCCATCCCAAATCTGTCTAATTCCAGAGCCATTTTTCTTTCTGCTGTATTACATTCTGCTTACTGTGGTTTTCCATTAACTATGTGTGTACTTTAGTCTGAAACAGAGTGCTTGTATATAAAGAAGTCCTTTGCCAAGTGTTGTCTGATCTTGAATTGATTTCCTTTGTCTTGGTGAATGACTTCAGTGTCCCTCACTCCAGGTCACCTCCTCCCCTAACTAGAACCTAGTGAGTGGCCCTGACATTAATGGAGAGACTAAAGCTTACTGACAGCCTGTTGAGCAGGGTAGATGATCTAAAAGCCTGTGAAAGAGCATGTCTTCCACCTGGACAATCAGTCAACAATGTTTCAGTTGCCTTCAGGAAGAGATAGAAGAAGAGAAGTTCTCTGAATGCCAGGAATATCAAATCTTAGACTTAAAAGACTGGCCATGTAAGGAAAGGGCTTTTTATAGACAAAGGAGGTTGAAGTAAAATAATGGGATAGAATAAGCGTATTGAGCTGGATAAGTCTTGTATAATCCTAGATCATCTCTTAATGGCTGTGTCCTTGACATTGTTGCATTAAGAATGAGCAGGGGAAACAGCCCATGTGTTGGCATGATTGTCTATAAATTAGAATAGATGTCATAATTCATGGGATTCTGGAAGGCTGGATGCTGCATTTACTCTGCTGCTGTCACTTAGGCTCAAGCAAGTGGTAGTGACTGAGGGAAAAAAAAAGGGGGAGAAAAGGAAGATCGACGAGGTTGAAGGAGTGAAACTAGATGACGTGGGCCACAGGGAGGTTTGGGCAAGTTCAAAATGTAAAGCCTTTTATACATATACACACATATTTTATTTATAATACTAAAAGTTATATATGCTGTAAAATACTCTTTATTTCAGGAAAGAAACTGTGATAGACTAGAAAGAAAATAAAATTTCTAACAGGTGGTATGGATTAATTTTCCCAGCTCTATCACTACCCTAACTGTGTAACCCTAGGAAATTATAGAATCTGAGTTAGTCATTGTCTTTCTACCTTTCTGGCTTTCCTTTATGATTTAATAAGATTCTGGTGAGTTTGAAAACACTTTGGGTATGCTTACACGTTCTATTCATATTATTAGTTTTATTTATTCTTCATCTGAAGTGTTGCTTACCTGTAACTTCATTGAGAGGAAAAGACGTGTACCCAAGCATGATTAAGGGAAGATAGAGTTAAATGGCCAGCAAGTAGGGACTAATTTGGCTCTCATCCCTAGGCTTTATAAAAGGGACAGTGGCAGCCTTGTGGGCGAAGGGAATGTGAACCTAATTGCTTATTTAATTCAATCATTCATCTCTTTAACCCCTTTTATAGCTTGACTTTTGTAGGTCGATTATATAATGGTGTGAATGTGCAAGCACACATGGTGTTTCTCTTTAAGTGAAAAGCCCTTATTCAATGGCTATTTTAAAAAATGTTTTGATATAGTCATAGTAATAAACCTGGTTTGCATTTCTTTGAGGCTCATGGTCTTTAACTTCCGACCAAGTTAGTAAAGGGTTGCCATAACTACCAGATGGTAGTCTTTATTAATCCAGTGTTAGACACCAACAGACTAACACAGAATGAATGTAAACAAAATTCAAGCACAGAATTTGAAGAATTATTTAAACTGTTCGTCTTTCAAATTTAGTATAAAGAGGATAAGTTGAATATATCCATGTTACCATACAATTATTTGGTTCTCAGGGCAGTCCTGAAATTCATCTTTAATTTGTACTGCATATAAAATCCTGGATACGGGGATATTTTGCCAAATGCCAGTTTGAAATTTACTTGGGATCCATCCAGCTGGCAAATCAGTTGTGCTAATCAGCTGAGCCCATTTCTGGAGAATGGAATTTTATAGCAGGAGCAGTGTCCTTGAAGTATAGTTACTTTAAAAATAAATTAACTTTTAATTAAAAAATTCTCATGTGCTATATTGAAATGTATATACTGTAAACATTGTAGTATATGTAGTGCAAATACTTCATGCATTTTTGTAAATAATAAATAGGGACAGTAAGTTCATTGTATTGTATTCATTTGTTTTTCATTTCTGTTCTGAGTTCCGAAGATCATAACTTGCTTCCCCTTAATCTGTGAACAAGAGAGATACTGAAATGCAGATGGGTTAAACCTAATAACTGTGGGCAGTTAACTTTTGGTATAGAATAAACTCTAAACCAATATTCTGTTTAAGGGGAGCTGGTAGATGGACTTAGCCAAAGACCACTTGGAACAAATGAGAAGGAATTCAGACATCATAGGTGGAGATTAGACCTGAAAAACTAATATGGCTCCTGTTTAACCTCAAAGTTAACCTTGTTTAAATGTTAATATACACTTTCATGTTCATGTTAGAAACCTCATGCCCTAGAGTAGTATGTTCTGTAGATTATTAGTTCCAAAAGACTTCCCAGGGATATTTCCAAATATGTTTAGGAAACTACTTTCTGCACTCTTTCTCAAAGTTCATAATGCACATTAGCATAGCAAAGACTGATAAGTATTGCTAAGTACTGGGTTTACCTTTGAAAAAACAAGCTTAGTGTATCTCAAATATGTCACATAGGCCAGAGAAATCAGTCTCTCTGGTAAATTGTATTAATATCCCATGGAACTCTTGTTTCTTAGAATATATGGATGGAAGTGGGGAGGGGACAGTGTCATTAAGTAATGTGTTAACAGATCTCAACTTATTTTTGTGATTACTCTTTTTTTAAATCACAATTTAAATTATATTTGGCGGTCATAGATATCTTGGCCTGGGGTATGTAATGCTCATGTTTAAAATTTTTCTTTGTAAAATTGCCTTATAAGACAATTTTTATAGAAATGTTCATTTCTATGAGGTTATACCTTTATATTGATATTAACTTATCTTTTGGGGGCATTTTGATGTTTTTTGTAAATGTAATTTTCCTTAGTTTAAAGTTTACATTTACTTCTGATAGGCCAGGTAATTTCTTTAATGAGCTATTTTCTAATACAAATTATATATATAAGAATAAAGTAAGATGTAATTGTTTTAAATTGAACTGTTAGGTAAAGAGATGTTTTTATAGCAATTAAACTAGTCTATAATTGTTTTCATTTGAACTGGAAGGAAAACCAAAGATTCAATAACCCAAGATACTGCCACTAATTAATTCTATAAAATGAGGTCAACGTAGACAATGACACTCTCAGGATAAACAAATTACTTATCTATATCTAACCCTACTATTTATATTCTCTAACCTGAATGTACATCAAGGATTTTAAGCATTTCTTGCTTTTCATGAATTCCTTAAAAATGACATCTGAGAATTTTTTTTAAATGTTACATCTGGATGTGGATCTTGAATCATCCCCAGGTTGGAAAACTGGAAAGTTGTCTCATATTGTGAGTAATAAAAAATACTAAATATATTCAAGTTTCTAAGTGTGAGCCAGTGCATACATTAAATTAAACCAAAAAAGCTTAACCAGCCATGTTTCAGGTTTTGGGATATGTAATGTATAAATATAACCTCCAAGAAAAGAAGTAGCTCTTTTACGTGAACCACCAAACCAAACCATGAGACAATATTTTATTTTCAGTTGTATTTGGAAGACCATGTTAGCTTTGGGCTTGCCATTTGCTGAATAACTAAAAATGGCATGTTTAATGCTAAGTAGTATTTATGACTAGACCATCAAACCCCAAATGGAATTGAAGGAGAGACTTTTTTTTTCTGAAATATAAAATAAACATTTTTTTCCCCTTAGCATTATGTTAGCCAGTACAAAATCCTTAAACTTACTCTCTTGCAGAACATAAAGTAATTATCTCATCCACATGGTTTCCTTTTGTCAGCGGGTCTATCCACAGGATATTGCTTAGCGAGAAAGCCTAAAGATTAGAGATTAACTAACTCCACCAGAAAGGAACTGCTCAGCAACAGAAATGGGATCAAAAATTTTAAAGCCAGGCTAGACTAGCTGACTAAAGAGAAACTGCACTTGCAGAACTGTCCCAGCTACCTGTAGAGGGACGTGCTCTCTCACTACCAGTGACAGCGTTAAGCCTTTTAGACTGGTTCTCAGACTTCAGCGTGCACTGGAAGCAGTTGGTGGGCTTGTTAAACCATAGACTGCTGGGCCACACCCCCACACTTTCTGATTCAGTAGTCTGGATTAGGGCCCGATAATTTGCATTTTGAACAAAATTTCAGGTGATACTGCTGTTCTGAGACCAATTTTGAAAACCACTTGTTTTTTTCTAGACTAGAAAATGTTTTTGAATCTTCTCTTTTCCTTTCTGTCCTTTTCCTCCCTTATGCCACCCACTGGCCCCATCAAAGCCTGGCATCTTCTGTTATGGACTGTCCTAGAAACCCTCTTTTCTTAATGGCTTTTCCTACATTGGTTCCTTTATTTTTTTAACCTCGACAGTGAGGCAGCATTGTATAGTGGAGTCCATTTTTTAAGTTATTATAACTGTACAGTATTTTTACCAGTCTTAGAATTTTTTATACTTTCTCCAAGTTCTGATATTTCTCCTATAAACATCCCATTTCATAATTTAGAAAGTACATCTTCCCTTTAAAGTTGTCACATTTCAACTTTTTTTTGTTCTGTTTTGGAGGTGATGGATGTGTTTATTACCTGGATTGTGGTGATAGTAAAATGAGTGTATACATACATTCAAACTCACCTAATTGTATTCATTAATAACAATTATACCTCAATAAAACTGGTGAGGGGGAGAAGTCAAATATCAAAAATGGGTTTTGATTCTTTATTTCAGGGGAAAGTTAAAACTCCCCTGCCCTTTCTTAACCCAAAGAAAACTCTGGCTGCTCCTCGGTGTAGGCTCTAACAGAAAATCTTAGGCAAAAGTCATGTCAGTAGCCTTCTGAGTCATGTATATGCAGCATCAGTAGGCTCCTTTAAGGTTTAGAGAGGCTAATAAGAAAAGTGCTTTACCCCTTCTTGAGAAAGGGCAAAAAAGTTATCTCTTGAGAGGTGGGATGGAGCTTCTGGGTCTGTGAGGTGGTTGACGCAGGGGTGGATCCTGCTCAGCCTCCAGGGTTGTGCCATGCCCTGAAAAGTGACTGTGTGTGGAACAGAAGGTCATTCTGTAGAGCTGTAGTAATGACTTCTTAGGGAATTGCCACTGTGTGGCCAAGGAAATTGGTGTTTCTCCCATTGCTAGGGAAGGGCTCTGTGTAGCACCTGTCATGCCCAGGCACCTGCCTTCAGGGACAGCCTTATCATGCTTATCTGCCACCACAGACTTCAAGAAATTCTTGAGCAGCTTCAGATCACCTGTGCTGCTTCAACTCCCTACTCCTTGTCCTTGCCAGAGAGACCTATATTTCTTTTCTTTTTGTTGCATGTTTCAGATGTATAGCATTATAATTGGACATCTGTATATACTACAAAGTAATCACCACCACAAGTATAGTTAGCATTCATTTCAACTTTTAAATAGATGATTCTTACTCTCTGGGGTGTTGTCATATACGTGATCTTCCAAATTCACTTTGGCATTTTAAGGCAGGAGGATAGTGTTTCATGGAGGGGCATGCAGATCATTGCCCAGCAATAGAAAGTAGTGTTATGACTAGCCTGCTAGAGTTAGAAGTTAGGTGAGGAGAAACAGAATCTCTCTTCTCAAGCAACTGTTGCTTTAGCCACAAACAATACACAGACTGTTTGTTATCTCAGTCCCTCCCCCACTGTGGTCAGCCAGACTAGTGCTTTTTCACTTTCCAGAAATTGGCAGGTACTGAGTCCTGAGAATGAGCAGGTGGATTTTCTGGGGATGGAGAGTTACAGGAACACTAGGTGCATCTTAAGAAAGTAAGAAAATTCTAGGTGTAAAGAACTGTTCATCAATGTTAGAGGTCTTTGTTCAGCTTTCTCATTTTACATAGTAGGAAATGGAACATTTCCCAGACTTGCTCACAGTCATATAGCCAGTCATTTACAGATCACTTGACCACTGTTTCCATCTTGCCTCAAAGCTGCTTCTGCTCTTTGACACTGACATGAAGGGAAATTATGTGGTACACTCAGATAGTAACTAGCCACATAGTTCAGCTTCTTAAGAAATTAATGGCATATAATACTTATTTTTCAAATCGTAATGTTTTGGGTGTTTTAAAATTTATATAAATCCAAGGAAATCACTGTGCATGATAACATATACTGTGTGCCTGTCTTATTTGGCACTACTTTTTAAAAATGATGTTTGTTTCTGACTGTAAAAAAAAAATACATAAGCCCATTGTGAAATGTTTAGGAAATACGGATACAAGTTAGTAAATAAAAACCAGGAATAAACCATTCCCCAGAGAGAGCCTGTAATGTTAGAGTAGGCTATTGGTGCTTATAAACATCTCCAAAATTTAGTGATTTAATGCAGTGGTTTACTTTTCACTATGCGCAGTTCAGTGTAGATGGGGAGAGTGGTGGTTCTGAGACCCGGGCTTATCCAAATAGTGGCTCCATCCCCAGGGCCTTCAGATCCTGTGCTTAATCTTGGATGTTTTGCAACTGGCCAGTGAGGTAAGAGAGAGAGAATGAAGGAACCCATAGTAGTTTTTAAGAACTAGTGCTCAATCCTGTAACAGCAGTGTGAAAACAATTTTGTATCTTGTTTTATTAAAACATTTGCTTATCATTTGCCCCTAGTCATTAAGTACTACTGGAATATTATGCAGCTCTTACAAACTGTCTCATTATTAGTACTGTTTTTAAACAGATATATAAGATAGCTTCTTTAATCTAACTACCCCTTTAAAAGAACATTTTCTTGATGCACTCTTTCTGAAGGTTTGTGTGTGTGTTAAAACACTTTATACTCTGACTCAGTCCTACTCCAAAGAATTTACCAACAGCACATGTGAAAAATTTGTATGCATAAAGATGAAAATTACATCTGTAAAATAGTGAAAAACTAGGAAAAAACTGAATTTGTATGAAAGGGACTGATAAAGTTACAGTAATTACATGTGACATTGGAATACAGTGCAGCTATTAACAATGATGATTTTTATTTGCTTAGAAAGATGTCACAAGTGGGACTTGAAGGTTACAGAGTAGCATATATAGTATGTAAAATTGAATATGTGAATGTATGTGTATTATCAGAAGAGATAGATGTCCTTATGTTTGTATGAAGGATGTTTACTCAAATGTTAATAGTGATTATTTCTGATTTTTTTCAACTTTTAAAAAATGTTTCAGTAGTTTTAAATTTTATCAGTGAGCTTAAATCAATTTTATAAAATCAATAAAATTAGTAAGATTATTATTAGAAGGTAAAGTATGTTCAGGGTTATTTATATGTTGATTTACTCAATGTTCCCTGTTGTATGTTTTCAGCCTCAGAGTTACACATTCTTCTAGTTACTATGGGACAAAATCATAAGGTTACATTTGTCCTGTAGAAGAAATCCCAATGTAGTTTAGAGCGTCAGACCCTGTATGTAATGGTCTTTTGCTGATAAGGAGCAACCTTAAATGCTGAACTGTAAGCCTCGGATGTGGCAACTATTTTCATTTAGGGATTGCAGGCCCTATGTTATAATGCATCTGTGGGCTATTGCTTTGTTCTGTTACTGAATCATTTCTTACAGAGTTATTGTCATGGGTACCTTTCATTTTATTTACTACTGGATCCTTACCTGTCCATTATATTCTTTCTTAGAAAACTGACTTGATCTGTAATCACAGCTAAAATGTACATATAGGGCCTGAAGTAACTCTGGGAGCCCATGGTCATAGCCCTTCCCTCAGCAACCTCCCTTCTTTCCCTCTCCCCAACACTTCCTCACCTTTCACAGATACCAGGTACCCAGATACCTTTTATAGTTCTGTTTTTTAGTGTTTGAGTTTTTTCCTTTAAAAGTTGATATGTTATTCAAGCTTGACAAATGCTGCTTTAAGGGATTTTTGGTGATACATCGGAGATGGGGGAAGAATTTGTGTGCCTCATTGTTTCCAAGAGGTAAGTAAACATGAGCGCTCTCTGATGTTAAAATAAGCAAAACCCAAAATACTATATTAGTTATCTACTGCCATGCAACAAATCACCTCAAAACTTAGCAGTTCAAGACAACAAACATTTATTATTTCACAATTTCTGTGGGTCAGGAATCCAAGAGCAGCTTGAGCTGGGTGGTTCTGGCTCAAGATCTTTCTTGAGGTTGCAGTCAAGCTACTGGCTGGGGCTTCAGTCTCAAGACTTGTCTGGGGCTGGAGAATCTCCTTCCAGGCTCATGCACTTGTTTGTTGGCACACCTTAGTTCCTTATGACTGGAGCCTCAGTTCCTTGCCACATGAGCTTTGCCACAGGGCTGTCTGAGTGTCCTTAAGACATGTCAGCTGGCTTCCCCCAGAACAAGTGGGTGGGGTGTGTGTAGGGGTGGAGGAGGATCTAAGATGGAAGCCATAGTATTTTTATAACCTAATCTTGCAGGCATACCATTACTTCTGTCATATGTTGTTATTGCTCTCTCAGACCAGTCGTAATACAGTGTGAGAGTGGACTACACCAGAGTGTGAATACAGGAGGGTAGAATCATTGGAGGCCATCTTAGAGGCTGCCTACCACAAATACCAATGTTCTTTTTAGGTAAATCATTAGGAAAGTTAATATTTTCACAGATTCCTAACTTTTATCTTAGGAAGAGATGTTAGACATTGCCAGCAGTGCTTGTTTGAGTGAGGTTTTGGTGAGAATACACTCAGTGGAAAATGTGTGGCGTGAAGCTAGATCATGTAAAATGTTTGCCAAGATTGAGAGGTGATTAATGGGCCAGTTTACCTGAAACATGATTGAACAAATTCACACTGGCAAGATTTTATAGCACACATCTGCAGCCAGTTAATATATGTACCAATTAACATATGTATACTTGTACAGTAATTTTTAAATCATTATCCGTAATTAGGAGTAGTTAATTACAAATTTAAGTACTCATTATTTCATTGCAGTATAAAGCAGATAGTAATTTTATAGCAAAGATTATATCATGGAGAATTTTACTTACCATGTTGAGGAATTTGGACGTTATTCTTTGGGAAATGGAGAGCCATTGAAGAATTTATAGGAAAAGGAATGATGCAGTCAGATTTGTTTTTAAAAATCTCACTTTGGCAGCATTTTGAAAGTAGACTGAGGGATGAAAAGTTGAAGGCAAAGAGATCATTATAGTATTGCAGAAGAGAGAGAAAATGAGTGCTTGAAATAAATCAGTTGTCTCAGGGATAAAGAGGAGGAGACTGGTCCAAGAGAAAGAATGGTAAAATCAGAAAGAATTGGTTACTATCCAGATGTAGGAGGTGAAGGTCTGGTTAAAGAAACTCCTACACTTCTAGCACAGAGAAAGAAAACTGTGAGAGAGGTCTCTTTTATCTCTGTAGAAGAATGTGTGGGAAATAATGAGTTTGATTTTTCAACATGTGAAGGTTGAGAGACTTGGAAGCAGTAGGAGATACCACGTGAGCAGTTGAACATATAGATCTGGAGCACAAGCACGAAGTTTGACAGGACTGGAGATACAGATTTGTGAATTATGAGAGAATGATAGTTGAAGCTGGGGGAGGCAAATGAGGTTGTCCAAGGTGAATGTGTGGAGAAAAAGAAGTATACCAAGGACGGAACTTTGTCAAATACCAAGGTATAAAATCATTCTTTTTGTAGCTACAATCCAGACTAGAAAATTCCAGTGTAGGGATCCATTCTAATCCCAGCCCTGCTTGAGGTTACATAGATTGAAGTACCAGGACTCCTCTGTGACTTTGAACAGTCACTTAAAATCGCTGAGCCTGTTTCTTCACCTATAAAATGAGGAGGTTGGTTCAAATCAGTGGTTCTCAAGCTTTTTTCTGCAGGATTATGTGTGATGTATGATGTTCACATGCACAGCACATTTCCACGGGTGTGCTCAGAATTAGGGGCAGTTTCACTGCTCTCATCTTCTCTGTCGTACGAGAAGTACAAGTAAATGAGAGTTATGTTAATATAAAGATAATTTTAGGTCTGCTCCATTATGTATTTCAAAAAGCAAATATTCCTAGAGACTTGAGTACTTAAATCAGCAAGAAGTTATTTGTGACAGATAACCTCACAGCTGATAGACATGTAACAAAGAAACCATACTTAAAACTCTCAATCTAGTTTGATCACTTCCTAAACTCTTTTACAGGCCACTTTGAGAATCTGATGAAATCTATGGACTCTTCCCAGAAAAGTGCACGTAAAATTTTTGTATTTCATTTCAGAGTCCAGATTAATTTTTCTGAAGTTTATCCATGGAAGCTCTTGGGATCCATAGGCCCTTTGTTAAATTTCTCATCTTAGAAAAATCTTCTCCATCAAGATTTTATGACTTTATATGTTGCAAAAGGAGGCCTCATTCTTTGAAAATATACTTTGTGATTAGTTAATTGTAGGTGAGGAATTCCATAGTAGTTTTCAAATAATGTTGTTTCTTAAAGGCATTATTATTGTTTATATTCAAGCTTGTCATAATTAGAAAACAGTTGCCTATTTTGTGGGCAAACTAGAAACCACATTAACATAAAGAATAATAAGGTGATTTAAAACACAACTATATTAAAATAACAATTAGTTATTTTATGTTAACATTCTATATTATCTTCTTGGGAGGGAAGACAGTGGTGGCAGTGGTAGTAAGGCAGCTAGAAGGTTAGAAAGAGCCCAGGCACTCAGGAGGTTTGACTGGTATGAAAGTGTTTTTGCTTGTTCCTGACAATGTGTTTGCCAAATTCGGTCTTGCCTGAGTGACTTGGAGGTATTTAGGAGTGTATGTTAGGTGAACTGTAAGTAATCCATAAATAAAATGATCCTATAAGAGAAATTCTATGTGAGAAATAATCCTACAAATCTTTTTACCAAAAAAAACCCCCTTATGCTTTAAAAAAAGAGAAAAAAATAATTTATTTCAATTAAAATAATGCTGTTTTTAACCAGGGAATATTCTGGAATTACATGGAAACTGAATTTTAATTTAGACTTAGGACACTAATACAATCATCATCATCATCTTACTCATAACTGATTTTGTCTGGTACTTTTTGCCATCAATTTTTTATGTCTTAAACTCAGGAACCAAATCTAATTCTCCTGATAATTACAAATAAGTACTACAACAATTTCCATCATCTAGTATTTCATAAGAAAGTTTCCACTAATGGTGAAACAATTTGATTTTGTTCTTTATTTAAAATTATACACATATGAAAGAAAATTTAGATTAACTTTGATCTAAACTAGTTATAACTTTGAGGAAAAAAGAATGCCTTTTTTTTTCACTTCAGAATCTTAATGGGTTATTTTTTATTTTGTTTTTCATGAATTATTATGTATTTCACCTTTTCAGCAGAATGCATGTACTGGCCAGGAATGATTAATCCTGGTTCAGTGGTCAAGAATGTTGATTTAAAAAACTTATTTCCAGGCTGTGGAATAGCCTAGGGAGGACATAGTAATTTTGTTTGCATTTCAGTTATGTGCTATAGACCTTTGTCTGTATGGTTGTTGGGCCAGTCCAATTTTTAGTCATTCTGCTTGCTCTTCACAAGTGGACCTCTCCTCCTGCTCTTGTAGTAGTTAAAACTTTACTTGAGCCTTGAGTGTTAGCCTTTAAATCCAGATGTATTGATTTTTTTTTCCTGAAATAACTTCAAGCACTAAAAAAAACAGGATTGATATATATACCCATCAAATTTTTTTGGTATTTTTAAACCATGCAATAGAAACTTTTCAAATATGTACATGTGTATTTTTGAAAGAAGGAGCATTTATTTTCAGCTGTATCTTAATGTTTTTCAAGAAAGCTACATTATCGTGTAAAGAAATTGATCCCCCACCTCAGTATTTTCTAACGATTCTATTTTTAAAGTATGGCCGGTCTTTCCTTACGACTTTCTACCTTTACTGTATAAGTTACATTTGAAGTTTTTAATATATTACTTAACTGTTTGCTTTTATCCCATTTTTATGGTTAAGTTACTCGGTCTGATTTTTTATTTTTATGTTTCAACCCAGGATGAATAGTTTGGGAAGAATGACATGGCGAAAAGAACCTATCTTTCTTTGAGGGGGGAAAAATATCCCCATGGGAGCCATGTTTTTGCACTGAATAAGTTCTCTCAAGAGTAGACTGGGAAATTTTAAAAGCTACATTAATCCCTTGAAACTAAGATGTTATTTTTGAATTATTTCATGGGGTTCTAAATTCTTCATTCAATAAACATTTTAATTTTGGCTGTTACAAAACAGGATAGAGGATACAACGATATGTCAGAAATAGACCCTTTCCTCAAGGAATATCAACTCACTTGGAGAGGACATGCTGTGTACTTAAATGACTATGACGTAAAGTACCAAGTGTTAAGTAGGTACAGATCGAGAACCATGGTAGCTCACAGGAAGGATCGATTTTTTTTTCCTTTTTTAGTTTGGGAGGAATGAGAATTGGGGAAGATATTCTTATGAATCTTTTATAATGAAGTTTTCTAACTACTTAGTTAAAAGGAAGCTAATGGTTCTATAAATGAGACTTCATACTTTGAGTATATCTTATGGAGGTCCTTATGTGGGAATTTATCATTTTGTATAGTTGTATCTTCTGGCCTATTAGACCACTGACTTCTTGACAGTAAGAATCATGTATTTTTATTTTTGTGTTTCTAGAACTTTATACTTGATTAATGTGTATTATGTGATTTCTGAGAAAAATCAGCTAGGAACCTAGAATATTACTCAGCCATAAAAAAAAAAGAATGAAATCTTGCAACGTGCGACGACATGAATGGACCTAGAGGGTATTATGCTAAGTGAAATAAGTCAGACAGAGAAAGACAGATACTGATGATTTCACTTATATGTGGAATCTAAAAAACAAATGAACAAACATAAAACAGAAACAGTCATGGGTACAGAGGACAAACACAGAGGAGAAGGGTTGGGGGATGAGAGAAATAGGTGAGGGAGATTGAGAGGTACAAACTTCCAGTTACAAAATAAATGAGCTACAGGTATGAAATGTACAATGTGGAGAATATAGTCAATAATAATTTAATATCTTTATGTAGTGGCAGATAGTAACTAGACATATTGTGGTGATCATTTTGTAATATATAGAAATAATTGAATCACTATGTTATAGATCAGGAACTAACATAGTGTTGTAGGTCAGTTATACTTCAAAAACAAACTTACAGAAAAAGGGAGCAGAATCTTGTAACCAGAGACATGGGGTAAGGGGAGGGGTAATTAGATGAAGGCAGTCAAAATGTACAAACTTTCAGTTATAACATAAGTACTAAGGATGTAATGTACAACGTGATAAATATGACTAATAGTGCTGTATGTTATACGTGAAGGTTAAGAGAGTAAATCCTAAGAATTCTCATTACAAAGAAAAAAAATTTCTTTTTCTTTTATTTTGAATTTATATAAGATGATGGATGTTCACCAAACTTACTGTAGTAATCATTTTATGTTAAGTCATTATGCTGTTAACTTACACAGTGCTGTATGTCATTTATATCTTAATAATACTAGAAGGAAAAAAGAAATACAGTGTAATAGAATCTTCACCGATCATTTGGTGATAATGTGTTTTCATGCTTTCTTAGTGTGCCCTGAATAATGATAGCTCAGTTCAAAGTAGCTAAATACATGTTATCCTTTATTCTTTAATATTTACCTTTTGGGGCAGTTATAAGAGTTTTCCTATTGATAGTCATTTAGATGTTTAAAACTCATAAGTAATTTATAATCTAAAATGTAGATTTACCAAATTAACACACTTTTAGAAACCATATGAGTAAGATTGGACTTATTTGTGTAATCCACTTACAGTTGGAGGACTTGGATTCTATGACATAGCCTTGGGCAAGCCACTTGGCTAACTGAGCCTCAAGTTGCACATCTATAAATGCATACTATAAAAGAATTGTTACTGCACAGAATTGTCATGATCGTCAAATGAGTGATTCTTAACCAAGGAGATGCATTAGAATCAGATATGAGCATTTTATAGGTATATACGTCTAGGTCCAATTCCAAGTCTTCTAAATCAGAATTTCTGTGGGTTGAGGCCTAAATAATTTTTATATCAATCCATGGTTAAGAACCATTTTACAAGTGAAAATTTGTACAAATCCTGTCTTATAATATTTATTCTTTTTTGAATCTTAAGTATTTTGGGATCAGTGGAGAGAAACACTTGTCTTGCTACTTATCATAGATCTTTTAGGAAAATATTCCAGTATTTTATGAAAAAAAATTACTATTTCATATCATCTTTGACCTAAAAGTCCCACTTCTGGGTATTTATCCTACAGGTAGACTAACAAATATGTACGAAGAAATATATACAAAGATAACCAGTGCATCATTTTAAGAGAATGTTTAGGAAAAATCTGAATGCCTATTACAGAGAATTTTTTTAAATATCCATAAAATGGAATACTATGCAATAATTCAAAAATAAATTTGGATCTGTAAATTCTGTAATAGGATGTACTCTAAGATATGACATTAAGTGGAACAAAGCAAGATGTAGAGAGTGTGCATTCTTTAATTTTTGTAAAAATGGGTGAGTGAAGCTATATGGAAAGTATCAGAAGAAAGTGGCAAAAGTGGTTTCTTTTAGAAAGAGGTTCTAGATTGAGAGAAAGTCTAATAACTTCATCGTGTAGATTACTTTGTACAATTGACTTTTTTGTATTTTGAATTTTTTACCATGTGCAGGTATTACTAAGTAAATTGAAAAAAAGTGTATAATATATCAACAGTATGGTTTTATAGAGATCTTTTATATGACCCTCTTTATCAGCCTATGACCCTCATTATCAGCCTGAAAAATGAGTAGAAGGTAGGGACCACCTTCCTCATGTGGAAAACACTGAAGAATCACTGCTCATAAGATGTCTCTTTCATTCTAAATAGTCTGTGCTACCAAATGTTTAGGATAAAACATTAGTTTCCTTGGGCAAGTTAAAGGGCATGGTCCTCCTGTGCATAAGTATACCCTGGTTATTTTGACAAATAGCTTATATTAAAAACATAGTAAGTGAATGAATGGTTTTCTTTTTAAGCTTAAAAACCATTTTAAGGGGTGAGTATAGGTCAGTGGTAGAGCACATGCTTAGCATGCACGAGGTCCTGGGTTCTATCCCCAGTACCTCCATTAAAAAAAAAAATTCAGAGGTTTTATATATATATTTGATAGTAAAGAAAGTGACAGTGATTCAGATGGAAGAGACTGTATTAGTGAGGGTCTCCCAGAGAAACAGAACCAATAGGTCGGTCTGTCTGTCTATCTAGTCTATCTATCTATCTATCTATCTATCTATCTATCTATCTATCTATCTATCTATCTATCTAAAGAGATTTCTTACGAGGAATTGGCTCATGCACTTACGGAGTCTGAGAAGTCCCATGATCAGCCATCTGCCAGTCAGAAACCCAGGAAACCTGCTGGTATAATTTAGTCTAAGTATGAAGTCCTGAGAACCAGGGGAACCCATGGTGTAAATCTCAGAGCAGGAAATGAGGTGAGATGTCCCAGCTCAAACAGTAAGGCAGAAAGAAGAGTGAATTCCTCCTTCCTCCACCTTTTGTTGTGTTCAGGCCTTCAAAGGATTAGATGATGCTCATCCACACTGGGGAGGGCAGTCTACTAAATCCACTGATTCAAATACTAATCTCATCCAGAAACACCCTCACAGACACACCCGGAAGTAACATTTAATTTAGACACTCCATGGCCAGTCAAGCTGACATGTAAAATTAACTATCACAGGCAGTAAGGCCCTTACAGCAACAGGAGAAGTTGGAGTAGAACAGAGGGATTTCCTTAGAGGTTAAAGAAACCATTGTTAAAACATAGTGCAAAAACAACCAATATGCCTACCATAAGAAAGTAGGCATATTCTGTTGAGTTAATAAATAATAATGAAGCCTTCAAGAATCTGTTCTGAAGTGGGCAGAATACCTGGTTTAAGACACGGGAATAACTGGAAACACACAGGAAAGACAGAGCTTTTACTTTTGTTAGTGAGTAAATATAGCTTCCCAGGAGTACACTAAATACAATCCAGATGGCTGAGAGCATAAGATAATAGCAGAAGGGGGAGGAATAAACTCAACAGTTTACCATTAGTCATCTTTCTGCATTTTCACATTTAGTTCAGTAATAAAAAGGATGCTGTTAGATTCACTTTAAAGTAGGTGAATTTAAATAATGACAGTTTCTGTTTGGGCTTAATGTGAATATTTTTTGTGGCAAATGATAATAGAATATGAAATCGCTTTTCGGTAAGCATTCCTCAATATATTATCTTTTTGATTATTACTATTGGAAACTGTCTCTCTGGATTCTATAAGGTCACAGTTGGGTGTTTAGATATATTTTATGTTGGCATTTCTAGTAATACTCTATTAGAATCAAGTGCATGTGCACTAATACCCAAGACTGTTCTTTTTCTGTAAACTTAATATAAGACACAATTATTTGTTTGAATTATTGAATTATTCATTTGTTTTTATAGCTTTTTTTTTTAACTTAAAAGAAAAAGAGTAATTGGAACCTTCATTGATTGTTAGTAGTCTAATCTTGCTGGGAAGTTAATAGAACCACTGATTCCTTTTCCTTGAGCATTAATATTTTCATTGAGTAAAGAAATGAGTAGATAAGATTCCCCTAGAACAGAAATTATAAATGCAACTTTAATTCCAATGTATAGGTGATGAGACTGTTAATAAGTTCAAATTTCATGGAAGGCAATTCATCAATATTTATCAGAGGTTAAATGTGTCTACCCCTTGACCCACCAATTACATACTAGGAGTTTACCTTATACTTTACTCCCCAAAAATGTGCCAAGTTATATATACAAGGATATCTATTATTGGCAGAGTTGGTTATGATTTTTTCAAAAATCTGAAAATGGAGGATGACTATGGATAACCATTCACTGTGACTATTGAAGAATGGCATCATTCTGTATATACTTTGAATAAAATATCCATTATGTAATTGTTAATTTAAAAACTAAGGTGTAGAGCAAGAGTATACAGTATAATATGAGGGTTTTTTAAAGCTGAACAGGAATGTTTGTTTATATATGCTGAGAAAACATATGAAAGAATACAAACTGATTAAAATTTACTTCTAGGAAACAGTATATAAATATGAGTATGTATTATTTTTATAATAATAAATTCTCAGAAATCAAGAATGTAGTATGAAGTACAAGAGCTGTAACTCTTAGTCACAAAATATTTAGTACTATCAGATAATGCTAATACTGTTTGTGTGTAATGGATGGAGCACTTAGTTTAGAGTTAGAAGTCCTAGGTTCATATCCTGGAACTACCACCCAACCAGCTACAAGACGCTGGAAGAAAGGCCAGGCTTTAGGAGCTAATTTTTTCATTCTTAAATGAAATTCATGTAAAATGTTTAGCATTTAATGAGTTCCCAGTGGTAATAATCATAATGCTGCTGAAATCTTCCTTGATTGACATAATGTCAAACTGGTAAAAACACCAGAAAGACAAGAAACAGGAGTAAGCTGTAGTGATAAAACATCCAGGCAGATGTATTCACAATATTTGATTGAACTGCTGAACTTCTTGCCCAAGTGTTCTGAATTATTTTGACATTGTGTGGATGCAGAAAATGGTGGTAAATCAGTGTCTTTACATAGACCACTCAGCTGCTTGTCACTCTCATCTTTAATTTCAGAAATACTACATGTAGTACTCTATGAACATTAGTTTGCTTTAAAATATGTGTATTCTGGGCTTACGTACTGAGTACAGTGTTCCGTATTTGGCAGAGTTGATAAAAAAATCTGCTTTGTTCCAAGTGTCCATCAGTGAATGAATGGATAAGCATAATATGGTTCATACGTACAATGAAATATTATCCAGCCTTTAAAAGGAAGGAAATTCTGACCTATGCTACAACATGGATGGACCTTCAGGACATTATGCTGAGTGAGATAAGTCAGTTACAAAGCACGAGTACTGTATGACTCCACATAAATGAGACTTACAATTTTGACTACTTGAAGTGACAGAAAGTAGAATTGAGGTTGCCAGAGCCTGAGGAGAGGAAATTAGAAGTTATTGCTTAACAGATATAGAGTTTCAATTTTATAAGATTAAAAGAGCTATGGGGGATGGTAGTAATGGTTACACAACATTATGAATGTATTTAAATACCAGTTAACTCTACACCTAAAAATGGTCAAGATGGCAAATTGTTATGTGTATTTTATCACAACAAAACAAAATTGAAAAAAAAAAGTGGGTTGCCAAACTTCACAATGTAAATTTATTGGGGTGATGGTATTATCTAAGGTTCAAAGTCTTTATACATATTTATGATATTAATAACATTATTTTTTCCTTGATTTTTCATATTACAAGCCTAAGAAAAGCCCTGATTAAGAAAACTAATATACTGAAAGTTTAAGCATACTAAAGTATGCGTAAGAATAGAGGCAGGCGTCAGAAGACTTGGATTTCAGTCCTAATTCTGCCATTTATTAATTCTGTGTTCTTGTTAGATGTTAGTCTGTACCATGGAGGTATAACTTTACAGAGTTATTTTGAGCATAAAGTGAAACAATAGATATGAAAGTGTATTGTAAACTAGAAGGCGCTATGCACATAGAAGGAGCTACATAATATTTTTGTAATCTGGACTTACTTTGTACAGTGTGTTTTATTAGATGACATAAAAGCCCATCATGCCAATTTTCTTAGTGGAATTAGACAGTAATGGTAAAATAGAACACTTTGTAAATTCACACTAAGCACTATGAAATCTTTTGGCCTAGCTAAACATGCAGACTACCGTAGTGCCTGTGGTAGCATATTAGCTTATGACCTGAAGGCTGTTGAATTGCAAGCAGATTTTTATAAATCAGCGGAGACATTAATCCAAAGTCATATCACAGTCTCAAGGGTTCTTAATGAGATAACTAGCTGTGTAACTGTCGCCCTTCCTCAGTTCTTAGGTTCAGGCTTGGAGCAGAAGCCTTAATCCTTAAACTGACATAATTCAGAAAAGGTTCTGATGAGCCTTAAATGTGTATAATAATTAACTCCATGAATAAATTGCATGCTGTCATTACTCACTTTCATTTTACATTTGCAAACTTTCTGTTTCTGGATTGAATAGTATGTTTTCTAATCTACTTGTTCCTTTAGTGAGCAATTTCAGGCACAAACAGTAATATTTATAAAAAGCAGGAAAATGAAAATGAAAATAGTAAGGATTAAAAAAATTAGTCTTGACCTCCTTTTATAATGGAAATTAAAATTATTTTGAATATGACAGCTCAGCTGAAGTTGAGGGGTTTCCCCTCTTTCACTAACAATAGTAGACATAATTTTTAGAAATAGAATACCTTTCCTGATGCTTTGGGAAAAAGTGGAATAATTCCAGGATTTGGAGTAGAAAGTGAAAAATTAACTGTGGTTTAGAGTGTTAATTTGTTCTGGTCAAGAGTTAATAGAGGCAATGGGCAACGGACAAATCCAATTTTCATCTAGCCAGCAATGAATAAATTCACAAAAGTATTGAATTTGAAACCACTGGTATAAATTTAAAATCTAAGATCCCTACCTCTAAACCCTGCCAAGTGAAACTTGAGGGAGTTACTTTATAGTCCACCTTCCTGAGAGGTACCCTCATCATACATCTAGAGCAAATAGAAAACGCTTGCTTAGTTTTCTTCAGCCTCCAAAGGTACTGTTTGGACAGTGGCTACACTAGTGGGAAGATGGAATTATAATTAGATTATTTTGGTTCTTTCCAGACCCATGTCTTCTTAGAAAGTTGTTTGGATTCCTGTGGTCAGTGTTATAAGGAAACACTAGGTTATTAACAGTTTCCAGTGACTTCCTCAGGAGTTCCTTTGGTTGCAAAATGTTTTGATGCCTTTGTTGATAAGAGGTGGGGTGCAGGTAGTGACTCAGTTACACAGATTCTTAAGAAATCTGTGATTCTTGCATATTCTTCCCTCACACCCCAGTCTTCCCCTTCACTACCCCATCCCACCCAACACTTTTCTAATTGGTTATTATGTGACAATTAACTTTTCTCTGTATTGAATATTTTACATTGTTACATATCCAAAAATAACTGCCAGTGATTTTTCCCTAATAGTTTGCTCTAGAAAATTCTCCTTCCTTTGAAAAGATGCAGGAAAGCGTTTTTACTTACCCAAGAGGTGTTTTTGTTTTTTGCCACTAGATCTTTTCTCTCTCTACTCATAGATGAGAGAAAGATGTCTTAAACTTGGAATGTATTCTTTCTAATGTGGATTGAACTTTATACATAAACAGAACAAAAGATATTAAATATATTGTTCGATTAACAGGCAATATACTATAATGAATGGTTCTACCATCTTAGAAATGGTGATTTTGTGGTTTCTGTTTGTGTATGATGTTACTTTTCCAATATGTTATTTTTAAATCATGGACTATTGCCAAGTACATTCTTGAGACATACTAATGGGACATGCTTAAAACGTTTAGAATATTCATGTTGAAGAGAAAAGATGTACACTAGAAACTGAGTATGGTGGATATTACAACACATGGTATAAATACTGAAAAATGCTTGTGACTCACATGTGAGATGAAACCAACCAAGAAGACACCAGTGACATGCCTAAAGGATTTGGCCTAAAATCTAGTGGGCAAAAGGCTTTTGGATATAGTAGACTGGAAGAGCACAAGGTTTTGTAAAGTAGGTAATGACAGACTTTCTAGATGCAACTTTTAAGATACATCAAGTATGTTCTCCAGAAAGATCTGTGTAGGTCTTGAGTACTAGTGAACTAGAGCACTAGGGAACTCTTTAGAATTTTGTAAGTTAGTTTTTACTTTTTAAGTTTTTTATTGAAGTATAGTTGATTTACAGTGTTATATTAGTTTCTGGTTACAGCAAAGTGATTCAGTTATACATATATATTCTTTTATATGCTCTTTTTCATATGGTTTATTACAGGATATTGAGTATAGTTCCCTGTGCTATACAGTAGGACCTTGTTGTTTATCTATTTTATATATAGTAGGTTTTATCTCCTAATCTCAAACTCCCAATTTACCCCTCCCCCACCCTTCCATTTTTAATTTTTAATGAGATACTTAAATGCAGGGAATATTCTTTCATGGGAAAAACTTAGTTCCATTTTGCTCTTACTAGTTGATTTAAATTGCTTTTTAAATAAACATATAGAAATATGAAAATTAAAGGGACTATATTTTGCTTTATAAAGGACTTTAATTTTGTCTGTCTTTTGGCTTTTGTTCCCTTTAACTCCACAACATTATTCATAATACCTACCTTTGGGTTTGAGCATTTCCTAATGATTTTGCCTGTATTCTTCCCACTGAGAACTGAAATGTCTTGATTTTGGATTTATTTTTCTGAAACATATACTTGAGTTAATGATGCCTAACCCCTTCTTGCTAATTTGGACCCCAGTGTGATTCTTTTGATCCTAAGATTAGAAAAATAATCCAATAAACAGAATTTTTAAAAACAATTCTTATGCTATTATCCTATTATAGAAGCAGTCCCACATGCTTCATGTGTGTCAGTACATCCCAGGATGACTATTCTGTCCCCAGTTTGTGTATCCTAAATGTAGTCCTAGCAGGAGGCAGAAATAGCAAGCTTGATAGTCCCTCTGCAAGGATTATCTTTTGATTAGGCTGAAGGATGAGGGGAGTTGCTGTTGTTGATAGCAAGTAGATCTCACCTTCCCACTGAGAAACTTGTCCTGTACCCCCAGTGAACCTTCTTACTTTGGGCTGGTAGGATTGGGAGAACATAGAGGAATCTATTTCTAGAGAGTCTTTATTTTTATCTTCATTCCATCAAAGATCCAAAGCTGAGAACCAATGCTCTAGTTCACTAGTACTCAAATATGACTATTCTTTGAAGTCATCTAGGAAGCTTAAAAAAAAAATACTGATTGGGTCTCACTCCCAAGGTTCTGATTTAAATAGTTTGGGAATGCAGCCTGGGTATTAAGATTTTTTAAAACCCCTCATGTGATTCTGTTTTGCAGTAAAGTTATAAAGTCACAGTAAAACTTTGTAAAGTCAGTACAACAAAACTAGGCAAAGCGGTTTTTAAAATATGTCCTTCACAACTGTGAATAATGTAAATTTCTAGAGGGCAGGAAGCTTATACTCCACTGTGTCTCAGTCATGTTAACTGCTGTCTAGTGCAGAGTAGGCACTCAGAGAATACTTTTTGTTGAATGAAAGAATATGCTTATTAAGAATCACTACAGTTTATTTAATGAATAAGTCATTAAGCATCAATTCTTTGAAATAACCTGAGCTATAAGAACTAGTGATGTTAGTGGTAAAACATGGATCCTTTGTGTGTGTGTAAGAAAAACAAACTAGATACTTATTTTTTTAAATATAGATAAAAATCCCTGTGTGTGTATAAAGTGCAAACGTGTTCTTAACATTCTCATTAAGCGTATTTGTACTTGAGATAACCCACTGGGACAAAATGATTATCCACTGAGGCTAACTTCTACTATGAAACATCTTGATTTAGTTGTTTCCTCCTTTATCTCTTAAAAAATATTTTTTCTGCTTGCTGTATTCATATATTTTGCTTTTCCTGTGTGTGTGTGTGTGCATACATGCTTTAATAAAGGCAGTGCTTTGTCTCCTTCCTTCAGGAAACACCTTTTTTTCTGTGTAATACAGTCGGTTTTTGTCATTTCCACTTTACTGTGAACTAAGATGTCACCCTTTTCCTGTGAAGAGGAAATTTCCCAGCTGTTCATAAATTGTGGAGCGTGCTTTGGGAGAGAGCAAAATCTCAGAAAGAGTTCCTTCTCTCTGTTCCACGTGTTCTTTTATTGCTTTTTCCATACAGCTGATCTTTTCATTTCTAATGTGTACCATTTAACTGACAAGACGGTGACTTCCTGTTTGAGGGTGAACTCTGTTTTTGTGTGTGAGATCCATGGTTTGGTACTTTGTGAGGAACTGTGGCAACACCAGTGTGCTCTCCTCCAATTGATTTAAAAAGTAAGCTGGAAAAATCAGGCTATTAAAAGGGGGTATTCTTTTGAAAGTAATTCTATATGTTTTCTTGGTTAAAATGCTCAACCACTTCCTCCCTTCTCTAAACACACCCATTTGAGCACATCACTATTTCCTTTGTTTTGAGCCTTTCTTATCTATATATGCAGAGTTACCATTTGCAATATGATCTATTGATTCACCTGAGCACCTCAGTCAGCATCTAAGTATCCAGCTGACTGACTTTTCAGGATCACAGACCCATTCTCAAATGGAGCTGTAGGAAGGATCTGCTATAAATTATCATTGGTCCCAAATATGCTGTTGCTTTTTCTCATGCTCCTGCTAGTACATAGACTACTCTTCCACTGCTTCTTTGCTTGGCTAACTCTTATCCTTTTAAATTATAATTCATAAATCACATGTATATAATTTATGTCTCTTAAAAAGTGTGTATACATTACAATCACATGTTAGCTCCATTATGAAATGGTCCCTTTTCACCTCTGTTGCCCTGGGCCTGCGTTAGATACCTTATTTGTGAGCTCACATAGTATCCTGCAAAGGATATAAAAGGATATTATATATTTTAGTTATATTTTGGTGCCATGGAAGCAACTTTCAGAAATGTGAAACTAAAGATCATCCATAGAAGTATGAATTTCTTAAGAGCCAAGGCTGGTTTTGTCATTCTCACTACAACTTGTTTCCTCAGAAGGGTATAGTCAACATAGGTTTTTTTATTTGGGGACATCATGATTAAAGGTTATTCTTGTGGGCTCTCAAAATACTTGTCCTCTATAGGCTTACTGACACTTCGTCAAGGCTATTTAAATGGGTGTGTTCAACACAGGCTTGGTCAAAGGGTGAGTGTGTGCTGGATATGTGAAGTGAAAGGAATAGAATTCGGGCTTGGGAACATTCTGTTTTCTAGATTGCTACTTCCTGTTGAGTTAAGGAGAGTCCTGTAACTTTGCTGTTAGCTGAGGAGATAGTCCGGTAAGGTTGACAGATCACAGCTGTATCCTGTACTTTGTGTGAAAATATACTTGCTTTCCCTCCTGTTCATTTAATTTTTTAAGTTTCCTAATATATTAAAGTTTTTTCCAGTGTTTCACAAAGCAAGAGATTGGATTTATGCCCAGATTAGAATGTGAACAATGGTTAAATACTAGGTTAGAGGCAGAGAGTGAATTAAACATGGGATATGTGTGCTGCAAAAACTGAATGACAAGGAGAAACCCTCTCTGAATAAATTTTTAACAGAAGGTCCCAAGAGCATTTTCTTATTTTAGTGCTATAATTGAAGCAGCTCTATTTCTTTTATAAACCACACAATTCCTTTATAAAGAATCAAATACTTGCTCTGTATTCTAACCATTCCACTATTTTGTTCTCTCAAGGCTTTAGAAAAACCTCAGGATGTTTCTTCTTTTATCCCTTACCACCCTAAAAATCTTTGATTGCCACTAGAACAATACTAATTACTCAGAGCACCTTCCTTCCTTAGGATTTTTGTAGTCTAATGTATGTTTAGGCCTAATATGCTAGTAAGTTGCTCTCATTAGTGCAAATTTGTTTCTTGACATTGGACAGATAGCTTGGAAATGTTTTTCAATATTTCATCTCATTTGCAGTGGAAATGTTTCATTGATGATTCAGCGGAATGATAATCAACAAGTTCCACAGGAGAGAGAATTCTGATCTGAGCATTCTTTCCTGAATGGCAACTTTAACTTTTATGATAAGAGTGGAAGGAGTACTGGGCTGAAGTCAGGAGATAAGTATTCTGTGTGACCTTAGGTAGTGACCTGAATTCTCAAAGGTGAAAAGAGAGGATTGGACAAGATGACCTTTTAGGTCCTTTCAGCTGTATCTGACATTTAGGGAGCACGAGCTCTCTACTAGGACAGAATGCAGTTGTCTCTCATTGTATTAATGGCTATTACCTCCAAATATGAAAGGTGGAAAGAAGCCAGTTGAGCTTTTTGACTTAAAAGGATGAAGCCACAGTGTTCCAGATGGTGAAGCTTACCCAACAGAGCCACAAATTACAGCCAAAGTAGACACAGGTAATGCTGATGGCCTCCTGACATTGTAGATAGTGGACAGGGGCTTATGGCTGACACTTATGTTGGTGTAGCACAGTATGAAAAGAATTTTTTTTTTTTTCGTCTTACTACTAGTTGGTCTTGGGGAAGTCTAAGTTAAGCCTTACTTTAGGAACACAGAATGAAAGCATCTTCAAGAAGTATTTTTGTAAGGAGTGAAGCAAATTGGCACTATACCTCACATCGAGTAAAATTACTGTAGCGCACATAAATGCTGTAATACGCAGATGAAATCCAGTTGCTTGTAGAGTAATAAGGAATATCAATTTGCATGGAGATCTACCACAACAAATGGACTGCCTAATGGAGAATTAACAATTTGCTTTTTTAAAATACATATATATGTATTTTACTGAAGTATAATTGACATACAACAGTATATTCATTTTAGATGTACAACGTAATATTTGTATATGCTTTTTCTCTTGTGTTTCTGCATTATCTTTATCTGGGTAGTATAATCATTCATGTAAATTTCTAGTCTGAGTTAAATTTTTCATCAAACTCATCATAGAATGTTAACATTGTATGAAATCTTCAAGGGTATCTAATTCAGTCCCCTCATTTGCAGTTGAGGAAACTTGGGTCCAGAAAGACTGAGTAAATTAGCCAAAATCGTGCTGTGAGTTAGAAATAGAGTTAGAACTAGAACTAGATCCTGGTTCTGTTGACGACTAGATTTTTATTATCAAGAATACAAACCTCACCAGTGCATAGATCCCAGATCAGTTGGAACCAGAAGTTTGATGACTGAGATTGCTGAAACATCACCCTGTTACCTCACCATCAACCAATGAGAAAAGTGTGCATAAGTGGTCATGCACCCTGTTACCCTCTCCCTCACACTGTCTTTAAAAACCCATCCATCAAGGAGTTCGGGTCTTTTGAACATGAGCTGCCTATTCTTCTTGCTTGGCCTTGCAATAAAGGCTGTACTTTCCTTCACCAAAAACAAAACAAAATAAAAAAACTATCCTTTATATGTTTTAAAGTATGAATTACAAACCACAAAAGTTTTCAAAATGGTGTGCAATTTTAATAAATTACTGAATGAGACTGAATCTTCCAATTTTTTTTAGGAATCCTTTTCCCAGTCTTTGCTCTTTGATAACACCAGAAAATAGCCATCTGCCGACAGAGATAGATTTCCACATCATATTCTCTATCAGATTCTTGCACTGTGAGATGAAATAATGTTAGGCAAAAGTAGAATAACATGAACATAAAGTTTCTGTACAATAAGAATCCAGAAAACTCTCTTATGATAGGGCAAGATGGTATAGCACTGAAATGTGTTAGTTTTGGATAGAAATTTCAGAATCTTAACCCAGTAGAAAATATGATAAAGAGAAACAAAGAATTCCTGATTATTTGCTGTGCATCAGTAATTACATACAGCTTTTTGGTTTTGTTTTATGTGATTATTTAGTTTTGAACGTCAATTTTTAAATGACTGAGTCTTATTTTATATTTAAATGTTTTGTGAGCATGTTGGAAATGTTTCTAATCACTGAAAAATGGTATTAGTATCTGAAGATGGGAGAAACTGTTGAATACATTCAGACAGTGGAATGTGTTAATTCTTTAATGTTGCATTGGCCACAGTGATTGAACATTGTGATCATTTAAGTTACACTGTCCATTTCAGTCCATTCATTGTATTGTTAATGTGATAAAGTAAGAGTATACTGTTTTGTGACTTAATTCTTTGAGAATCTCTTAATTTATTATGCCTCATACTGAGCAGTTAAAATTATATGGATTGCTTAATTCTTGTTTTTATAGGAAATATACAATTTAGTGTGTAGAAGAGCTTGGATTATTTCTTAGATTAAATTAGGAAAATGCTTTGGTTTGTGAAAAAGAGGATTTAACAGTATTTCTGGAGAGCCAATGGAAGAGATCACATCAAGTTTTAAGCTTTTGCTACAGAAAGAAAGGAATCTTTTCTCTTATAAATTGTCTAAATTTTTTCAGATAAACCTTTAAATGAAGTTTAACATAACATACAAACATAAAAGTGCACACATCATAAGGTGAAGCTTGATGAATATGTACAAAATGAACACTGTGTAACCTCGCCTAGATCAGGAAACTGAATACCAGAAACACCCTGATGTTCCTTCTCAGGCATTACCCACTCCCTGCATGGTAGCCCTAATGCTGACATACCATAGGTTGGCATTGCCTGCTTCTGAATTTTGTATAAATGGAATCATTCAATATCTCCTCTTTTGTATCTGGCTTATTTTGCTCAACATTTTTTTTTTGTGAAACTCGTCCATGCTGTTGCATGTTACAATAGCTCATCCTCACTAGGAATGTACAATAATCCATTTTGTTGATGGACATTCAGATTATTTCCAGGTTTTGGCTATTAAAAACAATTCTGCCATGAACATCTTTGTGTATATTTTTGGTGTTCATGTATATGCATTTCTACTGGATGTATTCCTGGGAGAGGAGTGGCTGGATTACAGGGCAGGTGCATGTCCAGCTTTTGTAGGTAATGCCAGTTTTCCAAAATATTTATACTAATTGCACAAGAACTTGTAGTGTTTGAGAGTTCCAGATGCTCCGCCTTCTTTCCAATACATGGTAGTAACAGTTTTTTGGGTTTTATTTTTGTTATCATTTTAAACATATTTGTAGGTAGATAGCAGTATCTCACTGTGGTTTTAATTTGTATTTCCCTAATGACTGATGATGATGGTTATTTCTTTATGTAAATTATTGGTCACTTAGAGAGTCTCTTTTGTGAAGTGCCTGTTCAGATCTTTTACTAATAGGCAGAATTAGATTGTCTTTTTTTATTATTACTGATTTTTAGTGGTTTTGAAAATATTCCAGATAAAGGTAATAGCGCTCTCTCCCCTTGTGAACAATGCAAGGATCTTAAAACACTTTAACTCTTACTCTCCATTCCCATTTTATGTGATGCTTTTGACCAAGATTTTAGTTCCTCCTTCTTTTTAACCCCCTGCATTTGTATTGCTATTGTTTTATATAGCATTTTAAAAATTACTTGTTTACGAATTTCTTCGCTCACTCCTCTATCTCAGGTCTTACTTCCAGTCTTTATTTCTTTCTAAAATTAATCCTTTGAAAGTTCCTTTAATGAGTTTAGAGGACACTTTAGTGAGACAGTGTTTATTTTACTTACCCTTGATAAGTTTTGTTTGATATACAATTCTAGACTGACAGTTACCTTCTCTCAGCACTTTGGAAATATTATTTCTGTGTCTTAACAACTTTTACTTATTTTTTTCTTTTGAAGTCTACTGCAAAGCTAATTGTTAGTCCTTTACAGGTGATTTGTCTCTGAACAGCTCTGGAAATTTTCTAGTCCTGATCTCCTTGAGCATGACCTCTTTCCCCTTTCTGTTTCCTCTTTAGGAACTCTGTCGAGTATATCGACTTCTTTACTCGCTGTGCCTCTTAGTCTATCTTGTACATACTCCCTTTCTTTGTCTCTCTGTGCTTCAGTCTGGCTAGTTTTTTCAAATCTGTATTGCAGTTTATTCTCTTTCCACTTGGGTCTATTCTACTTTTAATCTATTCATTAAGGTTTTTTTCAATTATTATATCAGTAATTTTACAAATCTACTGGTCTTCCTTTATAACATCTTGTTTCTGTCTCTTGCTTCTAAATATTTTTAACATTGTAAAAAATACTTATTTTATAGTCTATATCTCAGTATTCCATTGTCTGCGGTTCTGGGGGTGGGGGAGGTATCAAATTCTACTCTGTTGTTTCTGCTGATTTTTTGTTTAATGTGGTTGGTTTACTCATGTGCTTTGTAATTCTGAATTTTGAACTTGGCAGGGTTTTATCTTTGGGAATCCTTAGGTAGTCTGTTTTGAATGCATCTTTCTCCAGACAGGATCTGTTTCCTTTTTGCCAGATATCTGGGTGGGGACTACCAACCTAAGACCACTTTAGGTTACTTTCCTGGCATGGAGTTTTCTGGACCATACTGGTATGTAAATTCAAGTCTCAAATTCTTGGGAGGATAAACCGGTAGTTACAGATTCTCACGGGAGACTTTTCTTTTCCTATTCATTGTCCTAGAAAAGACAGATAAGGCTTTTGGGGGGGGGTGTTTTAAATTCCCTTTGTTTGTGAACAGTTTTTTTTTTTGTCTACCTTTTAAACTGAGGGTATTACCCTTCAAGATTCTGGCTTTATGTGGGGGTTGGGGGGGATGGGGGTCTAATAACAACTCCCTACTTTGCAGAAAGAACTCTCTACCCCCGTAAGTTGTAACTTAAAATCTGATTTCTAATTTAGCAATTTTCTCTTCACAATGTTGAGCTCATCATTTTCAGAAGGGCAGGCAACTTTTATTTTTTCCTTTTGATCCTATTCTCCCTGGTAAATTGACTGACTGTGATTAGGAATTCTTTCATAAGTTTTTAACTGTTTATACTGCTTTGTGATGTATGTTTATATTGTTTTGTGATGTAATTAAATGTCTCGATTTTTAAAATTACTGAAATAAAAGAATATTTATTTCTATGAGTATTTCTTAATAGTGGTATGATCTACATAATGACTTTATATTGAAAGAAGTTTGCTCCTTTGAACCCTAGCTACAAATTCTTGTTTTTAAACCGGTGAGTCAGAATGCTAAAACTGCCGCTGGTTGCTCTGTTCTGATGGTACTAAAGACACTGTCGAGGGACGCTGATGGCTTACTTGGTTTATCAGGTACATCTTTTATGTCATGGCAAAGGCAAATACTTGAATCTACAATGTCCCTTTTCCAATTCCTGTAGGAAGGTATTAATTAATGCCTAGAAGAATGAACAGATGTGATTAATGTAAATCATCTGCAAAAAGCTTGAAATATCTCTTGTTTTGAAGGGGGTTGCTTTTAGCTTTTATTTCTGGGGGTGTGGCAAATGTAATAAATAAGTATTAAACTTGAAATTGAAGAAAGTAATTTGCTTCTGGGAGAAGGCCTATGAAAAATCCTTTCTATAATTTCTAGCCACACAATTGGAAAAATATGGTAGTAAATGTATATTACATATTGATTCTACTTCAAGTTTTTTTAAACTTAATAGCAACTCCAGAGGTACTAGTTTGGGCCTTCTTTTCCCCATCGCCCTCCCCTTTTTATTTAAAACACCATATCATTTATTATACTGGACCAGCAGGAATCAGTTTAAAGGATTTGAGAGCTGTTTTAGATTAATGGCTTGGCAACTTGGAAATAGCCCACTGGAGTCACAGTCCTGCTTATCTTGGAGTAAGCTTTAAAAACTCAGCCATTGAGAATTGTTTCTATAAGCTGCCAAATTGAAAGTTGGAGTAAAGAAAAACTACACTGACCCACATCCCCCACAATGCTTGTCAGTGAGCTTTGTGGGGATCTTCTTGTTTGAAGGATGGCACAGTCCACAGGATAAAAGGCTTTATCATGACAATCAATAAATAATGCAGCTCTGGATTTCCATGGGCTTTATAGTGTTTTTCCTCAAAGGTCTCAATTTTTCATGTTCATATATAAGATACTCTCTTTTGTTGTTTAAAAATTTTTTAAAGTGTTAGCCATTTATCATATCCTAACTTACTCTGTGTTAAAAAAAAAACACCTCTTCTTTTTCCTTCTCCCACTTGTAGGGTTGCTCAACCTTTCAGTTAAACAAAACCAAAATTGTTTACTTGCTCACAGCATTCCACCCCCTTGAAGTAAGCCCTGCGGCTGCCTGTGGGGCCTGGGTGTGTACTGCTGCCACGGTTACTTGATCTTCCTTATCTCATCACTCGTGGCTCCTTAGATGTCTCTTCATCTGCTTTTCTTAGCTCCTCCTTTTCCCTCTTCCACCCAGTGTTTGTGCTGCTCTAGTCACCTCCCTTCTCAGAGGCTCAGGAGCAGTTCTCATGAGGTTGTTGGTGATTTGTTCTTTCTCTAAATATTCTGAGGAAGTTACTTAAACACTGTCCAAAGATACGTATTTCACTGAGGAATTCCTACACTAGGATTAAACCTCTCAGTTTGAACATTTTGCAACAGTTTTTTTTTCTTTTTTGTCAGAGCTTAGTTGTTATAGGTGTGAATTCATGAATATAAAGTAGACAGCCCTTGCTTTATGTAAAACAGGTGCTCTAAAAAGGTGGCTGTATCCTAATATAATATGTTAAATGCAGGGGAGATTACTATTTAAAATAACCTGGCAAGGAATCTTTTAGGAATTCACATAATATTAAGTGATCCTACTTAAATTTTTCTGTTTTAGATTTTATTACTTGTTGTCATGTCGTGTGTGTTGTAAATGATGATCTTTATAATAATATTCTCCATAAAAATGGGGAGTTTGTTACTTAAAAGTACTTTGATATGAAAACATCTTTTTTTTCTTCCTTTTTCATTTGGAAACGTATCTTAAATGTTAACCTTATGGCATTTTCACATCAGTAATAACTTAATCAAAATGGGTGGTCTGTTCTCAGCAATTTAACAGGGCATTCTTTTCACCTTTCATCAGATTAGTCAAATTTTCCAATCCACAAAAGTAATCTTTCTTGTAGGCATCAGCACCTTCCTGGGCCAGTGAACTTGAGCATTTAGGAGCCTTACAAACACAATCACAATGCTTGTGATCAATTGTGCTTTTCTCTTTTCTTCCTAGGCCCTCCCATTAAATCTACTATGCTTATACTTGGTACTATTAAGGCTTTGAACCCATAGGGTATGGTGTATCTGTGCCAGGTTGACCATGTCTTTGTTTACTGACTTTGGTATTAGCCTAGAACATTCTTAAGCCTCCTTTCATGATGATATGGTAGCAGATTGCAGTTTGACTGCCTTCAAGATAATTGGTCTTAATTATTTCTAAGTCATTAGTTAGTGCAGTGTAAGAACAAGCATTGGATATAAATGGCTTTTGAGTTTCTTTTCTTAGCATGCAAGTCAAAAGATTAGTGTGAAAGCAAAAGCACAAGACACAAAACTATGGTTTGCTAGTAGATTGCAGGGTTCCTCTTGCTTAAATTATATAAGCCGCTGCAAGCTATTAACTAGTGACAGTTTTTATTTCCTTTTTGTGTTTGTTGCAATCCGTGATACTTTTATTTAAAGTAAAGCCATGTGGTAGAGGTTTGTTAAGAAGTATGTTGTCCCTGCATATCTTTCTACCCTCCACCCCCCATACCTACTCATTCTTTTAAGGCCATGCTCCAATGTAACTTCCCAGGAACCTTTCAAATTGGCTCCTTTCTCTGAGTCTGTAATACATCTATTATAACACAGAAACACAGTGTACTGTATAATTCTTTAAGAAGCTGTATCTCCTTTCTTCCTCCCCCAAACCCACTATGTCTACGTTGCTAGTATTTTAGAATTAGGGGTCATGTCTCATTCACTTTTTGCATTCTCCAGCTGTACGACCTCCTCACTTGTAGCATATAACAGGCGTTGAATGAATTGCTATTAAAAGAATAAATGAATTTAAGCAGAAAAGTAGAAAGATTAGTTGATAAATTGACTAACCACCTTAGAATTTAAAGAAAAAAATTTTAAATCTAAAATCAGTACAGCTATAGATTTGGCACAGAACAAGTTGATATTCTCCAACTTTAGTAATACTTGGGGGCAGGAAATATAATGCAGTAAACTGAAGTGCCTCTAAAATGTGAAGAAGAGATGTGTTTATGGGCCACTTTTGTTTTTGTGTTTTGTTTTAATTAAATCTCCTATCATGCTGTCAGTTTGAGGAAATAGAAAGTTAGCAAATCTACAACCATCTGAAGATACTTTCACTGAGGGCAGGTGAAGCAGGAGGGGTTGAGAAATGGTAGTGAAGGTGGGGAGAAAATTTCTAAACCTCTTTCTTGCCTGTCTCAGAAAGAGTTTATGGTAGTATTTGGGGATTTGAAGCTTTTTTAGCTTTAGAGGATGGGCTGTAGTTCTTGTCATGGATAGGTGGCACGTGTTCCAGAGCAAGCTCTGGAGAGGTAAGAATATTAGTTCGGAAAGTCATGTGATTTGTCAACTTGGCCACTTACCAATCTTAACAGTGTTTGAAGCTAAATACTTGAATTTGGGGGATGAGAATACTTAAATTTTCCGAGATTGAAAAAAAAAATTGGTATGGCTTTTTTCACTGAGTAAATTATTTGAAATATTTCTCCAACTAAAGAGATTTTTTTTCTCATATTTAGAAAAAGCAACAGTGGCTGTAGTAGTCCCATACCCTTAGATGGAGCAGATCAGAACAAAAGTAATGTTTTTAACAAGAAATTGCATTTGTTATGAATGTTTCATATGTTGTGTAGCCATTTTATATTTTATTTTTACTTGTTTTCTGCTCTGTTTTTGGACTTTTCTCCAAAGCAAAAATTATATGTGAATGCAGATTTTTTAATAGCACATAAATATTCACACTTTACTTTCTATTCTGTGGGGTTTTTTTTCAATGACGCCTTTGTCATCTTCTAAAAGGTTAATAAAATGCATTGTTTTTGGACTTATTATGCCATGGTTGAGTCAAAGCCACATTTTTTTCCACTTGAAGTTTGGCAACCTCCAGATATAATACAAGCTCACTAGTTTGGTTAATTTTTGTTTAAAATTGGAATAATGCCTAGTCTTTTAGACCTAATGTTTTACTGAAGTTCAACCTCAGCTTTATTAGGCTTGACTCACCAATCATTGTATATTGAATACATTTTTTTAATCCAGAAAAAACTTACTTTGAACATTAACCATATCTCATTCCCAACCTTTTCTATACTATGATTCTTCTGTAATTACTTCCTCTTTAGATCTTGTATTACCTCTTTTTTGTTTTGTTCTGTTTTTAATTCTTTTTGGGGGGCGTAGGTAATTAGGCTTATTTTTAATTTTTTTTAATGGAGGTACTGGGTATTGAACCCAAGACCTCATGCATGCTAAGCATGCGCTCTACCACTTGAGCTATACCCTCCCCCCTTGTATTACCTCTTTTAACAAATAACCATCTATCAAATATTAAATAGGGAAAGGACATTATTCATTTACCATCTGTAATATTTTTTGAACTGAGGGGCTCTGTCCTGCCACTTCTCATAGCATGTGTGACAACTCTGTCAGTGAACAGGCACTTGTGAATCAGTGTAATGAGTGCTGTGTTAGGGTTGAGCCAGAGGCTGTGGGACTTAAGGCTTTAAACGTCATGGTGGAGGCTTCTAGGAGGTTTTCTGTTATAAATCCATCTTTGCCAGGGAGACAAAACCAGGGTGTTCTTAAAGGAGAAATTATAGACTGTAGCCAGAGATGCCCGAAGAAGAGAGTTCATTTTACCAGCTTGGCAAGGCTCTCTGTATCTCCTGAAGCATGAACACCATGGTCAGCATTTCTGCCAAAGAGTTATCCATGTTGTATCATCACCTTTGAGAACAGTTCGTTTGGGGTGAAAAGCCACGCGAGGGTAAGCACTACTCTTTAGCACTCCCACGGATTCTAGGGCTATCTCTCGCTTACGTTTCATAACTCCGGGCTGGCGGACTGTCCTGAAAAGATAAATTCCTACTTAGAACTCACACACCTCTTACTGCCTCAGCTGTTTCTTTTATGTTTTGTCCAGGCCTTTTTTTCCTTTGAATCTCTTGTACTATTTGGTTGCCTCTCAACTGTCTGGGTTTTCTTTAACCCAGAACCTCCTCACACTGTGTGTAAAATTGGTCTCATGTGAAAACGACTTGTAATGAAAAATCACTGCTCTGCTTTTTCTCTCCATTGCTACTAGTTGTGTGACCTTATTTGCTTAACCTCTTTGAGTCCCAGTACTCTGGTCTGTAAAAGGAACATAACGTTACTGCCTGATAGGGTTGTTGTGGGTAGTACACGGGATAAGGATATAAAGCACACAGCAGTCTGAGTTACTCTAGTGGCACTTTAATTGCTTAGTGGCAGTCACTTCTCTGAGAACACAAAAGTTTGCACACAGTTGGCTTCTAATCTCTTTTTTAATTTCATGCCTTTTAATATGCTCTATGATCATCTCCCTGCCCTCCTTTTTTCTGGTGCTTTCCTTTCCTTTTAAGTGTTCAGCCTTAGTCGTTTTGCTACTTTTATCATAACTACCCACTTACCCAGGCATGTCCATTCAGGACATACTTAGGGATGGTTTCAGTGTGCTAGGCTCTGGGGTACAGAAATGCTCCCATTCAAGTAGCGGAAACACATAGAAGCAGCCAGCTGGTATGTAGAGTTCTGTAATGCTGTTATTTACAGCATTATGGCAACACGGATGAAGGAGCTTTCAATTTGTTTGGAGTAGATCAGGAAAGTAGGTTAGATTTTAACTGGGCCTTGAATTTTCATTTGGTGGATAAAAGGAAGATCACTCCAGGCAAAGGGAGCTGTATATACATACACAGGTAAAAATATAAGGTATCCGTCATCACTACGAAGTCAGAAGTCTATGCTTTCCTCCTCCTACCACTCAGTTCTGTCATAGAGGTAAACAGAAAAGTAGTAGCCTTTTTTTTTCTCTCAAATGTGAACAACTCTCATATATGCAAAATGAGAGCAAATATAGGGTAGCACAAGAACTTAGGAGCAATATGGGAAAGTGCATGTCCTTGAACTATACTTTGTACTGTCAGTTTTCCCTCTGATTCCTGGGTTTCCTTCCTTTGATCACTTACTAGATGCCAGGCACTTTACAAAGGTTCTCTCTTTTAATCCATACAACTTTACGAGTTAAGATTTTCCTTGTTTTGCAGATGAGAGAACTGAGATTCAACAGCGTTTAAAAAGCCAAAACCAAAAAAATAATGTTTAAGATGCAGAGCCTGTAAGTGGTTGACCTCTTCCTCTGAGCCAGCATTATCTCCAAAGCTTCTGCTCTCTTCATCCTAAAATGAAGTGTAGCGCTGCTGCCTAAGAGCCTTCAACTAGGCCCATCCAGTAAATTACTGACCGGTTAGTTGGGTGACTGGTACAGGCAGCCAAGACTTTAAGGTTTTTTTCCTTCACCTAAGAGATTAAGTAATTGGAGCAGATGAGTCTCCACTTCTTTTTAACTTTATGATTTCTTTTTAGGCTTCTTCCATCTATTTGTAGTGGAGAATATTCTGATGCACAGGTTGCAAAGGCATGACTACTTGAGGTTGTTTAAAACACTTTTAAAATCAAAATAATGATTGTCTCTGGGGAAGTGGGAGAAGGGGATTGCCTGGGAAGAGGCATGAGGGAATTTTCTGGGGTGAAGATCATGTTCTGTATCTTGACAGGAACTGGATATACAAGTGTACACTTACTTTTCTGCATTTCATTGTATGTAAATTGTACATCAAAAGAAAAAAGTCGTAAGCAAATATTGAACTCTAGGTAATGATAAGCATGCGGAAGTATTTAGGGGGAAGTATACTGATGCTTGTAATTTACTTTAAAATACCTGAAAGATAAGATACATTAATGGATGGAAAGGAGAATGGACAGATGAAGAGATATGTGATAAGATAAGTATAGTAACAGTGTTAATGATAGAATCTAGGTAGTGCATATATGGTGCTCTCTTTAAAATTCTTTAAAATTTGGTGTATATGTCAAATTCTTAAGAATAACATAATAAATACATATATATCAGTATTAAATATTATAATAAATTGTTGAGGGGAAAAAAATCACTTTAAAAATGAGTTCCTCTCTTGAAGGGTCTTTGTTAATGCCACCCAAGGCTTTAGTTAGAGTACCATGAGTTTAAGTTACCCGATTTAAACAGCTCAGAAAGACTTTTTCTTTCCTTAGCTAGCCCTGTAGGTAGGGAGGTTCCTTCCCTTAGACATTTCAAACTAGTCTGAATGTCCCACAGAGCTAAAGCTTGCCAAGCAAAATTCATCTCTGTCACTGTTTGAGTCACTAACAATTATACATATTTCTAGGAGTCACCATGAGCCAGAGGTTAAACTTTGTTCTCCTCCCGTCTCCTGCCCCAGACACATCCTTGATCAGATGACGTTTGTTAAGGGAAAAACTTTTTTGATTTTGTGCTTTGTTTTCAGTCTACCACATGTTTGAGATGCCTTATATTTCTTTTAACAAAACACACTACATGCTCTTACAGCACTTTACTTGGAGACAACCTCTCATTGTGCTGGTTTGTGTTCCGGCACTTGAGAGAGTCTTCATTCTGAAGATTATAAAATGTCGTTCGTTTTTGGACCAGAGAGCTTTTCTTCTCTTCAGTTCTTCCCCTAGTAGTGCCCAAATTGAGTGTCCCATCTAAGTTGTGTTTGAAAACATTCTGGCATTAGCACATGAACTCTTGTGCAGCAAAAGAGGGGAGGGGAGGTGCTTAGAACAATGAATTCAATCATAGGGATACCTAGTTTCTTATAAAAACCCAGTAAAATAGCTAAAATATGCTTTGAATTATTTTCTTCTAAAAATGTCATTTTCTTTTCTCTAACTTTCATAACAATAATTAATCACAAGTCATTTTTAATACTGAAAGCGCAAGTTATTTGACATACTGTGTTTTTGAAAATACAGTATAACAAAATGACATTTTACAAGATTTAAATGAAACAAATATTCAAGATAAAATTGGAATTGGAGGGCAGGGAGGGAAGGGGAGTTCTTCCTTCTTGAGTTGCACATGAACACATACTATAGTTGTAAAGCCTCTGGCACTTAGTAAAGACTATTTTTATTTAAAACCCACAAAACTGATGGGGAGAGGGAAGGAGAAATTTGATTACTTGAGAGTTACCCTAGAAGATTGAATCTGTAAATTTACATGAATCCCTGAAATAGGCAGGTGTATATGGATGCCAAATAGTGTCTGAGCTAACCAAGAAAAACTTGCTTTTCTGCAGGACTGTGGTGAAAGCACTGGTTCCCAACAACTTTTCTTGTTTATAAGGATTTTTTTTTTTAGGAGACTAACTACACATTGGGCAAGCAGCTATGTAGTCCAAAAAGTATTGGCTGGATTTAACGAATTGGGGGCATGTGGATTCCTAAGAATGTGACACCTTGTCTATGCCAATAAATCAGAGTGTCTATTCTTGATACTAAATCTGATGTCATTGGCAGATTTTCCTCTACTGGAAGAGTGGTATTCAGAAGGGAGAATTTTTTTTAATGTATTTTGCTCTCTTTGTGATTGAGGTGTTTTTATGGTGTCTTTTTCTTTGCTTTGGTTTTTTTTTTTTGTTTTTTTTGTTTTGTTTTTTTTTTAAGCTATGAAATAATACTGGCAAGTCCCAAGAAAACTAGATCTGGATTTCATTTTGTCTCTTCAACCCTGTGTGATCTTGTGCACATTCCTGACATGTTACAAACAGCTTGTGTCTCTGAATGTGCAGTATCAATTTTCAGTGGTGAAAGCCCCAAAAGGAAACAGACTGATTCTTCCATGCACAAACAGCTGGGCAGTTGTGGATGGAATTAATTGCTGATATATATTGGCTGTGTTTTTCTTCTCTTGTCATTTCCTTTGCAGCTGTGAAAGTGAAGTTTGACTTGAAAACAGACATTTCCAGCAGTGCAAATCCAAAAAGTATCAAGATGGGATTCTTCAAATATAATGTAATATCCAACTGCTACTTTTGTGTTGTTCAGTTTGGAGGTTAGGTGGGGAAGAGCAAGGGATGGCAGCAGGTGATCCATAATTACATATATGGTTGAAAAAATAATTGTATCAGATACTTAGACTATAAAAGGAGTATTTTGGAATGGGTTAACTTATCATATGGTAAGAGTGGCCTCATAATCCAACAAAAGGCTAGATCAGTTAGTACCTACCCCCAGGATCCTGAAAGAAGATGCTCTAGGCCATCTCTCAAAATATTGAAATGTTTAATACTCCAAACTGGTTTATTGTTCCAATGTGAGGGAGTAGCAGTTGGAGAGGGTAATATGACAACATGTATCATTAAAAATATTTTCCTGGTCTTTTCCCAAAGCTTTTTCCATTGTTAGTTTTAAATTCTATGTAAATGATTATATAACTAATTTTTTATATGCTTGAGTATTCCACTGAGAAACCTGTTTTTTATTTCATGGGTTATAGGAGTTCAATTAAAAGTAACTGTTGGTTGTGTCTCTGTGCATATACTGGAAGTAGTAGTAATTAAAATCACCTTGAACAATAATCAAATGTTTAGTAATAGTTTCAATAACTGAAATTTTAGACACTATTAAAGATTTTTAGACAGTATAAATACATCCTACTGAATATCTTATTTAGAAATGAGTCAGAAAAGAAATTCTTTAAATCAAAACATATGGAATTATTTGAAAGAGTGGGTGATCACAAAAAATGTTTAAAGCATATTATGCCTATTAGTGATTTTCTTCAAAGTGATTTCCTGTTTGTGTGTTAATTTCAATATTATAGCAAAGCAAGTCCATAAGTTAAATCCCTTATTCTTGGAGGCAGCTCTTGCTAGTTAGTTGATGAGAAAATATTTTTAGTGTTTGTGCATTGCCAGGAGAGCTAGAGCCCTGGTAGAGAAGGAGAGGTAATGCTTATTGATGTTTGGGTCCCCTGTCTTGGCCAAATAGGCCAAAGTCAAGTTCTAGAGTAAGCAATGTTGCTGACACCTTGAGATATGCAGAAGCTGCTGTTGCTAAACTTAGAAGTTGGCATCGTTGGACTTCCTTTATAGTAGAGCACTTCCACCTAACATTCTGTTGGTTGAGCTGGGTGATCTACCTTGCCTTTTTTTTTTTTTACTTTCTTCACAAAAAGGAAATGTCTATGTTTCATTCCATGGCAGGAAAGCTGATCTACAAACATGAACTTTCCCTCTGTTTCTTTGAAGAGGATTAACCAATTAATTTTGACTCTGAGGCCCTGAAAAATGTTGTGGCAATATTAACGTGCAGTTTGCTCTCACTGAAATCTGCCTGGGTGTGTTGTTTCCCCCAGAGTGGGCTCCACCCTTGCTCTAACCGCACCGTGTGGATATCTCACTGTTTAAAACAAAGTTCATTTTTAGGGCAGCATTGCATGAGAATTGCCACACAAAAACCAGCTTAAGAAATGTACAGCAGCTTCCATTTTTTTTGGTAAGTAAGTACAAAATTGTCTATTATAATACTGATAGTTCACAGCTTGGGAGAAGCACAGATAAGACAGATGATTAATTTTGTGCCAGCTGCTGGTAATGTGCAATATTCTTCTTGGGGAGGAGCCTGTGGCTTTATCCCTTAACTAAATTTTTTCCTACTGGTTTACTTATCTGCCTTTTTTTTTTCTTGAACAGTTTATTGAATTATTGTTGTTCTTAATTGTTTTGGGGGTGACATTGACTGTTTAAAGAAAATACTGGTAGTTTCCCAAATGTGCTAATTATTTAAGATTAAAATGCTTAAAGTAGTGTTTTGCACTGAATTTATTGGACCCATTGGTAGCATAATCTGGCAGTACTGTATTTCGAAACATCGTGACATGAACTTTGTGTGTAAGAGTGGGTTCACTGAATTAAAAATAGGCAGTATCTAAAGAGCCTTTATTTCTGTCATAATGATGCTTTGTCCTTCTGCTGTTGGGTATTTGTCAGAAGAGTTGGGGAAGGCTGCAGCCCAAAGTTCTGTTCCATGCCTTGTCTGTGCCTCAGTGTTCTTTCTAGAGTTTGTGACGTGAACGGTAAGTTGAACTATAGGAGATTTATTGTTATTCATTGAGAGCCACGTTCAGCAGTTTTTTCTTTGCAAATGGGTCTAACTTGTCGTCTTCTCACATACTGGAGTTCTGTTTGTAGTTGGATTTTAAATGTCTGTGAAGTATTTAATTATGCACTGGCCAAAGTGAGCATGTTGAGAGAGAGGCTGTACTCTGTGATGTGTGTGCTGTTGTTTTTCTCTCATGCATGTTCACCGTGTACCCTTGTGGGGTAGACACACCCATTCAGTACAAGCAAGTTCAGTCATTTGCCTCAGCTGAAATCAAAGGTGACTTTTGAAAACGGCAGATTTCTGTAAAGCTTGCAGGGGTGGCATTGTGTCATCCTTTTGTGACTTAGACATCCTAGCATTTCCTTCAGCTTCCTCTTTGCAACTTGGTAGTAATTGTATTTACCTATTTTCTAACATCATAAGGATATAAGAATAAAGTAAAAGCATGGTATCAGAAAAAATTAGGGATTTGGATTAGCTCTCTAAGATTTTTTCCAGCTTAGAATACCCTAATTCTCTTTGTAAAAGATGCATGCCTATTCCAGAAATGCTGAAGGGAATGTATGTATTAGAATTGAGACAAAATGTTTAGATCTTAACCCAGAATAATTCTTATAAATGACATTAAAACTAAAGCTTTGCTTTAAACAAACTGTGTATCTCAGAAGTTTTAGAAATTTATTGTTTAATATCTGAGCAATTAGATATATAGGTATATAAATCATCTCCTCAACAAGAACATAAAATTCTAAGCTGGAACTAGGTAAACCTCTCACCACAGGTGTTATGTAGACATTTCATTAAACATTGCCTAAACTCACTGTACACTTATTAGTTGTACAGCTTTGGGTAAGTGGCTTTCAGTCTTTTTTTTTTTTTTAATATATTTTGCATTATGACCTGATACATGCACCATATACACACCAATTAATTTTGTCTTAACAGCACAAAAAAACACACTGCTGTATTTCTTGTTCTAATTCATTTTTTAAAATGTTTGTTTCAATCCACTGAACTAGATTACCTCTCCTGGCCCTTTGAACTTGAGGAGAATACAGTTACTCTTAGACTTTTATAGCTGCTCCAGAGCAAAGCTTGCCCCAACTAGTTTGTTGTTAAATATTGAAATTAGGTTTTCTAAATAGATTTTATTTGGAACTTTTTGAGAAAGTCAGTAAATATCTCCAATTTATACCTTTTCTTATTTTTCTTGTAATAATTATGTAACATAGAGAAAATGGAGTGATTTTTTTTCACTTAGCCCTATTATATAGCTGCCCCTCCCAAAACCCCTCCTTCTTTACTCCAATATGCTGTACAAATTTTATCTTATTTATGCACACTGAATTAGTGAAAACTAATATACAAACTGACATGAAAAGGGTTAGGAAGTCTTTTCTAGAGAATTAAATTATGTGTCACATAGATTGGATGTAGATTAGGTGTAAAGTATCAAATTACCCTTGACAGACCCCATCTTTGTGTTCCTTATCAGAGCTTTCCCGGGGGTCTAAAGAAGTTCCCTTCTCTGCTTTAATGTACTTCTAAAAAGTATAAAAAGTATTAATTTTATAACTTAAAAAATGCACATGGTAAAAAAGAAACAATATAGAGGGCATACAACAAAATGTCTCTTACTCTAATCTCTGAGTCCTGCTTCCTAGTGGGAAGTTTCTTCTCTATTTTTCCAGAATTTTTCTATGAATATGAGTGGACATCTTTTTAAAAAATCCAAATTAAATTATACTACACATACCATTATGTATCAACCTCATTCTTTTTAATGATGGTATGGTGCTTTAGTATATGGATGGATATACTGTAATTTAATCATCTTTTGATAGATATCTGGATTATTTCCAAGTTGTTCTCTTTCTTTCCTTTCAGATACATTTAGGTTATCAGTTCTCTCTCCTACCTCCATTTTGGGACAGAATCCAGAACCCAGATGCTATCAGAAAGGGGTGATGGTGCAGTATGGAAGTGGACAAACCCCTCACTAACTTCTCTTCCTCTGGCTGGAACACCTAAAGTAGGCCCCGCTGTCCCAGCCATTCATGAGTGCCCTTGGAGTCATTTTTCAGCAGCTTAATGAAATAACATTGGGATCAAAGTCTAGTAACTGGAGTGTGAGATTGTGGGGTGGGTCACTTAACTTCCTTGATCCTCATTTTTACTATCTATAAAATGAGAGGTTGAAATAGATAAGTTTTAATGCCCCTTCCAACTGTAATATAGTATTTTTTTGAATATCAGCTTAAGCTATATAACCCAAATTATATGAAGTGTCTGTTATTTAAATTAAAAACATCTTTTGTCGATATTATGTGATCTGTAATTTATTTGACCTGCCTTATGGCCTAAGCTATTTGAGAGTTTAAGAATGTAAAGGAAGAGAAGTTGAATATTATACTGCATTTTACATAAAGTCTCCTTTTGTGAAAAATCACTTTCAAAAATATAAAACCCACTCCAGAAGAAAAGCAAATCCTTTTATCAAGCTTGAATACTTGAGGAAAAGATTGAGTGAGGTGATGTTTGTTTTTAAAATGGATCCTTGTAATTTTCAATGAATCCGACCATTCAGAGTTAATTCTAAAGGCTTTGAAACTTGGCTTCAGTCCCCTTGTTTAAATTGTTTTCACTTTCTAGTCCTCTAATACATCTGCTTGTTTGATTGAATGCTAAAATTGACATTGCTTGACATAGCTAAAGTTTTCGGATTTGATGCCTAGGAAGCAGCCTTAGAGGTGAGCTGTGCACTACCACCCTGCCAGCAAAGTTACCAAGTTACACAGCAAAGTTATAAAGTGGCAGAAGCAGGAATTTTTGCTGCATCACAAGAGGATGTTTAGCATTACCTGTTTCACAACTTTGTTCTTATAATTCTGTCAAATGACAGCTGTCCTGAAAGCAAAATGGAGTAAGAACTTCATCGTTTGATTTGTATAATTACAACAGGAAGATAAAAAGACATTTTCTTGGCCTGGGGTTTGGGTGGGGGACGGTTTGCATGTGAAAATAAGTGGGAAAAAAGTATACTTTCAGTATTTAAAAAGGAATATTAATGTCTTGTTAGGGCAGTGACAGTTACTTCTTCCATGTGTGGATATCCCAGTGACATCAAGTTTCTCACTAGTCAAATTCTAAACAAACTTGTGGTGCTTGGATTAATTCAGCCCCAATTTTTGCCTACTGTTGAAATTATTGGACCTCATATATTGTAGTGGCTTAAACAATTGCTTATATGAAACTAACCTTGAAAATGGTCACCCTATGTCTTGGTGACACATCCCGATATCATCTTTGTTAAGTTACCTTATCCGTTGTGGCATTTATGACAAAGGAAATTGTCCATAGTTAAAAATATACAGGATACTGCTGCCTACAGGATGTTGAACAAACTTTGTCTAAAACATTTGAAATCATTTTAGAAAAACAGTCTTAGGACAGCAAAATCAGTCAAATAGATTGTAATTTGAGCTGAAGGAGAAAGCCATTTTAAACAAGAGAGAGAAGAAGTCTGATCATTACTCTGGTCTGTTATGTATGCAATCCCAGAAGGGACTGCTTTTTCTCCTTGAGAGCCCAGCTTTTGGCTGGGGGCCTGTGACACACAGTGGGAATTCACTTCCTATCAGGAAATGATGTTTTTCAATGTATTATCTTGTTGAGACAACCACAGTGGACAATAGGCTATTAATGTATTAGAACAACAAGTGTCATAACTAAGCCAATATTTGCTTTGTTTTGAGTGTTGCCCTAAAAAAAAAAAAATCTTTGGCTGGGCTTCAGAATACATTTGACCATCAGTAACTGCTGGATACAAAAGCCATGACAGTTAAAAGGAACAAAGAAGAAAAAAAGTGCTTTAATAATGGAGCTGAACTTTTGCAGGTTTATTCTATTCACTTCCTGTCCACAGAGAGACTAGAATAAATTAAATGATTTCAAATACATCTTTTGGGTATGAAAAAATGTCCATTTAAAAGCCTGTTTTGAATTTTGGAAACCACAGCAAGAAACTTGCATGAAGACAAGAAGCCTCCAACTCAAGTTCTCTTCCAAAATATTAAACCTCTTGGGAGATAAATCCCATTCAGTTTTGGATAGTTATATTTAAAATAATTTGATGATACTGCTTACTTGGGGACTGACAGCTTTTTGAAAGCTGTTACTTTCATAATGATTAAGAGGAAAACTCCATTCAAAGGGTGGTTAATTAATATCAAGTCACTGTTATAATTATGTGGTAAGACTGCAATAAAATTTTCAGATTTGGAAGGCAAGCCCAGAGATCATCTAGTTCAAACCACTTCATTTTATACATCATGAAATTCAGACTTTAACCTCTTCATTGAAATCTTTCTTCTTTTAATATTTTAATCCAGAATTCTGTTTATCAGCAATCCCCAACAACTCTTGGATATCTTATATTTATCTTTCATTTGGCATTTGTCATAAACTGACTTCTACTGTCAGTTATCTTCCCTTGTAGACAGTAAAGAATTTTAGCAGAGAATTTTAGTTCTCTGTAATTAAACTGGAAAGTTATTAAGGGCAGGACCTAGAACTGTGCTTTCTATCTCTTTATACACTTTACCTAACAACTGAATTAGTGATTACTGATTGACTGGATAAGTAGGGTTTTGATTTTGGTTACTTTAAGATGACAGTTTGTAGCATTAGATACAGTAGAATACAGTGGTAGGCATAGATTTCTTTAAATTGCTCTTTTTATGCGTTCATACTTTTTTTGTGATTTCTTTCAAGTCTGCTTAAGATATTTCATACACAGGTCACAATATTCACTGCCTCAACCATCTTGGGTACTTGGCCATTCTGATCACACCATGATTAGCCCAGTTTTCAAGAGTTGCTCCAGATTCTCTGCCCTGGTTTTACTCAGTGGGATATGATGAGTCAATAGCCCTACTCACCTCAGTTTAAAAAACTCTTACTAAGTAACTGTAAGTGGACAGTAAAGAAAAGAAAAAGATGTTGACCCAGTTACTGGGGCAGACAGACATACTCAAATAGTTCAAAAGCAACACAGAGTGCGACAAAGTGCTTTGGGAACACTAAAGGGGAAAAAGTGCTAGTTCTGGTGGAGGAGGTTGGGAAACCATCATGTAAGGAGTTGGCTTTTGAATAAGACCTCAAAGTGTGGATTAAGATTTGAATGGATGGAGATGAGCAAGGGAAACAGTCCAAGTGTGAGAAATAATGGGAGCAAAGCATCAGTCAGGAAAGTGGCTTTTGTTTGGGAGAGCTATCATTGTCCTCAAAGTCTGTGGGGGATACTTAAAGCCTTTTCCATCCTATTTTCAGATCCTGAATTTTAGAAACTGCCAGCCTGATTCCTGATAGTTTTTTTCCCTTAAAATGGGTCTCCAGAATTTTTTGTTTGTTCGTTTGCTTTTTTTTTTTAACTGGAGGGAATAACTAAGAAATGGTGTGCTTGGAAAATTATGGTAGGTAGCTTTGTGCTTCTCACTTGTAACCATGAACCGGAAGGACTGTAGTATCCATATTACCTTTTAGATGTTTAAAGTAGCACTTTACATCCAGCTCTTTACAACTCTGTTGTACCCTTTCTTGACAATAGAGATCAAAAGTAGACACAGAATATTTACCAAATTCTGGAGAGCCACTTAAGTTACTAAACTCCATGATGATTGCTTTTTATTTGACAATAAAGTACTTGATGTAGGCTTTAAGTCCAGCTAAATAGGCACTGTAGAACCAAGCTGTGAGTCTAGTCTTTGTGAGCCTCAGAAAAACAAGAATCCTACTCCAAGCCTGAGTTTAAAATATAGCAAGCAATTTAAGTGGACCCTTCAGGCATGTGTGAGTGGGCACAGAAAGCTAAGTCATAAAGTTTACTCTGTCTAGTGAATTACCATGAAAGCTTGAGAGAGAAGCATTCTCATTATTTTAAAATGGTATAAATGAGTCTAAATCCTAATGAAAACACACACCAAAACTGTTTTGTGCATTTTGAACTCTGAAGGCATACCTACGAACTCCTTAAAAATCAAAAAACTGGTGCTTGAGGCATTAGGTGATTTTTCTTTTTCATGAAAGTTACCATTTTGTTTAATGTACAGTAGCTTTTGAAATAAGTTTGTTGCCAAAACATTTAGTTAAAGCAATTTCTAATGTTCATCTTTTAAATCTTTTCTTACGTTGATAGATCATACGATCTACATTCTGTGTATCATATGCTGCTCTAGATAATGTGAAAAGTCTTGACTGAGTAAGGTAAGTTGAGGGACTTGGACAAGTCACATTCTCTCTGGGACCTGTTTATTCATATGGAAAAATGAGGGGATAGGATTAGATGTAATAAAATCTTACATTCTGTTCTTAAGACCTATTCTAAGACCTTTAAATTTTGAAGATATTACTCTTTTGGTTCTAATTAGATAATATTAGGGAAGACAGTATTTATTTCTTGGAAGCACTGTTATTTGGATTTAGAAGTGCTTTATTTCTCTGTTCTTACAAAGGTATTCTTCAGCCTGTCGTTTTTTATAAACTTTCCTCTGTAAATTAAATGATGAGTTTAACGCTTTCTCTTATCCCCTGAATTTGACATTAGTCTTTTTAGGTCTTCTTTCAGATTTTTTTACTTTTTATTAAGACTCCGGTTTCAAGCTGTGGATTAGAGACTTGAGTTGTGTCTCTTTATCTTCCCATCATCTCCATTCTCTTCACTGTTCATGTCAAAAAAGAATCTCAACCTCTTTTCTCTTAGGTGAATTAATCGCCATAAAATATCAAAATGTGTGCATATATTTTCAAGGTTCTTATTCATACTGACTAGACTTATTTTTCAAGGCTAAACCTTATTTTATACTCTGTCAGAGCCTAGACCTCTGTAAATCGACAAGCCTGTATGGCAGCAAATGTCCAACACAGTTCTAGATGAAACAGTGGGGCACATATAATCTAGATATTAGGGTCCAGAGGACTCCCCTCACTTGTTACTAAAGCTCACAGTTATAGTTGTAGTTTAGATTATACTTTGTAGAAGATTAGATTTGGTGAAAGACCAGAGAGTTTTACTTATTTATTATTGATTTAATAATCAAACTCCTGAGTGTCACACCTTATACTTCATGCTTTTATATTAAACTTCACTGTAAGAAAATACAATCTATGAAAACATGTTTTGTCAAAGAGTTCACATAGAACCTAGATTTGGGGCTGGGTAGGGGATAAGTTGGAAATGTTTACCAAAAGATCTTAACAGGTATAAATTTGAAATGACTCAGAATTTGAAAACAACATGGGGCATTGGGGGCGATGGGGTAGTAGAAGGCAGAGATACAATATAGTGTAGTGGTTAAGAACACAGGTTCTGAAGCCAGTCTTCTTGAATTTATATATCAGCTGCCCAGATATTGGTGTGTGACCTTGGACAGGTAACTTCTATATGCTGTTTCCTTGTCTGTAAAATGAGTATGATAAGAGCATCTATCTCTCTGAGGTTATTATGAGGATTAAAGGAGTTGAAACAGGGTACCTTCTAAAAACAATGTTAAATAATTGTAGATGCTCAGGAGATGCTGACTATTGGCCATTACAGCTCTCTCCCCATAAAAACATTTTCATTAAAAATTGTGTTTTTAAAAATTCTGGTGTAATGTGTTTAATGAAAAACCACTAAAGCTAAATTACCAACAAGGATGGTGTCAGTAACAGAATTGGAGTGGCTGAAACATGCCTGACAAAGATTTGGAATCCAGCAAGACCCTTGAGGACAGGGCAGATTCTTAGCAACAGGCAATAGGAAAGAGCTCAGATATATGGAATGTTGGGATAAGGGAGGTTGGACAGTAGGTTTCAAACCCTGGCCTGTAGGCAGAGCATAGGGACACGGTGTTTTGGCAAAGGGTGAGAATTGGCAGAAATCTAGGTGGAGAAATTAATACCAGAGAGATCAGCATGGCATCAGAAATCCCCTAGTATAAGCCAAGGTGTGACCTGTCGGGTGGCTTCAGGGAGAAGTAGAAATTGATAGAAGGGTCTAAAACCAAGACATGGGAAAGAGAGTTTGGGCATAGATCTTCAATTTTGAAATTATTTGGAGTTACCTGATAGAAAAACAAGAAAGGGCTTTAGGCTGCTTTAGAGTGAGTGGAGAGTGGCTGTGAGATTAAGAGTTTGATTATTAACAATCAGATAAAAGGATTGCTAAAGTGAAAGTCAAACATCAGAATGGGAGTAGCAGCAGCAAGACTAACTTGATGCTGAGCTGCTAAACTAGTTTCTTAAGGTTTCTCATAATCCTACGGGCCCAGAGCCTGGCATGATGCCAAGTCTGCAGGTTATGGTTTAATGGTCCCTAATGTGGGGGAAAGGGCAGAAATGCAGCTCGTATATACACATGGCAAAAAACCTGATAAACTAAGCAAGTGGCTTTTAAAATCTACCCTTGCTTAAATGAAAAGACATGTCATCAGACTGGAATATTTTACAATTTGATAACTGCTTTAACAATGTTTCAGCTGTGATGGAGCCAACAGAGCCCATTGTGTCCTATTTTGTGGTTGTAGATTCATTGTGAATCTTCATGGAGTTTTAACAAAGAAATTTCTGTTCAGAATCTGTTATGACAAGAACACTCATATCTTCTTGCTTCAGATTTTCTTGGAAACATTGTTTCTTGGTCTAACATTATAATAGTTTGCAAAATTCATGCCATTGCATATCAAATGGTGTATCAAATGTCGTTCAGGCTGCTATTTTGATTTGTTATTCCTGAAGCGCTGACTTATTTTTTGCAAAGGTGTGCTATCCACACTGTTTTGATGGTAAAATGCCTCTGAAAATAGGTATTGTTAAGATGGAGATTCCATTGGAATAATATGTATATTAGTTTCCTAGGACTACCATAACAAAGTATCACAAAATGAGTGGCTGAAAACAACAGAAATTTATTCTCGTACAGTTCTTGAGTCCAGAAGTCCAAAATCAGGATTGTTAACAGGGTTGGTTTCTGCTGGCGGCTCTGAGGGAAAATCTCTTCTGGCTTCTGGTAGTTGCTAGCCATCCTTGGTGTTCCTGGGCTTAAAGCTGCATCAGTTCAGCCTGCACCTCCGTCATCTCATGGCTTTCCCCCTGTGTTTTTCTGTATTCACATCTCTTTTTCTCTTCTCTTATAAAGACGTGGGTCTTTGGATTTAGGGCCGGCTGTAATCCAGTGTGACTTCATCTTAATTTGATTACAAATTAAGACCCTATTTTCAAATAAGTCACATTCTGATGTAATAACATGAATTTTAGGGGACACTATTTACAGTATTGAATATCACACTTTAGATTTAAAGGATAATTCATTTGAAAAAGCTAGTTTCACAAAAATTTTTTTATTACAAAAACAGATTTTCGAGGTTGATAAACATCTCTTTTCCTGGACTTCTACTTAAAACCATTATCAGAGTTCTAAATGGCAGTTTATGACCAAGTATTTCTGAAAATGATTTTCAAGTACTATTACCTGTGCTTAATAAATTGCATTTTCATGGCTCAGTATTAGACTTTCCATAGAAAGAAAACAGATGAGGTTGTAATGATCTTGAAATCCTCTGTACTAGCCAAAATCTAAAGGTAGGAACTCCTTCAAATCAGACTTCTTTGCAGTAACGATGTATTGAGTTACCTGGAGTTTTTGGATTGATTTTTACAGCTGTATTTTATAAGTTATAGCCATAAAAGCCAGAAATCTTCAGCTGGAATACCTGAAATAATAGATCAAAATGAACTCTTGGGACTTATTCATACCTTGTGTTCTTTAACATTTTTTTATTTGGTATATTTTCCTCCAATTTTTAAAATAAAGAATTTTGCCTCATATTTTTTTGTGCCAGCCTCCCTCCTGTCCTCACTGGTAAATGACCACGTTAGGAGTAGACCATTAGAAGTACCATCCACAGTAATAAATCAGTTTCATAGACTAGCCTTTTGGGTAAATGTTTTATTTTGCAAACTCAACTCATTTTTAATAATGAGCTTTTGTAGAATCATTTGCATTTCTTCAGAATAAGGAACTAGAATTTTTTTAGATCAAAATCCTTGAAAAACAGGTAGATTGGAATTTAGGGGTTAAGTTTTCTGTATTACTTGTATTCTCACTTTGGAAAAAATTTCCTGAGGTTTCAGAGTAGATGTGCAATAATAGGTAACGGTGAATTTTCCTCAAACATTGCTCTCAAAATGTCAAAAGCAAGGACTTTAAATTTTTCAGGCTCAGTGCTGCACAAATAATTAAATAGACTTTAGTTCATGAAGTATGTGAGAGTTGATACTTCTTTTTTTTAAAAAAAAAATTAGCTTTTTTTTTTTTTCCAGAAGGACTACCAAATAGTAGAGAGCCAAAGATTTAAGGTATCTCCAGAAATCGAGGGCAATGAATCTTTCCTTAAAAATCGTAATCTCCAGTGATTCCACTTTTTAAAACCTCTAATTTATCATGAGCTGTCAAGTTCTGGATAGTTTCCTGGATCTCAGTTTTAAAATTTTCACTGATACCAAGGGACTTAATAACAGAAACTAAATGTCTGAGAAGCACATTTGAGTAATCAATCCACTAGTCTCTGTCAGTTTGCTCTTAGGGCAAAAAAAAATTCCACCCTTTGGTTTTTTTCCCCAACCATTTCCAAATACACTCCATGTTAAGACAAATGATGACTGAGGGAACACGTACAGAATGTTCATCATATTTTGTAGAAAGGAGGGTAAAGGCACTGAGGCCGTGTGTTTTTTGGATTCTGTGAAGTACTTGAGGGAGTACCTCTCTATGGTTAATTGTTTTACTCATCATTTTACAAGACTATATATTTATTTAAAATCAGTTTTATATTTGTTTTTCTAAATGGTTCATGTTGAAAACAATTTGAGCTAAGTCTAGAAAGTGATTGAGTTTGGACTTCAAGAAAATACACTTCTTCAGAACTTTTTTATGCATGTTTTCAATTTTGTAACTCTGACCCCTGCATGGCCATTGTAATTGGTAAATTTTTTCATCTTACCGATAAATATTATTTCTACTACTACTACCAGTGCCTAAGCAAGTGACTGCCTCTCTTCTCCTCACCCCTTACTCTTCAAATACATAAGTACAGCTCACTGTTGTTGCAGCAGGTAATGATGATCAATACAATATTCTTCATCAAGTATTGATACTTTAGTGAGAATGAGGTTAGATTCATCCTCCGCTTTGTCCAGTAGTGAATGCCTTTACTCTTTGGATCACCCTGCTGAATGTGACCTAGTAAGCACCTACTTGAAATTTTGTAGTTATTGGTCTGCATTTATATTTTGAATAACGTGTATTTATGATTACATGTAGCTACTACTATGTCCCATTTGTATCAGCACAGGGTGTATTTTTCATGTTTGCTAAAATAGTTTATCTTAATTAGCAGTACTACTTTTATTTATAAAACAAGGTTCAAAACCAAAATGCTCTCATAGCTGTGCCTTCCAATTGACACTTTTCTTTTATCTGTTTTTTGAATGCATGCTTAACCAGCTACTAACTTCCATTAAGTACAGGACCCTTAGAAACATAAAAGGTTGTTGTTACTGTTATTAGTTTTATTTTGTTATTGTTGACATTTTTTCCTTGACTTTAAGATCAGTGTTTTAAATTGAAGTATAGTTGATTTACAGAAATTATATTAATTTCAGATGTATAGCATAGTGATTCCGTATTTTTACAGATTATACTCCATTAAGAGTTTTTATAAGATAATGGCTATAATTCCCTGTGCTATACAATGTGTTCTTATTGCTTACTATTTTATACATAGTAGTTTGTATCTCTTAATCCCACACCCCTAGTTTTCCCCTCTCCCCTTCCATCTCCCCATTAGTAACCACGAGTTTTTCTGTATCTGTGAGTCTGTTGTTTGCATATACATTCATTTGAGTTTTTTTTTTAAGATTCCACATATAAGTGATTTCACACAGTATTTGTTTGCATGTAGTTCCTCTTTCTTTGGAACTCAAAATTGTGTGGAATACTCCATGATACTTTATATTATTCATCTTTGCCTACCGCATTACGCTTCTTGGTCTGCGCATCTCCTAATACTCCTTGTCCTTATGTATCTTATTTATCTGGTTTGCTAAGTACCGATAGAAAGGAAGACCAAGTATATAGGGTGACAGATTATGAGGCAGCAATATTGTGTTGCAGAAAGAGCCTTGCACTAGAAGAACTTAGATTGCTCTGTTGATGTTAGGTATATGATCTTGGGCATATCTCTGTATGAAGACCTTTTTCATTAGTTATCTAATTGAGAAAACAAGAGATCTGGAGTGAATGTGGAAAGGTAGATCCTTAATTTACTGGTGATATGTTAGTGGATACTTCCTAATCTCAAAAAATCTAGTTACTTAAAATGTGTTTCTTGGATATTTAAGTCAAGCAGATCACCACTATACAACTACCTCATTTGTACATCTATTTTTCTGTGCATCCTGGACAGACAGACAGTTGTAACATTAAGCTCAGTGATAAGCACTAGAATTTTTAACCTTTCCTTTCAGCCTGAGCCTATTCCTCTCACTCAATAGTATTTATAAAATAACTGTGCAAGCTGTGTATGGTGGGCCTTGTTTTTTTTTTTCCCCTTATATTTCATTGGAGGAGTAAATTTTGCTCTTCAGGCAATCTGTGAATGACATGGTAATGCTAATAAGTGTCATTATTATTTCATAACACTATTTGATACTTGAGCATTATAGCTTTAGAAAAATCACTCAACACTTCTGAGTATAATTTTCCCTCATCTGTAAATGTGATCCTTGAATCTAGTCTGAAATATTCCAAGAGAGCTCTCAGAATCAATAGCCATTATAGCAATAAAATCCTAGTGCTTTGTTGGGTAATTAAATCTTCTTCTATTTGGACACTTAGAAAGTGCCATCTGTATTACTCAGTGCCAGTTTTAACATTTTTTTCTTGACTTTTGTGTACTAGTTCAGTTTTCCAAGTCTGTCAATTTCCATGTCAGTTGTATATAAGATCTTGGCTAGCAGTTGAAAGTAGTTCATGTCTTTTACAATTTAAAATGAGTAAAAATTTCACTGATCAATCTGAGGATGTGGCTTGTCGTAGTATATGCAGAGTCCAAGTTGTTTTCTAGAATTTTAAATACCTTCACAATTTTATAGTAACTTTCATTAAAAAAAAAAAACAAAACTAACTCAAAAAACCAGTATTTGTTGTTACTGTTTTTAACCAAATTTGCTGCTTTGAAGTCTTGGTGTATCTTTGATGATTATTTTAAATATGAAACAATAGGCCTGGTACTTGAAAGTACAGCCATATTTTTGCTTGTGTTCTAGAGAAAGCTGTTAAAACTGCTAAGGATTTCAAGTTTGGAAAGACTTTTTATAAGTAATAACTTTTCATAAGATTGTTTTTACCATTCCCAGCCTAGAAATAATACAAACCAGATTGATTTGGAAGGAGTTGTGATACAGTAAAATAACTCAGTTCAGCCTCCACTGTGGAGTTCTCTGCCATTGTGGGGACTACAAACATAAGCAACGAAATCTCAAAAATTGAACTAGAAGTAGATACGAGTCAAGAAAAATGAAAAAAAAAAAAAAACTGGCAATGAGTAATACACATGGTACTTTCTAATTGAGAAGAATTTAGTTACCCTACAAAATACTAGAATCTTATTGCTTGTAACCTACTATAAACATTTCTTTAAAAAAAAAAATTAAGGAATCATTTCTTATTGCCTTTCGTCTCTCCAGCACATATTCACTCCCCACCCCGGCACATACTTTCTACTTCCCATCTGACCGTGGACTTAGAGTTCCTACGGCACTGTTTTTCAAACTGTAGATCACAACTTATTGGTAGATCATGAATCTACTTTACCAGCATTTTTTTTAATGAATAGATTAAAATAGAAAGTATCAGAATGTACCGTTACAGTAAGGGAAAGAAACACATCCTGAATTTATTTCAGTTTTATAGCTCATGTGTTTGTATGTGATTCCAATATTAAATGTATTTCTTATTAGGGATTGTCATTTTTGAAAGTTCAAAAGCCGTCATTCTTGAGTGTTTCATCTAATTGTATCTTGAACCTGATGTTCTTTAAACGTACATATTGGATAGTTACTGCATAAATATTTGGATAAGATTTTTAAAGCTAGAATTTTGTTTATGCTTGATGCCTTGTTTCCAATCTGCATGGCCAGAGGAAAACCTGCAGTGTTAACAAGTTTATAACATTACTTTTTAAAAATTTGTTTTCTGCATCATTTTCAATTCAAAGAACACTGTAAAAAGTCTAATTTTTTACCCCAGTGGAATTCATACTGGTTTGCACTGATGTTTATATTGCTCTGAAGTACTAGAAAGCATGACTGGGTATATGCAGTATTAAAAATAGGGTTGGTTAATTTTAAAGAAGAGCCTTGGAAGCAGAAATATTTAGGCTTAGGATTAGCTGTTCAAGGTTAAGAGGAACTAGAATCTACCACTTAATTTCCTTAAAACACCCTTCCTTAGGGGGCAGTATATAAAGATGCCTGACTCCCTTCCAAGTCCTGGCAAATTCTGGTACTTTTTCTTCTTGAGCCTCTGTAGAACCTTTCCAACCCATCAGTACCACCCAATAGCTGGAATTGGCGTTTGAAAAGAAACTTCTAGCTACCCTTGCCTGAGTCTGGGTTGTGATTAAGACCGTGGGCTTTAGAGACCAACAGACTAGATTTAAATCCCTGGTCCACCACTTGCTAACTCTTGGACCTGAAACAAGTTACTTCTCAGTGACTTTATTTCCTCATCTGTAAAACGGAGATAATATTTACCTCATAGGTGGTATTTCAAGTCCAGTAGCTAGCACATAGTAAGAGCTTAGTAACTGATAGTTGTTTTTAAATGCTGTGATGACCCATCACTAAAGTAAGGAATACCTAGTTATTGTTGGAAAATCTCTTGCTATTATGATTACCAAATTATATCAAGATTCCTTATCTGCCTCATTATGGTACTAGATCAGGGGATACCAGCAGGATCATGTGAGGTAGAACTAGGAAAATCTGAAGGGTCTTTTGAGATGGCCCTTTAATTTCACAGTTGATCATGGTAACTTAATGATGTAATTACTTATTTACTTCTTTGTTTTCCTCACTAGACTGCAAACCTCAGGAAGAACTATGTCGTATTTGCTGTTTTATCTCCACATACTAGGACCTTGGCGGATAGTAGATGCTCAGACACTTACTGAATGAATGTTCCATAGTTCCTCTGAGGTCACATAGCACTTGGGGGAAATGCTGAGACTTGAGTCCTGGTTTCTTTATCCTCAGTCCAGTACTCTGCACCATTCTGCATTCTTGTTGAAAGGATTACATTCAAGGACATTTTTAGCATATAACTAAAAGGTTTTTAGTCTGATAATCAGATAAAGCTCCTAGAACATTTTTACTATATTTAACTAAGTGAAAATTTCTTATAGAAAATAATCGTTTTTAAATTGATCTCACCACAACAAGATTTTTTTGAACTTCCTTAACAAAGCCAACAATTGAGTTAATGTTTCCACTTGCTGTGTCCCCTGGCTTATAAAGACTGGTACTGAAACCTAAACAGTATCCATTAAATGCTTTTTAAAAATATTTTATTTTGTCTCCTAGGGACTTTATATTTTAACTGTTCTTACTTGAGTAAACTGTTACGTAACCAGATTTTAAGTTCCAAAAGTTGTTCTAGACTAATTGTCATGAGAAGTATTTTGCAATAACCAGTTGATGCTACTAGGATGTATGCATTTTTATTCAAATGCAATTTAGTTACATTGACAGAACTGCTTTAAAATATCTTCTGGTGCAGAAAATATTTAAAAATAGCCACAATATAAGCTTTATTCTTTCTGTAGAGTTGATCACATTCTTACGTGAAATAGAAACTATAAGCTTGACTTCTTCCATTACTGTGGAATGGCCCTTTAAAAATAAATGTTTTAAAATTTAAGATAATTGTAGATTTGCATGCAATTATAAGAATTAATACAGAGAGATCCTGTGTTCCCGTCATCCACTTTCCCCTAGTGGTAACATCTTATAAAACCATACTGTAATATCACAATCAGGATATTGACATTGCTGTAATCCACTGCTTATTCAGATATTCCCAGTCTGTGCAGTTTTTTCACATGTGTATGTTCATGTATCCACCACCATAGTCAAGATATAGAAGGGTTCCATACCACAAAGACCCCTCTTATAACCATACCTGCCTCCCTCCCTGCTGTATCCCCCTCCCTCTCTCTGGAGCATACTCCTTCCCAACTCCTGGCAACCACTAATCTATTCCTCACTTCCATAATTTTGCATATGAAGGATATTGTATAAATGGAATCATGCTGTATGTAACCTTTTGGATTGGCAATTTATTTACAATAGTGTGTATCTAATTCATTCCATTTTTTTATATTTATAATATTCCATAGTATGGAAAAGCCGTAGTTTGTTTCATCATTCACCTGTTGAAGGACATCTAGATTATTTCTAGTCTGTTATAAATAAAGCTACTATGAACACTTGTGTATGGATTATATGAACATGTTTTGTTTTTCTGGGTTAAATGACCAGAAGAGCAATTGCTGGCTCATATAGTAGTTGCATATTCAGTTTTTTTAAGAAAATGCCAAACTGCTAGAGTTGCTGGACCATTTTATATTCCCACTAGCAATATATGAAGGATCCAGTTTCTCTGCAGCCTCTCCAGCATTGGAGATTATCATTATTTTTTGTTGTTGCTTTAGTCATTCTGGGACCAGTGTAATAATTCATGATTTTAATTTGTGTTTCCATTGACTAATGATGTTAAACATCTTTTCATGTGCTTTTCTGTAATGGATCCTTTTCAGTGGAATGGATGTTCATGTCTTTTGCCCATTTTCTAGTTGAGTTTTTGTTTGTTTTTTACTGTTGAGTTTTCAGAGTTGTGTATTATGCATGCTAGTCCTTTGTCAGATGTGTGGTTTGCAAATATTTTCTTGTGTTCTGTAGCTTGTCTTTTTATCCTCTTAACAGAGTCTTTTGCAGATACACATTTAAAATTTTGATGAAGTTCAATTTATCAGTTTTTCCTCGTGTGGCTCATGTTTTGGTGTCAAATCTATGAGCACTGCCTGAGCCTAGATCCTGAAGATTTTCTATTTTTTTCTAAAATTTTGTAATTTCTATTTGAGTTAATTTGGTCTATTTTGAGTTAATTTTTATCATAGTAAAATACATATAAATTTTACCATTTTAAAGTGTGTAATTCAGTGGTATTAAGTACATTCATCATGCTGTACAGCCATCACCATTGTCTAGATCCAGAGCTTTTTCATCATCTCAAACAGAAACTCAGTACCCGTCAAGTAGTCACTCTGCATTCCTCCCCCCAACCCTAGCCCCTGACAACCATCAGTCTGCTTTTTGTCTCATGGATTTGCCTATTCTGGATATTTCATATAAATGAAATCATACAGTAGATGGCTTTTTGTGTCTGGTTTCTTTCACTCAGCTAATGTTTTTGAGGTTCATTCATGTTGTAGATGTATCAGTACTTCATTTCTTTTATGGATGAATACCATTCCATTCTGTGGAAAACACCACACTTACTGTTTATCCACTCATCAGTTGAAGAACATTTGGGTTGTGTGTCTGCCTTTTGGCTATTCTGAATAGTACAGCTATGAACAGTTTATGTACAAGTTTTTATTTGAATACCTGTTTTCAATTCTTTTGGGTGTATACTTAGAAGTGAGTTAATTTTTTAATAAGGTGTGAAATAGATTGAGGTTCTCTTTTTTCTTTTTCCTTTGCCTATGGATGTACAATTTCATAACCATTTTTTGAAAAAGTTTTCTTGGAATGGCCATATTAAAGACTCTTTTTAAGCTTCTGGAGAATCACTAGAATTTCTGGACGTATACAGTAATTTTGAAGAAAAGCAAAAGAATTTACAGTGGAGTATTGTAAGGATAGTTTGGTAGGTTTTACTAGGATTTTCTTTATATTTGTGAAAGTTTAGGCTTGGATATTTCTATTACAGATAAAGCAGTTGTATTTTCTGTGAAAGAAACATTTAGATGATGATGGTAAGATAAACAGGTGAGTAATAGAGTTTTATTTCGTGGATGACAGGAAGCCATTTAAGATTTTAAGAAAGTCAGACATAATCAGATCAAATTAAAAGATGAAATTTAAGAACAATAACTCTTGATAGGATGGAATATGGGCTCTGGTCAGACAAGACTGCTGCAAAGATGTGGAAAGGTTTTCACATCTGTTTTAAATGAACTCACATGCATTTTCTGTGACATTCTGACTTGGAATCTTGAAAAACAATTTGAGAAAATCAGCCTCAGATTAATAAACCTGGGGCCATTTTGCATATACTGCTTATGAGTTGTTAGTTTTCCTTGAATTTACTCAAGCTCAAGGACCTAAAATCTTAACTCCTGAAACTAGCTTGAGGAGAAAACTTTTATTTAAAGAAGTCTACTTAGCTGCTATCTTTAGGGGCCTATTATTATTATTGCTCTTTTTCTTAGACTACTTTATTCCCCAGCTCCAGAAAAGAATGTTTTAACAGTAGTAGGTAACACAGGCTTGATTTCTTAGTCTCATTAAAACTGTTGAACTTCATACAAAATACTGTGAGAAAACCTCTGGGTCAACTTTTTAGTGAAGGAGAATAGAGTATATGTGTTAAAAAGTAACGGTTACTAATACTTCTTTAAAGTTTCACTTCGAAAACCCAATTTTTCAGACAGTTGATATTGTATAACCTGCTGAGAAATGGGAGGAAATAACTACTTTGCTTGCCTTATAGGTCTGTTAGGGAGCTTGCATTGCCTTCTAAGCAAGCGTGAAATTCACCTGTTTCTTTAAAACTCATAGACCTTTTCTTTATAAAAATAATGCAAGTTACCTGCAGGACTGACTTTTAACACCAAATTTTTGAGCAACATTGCTCCTATAAGATGTGCTGTTTATTCCAGTGCTAACTGGCACATTGCTGTTTCCCTGGCCTATACCTTCTTTAGTGTGAGAAAATGTTACATTCTCGAGGAAGCTTCCCCTTGTGATGGGTAGAATCCTTTTCACTGGGTTATGGGAACCTCTGAACAACTGTGCTAGGAGCTCCCAGAAAGATTTGATTCAACATCTCATCCAAACCTCTAGTACAGGGCCTGGCATATGGGAGACGCTCAGTAAATATTTTTTTGAAGGAAGGAAGACCTCTAACATGTATTTATCTACAGCAAGTTATTTTACTGTGAGTACTTTGGGTGGTGGGGGGAGGGACCTTTTTATCATTTCAGACTAATTTAGGAATTTTTTATAAGCATAGAAATCACTTATTTTTATATTGTATAAGCAAATTTATTAGGTTCAGTAAAAATTATTTAGTATTTTCTATTTGGTATCATAAGCTTCCAGAAAGGTATCTGGTGTTAGGTGTCCTATTAGTAACTATATAATTAAGGTATAAGTGATATAACATTGTATATGTTTAAGGTGTATAATGTGATGATTGGATACATGTACAGTAAAATAATTACCACAATAAGGTTAGTTAACACAACCTTTACTTCACATACTGATTTTGTTGTGGTGGTGGTGAGAACATTAAAGCTCTATTCTAATAGCATCTTTCAACTGTATCATATGGTATTGTTAACTGTGGTCACCATGCTGTACCTTAGATCCCCAGAACTTACTCATCTTATAACTGAAAGTTTGTACCCTTTGACCTACATCTCACCATTTCTCCCACCCCTCAGCCCCTGACAACCACCATTCTACTCTCTATTTCTATGAGTTTGATGTTTTTAGATTCTATATATGAGTGAAATCATACAGTGTTTGTCTGTGTCTGTCTGACTTACTTCACTCAGCATAATGCCGTCAAGGTCCATCCATGTTGCTGCAAATGGGAGAGAATTTCCGTTACTTATGGCTGAATAGTATTCCTGTGTGTGTGTGTGTGTGTGTGTGTGTGTGTGTGCCACATTTTCTTTATCCAGACATCTGTGGATGGGCACTTAGGTTGTTTCCATGTCTTGGCTGTTGTAAATAATGCTGAAAGCATCTCATATTTTTTCTGAATTCTGTTTATGTTCAGATAATCTTGTGGATCCTAAGTGTTTTGCAGGCTTGGCAGTAACAGTTCAGTCGGTTGGTCTGCAAAATTGCAGATAATCAGTTGTGGCTTATTGGTTTAAAATCTGTGTAAAACTCTTATTCTTGAGCAGCTATGTATAGAAGAGCACCTAAATGACAAGCTATTATTCATATTCTTTATTTCTATATATTTAATATATATTCCCAAGTCTTATTCCAAGTACATAAAACTTTGAAATTTCTTACATTACCAAGTCATACTAAATAATGAGCTTTTGAAGTTTTTAAAAAGTGAGAATGTTTTGAGTCATTTCTAATCTTATTTCCCCTTTTTGGTGTCATTTCCTCAGTTTTGACAGAGTCTTATAAACTCCCAATTGCTTAATATTCAGGACAGAATGTAGGCAAAAAGTCTAAAAATTTTGTATCCCTCTTATGTTTTACGATGTGAAATAGTATGTGTCATTGTAAAGTGGACTAGGAGACAGAAATTGTGGTTTTGAATATTGCCTATGACATAAACAGTGCAATTTTTGGCAAGATGTTTAATCCATTGAACCTCCAGATTATTAACCTCTATCTCATTGTGTAGTTGCAAAAATAAGATAGAAAGGTGTAAGAGCATGATGTAAAATTATAACTGTTAACGTATATATAATATGTTTTTATTTTTAAAATGGATGGTTAAATGTATTTTCCTCTTTGCCATACTCATCTAAAAATGCATTCATCAAGAGTTCTTTAAACTCTGAGCTTTTGCTTATTGATGTTTCTGTTGTCAATTTCTTAAACTAATGCTGAGACAGCAAAATAAATCTACCACCACAGTTCCTTGCTTTTTGCTGTTTTTTTTTTAACTTCTTTTTTTTTTAAACATTTTTGAGTTATAATCATTTTACAATGTTGTTTCAAATTCCAGTGTAGAGCACAATTTTGCTTTTTGCTGTGTTTTAATAAAATTAGTTTATAAACATTAGCAAATTCAGTTAGACACAAGCTAATTATCTAACTATTCTCCACGAGGCCAAACAATGCTTTGGGGATTGAGGAACAGGTTACATCCAACTAAAGGCAACATTTGTGGATTGTCTTTAAAAAATGACTTAAGAAACCAATGACCTAGTGCGGTAAACTTAAAATAGAATTGATTTTTGTTAATTGATGCCCATTTATTAAGTGCCCACTTAGTCTATACTTGGCCAAGTCAGCATGACATTTACTAATACATGTGAGTCTGTTTGCTTTTTAAAACACTTTAATTCTCTTTGAATTTTATCTGTTAGTAATAAACTATTTTAAGGAGTTCGAAGGGACTTGTAAACAGCTTCTAAGAAAGTTAGGTTCCAGATTGGTTAGATTTTGAAACTGCTGATAACCCAGATGGAGATGAAAAAAGAAGTTTCTTACATTTGGTGCTCTGTGCACCACATTTTTGGATAATAGCAAGATGATGATAAATACAATAGGTTAGTAAGCCAAGCTAGTAACAGTGTAGCAAAATCTAATTTTTGAAGAATATAATATGGCCAATATTTCCATTAGTAGTGGATGTTACATAAAGAAAAGAGACACCTATAATGATCAGATACTCATTCTTTATTTGAATGTAATGAATTCAGATTTGGAAGATTCAATTATACAAAAGCTCATTTTTTATATTTCTAACATTGATAGTTGCTTTCTAGTCATAAAATCAAAATTTCATTAAAACCATATGATATAAAATGTTTTTAACCATATTTCATGAATTTGGGGAGGTAGTACACTAAAATAATTTAGGTAGCTTATAAAATGTTGTATATGAGATTGGCATTGGCAAGTAGAAGACAGAACAGTTGTAACATAATTTGAAAAAAATATTTTTTAACATTTTTATTGATTTATAATAATTTTACAATGTTGTGTCAAATTCCAGTGTAGAGCACAATTTTTCAGTTATACATGAATATATATATGTTCATTGCCACACTTTTTTCTCTGTGAGCTGCCATAAGATCTTGTGTATACTTCCCTGTGCTATACAGTATTTTTAACAGAATAAGTTTACATTTCCAGGACAAAAATTAATTCAATAAGTTTTATGTTTTATAATGAGCTTCCTGAGACTAAGTTGGGTCAAGGCAGCTTTAGAGATGAACTCTACCAGAGAAAACTTTTTAGAGACAAATCCAGTAACCTCACTGGTTGTCACTGTGTTTAAAAGATGAGACCAGATGTCTCTGGTCTTTATTAGGGATTCAGATCCCTAAGAAGAAGGTGGTCTTTGCTTTTTCCCTTCTGGATCTATTTAGAAAAGTGTTCTGCTGGGAGGGACTCAAGCTGTTGAAGAATCTGCAGTTTCAGGTTGACAGAAATTTCTCTCTCCTTAGTTTTCTACATAAATAGAAAAAAAAATACTTGGAATGTTTTACATTTAACTTTCCTTATTATGAAGTAATTCTTCCCACCAGGCAAATAATCCGTTGATGAATAAATACCATTTTGTAGTCAGAATGGTTTTTTCTGTTACCCAATCATTTATATTCAACAGATTGTATTTGTCACCACCTGTAGTGAAAATTGTGTTAAAGCAAAACCATCTTTACAATTTCTTTTTAAAAATTTGTTTCCTTTTCTTCCTTGTTGCACATTTTTGTATTTTCTATATTCATTTCAAAAGAACAGCCAGGTAAAGGGAAATGCTAAGTATTGGTGCCCTGTTCTCTTGATTTAGGCTTATGCCACATCACTTCTGCAAGCTGGAGGAAGCACTCCTTTAGTGTGCAGTGACGGTTCCTCTCTGCTAGGTCAGCGGCACTCTAAGTGTGGTCCGGGATCAGTCTGCAGAGTATGATATTAAGTGTTTAGAAACTTCTTGCAGTGTGACATTGCCATGACATCTAAGACATTATTTTGTATTTTACAAAAAATATTGGTCCACAGCAAAGTGGAGAATGTTCTTTACCACTGAGAATTTGAGAAGCACTGGGTTAGATGACTTCATCACTTTTTAACACTAGCCGGCACACACTGTGGGTGGGGTGTGAATGTTAAATGACTGTCCTGTTGATCTAGCTATCATTGGTTGATGGTTAGGTGCTCATCTATAGCAAAGCCCAAATGAATTTGTTTCCCTGGCATAAAATCAGGGATTATCCTAAGTGTCAGTAATAATTAAGTGAATCAGCTATTCCTTTAATTAAGTGAAAAGGCTATTCTGAATAGCTTTTTATTGTTTCTTACTTGGATTTGAAGCACTATCTGCCAAAGTTAAATAGTCTGGCAGTCTTAATAATTCCTATATTTTTCCCAGGAAGTTATCGCATCATTTGAAAAATTTAAAGTTGTGTTTCTGTCATATGTTAGTAAATTACATTCACTGTAAAATATAGTGGTCATTAAATATGGCCAAAGTTTAATCTAACAAAAGCATAAGTAAGAGAGAAAAGAGAAGCTCCTCTAATGGTAATCACCTAATTGTGAAATTTTGCCATCGTAGGTGTGACCTTTTACTTTTGGATATTTTGATCATTGCTTTTTTTAAAAAGTTCATTCAGCAGTTGATAGCATTATTATAATTGAACCACAAGTTTCCACTAGCTCTGAAAATACCAATTTCCAACTTAGCATTATAATCTAAGGTATTTTTACCTTAATAAAAAATTATTCTAATATTTTTTGAGAAGCTGCCTTTTAGAGAAAGTTGCCACTGCTACTCTGAGGGCAAAAAAAAAAAGTTGTACTAGATCCATGTAAAATTTGAATTTAATAGTGAATTTTTTAAGAATGTCCTACTTTGTGTTTATTAATGCAGATAACAAGGGGAATCAGCAGGCTTGAAGCATGAGTTCAGATGCCAGCCAAGACGTGGTCACTACTCCTCCTCCTCCCAGCATGCCTCACAAAGAGAGGTATTTTGACCGCATCAATGAAAATGACCCAGAATACATTAGGGAGAGGAACATGTCTCCTGACCTACGACAAGACTTCAATATGATGGAGCAGAGGAAACGAGTTACTCAGATCTTGCAAAGCCCGGTGAGTCGAAATAATTAAAGGCTATAATTTTTCTTCCTCTTTGTAAACCTTGATATATTGAGGTAGGAGGTATCTTAAACTACTCCCAGGTTAGAAGAGGGGTGAGGAAGAGTGACTAATTGCCTCCTGTCTTCCAGAGGTAAAATAAGCACCTGATTTGTAAATTTAATTTGCAAGGCTTTAATAACAGACTAGTATTGTCTTGGTGGCGTAAATTTTCTCGAGTGATTTCTGAGTGTAATATTTCGTTAAAGGAGGACAAAAGATGCTACTGAAATCAAGAACCAATTCAGACTTAATATCTGTGAAGAAAAGAAAGGTGTGAGTGAAGTGTTAGGAACCAAGAAATGAGTTAGATACACCCCATGCACATATTTTCTTCTTCCTTTGGGTTTCTTGACACTCAGAGCAGCATAGGAGGACTTGAGGTTTGTGAGGATGTCTGTGATTTGGCAGTTTAATGTTACATACACCTAATGTAGGTACACATATATGCATACACACCAAACTAGATTAGACATGGATTCTAAACTTAAGCTGAAAATTCTGTCTGCGCAGTAACATCCAGACTTTGTAAATCATATTCAAGTGATTTGTTACTTTCTTATAAACCTTTAGTGGGATTGTAAAGGTCACAGATAAGGGATGGAAAATAAGAGAACAGCTTGATTTAAGATGCAGAATGAGTTCATAACTTTATATATAATGAAGATCATGGGCCCCTTAAGGCCGAGTTCAGCATGCATAGACACATGATGCCCAGGTTAGAGCTATATTAGATTTCCAACTTAGGTACTAAAATAAGCACCAAGACATAGAATTGCCTGAGGTGACCCTGATAAATCATTTTTGTTGTACCCTTGTGAATTTAATCACAGAGGTTGAGTCCAAAGCCAAAGGGGAATTCCACTCTCGAGTAATTCTCCTGTACCAGTGGCCTGGATAAAAGCAAGTACAAGTTATAAAAGCAGTGCAAGCTTTGAGGAACTTGTATAGCTTAAATGTAAAGCTATCTTTTAAATAAACCCTTAAAGAAACCTTTTTCCAGTGGAAAGGAGATTAACTAGAAAATTCATCATGAGAGAGTAAATGTTCAGTGCCTCTTTTATGCAGACAAGTTTCTATCTTTTTAAATACTTAAAGGGCTTGTTAATTATTTGGATCAAAATAAATATATTTCCTTCTCTAAAGAAACCCCACTTTGAAGAACTAACTCATTAGCCAAAGGATAATGGTGATATGTAGAATAAAGTAACTGAAGGAATGAGATAAAGTTCAGATTTTGTTCAAGATTATTAAATATTGAGTTTTCTTTGGGAAGTGCCCCAAAAAGGACCATTCAACTCAAGCTAAAGTTTGAAAAGTACTAAACTACATTTCTGTGCCAAGGTTTTTGTTTTATAATTTCCCCATTAAACTAAAGACAGAATAACTGTGAGTAGATGACTTTTTTTTTTTTTTTTTTTTTTTTGTACTGTGTATTGCCATTTAGTTTAAAAGTATTGGTTTTACTTATGCCCTGGGGAGCTTAATGAAATAATGGGAAAGAGCAGGCATATAGATTGTCATTTCCATATTCATGTAGCAAGGGTGATAATTTTCAACCCAGAGAAGCAGAGAAGATTTTAAAGAATTGTGGATTGATCATTTTTCCCCTAGATCTTTGCTAGTGAATTTAAAATCTTATTTGTGAAAGACTTGGAAAAGTATATATATTTTGTCTTTCTGCCACTGTTTTAGGACAATGGTTTTCAAATTTCTCTTAATACAACAAAGTTTCTACAAAAGGAAATGATATATAGTGGCCTCCTGCTAAATAACAATTACCCGCAAAACTTAGCAGGTTAAAACAACAAGCTTTATCGTCTCATCATTTCTGTGGGTCACAAATTCAGGAGCAACTTAGCTGAGTGGTTCCGGCTTCAGGTCTCTCATGAAGTTGCAGCCAAGACATTAGTCAGGGTTGCTGTCATCTGAAGGGTTGGCTGGGGTGGAGGTTTTCACTCTGAAGATGGGTCACTCACATGGATGTTGGCAAAAGGCCACTGTTCCTTGCCACATGGACCTTTACCTGGGGTTGTTTGAGTGTTCTCCCCAAAGCAAGTATCTGAGAGCAAAGTGGGGCTGCCTTTTATGACCTAATCTCAGACAATAAACACCATAATTTTCAACATATTTATTAGCTAGAAGTAAGTCACTATGTTCAGTCACTATTAAGCTTCACCTTTTGAGAGGAAGATTGTCCACTCTCTGATCACAATTTATTTTAAAAGCACCACATTCTGCCACAGCTTATTTACCTTCCTTCCACATGCAAAACACACTCTCCTAACATCCCATTAATTTTATCCCATTACAGCATTAGCCTGAATCTAGAATATCATCATCTAAATCTGTTCCAGGTACAGATGATACTTCTCAGGGGTAATTTCTTAAGTATGACTCCTTAAATACAGTTCCTCTCAATCTATAGACCTGAGAACTAAAAAGACAATTTTTCTGCCCCCATGCACATCTAGTGGTTGGACAGGCAAAGATAGCTGCTGTAGACATCCATGTTCAAAAAGGGGGGAAACCGGGGGTACAAAGGAGTCACTGCTCCATAGCAGTTCTGAAATTCATCTGGGCAAATGTTTGGGAGTTCCCTTGATGAAGACTCAGTTTTTCTACTTAGTAGAGATGAGTCTCCCTAGCTCTTGGCTCTGCCCTATGGGCTTTTGGTTCCACCGTCTGAATCATCCTTCCTTTTCCTTGAAAGAGCCTGTATTTGCAACTGTGTGTTTTTCTCCCCCTACATTCAGCTTGTAGAGGTTTTGGAGTTCAAAGACCTCTTCTTGTTCTGTCTTTGTTCCTTTAAGCCCAAGCTTGTAATGTTTCTGCAAATATAATTTTCTTAAATCTTTGTGGATCTCCTGTGAATACGAGGGTTTACTCTGTTAGACAAAACCCATAACCAATAAGGATCAAAGTCAAAGGTATTATTAATTTATGTTCATAAGAAACAAATTTGTAAGCCTCCTATTTAAAGTGCTGTGTTCATTTGGGAAGAAAAGAAATTAGGAGAGAAACTAATAAAAGCAAAATATAATACTTCTATTAAGTACTTTATATACCAGGCACCTATTATGTACCAAGTCCTATTTAATCCTCAGAACAAGTCTGTCAAAGAAATATTACTATCATCCCTAGTTTACAGATGAATAAACTGAAACTTAGAGGCATTAAATAACTTGCTGAAGTTTTTACAAGCTTAGTTAAATGGTGGGGTCTGGATTTAAACCCAAAGCTCATACCCTTAACCACTAGGCTGCACCATTGAAAGTATTCAATAACCATGAAAAATTCCACCCATATATTATTATTTCATTCTTCTTCGAATTCTGTTGCTCAAGTTAATTCAACCCAACTCAAGAAGAGGTTTGAATCATAAGACATTTTGATAACTATAAATTTGGATGACAAACAGCACCTTATTGCCTTGAGCTGAGAAAATAAGAGAAGAGCAATTTGTCTCATCCTGACTCCCAGGTATTCTTTCTAGGAATTTCATGGCCTTTTGTCATTTTTTTTTAATTTAATAAAGTATTTGTCTTAGAAATCAAGTGCTGGTGAGTAAATTGGTTTACGTAGAAATTTTGTTAATGCACTAAAAAGAATCCATATACTTACATATATATACACAGACACAGACATATATATGATTGCCCTTGTCTCAGAATGAAATGTTCAGAGCAAACTTTTAGAACTAATGATGGGCCTCATCAAAATTAAAGAAGCATTTAAGATGAAAACTGACAGCACGTTGTGCATAGTAGATATTTGGTAAATTATGAATACATGGATGGATGGCTGTATGAATAGCTGGATGGGCTTTGAGTCATTAAACATTTGAATGTTGTTCAGCCAGCTACTACTGAACTTGACTGCTTAAATGAAAAACAGTTGGTGGGTTTCAGAAAAAAGAATGAAAGTTCTTAAGCCGTATCACTACAGGAAACAATTCAGACAGGTTAACAGAAGTGTGTAATGTTACTCCGGAAGGTAAGACAACAGCAGTGTAGGTGGTGGTTGCTCAGGCATATGACACATTAGCATGTCTTAATAACAGGACAATGTAATGCTACAAGCTTCTTTTGAAGATAGGAGAAACTTTAAAGCCATATACATCTTAGAATACCACCATAATTAAGGCCTAAAATGTTAACAGATCACCTTAATTAGAATAGTTGGTCAAAATCACCATGGTTCATCTGGTCACTTTGGGAGTTTCAGATCCGAGTATTCTTTGTTAACTTTGTTTGCATTTTTATTATATACCAGCTTTAAGAAAATACATTATTCTAACCTTTAGCTTTCTATTAAGACACTTTTAGATACAGGAGAAAGACCAACCAGAAGAAAATTTGGTTTATTTGTTTTTTCTCCTTTTAACAGGGACCAGTGGTAATTTATTTCCAAATGAATACATTTCTTAATGGAGAAATTCTAAGTAAGTTTGTTATGCTCCTAATCCCACTTTAGGAGAGATCTAATAACATAATTGCAGGGTGCCTTGGGAGCGGCAAATCTGTAATCTGTTTTTCTTTTCACTCCAGTTTTTCTCTCTAGTAATTAGTATGAGGTTGAACATCCAGATGTGGATATTTAAAATCCATCTCTGATATGTATTAGTATTCTGTTACCTGATTTTCATGAGTTCTAAATCAGCCTGTGTAAATTTTTTTAGCCTTAACTAAAACAATCGCGTCAAGTCAGTTTCTTTTATTGGTATTCTTTTTCTGTGATTTAAAAATAAAAAATTTTTCACCTATTGCCACTTTCTCCTGAAAGTTCTCATCTTAGATGCAGAAGCCTTAAGATCTGCTATTTCAAATTACTCCTACTTTTGTTTTATAGTATATATGAATATGCATGTGCTTAAAGTATATTCTTACCTTACCTGAATCTCAAATCTCTGAATCTTTCGTGTTTTTACAAGTTTACTTTTATCCATACCTCTGTGAGTTCAGAATTTATAAGATCACTCCCTCAACATTGACAGAAGATATATAAAATAGAAGAGGGTGTGAGATTCAGAGAAGGGTTTTAAGGCACCCTTTCTCTAATTTAAACATTTTGTTTTTCACCTAGTGGTTTTCTTTAACCACGCTTTTTTGGACATGTATTTGTTGAGAGAGCTGTCCCAGCTGTAATGTTCTGAGGACAAACCAAGTTTTAAGTAGGATTTTGTTTGAGCTCAAGAAAAACTTTTACAAAACTTACGGCTTTCTGTGAGGATTTATTTCTTATTAAAAAAAATGAATTTCTCCCATTAGATGATGGACAGGCCTTACACAGGAGAAATTTCTCGTTTAAGTAACAGGCTGATAAGATTGTTTTCTAGAGCTTCAGATTCCAGTGCTGGTAACCTATGAAATGGATCTTTGCCGTCATTAACTCAATTAGGATCAAGATCAGATTCTTTACTTATTCTTACCTTCTATCTAGGAAAATGAAAAGAAACTCTAACTTACAATTATAATACTTGAGCACTGAACTAGACACTCGGGGAGACTTTAAAAATGTAAAAAAGGCACAGTCCTAGCCATCAGATATTATGGTTTAGCAGAGTAGAAGAAATAGATCACAATCATAAGCGTAGTAACAGTGAGCAGAGGAGGAACGATCGATCACAATCGCAATATGTGTCATATAGGCAAATGTTAAAAGATTTCAAAGTGGGGTGAGAAGAGAAGAAATATGGAGATCCCTTCTAACTACAGTGATTAAAGTAAAGACTTCAAGGAGAAGGTGGAATTTAAGATGAGTGTTGAGTAAAGGTTGAGAATTCATTTGGTGGAGGAACAGCAGAACCAAGCATTTCCATTTGATGCTCACTGGAATGAGCAAGGATAGAAAAGTACAAGTTGTGATCAGAGCACGTGGTGGTAGTGGTACATACAGCCAGAAACTGACCTCACAGATTGCAGAGACCTGGAGTACCAGACTCTTGTGACCTAAGTTAAGGGCCAGCCCATTTTCTCTTCATTTCCAGTTTAAACCTGTTTATATAAATTTTTATACTTGCATATATGCATATAGTACTTATTTTGGATCTGGGCTCACTGCCACCTGTTAGCTATATGACATTAGCAAACTCACTTAACTTGAGCCTCACTCTCCTTGTTGGTAAAAATGGACCTCATGCGATTGTTGTGACAGTTAAATGAAATAACATAAAAGCATGTAGTGCAGTGCCTAGCATATAGTAGGCAACAATTTTGGTGGAAATGTATATATAATGTTTTATGCAGTATTGCTAATTTAAAGCATTTTTATGCTTTTGTGACAACACTGAAGATTATAATTGTAGGTCATTAGACAGTATTTTAGTTTTTGAAGGTCTGAAAGCGTCTCTCACCCCGATGGCACTCTGACTTACTCATGCTGAAGTATTCAAGGTGTAACAACCCCCACTACCTCCTCTTCTCTGTTCTTCTGTGTCTGAGAAGGAAGACAATTTATGCTGTAAAACCACATATGTGTATGTGTTTAATCTTTCAACGTGACTTGTCTCTGGTGGAGACCTTAGGGAATTGTTGGTTTAATCTGACTTCAGAAGCCCGGCATGTGATCTTGCTGCCCTACTTCTAAATTAGTTTCTCATTCTACTTTGATGGGAGAATTCCAGGCTGCAAGATGGCAAGTACTCCAGGATCTGCTCTATAACTTTTTTTTGTTTTTTTTTTTTGCTTATCCATCATTACAACCGAATGCTCTAACCTAGCCTAAGATGTTTACTCGTGCTTCTGATCAGAGCACACCTGCTACCTTATTAGTTGTACAGGCGTACCTTGGAGAGATTGTGGGTTCAGTTCCAGACCCCTGCAATAAAACAACTATCACAGTAAAATGAGTCATGTGAAGTTTTGATTTCCCAGTGCGTGTAAAAGTTATGTTTACACTATATTGTAATCTGTTAAGTGTGCAATAGTGTTATGTCTGAAAAAACAATGTACATACCTTAATTTTAAAATAACGTTGTTGGAAAAATGGTGCTGATAGACTTGCTGCCACAAACCTTCAATTTGTTTAAAAAAAAAAAACTGTGATATCTGCAAAGCTCAATAAAGTGTGAAGCGCAATAAAATGAGATGTGCCTGTATTTGGCTTCAGTGATACAACTCATCTCTTGATAAAATTAGGCAAAGAGCCTGTGCCCAACTGAGAGTCTGAGATTTTAATCTTTATTCCAATTACCTGTTAGTTGTGCAACCATGAGCAAATCATTGCTTATCTCAGGACTTTGTTGTGAGATTCAAGTGAATCAACTGTAAAGGATTATTTTATCAGCATTGGATTTTAGTAGGAATATGATTGACTATCCATCATAAAGATAAGCAAAATTTTTATTCTTTTAATATAATATTTTAGTGAAAGTGTAATAAGTTTATTGATAAATTTTTAAAACCAACTGAAACAATTTTATATCATTAGTAAATTTTACACTAACTTTTGTGGGTTAGGCACTTATCTGAACAATATTTCAAAAATATTTGAAACATTAATAAATGAGTAATAAATGTTCCTTACAAAAATGTTAAATCTTTTGAAATAGAAGAATTCATATCTTTTGAAGCACTGTCAACTACATAAAAAGTCTGGGGAAGTTTCACTTATTTTGAAAATTATTTTCTTCTATACAGCATAGACTATTTCACTAGCTTTAAAGGGGAAATTCATATTTTTCTCTTAATTGATTTCAGAAGGGCTTATACATTCCTTTGTGACCCTCATGGATCATCTCAAAGCTTTAGGATTGCACTCCCTATATTGTAGAATAAATGGAAGTGAAAACAGCATTGTCACTAATGAAAAAAAGCATTTGACCTGAATGCTTGCCTCTGACATTTATTAACTCTGTGACCTTGAACAGATTTTTCAGCCTTTCTTACTGAGCTCTCTCATTCCACCTGGTAGAAATTTCTCATCAGTTTCATAAATAGTTGTGATTCTCTTGAGCAACTAGTTTTTTTTTTTTTTTTCCTAAAGCCTTTATAAATCAGCATACTAAGCAGATTGTCTCAATTTGTGTTGGCTGCTGGAGACTTTAGATAAAGTTTGGCCCATCTCTAGCAAATGATACAATTTTATAGTGTACACTTTGTATCTTAACCTCATTCTTGGCTCTGTCTAACCTCCTCAAGCATTTTTCTCTTTAGCTTGATTTTTCTTGCCTATATTGAATTTATTTTTGTGTCATTTTAATCTGTGCAATCTGCCTTAAATTATTCCTAGAATATGAGATGGGGCAGTCAATAAAATAAATAATGCCTACTTCTCAGAGCTATTATGATACATATACTAAGTTTTTGGGGTTTTTTTTTTTACTGAATCAAAGAATATTGGGTATAGCTGCTTTGAACTATAAGTTTAAGGAAAAGGAAAGTTTAAACAGAGTTTGGTTTTGAAGAGAAGATAAAGTCTCAAAAGAGCAGATTGGCCCATTGCCAAGTGTCTAGAAGTTTTCTGTAGTTTATATAAAGATAAATGAGTATATCTGGAAGATTCTTTTCTTTCCAGCCTTAAACATGGTAAAACACTCATGTTCTTCATCAGTATGAAGGTGTCCATCCATCTTCTATGCAGCTAACCATCGTTTTATGTTCACAGGGTCTTAGAAATGTATTAATGGAGTTTTCTGATAAATGTAATGTGTCTTTGTAGAGGATATTTTATACGATAACTTCTCTGGTTTAAATCATGTATTTAAATGAACTAGATCAAAGTCAATGGAATTAGATGTTTAGAATTTTTAAATTATGTTAAGGATTTACATTGAACAAGCCTTGAATTTGTAAAAGAAAAACCGTATTTAACTGGTGTAAACTGCTTCATGAACTCAGAATTGAAAAACTATATTTTTTACATTAATCACTCAAGCATCCATCTGCTGTGTAAGCAGAAAGTACACCATCTTCCTCTTGGAATTTCTGCTTTCCCCTAACTTGTCCCAAGAACTTTAGTGGCTTACATAGTCCAGAAAGGTTCATCAGGCTTCCATCTCTAAGGTGTGGTGTGTGATGTACATGTGTGTCTGCATCTGCAGAAGAGTCATGCCCAAGTCTGTTCAGTCCACCACTGCCACTGTCACAGGCCCTCCCTACCACATGGTGATGGTGTTGAAAACTTTGTCCAACAAAAGATGCAGGTTCACTGTTGACCCACATCTCTGTGCAGGCCACCATGATGAATCAGGGAAGAATGAGCTCCCTCTCTCTTCTGTGCTAAGCCCGGGTAGGGTATTCAATGGTGCCGCATGGTTGAGCTCCCAAGGTTACAGCTATTCGCTGTGTTAGCACTCAGCTCTTTCAGTTAATATCACAGATACCTTTCAGCTCTTGTTCTAAAAGCAACACAAGCATTGAGTCAGGACTGGTTTTAATATTTACTAGCACCTCATAGCCTCAGAACTGCAGTTCCCCTTTTCACTGTGAACTTCTATGCCATTACTTAAATTTTTTTAAAGAGTTCTTCTTTCTGAAAACCCTAAGATATTTAACCATCCCCTAAGCAAGGCTGCATCTAAGCAGCTGCTCCAGGAGATCTTACTCCCAGTCTTCGAAGAAGGCTACTGTCAGTGACTCGGAGAGCCACCCTTCTAAGGAGAATTTCCCGGTGATCCCCATGGTGTCCGTACCTACTCCTCTAGGAGGTAATGATTCCAAAGCCATTTTCTGCTTTCTCCCTCCTAGGTGAAATGGGAGTAAATTAAATTTAATTTTTAGCAGGGCATTCTACTACCCATGTACCCAATCTCAAAAGGAAGAGTAAGGTCTAGATGATTTATATTGCAAGAACCTTCGTGTTTAAAATGAATGAATATAGACAGAAGCAAGAGAATAAATGATGAATTTGATAAAATAAGTGTTGGTTGGATGTGATGGAAATACAAAAACAGCTATTTCAACTAATATGAAGGATTGAAAGATGTTTCAAATGATGAATCATATTAGCAACTCAAGGGTTACTGGAATAGAGATTTTTCTCTTAATGTTCAGGATTTTTTTATATAAACACTGTTCCTGCCACACACACACACACACACACACACACACACACACCCCACACCACACCACACCACACCACACCACACCACACCTAAAAAGAAAAGGTAACAGCAGAGTTCCAGAAGAGGAACATATAGTACCCAAAGTTAGGGGGGAAAGTTCTTTCTTTAGCACAGTGTTGCAGAAGGGGAGTAATAAGCTCTCAGCTCTTTACAAGTTTGCTTTCAGAGTTTATAGAGCTGAGGAATTGCCATGGAAATCATAAAATGGAGGCCATGATTTACTGTGTCTTCGTCAAGACTTGTGCTGTGAGTCACTGTAGTCAGACTCATGCCCCTTTCAGATAGGGGCGGACGCTGCCCTAACCTAGCTGACGAGGTCTCTTCTTGCATCAGTCTGTATTTGGTGCTCTGGCTGCATGTTATTAACAGAGTTGCTTTTACCTGTACCTGTCTATTGTAGATGTTATAATAGTTTATTTTCTTTGAAATTAAAAATACCTAATGATTTTTCCTCCTCTGAAAACAAGCTTCTTGCTTTTTCTTCTAGTGTTTTAATTTTATTATTTTGTGTTTTCTGTTTGTTTTAAAATAGTATAGATGAAAGTTATTCCAAAGAGGAATGGGAAAGATTGATTATTTCAGAGCAAGTTATGTTTGGGTCGTTCTGCTCCAGGTAAGATGCATGTGTTCAGTGATAATTTTTGCGTATTACAGGCCTTTCGGGAAGACCTGGAATGCCTTATTCAAGAACAGATGAAGAAAGGCCACAATCCAACTGGATTACTAGCATTGCAACAGATTGCAGATTACATCATGGCCAATTCTTTTTCAGGCTTTACTTCACCTCCCCTCAGTACTTCAGGTCTGTAAAATTTTAAAAATTGTAATCTTATCTTTACTTTGAACACTGCACATCTCTAGCAGCATATTCTGCTCTGATTCAGTCCTTAAATTTATAACATCCAGTACTTAGAGTACAATAGTGTTAGTCTCGCTTACTTTTTCATCCCAACCAGACATTTACTAGACTTTGGAAGATTACAAAATAATTATAAAATGTGGCCCCTGCCCCAGATAAATGCATAGTTGAGTTGAGACATAACAATGAATGCACAAAAGATTAAAACTGCAAGATAACTGTAGAGGAAAAAATTACAAAGCAGCTCATAAGAAATTGCCTAATGACCTTTTCTAAGCCATCTTGCTGTAAACCCAGTGTTGAAATTGATTATTGGCTGAAGTGGACTGAGAGAACTTTATGGAAGTAGTGAGGCCTGAAGTAACCAGGCTTTAAAGGATGGAGCAGTTAGACCTTGGTCTAAAAGAGTTTAGGACATTTTATTTATTCAACAGTTCTTTGGTGAGAACACCAGTTTGGTTAACTGAACACTTTAAGGATACCAAGAATCATAAGGCATTGAGTTCAAGCTCAGTGAGATGTACAGAACTCACTGCGGTACTGGGGCAGGTGCCAGGCCATTAGGGACTACTTCATCTCCGAGATAAGGGGTTTTCTTTTCCCCTTTTTTTCTTTTCCTTCTCTTTCTTCCTATATTACTTCTTTTCTTTCTTCCTGATTAAAGGTTTATAAATAGGAGTTTGATGAATTCAAGTACTTCCCAAACAGAAGAGTAGCGTGAAAAGAGACATGATGGTTGCACTCTTAAGTGGATCAGAATGTTGGCACATACATACTGGCTAACGGATCTTTGAAAGAGTCCCAGTGTGAGTTATAAGTGCTTGAACTAAAGTAGTGGTTGTGGGTACAAGAAGGTTGAGATCAATGAGAACGGCAAAGCCAAGGAAAAGTAGAGAAGACAGCAACAGGTTTGAATGTGGTGATGGCAGAGGCAGGGGGAGGAGAATGAGGAGTTTCAAAATCACTCACTCTCCCAGCTTGGGAGAAACATTCTGTCAGAAGGAACAGAAAAATTAAAAAGATTGACCTAGTTTGGTTCACGTTTCCTGTAATATTGAGTATCTCTTATGAGCCATACACCCTAATAAGAGTGCGTAAGGGCAAAAGGATAAGAGATCCAGACCATACAAGCCTGGAGAAGAATTCTCTGTGAGAGGGGGTAAATGGTGTCCAGGAGAATGAAGACTTGAGCAAAAGTTGAATGTAGCAATTGGATTATTAGAGATTAAGACTAGTTTTTGTTGCTTGGGAAGGGCAGAAACCAGACCACTGTTTGAATGCATTTTTAAATATCTTTTGGTTGAATAAAAGTCAAAAGAGGTAATAGAAAGGTAGCTTTCTGTCGAGATCTTTTCATCATAAAATTAGCAATAACCTCAGTATTCATAACGTTTTCACCATTGGGATCACATGACCATTTTTCCCCAGTGGTGTGAGCCTAGCGTCCCTAATATCACTCCCTAACAAGTACTAGATGAAACAGCAAGACGATAGCTGGTACGTGTTTTTACACTCAGTGTACTTCTCTGAAGGAAGATAAGCTAATGAAACATTGTGTGGGCTGATAAATTTCAGATCACCATTTACAAGGCTGGGACACTCCCAGACCCGGGCTGCCTGGCAACTAATTTTCAGGTAAAGAATTATTTGACCTGAATCTCTCTCCACAATTTTTCCTCTTTTAGGTCTCGGCATGGTCACACCTATCAATGACCTTCCTGGGGCAGATACATCCTCATACGTGAAAGGAGAAAAGCTTACTCGCTGTAAACTTGCCAGCCTGTACAGACTTGCAGACTTGTTTGGATGGGCCCACCTGGCAAATACGTATATCTCAGTGAGTCCTTTGGCTTTCAATTCCTTTTTTAAAAAATCCCAACTAGAAGGCAACTGTACTCCTCTCACTTTTACTCAGAAGTCCAGTTTTCAGACCTTATTCTCTGAACCTAGCATGCCAGATCACAACCTTATCCTGATTTAAACTTTATCGCTGCAGTTACCCCAACTTTCTTCGCCGCTTACTATCTGTTGATCCTTTAATTCAGACCAGTTGTAGAACGTATACCAGAAGAAATCCTGCTGACAGAATTTTCTCTGTGTGTATTAATTATATCTGTGAGTCAATGATATTAAAAAGTGCTTTAAAAAGCATTTGGGGCAGGGAAAACGGAAGGGGTCAGGGAAGTTTCCTCCCGGGTCTTTATTTTTTAAATACGCTTTTCCCATTCATCATCATCTTGTTTTCGTGTTGCCACATTTGGAAACAAGATAATATTTAGAAGCAAAGAAGTATGAAAATATCGTGTGATAAAAATGGCACAGATGTGAGATACAGTCTTCCTACAACTTTTCATCCTTTCCTCTCGGCTGTTTCTTAGTTTCCCCTTCCATTTCCACCTTAATTCCTTCTTAGGAAGAGACTCTGTTGTCTTTCCTTTGCCCATTTCCCCTTAATTTTTATATTGTAAATCAAGATTATCATCATTACCACATTCATTTGAATAATATTGTCATTTGTTTCTCATGAATGTAGCTGACCCTAAACAACCTTAGAGCCCCCAAATTAACACTTTAGGTAAGTCCAGTAAATGAGAAGCTAACGTTAGAATTTTTTAGCAAGTGCTTAAAGGTTGAGGGAAGAAAACTTTTCAAGGAAAGTTTTACGTTGCACACCTTTCATTTCTGCTTTGGTCATTTTCCCCCAGATCTCTTACAGTTATTCATTGTAAATATATTCCTAGTAATTTTCATACTGGAAAACATGAACACCTCATAGTAATTCAATATTGTTTGTTTTTTCTTTCTCCCAGGTAAGAATAAGTAAGGAGCAAGACCACATAATAATAATACCCAGAGGCCTGTCTTTTTCTGAAGCCACAGCCTCCAATTTGGTACATTTTTTATTCCTGTGTTACTTTTTCTGTGCTTCCTTGTGCTTTTCTGACCGTTTTTAGCTTTTAGTACAGGACAGAACAAGAAAAGGTATGGATGGAAAAACATTTACCAATGAACAGGGAAGAATTTGAAAAGTTAATATTTATTTTTAAGAAAAGCTTCAGGGTTCAAGAAAAACAGGGTAGTTGAAGAGCCTAATAAATGAATTGTTCTAATCAGTAAACCTATTCATGTTTTGAAGAGAATCTTTTGATTTTTTTTCCACCCTGTACTCTCTGTAATTTGTTTAAAATTAAAAAAGAAAGAAAGAAAGAAACACACACACACACACACACGTCTGTGTACTTCACAGGCAAATTTAAACAAAGTTCAGTTGGTGTGGGCATAGGGTCTGACATTCCAGCATTTTATTTTTCCATGATTTTACTCCTAGCCACTGACATTGTCCTCTAAAATAGCAGGAACTACCTTGGTTCTGGTGCTGCAGTGTTAATTAGCAAATGGACATTTTTCCAGCCAGTTCCGTAAATGTCAGACTTGTCCAGACCTTTGGTGAAGAGCTTAAGTTATTCAGTTTCTTGGAAATTGTGCATCTTGCTAAATACTAAGTTTTGTTGGAGACTACTTATTTTTGTAAATAAAGTTTTATGGGGACAAAGGCCACACCCATTCTTTTACGGTAGTTTGTGGCTGCTTTTATACTCCAGCGGTAGCATTGAGTAGTTGCAGCAGAGGCCCACAAAATCTATAATATTTCCTACCTGCATTTTGATAAAAGTTTGCCACTCCCTGGTTTAGCTTGTAGAACTCAAGCAAACTTTGATGCATGTGTACCAATTAATTACGTCTTTCTGATTTTCTAGGTGAAAGTCAATATAATAGGAGAAGTGGTTGATCAGGGAAGTACTAATTTGAAAATTGACCACACAGGATTCAGTCCCCATGCGGCAATCTATTCAACACGTCCTGATGTTAAGTGCGTGATCCACATCCATACCCTTGCAACAGCAGCTGTAAGTCACTGCAGGGCCAAAAACAACAATAACCCTGGGAAGTGTGTAATTTTCAGGGCTTTCCTTACATATGATACTTTACAGTCTGCACGCTTTCAGATCTGCCATTTGAAATCATTTTCAAAATATTAATCCTCTGCATATCCAGAAAGCAAAAGGCCCTTTGGACTAAATGCTGTCATTCTAGGAAACAACTGGAGAGATAGCATTTGCATTTTTGAACTAATCATTTTAATAATTGGGTCACTGAGTTCTTTAAAGCAAAGCTTCTTTCATAATATCTGGCACAGCATGTAAATTGAATAGTAGGCCAAGTTCTTTTTTTCCCTCTTGAAGAAGCAAAGAACTAAAGTGGGAGGTGGGTTGGAATGGTGAACACAGGGAAGAAGCCAGTGCTTTCTGAGCTAACTGGAGAATCCATTTCTACAAAAGCGTGATTAGTAACTAAATGTGTCATCTTGGCATGGACCCAATCAAATAGGTATCCTCCATGAAGTGCGGGATCCTTCCAATTTCTCAAGAGTCCCTGATCCTGGGAGATGTCGCCTATTATGACTACCAAGGGTCACTTGATGAACAGGAGGAGAGAATTCAACTGCAGAAAGTTCTGGGACCAAGTTGTAAGGTATGTAGTAGAGTTTCTATCTAAGGAGCTATTTTGGTGCTGTTACTGTTGATGAAAGCAGTGTGAGCTATGCCAGTTATTTAAAGGGATTGCTTTGGGATTCTATTTTAGGTGCTGGTACTCAGAAACCATGGTGTGGTGGCACTTGGAGAAACAGTCGAGGAGGCTTTTCATTACGTTTTTAATGTGCAGATAGCCTGTGAGATTCAGGTAAGAAATATTGTTTACCTCCCCCCCCTTTCTTTTTCTTTGTTATTTGTTTACTTGGGTTTTATGTTTACTTATTTCCAAAGTTCTATCAGTTGGTGGCGTTTTACTTTATTTTATCTTTTAAGAGAAGTTCTGCTTCACTTGAATAAAAAGGGTCAACTCAGGTACCTCTTGAATTAAAAACAGGAGGAAAGAAAATTAAACTTCGCATACAGACACACACACCAAACCTAAGTGCCTCGTAAACTTCATTTTCCCCATAATCCTACTTTTTTAAGATGATACAGTTGCATTTCCCCATTTTCACCCTCCAGTGGTATGGTGCTAATTGAGAAACAAAGGTGATCGCCAGTTATCAAAGATCAGATGTGTTGTGGCCACTTTTAGAAAAAGTTTAAGAGCAGCGCCAGAAGTTTTATGAACTCATGCAATTTCCAGAGAGTCCAGAGCCTCAGTCTCGGCCTCCTTGTTATAATGGATTAGGTATTTGTTAACCACTTTTTCCCCAGAGAAGCTGAATGTATTTAACAGCCCTGATTTTCCTCTTTAAGAAAATTAAGCAGATTCTTTTGAAGCAAATGGTAATAATCTGAGTTTATGGAAGGGCCACCAAAAAGGGGGAAAAAACTTTTCCTACCAACTTTAACTTGTCCTAACAACCAATGTTTTTTTTTCTTTTGTGTTTTAATTGTCACTCCTTCTCAAATGAGGCTATAAAGAGCTAAATTAAATTAAGATAACTAGCTGACTTCTTCTGCCTAAATATCCTTAAATTTACAATATAGTGTTTATATTCCTTTAAAATTATAACTTTCAGCCAAAGTATTAGCTGGATTGCCATGGGAAAACTACAAGAAAAGAACTTTAAAATTTGTCAAGAGAATTCGGTTTCTTGAAATATTAAAAGGTATGCCTCTAAATGTGTTTTCCATCAGGATTTTTGAGAGTCCTGGAAGGTGTCTTTTCAGATAGGTGGATAAGACACTTTAGCTGCCTGCTTTCACAAGTGTATTTCTTTGTTAGTATCCTGAACAAGAATTACAAATATCTGCTGAATCAAACTTGTGCTTTTTTAAAAGTGAAATACTAATTCTGGTCTTTACATCCTGTGCGTCTATATTGTGCCATTGCTTACAGGTGCGGGCATTAGCAGGGGCAGGTGGGGTGGACAATCTGCTTGTCCTGGATCTTCAGAAGTACAAAACTTTCACCCACACCGTAGCAGCCGCTGGAGGAGGAGGAGTGAATATGGCTTCCCATCAAAAATGGAAGGTTGGCGAGATTGAGTTTGAAGGACTGATGAGGACTCTGGATAATTTGGTAGGTGGAAAATTGAACATAAACTTGGGTTTTGTGTTTTCAGACTCAAGAGCAGCTGTTTCCATGTCCCTTTGGTTTGGGAACATGTTCCTTACTCCTCTGGGAGCAGAGTTTGACCCCAGGATGAATTCAGTGTAATTTTACCACATTTTTAAGAAACAGTGAAACCTGTACATGTTGTCCTATCTTAGAGTTACCCTCTTCCACTAAGAGTCGGAAGGCAGATTGCCTTCAGACCCAGGAACAAAGACTTAAATGAGCACTGAGATTCGGCCTCCAGAAAACCAGTTTATAGCTAGAAAAAATGTTTCCAGCCAGCAGTTTTGAAATTACCTTTGTCAGGAATGGTTATGTGAGTGGAAATTTCTGTCAGCTGGAATCAGTTTTAACCAGATCTTGAAATTTGCTTAATTTCAACTCTAGTATTATGTGGAGGTTATGTGGAGTTTGGAAGGATGTTTTCCCCTTTATTTGTTTTTCAGTAAAGGAGTCTCGTTGAAGCATTTGTTTAAAGAATTATACTCCAAATGGTGTGCTTGGTACAGTTTGATTATTTCAAATGTGGTTTTTCCCTCCCCTAGGGATACAGAACAGGCTACGCTTACAGGCATCCTCTCATTCGAGAAAAGCCTAGGCACAAGAGTGATGTGGAAATCCCAGCGACTGTGACTGCCTTTTCCTTTGAAGATGATACAGTGCCACTGTCTCCTCTGAAATACATGGCACAGAGGCAGCAGCGTGAGAAAACAAGATGGCTGAACTCACCAAATACTTACATGAAAGTGAATGTCCCTGAGGAGTCTCGGAACGGGGAAACCAGCCCCAGGACCAAAATCACAGTATGCCCCTCTTTCTCATGGTTTGCCTTTACTAAATACTTTGCCTGGTTACTGATGAATTGGATGTTCTGAAAATATTGGGAAAGTAAAATACAAATTAACAGTAATGCACTGTAACTTTATCAGGTAACCTTTGTGCGAGGCACTTTGTTCTAAGTGCCATACGTATGAATATCACATTTAATCCTAGTATGGAAAGGATGCTGTTTTTCCTCTCCATTTTATAGGTGAGCAAAACAAATGATTAAACGGTTAGTTAATCATTTGTGAATGGTAAAAGCAGAGTCTGGATGCAGGCAGTCTGACCCTGGAGCCCAATTTTACCCGTATTACATGGTACTGCTTTGTAGTTTATATGGCACCCATGAGTCAGAACTATAAAAGTTATCAACACCTAATGGTGCCAAATCTCCTGAATTACTGCACATAGCTACCCTTAGGCAAGATCCTATATGGTTTCTCTTTTATAGCATTTTGCTTCAGATTTGGTTTAATTTTGGAGTGTTTATCACCAAATATTCTCTAGGTACTCAAAATTAGTTCATCCTATCATATAAATCAGTAATATTCTATATGGAAATGCCTAGGCATCAGTGTTTTTCCTTGGTCTGTATAATTTCTTATCTCTTAGTAAAAGAACATAAGTTTCCCAGAATTAATTTTATTGACAGAGGCTGATGGCCAGCCATCATTAATCTTGATGAATACTGACTTTCTTAAAGGAATATAATGTGGGGTAAATGAGAAGAATTACCCCTTTCACCCTGTGTTGCCATTTTACTACAAATGACTGCTAGATTATCCCCTTTATAAAATGCTGGTCAGGGCCTTGGCCCATTGTGTCAGCCAAATATGAAAAGTGAAGTCTGGAAAACTAAGTCTTAAGAGATTTCTTGAGTCCTCTTTGGTAACTTCTTAGTCGTCATCACTTGATGAAACTTCAATGTAGGTGGCAACTCTGGATGTGAGTTAATGTGAGATCAAGCTCTAGATCTACGCTTGAAATACTCTCACCAACGTATTTAAAATGCCAAAAGGAGAAAAAACTTAAGTAGAAGAATAATTGAGTATTCACGTGAATAGTAATGACATTTGTTTTTAAGTGAATGCTGATTCTAACTAACATGAGACACACGTACACTAATTGACCACTTAGATACTGCTTAGTGAAATTCTTTAACATATTGGCAGTGTATGCCCCCCTCCATGAGTCAATAAACAGTTGTCAAGAACCGACCATATTTCTCTTAACACAAAGCTTCATTCTAGAAAATTTTTGATTCTTTAGTGGATGAAAGCGGAGGACTCTTCTAAAGTTAGCAGTGGAACACCTATCAAAATTGAAGATCCAAATCAGTTTGTTCCCTTAAACACAAACCCGAATGAAGTACTAGAAAAGAGAAATAAGGTAAGAAGTGGTCTTCTGTGGCTAGAGGAGGCATGTTTATGGTGCTTTATGTTTAAATCACTAGTGATTGAATCTGACTAATACCAAGCTTAAGGTTTTGAATACAGAATTTGAAATTTAATTCTGTATAATTTTAAAGTTCTTTTTTTTGTGGGGGGGGGGCTGATAGGTAATTAGGTTTGTTTATTTACCTTTTTAATGGAGGTACCGGGGATTGAACCCAAGACCTCATGTAATTCTAATTAATTTTAGCTTGTATTGAATACCTCCAGCTCTGCTAGTTACGGTGAGAGGGCTATATGGGGAAGAGGTAGTAAACATATTTCTGCTGTATTAGTGAAAAATGTGGTTCTGTAACAATGTAAGACAGTAGGAAATCATACATCAGGAAGAGTGGTGGAGATTAATGTGAGTTGTTAGGATGGTAAAAGGGCCTTATGGAGGGGGAATTAAAGAGACTCTTACTCCGGGGTGGTTGAATAGTAAGCCAGAGGTCACCTGCAGAGTTGCTCCCAAAAATTTGTTGATACTGTTTTTCAATTCAGATTCGAGAACAAAATCGATATGACTTGAAAACAGCAGGACCACAATCTCAGTTGCTTGCTGGAATTGTTGTGGATAAGCCTCCTTCTGTAAGTCTGTGAAGCAATATGATTTTTGTTTTCACTTAACTTCTTTGCTTTTTAAATATGAGTATTTGTTTTTACTAAAGTTAATATAAGCACAAGCCTAAAAGTCAAATAATCCACAAGAGTTAAAATGTCATCTTCAATTTCCAGTTTCTAAGGACAAGGACTTTTCTTCTAGCGTTTATCTTTGTTTCTAAAGAGCATCTTTATTCTGCCTTTTCTTGTTAAGTACCATTATTTTATGTTATCACTAAAAGAGAAAAAAGTCTCTGATAATTATAATGGTAGGAAGCCATCAATTATAAGAAGAACCCCAATTTGAGAGATTGGAAAATACTGGGGGGAAAGTGCATCCTAGAATTAATGAAAGACCGTAGTGACCTCTCCATGGATGATGAGGATTTTAGCCTGTTTACACAAGGCTTCCCTCTTTCATTCTCCCAGTGAGGCTGTATCACAATGCTTTGTCTAATCAGCTTTCCGCATTTGTATTTAAACGTTTCCTGCTGAGCCAGGTAGTATCCCAGGATGACATTTCCTTTCTTATACAGCTTTTCTCCCCCTGGAGAAAAAGTTGCCTGCTTTTTTCATTGACTTAGTATGTGGGTTACATTGGCTTAGTTCTTCCCAAACTTTTCTTAATATTATATTCCATGGGATCAAAGATAGCAGGTAATCTCTCAGCTCCAGCCTTCTGTCATTCTGGTCCAGGTCTGGGCTCGCTGCTCTCTAGGCCAGATGAACAGGCCCATCCCGAGGATCCTGTGCTCCTCACCTGTGCAGTGTCCATTTCCTGCACTGAATGTCTTCCACTTTCTTGATTTGCTCCTTTATCATTGGGCGCATCCTCTAATAGCTTTCTAAGAAAGGATACATAGGAGGTAACAGTCAGAAGGCCTGGTATTCTGCCTTCAAATGTGCATGTAATGATACAGAATTTTCCTTTACAAATAATATGAAAAGCATTACCCGATTGCCCCCTACCTCCATATTACTGTTGAGAAGGAGGACAGTATTGTGATTCAGGTACCTTTGTATAGGACTCTTTTTCTTTTAGACTTTTTCTACATTCCTGCTGTTCTGAAATTTTATGATTTGCAGATTTCTTTTTAGTCTTTGTTTTTACCATGTAGTAACCCTTTTCAGTCTGCAAATTTATGTCCTTCAATTCTTTTTAAAATATTTCTTCAGTAAGTAGTCTTTTTCCGTCTGGATACACTATTAGTTGGATCACTTTGAGCCTCTGATTTTGTTTTCAGTTTCTACTTTCCATCTTTGTCTTTTAATCCTACTTTCTGGGAGATTTGCTTACCTTTATTTTCCAAGGCTTCGATTTCATTTTCTATTTTGATTTTTTTTTTTTAATTTTTAAGGCTTCTTATTCTCTGAATATTCTTTTTTTAAAAAGTAACATCCTGGTCTTTCTGGACACAATATTTTCTCTTATAGCCCTAAGGAAATCAATTTTACATTTTCTTGGCTCCCTTTATTGTCTGTTTCTTCTGAGCCCCTTTTTCTTCTTAATTCTGGTCTCTTCCATGTTGGAAACTTTCCTCAAGTGTCTAGAAATCCGTGGTAGTCTGTCTGTATTTAATAATAAGACACTACAGGGGAGGATATAGCTCAAGTTGTAGAGCACACGCTTAGCATGCATAAGGTCCTGGGTTCAATCTCCAGTACCTCCTCTAAGAATAAATAAATAAACCTAATTACCTACCCCCACCAAAAAAAAAAAAAAAAAAAAAAAAAAGAAAGAGAGAGACACTGAAAGTCAATCAGAAGCCCTGGGTGTGTGCAGCGCTTGGGAACTGGTGAGCTCCACTGTAGAGTGACTGAATGTGCACCGAGTTGTTTCTTTGAAGAATCCCCAAATGTTAGTGTCTGTGATTCTTTTATCTGGGCCCATTTAACTTACCTGGAGAATTCTCCACTCTCCTGCCAGTCTCCCACTATCATTCTGAGAGCCTTCAGCTGTGTTTTGTATCCCTTAATCAGTTGCTCTGAAGAATAAGCCTCTGATCTTCCACAGAGAAGAGGGAGAGGTAATTGCTCAGCTGTGTGGACCAGGAAAGGGGACCTGAGAATCTGTCTGTCCCTTATTCAGACTCTTAACTTGTCCCTCTTTTTAGCTTTTCTTCACCACCGCCTTTTGTCTTTCCTGATGCCTCTAGTTACTGAGCCTTACCAGACCTCTGCAGGGCAGATGAGCACGCTTCTCCTTTGCATCCTTCTTTGCAGGGCTGAGGCTTCAGTTTTCTCAGCTCTGCCACTCACTCTTCCACCTGCTTTCCATCTTCCAACAGTGTGCTATCATTTCTCATCCTCGGTTGTCTCCTCTTCCATTTTTTTGTCCTTAAAAGTTTATACCATTTTTGTTGTTGTTTCTTTACTATCATTTTAGTAGGGTTTAGGGAGGAATTTTTTTAAACGCATGGGTTCAATCTGCCAGGTTTAACTGAAAGTCTCATTAATTTCTTTCCTAGAGCAAGTAGGTACAAGTTTATTTTCATAGCAAATTTAAAGTTCTTTTGGTACAGCTTTATTTTTCTGAGGCTTTTTTAAAAAGGCTTTTTGAAATTCTTGGTTTTTTAAGATATTTCTTACTTGTATGAAGCTTTCTAGAACTTGGCTTAGTGTTTTCCTTTTTAAGAGTTATTAAAATTGACCTATGCAGGCTCATTTGAGGAAACATCACTGGCAGTTTTAGTCCATTGGATCAGTAGTCTAAAAGCATTAATCTGATACGTGTGTTTTAAACAAAGCACATTGCTTTATCATTTCTTATGATTGTTATGAGGTGGAGTGTCACAAACATCATATATACATTTGTGTGTGTGTATGAATTTGTGTATATATATGTAAATATCCATATAAATAAATATATAGACATAAGTTAGACTCTTGGTAACAAGTCATTGTTTTTCTTCTCCAGACCATGCAGTTTGAAGATGATGATCACAGCCCCCCAGCTCCCCCCAACCCCTTCAGCCATCTCACAGAAGGAGAGCTTGAGGAGTATAAGAAGACAATCGAGCGTAAACAGCAAGGCCTGGAAGGTTAGTTCATGCTGAGATTAAGCCCAGGATAACTACACTCCTGGCCACAGAGCCCCTCAAGTTGGAGAATAGAAGGCAGTCAGTGTTTTGTTGTTTTTTTTAACGTTCCTTTTACAGTCAGTTGTTCCATGTCCTCTCTCCCAGTCCTTACTTGAGTATAGATAGGACTAAAATGCAAAGAGCTACCACAGACCATGTATGTTAACATGAGGAGAAGACTGTTTTCCTCAGAAAGCATCTGATAGCTAACAAAAAGTTTCACTCTTCTATAGTAAAGTGAAATCCCCAGCTAAAGAAAGTGTAGATACATTAATAGATTTAAACATCTCAGAATATGTGTCTTTTTAAAAATTTTTACTTTGACATAATAATAGATTTACAAGTATATTGCTTTAATGCTTTGTAAACATCTCTACTTTTTCTGGATATCTCAAGGTGCCAATATTATAATTTATAAATATAGAGCAAATTGCTTGTTTTTATGTGACTTTCCTTAAGCACATGGGTACTCTAGTGAGATTGCATTTTTCTGAGTTCAGAACCCTAAGTCAGGGTTATATTTAAGAATTGTTCATGAAAATGCCCTGGCCAATTCAATACTAGCTTCCTTTTTCTCAAGAATAAGAGATTCTTTATAAGAAGGGTTCTCAATTTTGAGTTTTTGAATAAGCTTCAGACAGTCCATGAGCCATCTGAAAAATACATGCTTAATCTTGTATGATATACATTTGAGGAAAGAAGGGTTCAAGGTGGAGGACAAGAAGTCTATGACCCCAAAAGAGAGTAACAGTCTCTGCTTTAGAGCATCCATAACATGCAGTTGAAATTTTTACCCGAAGCAAAACAGAACCAATAATTAAAGAATCTTTGTCCCCGTTAGTTACCATATAGAAAGAACTAGTGACATCTGAATCATCCAGGGAATAGTTTTTATCGGTGTGTCAGTGTCTTTAGCACAAAAGGGAGCCATCCTGACTCATCAATGTAATTACACTAAGTGTTCTAAGTGATATTGAATTTGTTCTAACATAAGGTTGGAAACTTCATTTTTGTATTTTGTAAAATGTCCTCTTCAATCTCTTATTTTTTGAAAGCCTAAAGATGCCAGGTAACAAATATTGCACAACAGAACCATCGCCTTTTATATATAACTTTATAAATAGTTTCTTCCACATTCATTATGACCTGAGTTAGCTCACTAATATTGCTCTGACAGGAGTCACTAATTGGATATTGTTCAAAAATTCAGTGAGACATTCTGCCTCATTAACGTAGCATCATTGGTGAGGCTTTCATGTTTCTCTCCATTTGGCTGCTCGATACATTTTGGTTTTCTAACACTAGCAAAAGCTAAATGCATACATATTATTTGCCTGGGCTGCCAGCAACCATGCTTCCTTAAAAGCATGTATGTGAAATTACTGTTAGCAGCCAGAAATATTAACCCATTAACCTCCTCTTGGTGCATAGTTACCAATATGTGGGATAACTGTTAGCATGCTCAGCTCATTGCTGGAGAGTTTATCATCCCTGTGTGTGCAGACATTCGATGTAGCATTAACCTCCCTGAAATCTTATGCTTCTTTGTTTTGCATGGCTTTTAACTAAACTCTTATCCGACAGATGCTGAGCAGGAATTACTCTCAGATGACGCTTCATCTGTTTCACAAATTCAGTCTCAAACTCAGTCACCGCAAAATATCCCTGAAAAATTAGAAGGTATTCAATGTGATTTCCCACAGCTTTCACCGAGTCAGTCTTTAGAGTTTGTCCCTCTGTCATTTGTTTTCATGTAAAGAAATGAACACCTGACTGCAGTAAGTTTGCCATGGATTTTACTTAAAGCTCCCGATAATGTTATTTCTTATTAAATGGGGTGCTACTTTTGATCAGCATTTATATTGATTTGCCTTAATCTGGATTTTGGCTACCTGTAGTTCTTAAGAATTTGTGAAATTAAAATCGGCTTGTCGTATGTCTTCCAGTCAGAAGCATGAAATCTGTTTCAGTTTTGATTGCAAAATGACTGCAGAATTAAAGAGAAATATATGTATGTTGTCTTCCTCATTTATACTGACTTGCTTTACAATGACTATCACGTCATCAAACCAGACTTATGTAGCCTTCATTCTGTGGTCTTTACAACTTTTATACTACTTAAGAACATTAGCTTCATGCTAGTAGGACCATAGTCTATCAAAATAATGGTCTACCTTTATTGGAATTAAAGTAATGCCTTAGTACATTGCTTAGACACTTCTGTTTTATGGAATAAAGCAAAGATATTGACCATATAAAATAATTTTTTTTAAATCCCTTTTTGTAGAAAACGATGAGCTATTTTCCAAGAGCTTCATCTCCATGGACATGCCTGTCCTGATAGTGAACGGCAAGGATGATGTGCATAGTGTTGAGGAGGAGCTTGCTCAGCGAGTGAGTAGGTTGACTACAAGCACCACCATAGAAAACATCGAGATTACCATTAAGTCTCCAGAAAAAATTGAAGAAGTCATGTCACCTGAAGGCTCACCTTCAAAATCACCATCCAAGAAAAAGAAGAAATTCCGCACTCCTTCTTTTCTGAAAAAGAACAAAAAAAAGGAGAAGGTTGAAGCCTAAATAAAGTCATTTTATAATTATTATTATTACAATGTGACATTGCACATTTAAAAACCACATTTAAGTTGATTATTAATATGCAGTGGTAGATCAGATTGGGGGTATGCAGCAAACTGGACTTTTAAGAACTGGAAAGAGGTTTTATACTAAAAGAAAAACATTATGAAAAACACTTTCAAATTCATCTCTCATTTTACATGTCCAAAAAAAGTTTGGAATTTTTAAACAATTGCTAGTTTTAATTAGCTCTGCCCTCATGAAGTATTATAATCACCAAAAACAGATTATCTGTCTGAATTACTTCAGGCCTTCTACGAAATATCTGTTGGAAAGAAATTACCAGTGAACAAGTGAGAGAATTTTTGTTTCTCAGCACCTTCTTCACTTGGTAATCAGATTATAGTTTTTTACCATGATTATTGACTGTACCTTTTGGGTTCCCATTGTTTCAATGGGCATTAACAGAATGCTTTAAAAGCTTCTAAGATAAGAATCTATAGCATTAGTATACACTGGCACATGTTTTTTTTAAATTTAAGAAAAGATTCATTTGGAATTTTATTCATAGTATAAAATTCCTCACCTGAAGTAACTTTGCCAAAAAAAAAAAAAGGTCATTTTAGTAAACTATAATTTTTGAAAAATTCCTTTTTTATTAGTTTAGAAAGCCCCTTATTTTTCAACAAAGGGGATTTTATACACATAACGTGGGTTATTTAGTTTAACTCTGGCAAAAATGACTTTTGTATGTTGAGATGTTTGTATACCATTCAGTATAAAAGTGTCATAAGCACATTAGCCAATCATTTAACAGTAGAGCATGTTTGAGGCTGCTTGGTACTAAGTATACTTAAATATAATTCAAAAACCCTGGGACTTGGTATCAAAAGGGGATTAGAGCATGTAAAGGCATAATAAGATTCATATTTGAACCTTATGATGTATTTTTCTCTTAGTATTGCTATGAATGAAGAAGCTCTCACAAGGTAACCAAATGAAAAGGAAAAGAAAGAGAAAGTGTAAAATGAAGGGAGCAAAAGAGATGTCATGAGAAGAATTCTAGTTTGATAATGACTCATAGTCATGATAGGATTTGAAGCATAATTTATTTGAAACATGTCCCAAATTTCAAAAATTCTGCTTCTCTGCCAAAATCGTTATATTTCTTAGTTGATATTTGAAGTTTAAAAGGGTCAAATCCTTTTCACTTACGTATTTTTAGCATGCAGCCCAAGAAGAAATCAGTGGGTCTAATCCCCCCCCCCACCATGAGAAAACTACCACTTCTTGATTTTTATAAATTTTTCTTATCTTCTCAGTTAACTTTCTTTCTAATGTAAATACAAATTTAAACCTAGACTTAATATAGTTTTTTCCCCTTCACCCAAGTGATGTCACAAATCAATGTAAAATCAGTGATCCAAAACAGTGGGTAAAAATAATCCAAAGTATTTCTGAAAGATGAATTGGCGTGTAAAAGATTACATTGATTATAGTGTTTTCTGGGGCTGGTTCTGTTTGACGGTGTGTCTAAGATGATGCAAAGTTGAAACAGAGCCTAGAAAGTTCATTCTAGATCTCACTCACTAACTACTGGAATCAGTGTTTTAATCTTAGTGGAAACTTTCAGTTGCTTAATTCTGTATTTGAGGATTCTTTTATGTTCTACATCATTTATATTGTATTACAATGTATGTAGAAACAGTAACCTGTGAACTATGCTTTTCCATAACTTTTTAAAAATATATATATCTTAAATGAATGCAATTGCGCATAAATATTTTTTAAACGCAACAGTGAACTATTTGCACCTTTTGCTAATGCCTCTATTTACTTGCTTTGGCATAAAGAATGAGCCAATGAACCTCTGTGTCCTGTGGAAAATGTATAAATGTTATCTGATATTGCTCTTAGATGTAATGCTAATTAATGTAAAATCACAAATAAACAGTATTTTAAATAGATGGATTTGATATCATGAGCTTTCAATTCAGGGGTGGTTACTCATCCTGAATTACTCTGTAGACTGTTGAGTTTTATGCTGCAGTGAGATTTTGCGTAAGATTGACGCTTCTGAATAAGGACCTGATACCTTTATTTTCAAATTAGTTGAAAACTATTTAAAACCCTTCTTGTTTCAGCTCATTTTGGAGTAAATATTTCCTAAGTGACCTATCTTTGTCTTGATAGAATGTGGCACCCTTAGCTATTTCTCTGACATCTGAAGATCTTTGAAGGACTTAGAATTCTGATTCTCTGTCTCATTGCTACTGTTCAGATCTGTGGATGTGGACTAGAAACTGTTACAGAATATATGCTGAGTTTATACATTACCTTGTCTTTGATTTTTATTTAAATAACAATGTAATAATAAAGAAGATAGTGGAAGAATGGAAAGTAGGTTACAATTTTCCGACATTAACATTCAAAAACTATTTTATTCCCTTCCAGCTCTTGTTCAGTTATGTATGTGTTTCCTATATGTTGGTTATCATAGTGTAAATGTAATTTGATTCAGAGTTTTGCTTGTTTGTTTTTTTCACTTAACATAGCATAATCCAGCCTAGAATATTTTCAGACTAAATCCCTCACAATAATAATTTCTTGTGATTTTTTTCCCCATTTTGTCCTAAAAATAGAGTTCAAGAGGGGAAGTCATGTTAATTGAGGGTTCTGGTTAATTGAAGTTTTTACTGTAATTACCCATTATAAAAATGAAGGGTTTGGGCAGAGAATAGATTCATAGTCTTGGGCATATTTAATTATTACCTTAGCTTGTAAATAACCCTTTGGTGAAAAATTGCTGTTTTAGAAAGATGCTCATTTCAAAATTCCCTTTCACAAAGCAACAGACGATTACCTTCAGTTCTCACTCGAGAGCCCACATAGCATGAGAGATAATGTCGCCTGTGACTTTTCCTCTATTGATTAGTATTTTCATTCACAGGAAGTAGAGAACCATGGATTAAGTTGTGACAGCACTGGCTTTTCTAAACATTAGGTTTTGGCTTTTGTTTTTTGTTTTGTTTTGTTGACATAGGCAGAAAACACATAAAGGCACTTTGGTTATTTTTTAAACTCAAGGGTGATGTGTGTATATATATATATATATATATATATGTGTATATATATATATATGTGTGTGTGTGTATATATATATGTGTGTCTATATATATGTGTATATATATATATGTATATATATATATGTGTGTCTATATATATATATATATATATATATATATATACACATACACACCCAAGTTGCAATCTTGGCCAAACCAGGATTTTTAAAAGAACAATCTTCTCTGCGGCCACTAGAGGGTGCAATAGACCTAGCAATCCTGAATGTTTCTACTCCTTGGCACTTAACTTCCCTCTTCTTAGTCTCTTGGCACAACCATGTTTGTTGTGAAATACCCAGAACTTAGAAGACTTTATTGCTTATAATTCTTCTCACTAGACTGTTCTCAACTTTGTTGTCTTAGCAGGTCCCGTTTCACCAATACAAATACCACCATCAGGGACTCTAATGCCTATGGAGAACACATTGAAAAATTTTGAGATGCTGTCTCAGGAAGAAAGCGTGGTAGAAAATAATTCCTCAGAGTTTTCATTCCTGTGAGTGGCAACATAATGCCTACTTCAGTAATTGGCATTTTTTGGCTGGGGAAATGACTGATAACATCTGTCATTTTTTTGTTGCTTTGTGTGTATCAAAGATTATGCTAAGTGCTTTTCATGCATTACCTCATTCGGCCTCCCCAACATCCTAAGAAAGTAGGTGATATTATCCCTATTTTGTAGATAGAGACTAAGGCTTGTGGAAAACAAAAAGGAGATGTTAGTATTTCACTTAGAGATTCAGATTTCTAAAATTACTAGTGCCATGTGCACCAGACCCTGTGTGGCTCCAGTGTATGTTTCCTGTGGGGAGAGGACTATAAGACTAGCCATGGTGAATTCATGTTTTGATATAAGATGGGATGTAGATTTAGGATAAAACATTAACTTTTGGGGGGGCGGGGTCAGGCAATTATGTTTATTTATTTGGTTAGTAGAGGTACTGGGGATTGAACCTGGGACCTCATGCATGCAAGGTACACACTCTAACACTGAGCTATACCCTCCCCCTAAAACATTAACTTTTGATTTGGAAGACTTTTTTTTTTTTTAAACAAATTACTCCAAGAATGAAGGAATTGATGAATACCTGGAAAGTAGGAATGGCTGTGGTAATATCATCCTTTAGGATAAAAAAACCAGCTCTTGAATCTTCACCATGACACCTGGAAGACAAAGTAATCTATACTTTGCTTAAGATGCGAAAAAGACTTGGGTAGAAGCTCTTTATCGTTGCCTGTTTTTTCCTTTTTGCTTCCAGTGTTGGGGGCAGAAAGAGACATTCTGAGCAGAGTGTTGTTTTAAAAACCTGAAAAGACTTTATAGAGGTAGTTTTGAAGATAAGAAATTTACTGTACCTACTTACAGTTTTATTTAAGTGACTATATTTGGAAATGATCTTCCTTAGAGAAAAATCTAGTAATGTACATGCTAGAGATCAGAACAAGGATGAGCAAGCCTTTGGGGGAAATCTTGATAGAAAAAACAATTTGCAAATCCAGTATTTTTCAGAGGGATGTCATTTCTAAGAGATGGCCGTTAGGGGGCAGCCCTGGGTCTAAATTAAATTTTACTTAATCAAGGGAACTTCCTTCAAAATATCTATGAGCTTGGATTTGGAACTTCATTCTGATTATGCATTACTAGATGCAGTTTAAGGTTGAGGAAAATTTTTTAATACCAAATATTTCAGTTATTGCTTACAGCCTAGTTATCTTGTTCTGATTTAGGAAGAATTGGTCCTCCAGAGAAGTTGTACTTGCCTAACAGTTCAGAGGTGGCTAAGCCGAGATTCAAGCAAAGGTCCTCAGGTCTGTGTCTCCTGCTTTTCTGCTATACTATAGTCTCCCCTGAAAGCCCACTGGATTGTAACCTAGGAATAGATAAATACACAGTTATCTTAAGTTCCCTGCAAATTAACGTTTAGAATTTTATTACAGGAATAGTTAAGAGAAACATATTACAGAACCAAGCCTGTATATTATTTATCAATAATTCATTTTTCCTAAAACTTCAAGTCTTAGATCATCTGTGAGAGTCTTTCGTGTTTCCCCTCAAGTTAATTAAGATGCTGATTTCTTTACTGCTGCACCTTATAATATTTTATTCTTTTATTTTTTAACACCTTTATTGTGGTGTGATTCCTGTTCGGTAAACTACACATGTCTTAGATGTACAACTTTATGAATTTTGATAGATGTATATACACCCATGAAACCATGACCACAATCAAGATAGCTAACATTTCCATCGCTCCCCAAGAGGTGCGATTTTCGAACTCCCGATTTACCTCTTCCCACGCCTTTACCCCCTGGTAACCATAAGTTTGTTATCTCTGTCTGTGAGTCTGTTTCTGTTTTGTAGATAAGGTCATTTGTGTGCTTATTTTTTTCTTTGGATTCCACATATAAGTGATATCATATGGCATTTTTCTTTCTCTTTCAGACTTACTTCACTTAGAATGACCATCTCCAGGCCTATCCATGTTGCTGCAAATGGCTTTATTTTATTTATTTTTTATGGCTGAGTAGTATTCCATTTGTGTGTGTGTGTGTGTGTGTGTGTAATCTCACATCTTCTCTAGTTCTCTGTCATTGGAATTTAGGTTGTTTCCATGTCTTGGCTGTTGTAAATAGTGCTGCTGTGAATATTGGAGTGCAGGTGTCTTTTTGAATTATATTTTTTCTGGATATATGCCCAGGAATGGGATTGTTGAATCATATGGTAACTCTATTTTTTTTTTAAGGAACCTCCATACTGTCCTCCATAGCAAGTGTACCAATTTACATTCCCACCAACAGTGTAGGAGGGTTCCCTTTTCTCCACAGCCTCTCCAGCATTTATCAGTTTGTAGACTTTTTAACGATGGCCATACTGACTGGTATGAGGTGATACCTCACTGTAGTTTTGATTTGCATTTCTCTAACAATTAGTGATGGTGAGCATCTTTTCATGTGCTTGTTGGCCATTTTTATGTCTTCTCTGGAGAGATGTCTATTTAGGTCTTCTGCCCATTTTTTGATTGAGTTGCTTGTTTTTGTTTGTTAGTTTGTTTGATATTAAGGTCTGTGAGCTGTTTGTATATTTTGGAAATTAGTCCCTTATTGGTTGCATCATTTGCAAATATTTTCTCCCATTCTGAAGTTTGTTACACCCTATAATATTTTAAATGTCATTTATACCTTAAATGGCAAACTGACCTTAAATGACCTTTTGATTTGGTGGGGTTTTTTAAATTTTTTTATTGAAGTATAGTTGTTGTACAATCTTGTTAGTTTCTGGTGTACAGCATAGTGATTCAGTTACATATATATATTCCTTTTCATATTCTTTTCCATTATGGGCTATTACAAGGTATTGAATATTGTCCCCTGTGCTATACAGTGGGAGCTTGCTGTTTGTTTTCAGACTGATACCTTTTGATATTCCCTTTGTAGCAAACAATGTTATATGTCTTATCTAGCAGATAGATGGATATGTCTCCAGTCCACAGTTATTTTTAATTAAGGCCTATATAATTTCTGGTTGGTTAAGTCTTGCTATTGAAGCAATGGTGAAGGTTATTGATTAAGCTAGCTTTTGTTTTATTCCTACACAAACTACTTTAGATTTTGTCATTCTCCAGGGCCAGCTTTGACGTTGCTTATAATAGTAAAAAAGAAAAAAAAAATTCCTTATTTTCAGTCCCAGGTAACTCCTGTCACTAGACAAAATACTAGTTCCTCACTAAACTCTATGCCAATTTAGATATTCCAATTTATTTATTTTTTTAACTTTTTTTATTGAGTTGTAGTCATTTTACAATGTTGTGTCAAATTCCAGTGTAGAGCACAATTTTTCAGTTATACATGAACATACATATATTCATTGTCACTTTTTTTTCACTGTGAGCTACCACAAGATCTTGTATATATTTCCCTGTGCTGTACAGTATAATCTTGTTTAGATATTCCAATTTAGATATTCAGTGAAGAATATTAAATTTCTAAGGAATCATTCTAAAGATTTTTAATGTACTTTTGAAATAACAATCAGCATGTAGTGTTTCTCCTCATTGTTTGTCTGCTTACATTAGACTCCCCCTCAGAAAGCCAGTAAGCATGTGATCCCTATGGAAAGACCAGTTTGGACTGTAAATTATTGGACTTCTTAGACCAGAGAACATCCTATCAGGTTGATATTTAGGCTTGAGACTCTTCAAGAAAAAAAGTTGGGTTTCCTAAGGTAGTAATATCCTAACAGATAGGGGTGGAAATGAGGAAGTGGTATGACTGTAAAATGCAGGAGTTAAGAGGTAGACTGTTCTGTGGATTTCCTACTGGTCCTCTTGACTTAAATATTTTCTGGGTTTTCCCAAAAAAAGTGGTAGTGACAGTCCCAGCCTGGACCTGGAGCTGCAGTGCTGCGAGACATTTTCAATGATTCTCCAGTGTGTCATCACTTAATGTAAGGGCACTTTTTTCATAAACAGGATCTAAACTAATTGTGTTTTCCAAAAGCAGGAGCTTCTGAAGATTCTTACTGATCAGGAGCCATGGAGGAAGTCATTGGTTCACTCTATAACTCCCCCCTTTCCTGCTGAGTAATGCTCTAGGGGCTGGATTTCAGTGGTGACTGGTGTGGTAGACTTTGACTTCTGAGTGGCTGACCTCGGTTTTATGAGAGAGCGTGTAGATACAGCCAACTTGTTGGCAGGCACAGGCACATTCTCCCAAAGGTGTTTACTGGACTAACAAGTTAAGGTTAAACATTACTTCTTACCTGATTTCTATTTTGGAAATGTTGGCTTCAATTGTTTCAACTGAAATAAATGTCATTTGAGGCCACTAAGACAACCAAAAATGTATTCCAAATATTATCTACCAGGCCACAGTGCTGGGAGGAAGAGGGGAGGAGGCAGGGGTGAGGCTCCCACCTCATCTGGATGTTTGGGTGTGTTGAGCCCTTTAAAATATGTTGCGTGGTATTTGAGATTTTTTTTTTGACTGAGACCTTTTTTCTTTTCTTAATATTTTTTTTTTGCAGGAGGTTAGGTTGGTTGGTTTATTTATTTATTTACTTACTTACTTATTTATTAATGGAGGTACTAGGGATTGAACCCAGGAGCTCATGCATACTAAGCACATGCTCTACCACTGAGCTACACACTCCCCCAAGATATTTCATTTTTAAAGTATCTCTTAAGTCATTGAGTATTTTAGAACCGAGGTATGGTCTCAGGTCTCCATTTTGACCTTTCAGTTAACATTGAGCAAGAGCACATAACATACTTGCTAAAGTCGAGCTGAGCGCGGGTCAATTAATTGCAGAGGAACAGGGCAGACCGGGTGGGGCAAGCTCTGGAATTCTACCCGCTCTCTGAGCAAAGTCAGGCACTGGGGCCACAGCTTGAGCTGAAGCAGCCAGGAGGAAGTCCAGTCCAGCCCAGCAGGTGAGGCATTGGAATCCGGAGGATGTGGCAATCAACCAAAAGCACAATCTGGGAAAGTGGTCTGCATCGGGGAAGTGTCAGCCCCAGTCAGGAACGTGGAGCAGGAAAGCAGGACTGCGGGAGTCACGCGGCACGTGGAGGAGCTGGGCCCCAGGCTGAGCTCGAGAGCAGCACTTCCTCTACTTCCTGTGGGGCAATGGCACCATCGGGGCAGCACCACAGGCTGATGGGGACTGAGGACAGTTCTTTGGGACAGCAACTCAGATGTCAGGAGGGTGACAGACGGGGATCCTATGGTCAGAGCTGAGGTACATGATTCTGGTCAGGAGCCCAGGAGTGAAGCAGGGCTTGGAGCCAAGACATAAGGTCGTGACTGGCCTGGAGACGGGCGTGGCTTGATGCTGAGCTCATCCCAGAGCGTGGAACTAGAGCCGCCCTAGTTCCTCCTGCCTCATCAGGCCTGGTCCTGGAGCCCGCAGCCAGGTGAGGGAGTCAGGTGGCTCCCGCCAACGGGGGAGGAGAGTGCTGCAGAGACGGGAGGGGCCTGGCCTGAGTCTCACAATGGAGGCGGCCCCATCTGATGACAGAATCAGCAGGGCATCCGGAACCTACCTGGGAGGATGGAACCAAGTGCTACCAAAACACTAGCTGTGAAAATGGCCATATGTTCCTTGCAAACAGTTTCCTCCATCTGAAGACACAGTTTCACCACAGAAAAATTAGCTCTAGTGACAAGTGTCACCCCCCTACTGGGAGTCACTCTAAGACACTCCTCAAGAGTACTAACTGGGCGGAGAGGTGGGGGGAGTGCTAGCTGGATATAATAGAATCAGAGAGCGGTCTGTATTTCCTCCTCCTCCTGGAGGAACCACGGCTGTGAGTTTAGCACAGCAGCTTTGATTCTACGTGGTGCATCCTCCATAACCCTCTGGTGGTAGTAATAGCCTGTTGCCCCTGAGTCAGGCCTCTGGTTTGTCTTGCCACCACCCATCCCAAATAATGACCTCAGTCGATTCCTCCAGGCTGTGCCTAGAGAGGAAGGCTTCCTCAGGCCCTTCCCTGTCAAAGCTCAGATCTGCCATCATCACTCATTTGAATCATTCTGTCCTCTACTCCAGTAGTTGTCTCTAGAACACCTGTTCCTACTCCCTAGCAACCAGAACCTTTTTACACCCATCTCCCTGCATATACCCGGCAGAGGGCTTGCGCCCTCTCAGGTGGCTTCCCAGCTCTCCAGGCATCCTTCACCTGGCCCCAATGATGGAGGCTGTTACTCTTATCAAAATGACCTCCTTCTTTACCAAACCCCAATGGCACTTTAGGGTCATACTTCTCTCAGCCTGTCTTAAATTAACATTATTGATTATAGATCTGTCTCCCCTACAAGACTGTGAGCTCTGGGAAGGCAGGAACTGTATCTTGTTCATCCTTTTGTCCTCTGCCATGCTTGGCCAGAAACAGACGCTGTGTTTTTGTTGCTCATAATGGACAATGCTGTTCATGTGGATGACGGGGGTTAACAATATGTGCATAGCAAAGAGATGTTCTCAAAGATCTTAAATAGCCAAAGTCAGGAAGTGGCTTGAGGTGAAAATCCTGCTTGGAGTTACTAGTTTGATCTGTACGGCAACTAATAATAGTAGTAATTGCTACAGTTCATCAAGTATCTACTGTGCGCAGGCATTTACTACATGTTTGAATTACAGTATCTCATTTAGTCCCCAATTCTGCATGGAAGGGAAACTGAGGCTTAGAAAGAAGGTAATAAATTGTCTCATATCACTACCCGGAAGTGGTAGATCCAGGATCCAGACTCCTTGCCTGTTTCTTACTTATGCCAGTTTATTCTCCAAATGCAGCCTTCTTGTCATAAGCTCTTAATTATTAGACCATAATGTTTTATTATTGGACAAAGAAAAAATGCTACAACAATTTCAAATGTGGAAATTTCAGGATATTATTGGTAATTGTTTGATAAGATAATATGTAACATGTCATGTGCCAGAGCTAGAGTATTTTAGCACAAAATGACTGAGCAGGAAAGAAATAATGTAGTGGGTTATTCAGTTGATGTCTGCTGTCCCCAGAGATCCATGTAAATGAAGAGGATGAATAAGATAACAGTTATTCTTAGGGATCAAAGACAGTAGAAATATAAGCTCTCAAGTTTGATTTCATAGGTTTCAATCCCAGCTTTTGCCACCTTGGGCAACTTCTCTAAAACATTTGTTTTTTTCATCTGTAAAGTGGGGCATAACAGTATCTACATCAGAGGTTTGTTGTATTAAATTAGTGCATCCATTTAAAGCACTTGGTGCTCAGTAAGTTGTAGCTGTTACATTTTACCCACAGAGTTCTAATGTGACAGCAACCTTCAATTAAATAAACAATGAATGAAGATCCAATGTGCAATACTTGAATTTAAAAAAAAACACTGCTGATCAGGACGTGGTGGCCATATGACTGTTGATTTAATAGTATACCTGTAATAAGGTTTTGCTAAGACCAATACCCCATCTTCTATCCTTTTTGTATCTCCTGATTTGTCCTTGGGTTCCTAACCAAAAACACATTGTACATGTGCACAAGGAGCCCTCCCTTACTCTGGGTTACTGATTGCAATGGGGCTGCCCAGGCAGTCTGCCCTGGGGTCAACTCTTCCTCACCTAGAAGCACTTTAGCCATGAGGGACACCGATTGGGGAAGGCTTCTCTGACGTTGCTGCAAGTTCTAATACTTGATTTTTCTAATACTCTGGACTAATCGGGACCTAAGTTTGATTCCTGGCTCTTCACTCTTCTATGAAATGGGTATAATAATTGTACTGACCTCTTGGGATGATTATAGATTTAAGTGAGATTGTAATACACACAAAACTTAGCATGGAGCCCAGGATTAGTAAGCCCTCAGTTAATGCTGGTATTGCTTTTTTGGGTCTTCTTCATCTGCTAGAAGAGAATGCATATCAGAAGAAAGATTAAACTATAGACGGCTTGTCCTTTTCACTGTTATCCATTTGAAATGTTGTCATTCCTGTTCTTTTCAGAATTTGCACAACCAAGACCAGATTTCCAGGCTTTGAAAAAGAAGGGCAGAAGATGACAAGGAATGAGCAGATAACCTTCTGTAACTTGTCCTTTTCCAGTAGGAAACCTCACTGTTGGAAGGTGTGGTTTGTGCCTTGGGTAGGTGATGGATGATCCCTCCCAGACAAGGACACTCAGGAGCAGCCACTTCAAGAGCAGTGGGAGTGCCCAGATGTAAGGCGGCTCCCTGGAGAATCCTGTAGGACTATGACAGGTCACTGTGATTCTAAGATGTGTTCAGTGGAAGCGACTGCCTTTGGGGCTCTGGTTGAAAAGGACTACATTTCCTAGCTCTCTTTGTCCCTTGAAAGCTGAGTGCTGTCACACAGCAGGTTGGTCACCTGCAGGCTTTGTGGCCCCAACTGTCTGATCTTGGCGATCTAAGAAAGTCCTTTATGAACAAGCTTAAATGATGCTTCACAATTTCAGTTTTCCATCTAGAGGATGCTCTGGTGATGGAGGTTAGTCTGGGATGTTCTCACAGTAGGATGGAGAGGTCCCACAAAAGGCAGGTTCCTATCAGTCCTGGGCTGGGAGAACATTAGTAAGAAAATAAATATGCATCATGAGAAAAACCTGTATACGCTCACAATATAATGGTTAACGGTGCAGGAGAGGGAAGTGATGTAAAAGTAAATGAGGGGAACCCCAGAATGTAAAATTCTTTGTACAGTTTGAAAAATTAAATATACCATTTCTTATTCATAGGGAAAAATAGGAAAGAATACACACGAACAGCATGTATTTAACAGTGGTGATTTCTTGGTAGTGGGATCACATGTGCTTTTTATTTTTTTGACTCTTTTATATTTCCAAATTTTGAATATTAAAATCTTGAAAATTCATAAGATCAAAATTTATGATAATTAGCAGAAATGTTCTTTTTAAGTCATATATCAGTATCTGCAAAGAGCAGAATAGTGCCTGTAGTACGCTACCGTTCATGTAATAAAGGAGGCAAACAATATATATTATTTGTATATGTATAAAATATCCCAGGAAAATTAAACCAGAAGTCAGTTGCAGAGGATTGACCATAGGAAAGGAAACTGCCCTGTGGGAGACTGGAGCAGGATGGAGACTTTTCACTATAAACCCTTTTAGATTTTATTTTTCATCCAGTACCTATGTAAAAAATTTTAAAAGTACAGTATATTTTCCCCTATTTTTATAACATCAAGAGTTCCTGAAAACTGTCAGAAAGCACATCATTATTAGTGAACCGTGTGTTCACCATTTCACACATGCTCAGTACATCGATCGTAGGTAGCATGCCTGCAAGACACCACGATACCATCCACATGCTGTGTGGTGCTGTTTATCTAAAGGCCCACATGTCAAATGGGTATCCTCATTAGACCCAAAAGGAAAAAAAAATAGTTTTAATATGACACATCAACTTTCCGTTTTTGTCTTGGCTTCCAGGAAGCCTAGAGCTATGTTTTGTCTTCAACCAGATTTTCTGGGTGAAGGGAACAGACTCTTACCTGTGCCCACCCCATTTATTACTCCACTCTCATCTTTCAAATCTTGTTCTACTAGCTTTCCATTTAGCTATAGCTCTACCTTTCCCTAGACGCAGTTTCAAAACCTCTTTGGAAGGCAATGGATATGTATGAGTTATCTCTTGCTAGGTAAAGAGTCGCTTTTATTAGAGGCTTAAAACAACAGTATACCTTTATTATATCTCACAGATATATTTCTTTGGGTCAGAAATTTAGGAGCATTCTGGCTTGGGATCTTTCAAGAGGTTGCAGCAAAGATGTCATCCAGAGCTGCCATCTTCTGAGGGCTTGACTGGGGCTGGAGACCCTGCTTCCAGGTGGGTTGGCAAGCTGGTGCTGCCTGTTGGTGAGACTTTCCATCCTCCCCACATGGGCCTCTCCACAGGCTACTTGAGTGTCCCCATGACAGGGTGGCCCACGGAGCAGACGGTCCCAGGGAGAACGAGGCAGAAACCACGATGCCTTTTGTGACCTTGCCTCAGAAGTCACACACTTTCATTTCTGCCATCACTTCTTCACGAGAAGCAAGTCACCAGGTCCAGCCAGTCTTCAGGGGGAGGGCTATTCAGCTCCACTTTTGTCAAAGAATTTTTAGTCATATTTTTAAATTAGCACAGGGTGTAGTAGATAATCAAAATGAGTCAATTAATATCATATTAGTTAAATAAGATGGTACAGACGAGAAATAAGGGAAGATCACTTTCAGAACTGAACACCTGCTATGTCCTAGGCTCTGTACTTCACACAAGATTGTGTTTAATTCCATCAAAACTTATTCTCAGTTTTACAGATGAGGAATGTGACACTCAAGGAGGATGTACAGCTTGTCCAAGGTCACCAAGCTCGTAAATATCGGAGTTGCACAGCAAGCACATGTCAGCCTGAGGTCACAGCTGTGCCACCACCCCATCTCGGTGGGAAATGGAAAGCATTGTCAACTATTTGCTACCTTGACTTATCTTAAAACCCATGGCCATTTTGCCACCAGAGAGAAATGTGATTAATACTCCCAGGTTGAATGAATTCTTATATAGAGCTATTTAACTCGTTTCTAAATCCTCTGGGATCAAACATGTTAATTCTCCTTCAGAAGCACCTCCCTGCCTTCTGCCATTGCCAGTGTTTGCCCAATCCGGGCAGTGCCGTGCCTCTCCTCACTCCTGACTCTGAAAGCCAGCCAACTTCTCTTCCCATTGCAGCTGGCTGTGATACGGAGGCCAGTGGGGTCAATGGAGTAGGTGACACTGAGCACAGGGGTGTGTGAGGGCAAGGCCCTCCCTCGTATGGGAACTGAGCCAAGCCCAATAGGGTGGAGATGGGACAGCCCATCTGCCCCGGTGCCATACTAGACTGCGGGAGCCTGATAAGGTCAGGGAACCACCCATCCCGTTCCGTGTCCTCTTCCAAATATAGATTTCTGCCGACACTGCCCTCCCAGCCGTTGACTGTCACGTGAGTACTTGCCTCTGAAGGTAGCTGGTGGCATCTTTGCTGCTGCGAGATGGGACCTGATCCAGGGCAGGACCAGCTCTTTGGGGAGCAGGTTTGCTGGCTGGGGGCTGTGGAGAAAGCACTGAATTCCTGCCTCTCCTGCCCCCACTCTCCTTCTCAGTCTTGGCTACTTCATTCCTCTTAGGAAACAAACTTCTGATGGATTCACTGGTCAGCACTGCCCTTTCTGCTGAGAGTCCATGCTGGAGAGTCCCTGGAATTCTGCTCCACTGGTGGTCTCAGCTCCTAAGGCACATTTCCTCTTGCAGAGAATTCTCCTGGGGTTGGAAGTTGAGGAGACAGTGCTGTTGTCAGAGCCAGCTCTGGAGTGAGAAGTCAGCTGGGCCAGTAACCAGGGCTCCAGTCTATAAGGCCACTCAGAACCATCCTTCTAGATAAAAAGGATGAAGAATCTCAACTTCTTAGAAAGTAGCTTTCAACCATTTGTGACTGAAAGGATATATGATGAAATACTTCCAGGCAGGGGTTGGCACTGAGACCTCTTGCAACAATTTATCGCCAAAGGTGAAGATCTGCTTGACAGCAGGGCTTTTTTTCTGGGTGTGGTCTGTGCATTTGAAGTCCATTGCTGCTCCCACCCCACCCTGCTTGGTCCTCCACCCTTCTCTGTGCTCAGCCTCCTCTCTGAGAGCCTCCTCTGCTAAGGAGAAACACATATTTAGAGGTTTATCAGCCGGGAGCTGCCACCAAGTTGTCAGCTCACAGAGAAAGACCCAGGGCTTGTCTGCCCTGGTTGGAACAGTGTGTGCTTGGGGCAGGCTGCTCTCTGAGCAGGGCCTCTGGAGTGGATCTGAGCTGCCCACGCTGGGATAGAGGGAGACTCTGGGAGGGACCAGACCCATAAACTAACTGCTGGCCGTTTGCTTTCTCATCAGAACTTTCCCCTGGCTTTATGGCCAGCAATTAGGTTGAACTTGAATTTTCCTTTTCTTTTTTTTCAATTTTTATTTTATTCTATTTTTAATGGAAGTGTAGTTGCTGTACAATATTATGTAAGTTACAGGTTTACCATATAGTGATTCACAACTTTTAAAGCTTATACTCCATTTATAGTTATGATAAAATATTGGCTATATTCCCATGTTGTCCAGCTTATTTTTGAGAGAGAAGAGGGGGCAGTGTAGGGGTAGGGGACTAAGGGGTACAGACTATTAGGAATTTTCCCTGTCTTTGCAGCTGGGGCTGATCCCTCACTTGGAAACCTCAGAGACATCTGACACTGATGAACCAAGCAGGGTGAGCCCTTGAGTCAGTGCCCGTCCGTGTTGTGCGCCAGTGAATACAACTCCTGCCCCACCTGTCCTGAGACCCTAGGGGTGTGCGGGGTGGGTCCTGGGGGAGGCCAGCCTAGTAGAAATTCCGGAATGATGAACCCTGCCACTATACGTCTAAGGCAGTGCTCTGGGTGCTCTGCAAGGAGGGTGCATTCCTGACAGTGCCCCATGGGGGGGCTCCCGTCCCACTCACCCTGTTGTGAGTGGGAAGCTTCAGGCCCACAGACGCCAAACGACTTGCCCCAGATGGTGATGAATAAGCGAGGGTCGGGACTCAGGCTGGGGAATAGGAGTCCAGAGCCCTTGCAGCCGCTGTGTCCCTCCTGAGAGGAGTCGCCTCTTCAGTGCCTGGGACCCCCGACTCTTGCCCCTCCCAGGCCTCTGCTCAGCTCTGCCCTCCTCCAAGGCTAGGCCCTCTCACCCTGGGGAGCTCCCAAGATCACTGCTGTGAGAGAGGCTTTTCTCTCTGGGGCCTGAAACCAGGGTGTGCATCCCTGGAGAAGGCAGAGCCCAGCCTGGTGAGGAGACGCTGGGCTATGGGGGCGCATGGCTGGGACCTTGGCTGTGGACTCCCCTCCAGGGTGAGGGGATGGGGTGCGGCAGAGGCTGAGCCACCCAGCAGGAAGCAAGCGTGTGACCTTTGGAGCCAGAACCTGGGCCCGGGGTCAGCTGAGTGACCTTGGGCAAATTTCTTCTCTGAGCTCAGTTTTCTCAGCTCTAAAGTGGAAACAAGCATATTTACCTCAGAGGGTCAATGCTGGGGATGAAACCAGTGTGGGCCAAGGGCCTGCCCAGAGCTGGCCCAGTCCAGACTCCAGGTGTCACTGAAGGGCTCGTGCGGCCCTTCCTGGGACCCCCCCCCCACTGCACCTCTTCTGTTCCTGCCTCCTTCCTCTTCCTGCTCCTTCATTCTCTGTCTCCCTCTTCCTTCTTTGTGGCTGGAGGCCTCAGTGTAGCCAGAGAGATGTGGCTGAGCGTCCAGGGACACTCTGGGAGGGGTCACTGGACACACCTGCTGGTGGCTTAGAACACTTCCAACCAGAAGGGTTAACTGAGCCAGGCCCCGAGTCAATCGGGAACCTGTGTCCTGTGACAGCCACACCTCATGCTTCTCACCCACCCGCCCACCCACTCACTCACAGGCACCTGTTTGCCACTGTCCCTGCTCACCCCTGACCTCCAGCCCAGGAGTTCCAACTACTGTCTAGGGGAAAGAGTTGACTGCAAAGAGACCACGGCCATGGTCACTTTTAGCTGGAGGGGAGATGCAGACTGCCTTTCTCCCTCCCCCCACTCCCCCAACCCATAGGAAAAGGGAGGCAGGGGATGGGGCCCAGGGATCTCCACTCTTGGCTGGCTGGCTTTCTGTGTGCCGGGTATTGAGGCCGCCTAATTGACAGATAGTAAACACAGATAAAGACCCTGGGGCAGAGAAGAAGGGGGGTGGCTGGAGTGAGACAGGGGAGGCACTGGGGGTGGGGTTGAGGGTCTTGGGAGAAGACCAGATGGCTCCCTGCCATGTTCCCATCTGGGCCTCCGCTAACTTTAAGCTGAGTGAGAAGGGCCTCATAGACAAAGGCTGATATGCACACAGAGGGGAACCTGGGGGGGTACGGCCTTGGGGGAAGTGGAAGCAAGGTGTTCTCCGTGGAAGGCCTGGCAGCTTGAGACTCCCCTCCAGGTGCCCCTCCTTCACTGGACCCAATTGTGGACATCTTGGGCAGTGTCCACACTGCCCCTCGGCTCACCTGTTCCTGGGAGGCAGGCCTGGGACAGCTCCATGTTCTGTGTTCGTTTTTCCTGCAAGAAGATGGGTCCTCTGCAGCTCTGCTGGTAGCAGCATTTAGGAAGAGGCCCCAGGATGTTTGGGAGAGCCTGGCCTGAGTCAACAGCCCTGGGACCCCTCCCTCCCCAGGTTGGCCTCAAACCCAGAGGCTCTAGGCTCCCACCTCAGGCTAGGGTTCTCAATAAGGTGGCAGGTAGGGAGCTGCCTACTCTCCTCCCAGGCCCACATATCACTCTTACTCTGCTTACTCCAAATGCCGGCAAGCTGGGTCATGATCTACACTGAACATACTTCTGTTTCCAAGGCTTGTGTAGAGCCCCCACTAGAAGTGAGAGGATCAGAAGCACCTCAGCTCCTTTTGGGCAAATTCTCTTATTTCGCCCTCTGTCCTGCTCCTCCGAGAGGCCTTCCAGCCCTCAGCCTGACCCACCTGAGCCCTGAGCTGCCCATCAAGCTGAGCCTCTCCCTGAGAACTGTCCTCCCTGGGCCCTCCCGGCCCTCCCAGGGGGGCCCAGGCTTCACCGTAAGCGCACTAAGGCCCTCCCAGAAAGACACCAAGACGGACAAAGCAGGCAGACCTGGATTTAATTCCTGTCTATAACTTTGAGCAAGTCACTTACTCTCTTCGAGCCTCAGTTTCCTCATCTTCAACTGGGAAAGCGGGCACCTCGCTGCAGATTTGTAAGGATTTAGGGAGGTAAGATCTATAGAACGCTCTGCCGTAACAGGCCATATGGCCACCTACCCTTCGCTGAATCTCTCCCTCTTGGCCCCTCTTCCTATTCCCAACATCGCAGCCCTGGTCTAGGCTCCTCATTTTTCACCTGAATACATCAAAACGGCCCCCTTACTGGTCTCTCTGCTCCAGCCTCACACGGCTGGAGAGGGAGCCCTTTAAAATGCAAATCGTGGTCCTGTCACACCCCTCCCAGAGTCTATGACTTATTGCAAAGATGAAATTCAGCTTTCTTTGCATTCAGGAGACCACTGGGGAATCTGGCCCAGCTTTATTTCCACACTCTGTCCACTCACCTCACTCCAGTCACTCGTTTCACACACATGTCATTGCTCGTGCTCTTTCCTCGGAGTGGCATGTCCTTCCCCAGCTCATCTGAGAGCCAACCCCTCATTCTCCCGGGGGAGAAGGGCCCCGTACACCCTGCTAGTGTGCCAGGCACTGTGCTGGGCATTTGATTTGCATTATCTCATGGGGTAGGTTCATTTATCATCCAGTCCCTTGAGAGAGAGAACTAAAGTCTCAAGTGGTTGATTCTGGGCCCAAATCCACACCCTTTGTTACAAACATCTCCCAGCTCAAAGGCTTCCTCCCCACAAAGCTTTCCTCAGCTCCAAGTATGGAGGCTGGATCTGGCTTGGTGCCTGGGGGGACAGAGTGTATAGACGAGTTTCAGCGAAGCAAAAAGTTTGTTCAGGGAAGTGAATGGTCAGCCCAGCAAACATGGATTCAGTGGTTCCTGTATTCAAGGGACAGGTGTGGATGCTGTGTGGGATTAAAAACCAATTGGTAGACAAAAACAAGTGTTGGCAGGGATGGGGAGGAATTGGGTCTCCTTATGTGGCTCTTGGGAATATAAAATGGCACAACCATTTGGAAAACACTTTGGCAGGTCTTCAAAAGTTAAACGTACAGTTACCCTAATGAGTCAGCAATTCCACCCCTAGGAATACCCCCAAATAATTGAAAGCTATGTCCACATAAAAACTTGTATACAAATGTTCATAGCAGCCTTATTAGCCAAAAAGTGTGACAACTCAAATGTCCATCAACTGATGAACGCATAAACAAAATGCGGTATTATTCATCCAGTAGGATATTATTCAGCAGCAGGAAGGCAGTACTGATACCTGCTACAGTACAGGTGAGCCTCAGGAACATTGTGCTGAATGAAGTAAGCCACATATTGTTATGATTCCATTTATGTCAAATGTCGAGAAGAATCAAATCCATAAAGACAGAATGTAAACTAGAGGTTTGCAGGAGCTAGGGGTATAGTGATTGCTAGTAGCTATGAGGTTTCTTTTGGGGGTGATGAGAATGTTCTAAAACTAGATAGTGGTAATGATTGCAGAACTCTACATCTACTAAAAACCACTGAATTTTTCACCTTGAAGGGTGAATTTGGCAGGGGAGGGTATAGCTCAGTGGTAGAGTGCCTGCTTAGCATGCACAAGGTGCTGGATTCAATCCCTAGTACCTCTGTTAAAAAAATAAATAAACCTAATTACCTCCCCCCAGAAAAAAGGGTGAATTTTATGGTATGTGGATTATATCTCAATAAATCTGTTTAAGAAAAAAAAAACTACATACAACTTAAAGTCTCAGAAATAGAAGACTGGTTGAGAAAATTGTGATACAACTGTTGGAACACTCCGCAGTGATTTCCAATAATATTAAATGTTAATATGAAAATGTTTTAAGATTATTGAGCAGGCATAAAAGGAGTTACAGAACTCAAAATAGGATATTTGATTCCACTCTAAGTAAATGTGTGTGGGGTGGAGGGTGCCTGCTGAGGAAAATAGAAAGATCACCAAAATATTACAAGGCTTCCCAGATAAAATTTATCCCTTTTTTTTGGAGAGGGGGCTTCCTGGGTTTTCTAATATTTCAACACAATAAACATACACTAGTTGTGTAATTTCTAAAAAGAGTGATTAAGAGGTCATCCATGTCGTTCCACGGGCTTGCAATCCAGCAGGGAAGACGGATATGAACCCTGCACAGGGAGGCTAAGAGGCTGGGAGACGGTGGAGTTAAGTTTTACTGAGGGGCTTCAGGGAGACTTCCTGGAGGGGATGGAGCTTGAAATTATGGCTGGAAGAAACATGTTGGGGGCAAATCAGAAAACTGGGCCAATGGTCCTTGCTTTTCCAGAGGACAAACGGAGAGGGACAAAGGGTGTGGCTCATCCGTTGTCGCAAAGATCCTGGGTCTTGTGACCTAGCCCTCCCCTAAGCTTGTTGAATGGTTCAGCTAGTGATTATGCCTTCCCCAGCCCCACAACCACTGGTGGGACAGTGGGGAAATTTGTCAAAACCAATAACCAAGATTCATCCAGGTTGGCCCTGGCAGCCTTTGATTTGGGTCTGGACTAGAGTTCCCTTGGGGCAGCCACTCTGGTGGGTCATAGGGGGGTTCCCACTTTCCCAGAAGAATGCATAAAGAAAGGAAGGACATCGACTCTCATTAGCCTACTGTTTCCCACCTTCTACTCTGGGTCTTTCTTTTTTAAATGCTGTTTCCTCTCCAGCGAGGGGAGTGGCCAGTGGGCTGTGAACAGTAGTCAGAAGCTGTGAAATAAAACAACCAAGATCAACAGGAAGCAGGGAGATAAATCACAAAGAGAATGACTTGAGAAGGGTGTGTGTTGGGTTTGGTCTTATTTTTAGTGGTCATGGTGGTCATGGTGGTGGGGAATTGAGGCCAGAAGCAGGAAGCCGAGTTTCCCAGCCTTAGCTTTGATGGTTTCCGGGTCTCCTTGGGCCTGTGAAGATGGAACTCATTTCTGTGATGAAGCAGCTCTTTTAAGTTACCCTTTATCTTTGAGAAGTCTTAACATGTTCCTGTGAAACTGCTGCTCCTAGGAGGGGGTCCCTCAAAACATGAGCAAAGCAGAGCATGTCAGCCATGGTCCAGGTATGGCCCTTAAAATTGAAACTTTGTGAATGAGCCCTCAGCATGTACACTCACATTCGATGTTCACTCACAACATGGGGAAGATAGCTTTCATCAGAATCTCCAAGGGACCCCCAATCTGCCCCAGATGAAGACTCACTGCATGGTGACTATGTTAATAATACTGTACTGCATATTTGGAAGCTGCTAAGAGTAGATCTTAAAAGTTATCATCATAAGAAATTGAAATTGTTTTGTAACTATATATGATAACATGTTAACTAGACTTATTGTGGTAATCATTTTGCAGTGTGTGCCAAGACAGAATCATGTTGCACACCTGAACTAACTTAATGTACTATGTCAACTATAGCTCAATTGGAAAAAAAAAAAAAAAAAGAATCACTACTGAAAGGAAAAGAGCATGAACTGGGCATCAAAAACAAAGTTTGAACCTCTGCTCTGCAACTTATTTGCTGTGTGGTATTAGGCAAATTATTGACTGTCTCTGAGCCTTGGTTTCCTCACCTAGAAATGATGCCTAAATGAGCTATGGTAAACTCTCCAGAGGCACTGCCACAAAGAGCCACTTCTTCCTCTGTTTGTCCCCCTCCTGCCCTTTCTCACGCCGATGTTCACCCAGAACCACACCATACACCCATGCACCAACCATCTTACTCCTTTTTTGTTGGCTTTTCTAGCTACCACATATTTGAATTGGTGTCCTAACTCCTCCAGAACGCTGGGGAGCATCTGGGTTGCAGAACTGGCCTGGGAGGGAGGTTAGCAGAGTGGAGTCCAACAGACCTCACTTGAAGCCTGGCTCTACTGACCTGTGAGACCTTGGGTCACTCAATCCCTCTGAGTGCCTTCCTCCTGAGATCTTGTTTTGAAGATTAAATGAGGTGTTCCATGTCAAAGCTTAGGCAGAACGAGGTAAGCTCTCAATGAGTCTTAGTTATTGTTTCTCTTCTTTCCTCTGGCCTGTGCAGTGCAGCACCGAGCAGGGCCTCGGCTCCCGAAACTCAGCCAGGCCTGGTTCCTGCCCTTCCCACAACCTTGCCTTTGTGAAGGGCGCTCCAGCGACTGGCTTATTACAAACGCGCACTCTATACTCTAAACGCCTTTTAGATTACTGAGTCCCAGACCTGGCCACAAGCAAAACGACCTGGGGAAGCTTTTGAAAAATATAAATTCCCCAGGGCCCTCACCTCACCTACCAAATCAATCTCTCGGAACGGGGCCTGGGAATCCACACGTTTAAAACACTCCTCACGTGACTCACACACAGCCAGGACATCCCCATTTTAAAGGAAAACACTCTTATTTCTGTGAAATCTCCTTGTTAGTAAGCTTTGAGCCACTTGTGCTATTATTCAGAACACATAATTGACAATGACAAGATGTGTTTATATTTTCATTAATTCAAAAAATATTCATTGACTTTCTCCTGTGTAGAATAATAAGAGTTTAGGCCCTGGGCCACTTACACCTATCAGGATGATTATAACCAAAAAGACAGAGCATCACAAGTGTCGGTGAGGCTGTGGAGACACTGGACCCCTCATACACGGCGGGTGGGAATGTAACATGGTGCAGCCACTTTGGAAAACAGTCTGGAAGTTCCTCAAACAGTTACAGAGTTCCCAAATCCACAGAGACAAAGTCGATCGGTGGATGCCTAGGGCTTGGGATTGGGGTAAGATGGAAAATCACTGCTAGTAGGTATAGGCTTTCTGGGGTGATGGTTGTTCTAAAATTGATGGTGGTAATCATTGCAGAACTCTGTGAATATACTGAAAACCATCTCATTGTACACTTTGAAGTGAGTGAATTGTGCAATATGTGAATTAGATCGTGGTAAATGTTATAAAAAAATTTAAAAATTCAACTCCCCAGCTTGGAACCCCAGCTCTGTCACTCTCTAACTGGGCAATTTGGATACATGTACTATAACCTCCCCATGCCTTAGTTAAGCTCATGCGGTTGTTGTAAAGATTAACAGAGTTAATACATGAAAAATCTATGGTAAGTGTTCAGTAACTATTAGCTATTGTTGCTTTCAGCCAGGCATATTCTAGACCTGTGCTGCCCGACATGGCAGCTACTGGCACTTGAAATTTAGCTACTCTGAATTGAGTTGCACTAAAAGTATAAAATGCATACCAGATTTCAAAGGCTTTGTATGCCAACTAAATAAAATATTTCATTAATAATTTTATATTGACTGCATGTTGAAATAATATTTTTTATAGATTGGGTTGAATGAAATATATTAGTAGAATTAATTTTACCTTTTTCTTAATGTGACTACCAGGCCACCAATTTTAAATCAATGCACAATTCACATCATAATTAACGATAAAAGACTGAAAGCTTCCCCCTAAGATCAGGAGTGAGACAAGGATATCCATTCTTGCCACTTCTCCAACATTGTGCTGGAGGTTCTAGCCAGAGAAATTAGGAAGAAAAAGAAATAAAAAGCATCCAGATTGAAAAGGAAGAAGTAAAACTATCTCTGTTGACAGATGATCTTTTATGTAGAAAATCCTATGGAATCTACTGTTAGAGCTAATGAACAAATTCAGCAAGTTTTCAGAATATAAGATCTATATACCAAAATCAATTGTATTTCTATACAACAGCAATGAACAATCTGAAAATGGAATTTAAAAGCAATTCCACTTACAATAGTATCAAAAAAGTACAATACCCAGGAATAAGCTTAACAGAAGAAGTGCAAGATTTGTCCAATGAAAACTGCAACACATTGTTAAAAGAAATTAAAGAAGACCTAAATAAATGGAAAGACAGCTTATATTCATGAATTGGAAGACAATATGGTTAAGACAGTAATATTTCCTAAATTGATCTGCAGATTCAGTGCATTTCCTATCAATTCCTTACAGCTTCCCTTGCAGAGGTTGGTAAGCTGATCCTAAAATTCATATGGAAATGCAAGGAACTGAGAATTGCCAAAGCAATATTGGAAGACTCACACTTCCCAATTTCAAAACTTGCTACAAAGCTACAGTAATGATGACAGTGTGATACTGGCCTATGGATAGGCATATAGATCAATGAAATAGAATTGAGAGTCCAGAAATAAACCCTCACCCTTATAGTTCAACCAGTGCCAAGACTGTTCAATGGGGAAAAGAAGTCTTTTCAACAAATGGTGCTGATGCAAATGGAGATTCACATACAAAAGAATGAAATGAACCCCTAACCTGATACCATCTACAAAGTTTGACTCAAAGATGGACCAAAGATTTAAACATAAGTGCTAACACTATAAAAACCCTTAGAAGAAAACAGGGATAAATCTGTGAGCCTGGATTTGGCAGTTATTTCTCATATATGGCATCAAAAGCACAAGCAACAAAAGAAAAATAGATAAATATCATCAAACTTAAAACCTGTTGTGCTGCAGAGGACACCATTAAGTCAGTGAAAAGACAGCCCAGAAATTGGGAGAAAAGCTTTATAAATTATGTATCTTAGTGATCAGGGACTTGTATCTAGATATATATAAAGAATGATCACAACTTAATAATAAAAAGATAAGTCACCCATTTTTTTTTTAATGAGCAAAGAATCTGAATAGAAATTCTCCAAAGAAGATACACAAATGACCAATAAGCACATGAAAAGATGCTCAACATCATTAACCATTAGAGAAATGCAAGTCAAAACCACCATGAGATGCCACTTCACACTGGTAAAATGACTACAAGAAGCAAAACAAAACAAAAACAAAGCAAGTGAGTGCTGATGAGGATATGGAGAAGTTAATACACTGCTGGTGGGAATATAACATGGTCCAGCCACTTTGGCAGTTCCTCAAAAAGTTAAATATAGCTACCATATGATCCAACAGTTCCACTTCTAGGTATACAACCAAGAGAAATGAAAGCATATAAAATCTATGGAGACAGAAAGTAGATTAGTGGCTGCCAGAGCCCTGGGGAGCGGTAGGAACGGAGAGCAACTTCTCATAGATACAAGGTTTCAGACCTTTTCGGGGATAATGAAAGTATTCTCGAATTAGTGGTGATGGCTACGCAAACTTTTGAATATACTGAAAACCAGTGAACTGTATGTTCCCTTTAAAGGAGTGAGTTTTATGTTATGTGAATTATATCTTATTTTTAATGGAAATATACATATATATGTGTGGCTCACATTTTTAAGTAGATTTTATTTTTTAGAGCAGTTTTAGGGTCAGTAAAAATTGAACAGAGAAAGTGCAGAGAGTTCCCATATACACTGTGAACCACACACGCACAGCCTCCCCCACTATCAATATTCCACATCAGAATGAGGCATTTGTTAAAACTGGTGAGCCCACATCGGCAAATCATTATCACCTCAAATCCATAGTTTACATTAGGTTTTTTCACTTGTGGTGTGGTACATTCCATCAGCTTTGACAAATGCATAATGACATATATCCAGCATTATGGTATTATACAGAATCATTTCACTGCCCTAAAAATCCTCTGGGCTCTGCCTATTCATCCTCCACACCCTCCTCACCCCTGGCACCTGCTGATCTTTTTGCTGTCTCCATAGTTTTGCGTTTTCCAGACTATCATATTGTTGATATCATATAGTACGTAGCCTTTTCAAATTGTCTTCTTCCACCTGGCAATATGCATTTAAGGTTCCCCCATGTCTTTTCATGGCTTGATAGCTCTGAATAAAATTCCATTGTCTGTATGCACTACAGTTTGTGTATCCATTTATCTACTGAAGGACATCTTGGTTGCTTCCAAGTTTTGGCAATTATGAATAAAGCTGCTATAAACATCCTCATGCAGGGATTGACATAAGTTTTCAATTCCTTTGGGTAAATACCAAGGAGTACAATTGCTGGATTGTATGGTAAGAGTATGTTTAGTTTTGTAAGAAACTGCCAAACTGTCTTCCAAAGTGGCCGTGCCATTTTGCATTCCCAACAGGAATGTATGAGAATTCCTGTTAGTCCACATCCTCACCAGCATTTGGTGTTTCAGAGTTTTGGATTTTCACCAATCTAATGGGTATACGATGGTATGTCATTACTGTTTTATCATATTATATTTTTATTGAACAGCATTGCTATAGACACTGGGATTCAGCAGTGAGACCCACAAAACCCCAGGCCACGTGAAGATCCTACTTTTGTGGAAGATCACAGAGACAAGCCACACAGCTCGGTTGGCTTCTCCCAAAGAATAAGACCAAAGACCTGGTCCTAACCAGCAGGTGTGCACAACAACTTAGGTACATGATTATTCACCACAGCATCATTTCTAATAGGAAGCAGTGGAAGTGATCCATGTTCAGCAGCAGCAGGCTAGTTAAATACATTGTGATGCATCCATAAAGGGCCATAATATATATAGCAGTTAAAAATGTCAGAAAGCTCTTACCAATAGGGAACAATTTCCAAGATCCATAATTAAGTTAAAAAAGTAAGATACAGACAAGATGCAGAGTAGGTTCGTTTTGCCCTGGAGACAAAAAGGGGACACAGTGGTCTTGTCTTCCCCTCCCCTCCACTCCAGAACAGGAGATAAGTAACTCACACAGCAATTATGCAGACAGAATAGCCACCCATTCCCCTGACCCCCAGATCCTGCTGTTCAGGGAGGCTGAGGAGCTCAAGGTTCTGCAGACTGGAGCTTTGAACTCCTGGGACATTCGGCACCCTTCCACTGTCCCTGGATGCAGCTCAGGGTGGCCTTGTGGCTCTTCAGGAGTCTTAGGGCTGCCCCAAGTCTCCCCCATCTGACTGAGAGTCAGGAGGTCTGGCTCTGGCCCAGCTCTGGCCCTGACATGATGTGAGGAATCAGACAAGTAGGTGACCTGTCTGTTCCAGCAGTCCTCCCATAATTCCTGCCCCTCCTTCACTGGGACAGGTGAGGATCACAAAGGAGAATGTGAAGCAGCCAGGCCCTGACTGGTTTCTGGGGCACACCAGTGCTCCTAAGGGGAGTAAGGGGCTCTGTGGTCAAAAAAAATCTGAGGAATGCTGGGTAAGCAGAGTTAATCAGTCCTTCACTACAGACCTTGTCAGAGCCTTGAACGTGCTAACTGCATTATGACCTTCAGATGTGGCTATAGTATGTATCATTTCCCAAACTTTTCTGACTACAGAACCACTTTGGAGGAAAACATCTATTAAAATCTCCCGGAATAAAAGTAATTCGTGGAACACAGTTTGACAAATGCTGTTTTGATAAAAGTAGAGTAAACACAAAACATGATTCAAAGGCACAATGATAGAGATAATGACTGCAATATAAATTCCAGTCATTAACACCTCCTGTTCAGTTTCCCTTGCCCTGCTCACAGTGTGAGGCGGTTTTTTTTTAAACTGTGGATCATAAACCATTAGTGAGTAGTGAAATCGATTTAGCAGGTCACAACCAGCTTTCAAACCAATGAATTGGGCTAGAATAGAAAATCACCTAGCACACTGCCTTTAATAGGGGTGACTGTTGTTTTTCTGAAACACACACACACCCATGTGCATGCTGGGTTGTGCCAGAAAATGTATTTCTTACTGTGGGTTGTGGTCAGAAAGTCTGAAAAACACTGCTATAGAGCTCCTCCTCTTCCAGACAGAAGGAAACAATTGTGTGAGGGGTACCCCCATCGTCTGACTCAACCTGTGTGACTGTCTGGTGAGGGCTCCGGGGACAGGGGCCTCTCCCTGATCATGCAATTGTGGGATAGATTTTAAGATTAGCAGTGTCACCTTGCCAGACCCAGAGAATGACAGAGGCCCCCTTGTTATTCACCGTGCCCCAGAAATGCAACTGATCTTTCATTCCTTTTACAAATGCTGCTTATCCTCCCCGACCAGAAAGCACCTCTCCATCTGGGAAAACAGGCTGGCTGAAGCTCTTGATTCTTGCTTCAACTTAGACATTCAGAATGCAGCTTAAACCCTGAAGACTCATTTTGGATTTTCCTTTTTTTTTTTTTTTTAAAGATAAAAGTAGGGTAGCTGTTGGATTTTCCTTTTTTTTAAATGCAGTGCCTTGACCTACGTCATCTCTTCATGCTGGTGCTAATTCTCTGTGACAGGTGAGCATTGTTTAAAATGTTGGGGTGTTTCACACTGACTGATTAGAGTAAATATCCTGTGGATCTTTATTTATGTGCTTTGTCAGAGTCCCAGCTCAGCAGCTGACCAGCTGTGTGACTTTGGGCTGGTGACCTGATCCCTCCATGCCTCCGTCTTCTCATCTGTCCAATGGGGGTAATCAAATTTGCCTCACTGGGAAGTTATGGGGATTAAATGAGACAGCCTCTATTAGACACTTATCACAGTCCTGACGCCTAGTAAGAGCATAATTAAGGACTAATTTAGCCACCACTCCTCCTACTGTTTCTTGGAGTGTAATTCATCTGTTTACTTGAAACTTGAGGTGAACTGGTCCAGCCTCTGTGTCTTTCAAGATTTGTAAAAAGGCCTAGAGGATTCAGTGTGAGTCCCCAAATCTCCAGATAACCCAGCTTTCTTTCACCTCCTGCCTGGGTATGTTACCAAATACAAGCTCACGTGCCTGACACACAGTGAGGCCAAAAAATACCAAAACGTCAGAGTTTAGAGCAGAGAAAGGTTTATTGCTGAGCCAAGCAAGGAGAATATGTGGCTTATGCCCCGCAAACCCCAAACTCCCCTAAAGGTTTCAGCTGAGCCTTTTTAAAGGCCAGCTGAGGGAGGGGTGTCCCAGGGTATGCGATCAGTTTGTACACAATTCTGATTGGTTGATGGTGGTCAATCCTTAGGCACCAGAAGGTATAGGGGTTATGTGCCCCATCAAGTAGTTAATTTCTTTCATTTGGTGGTGGTTTTAGCATCTGAAAAGCTCAAGAAATATGCATGAGATACTATTATTGGGGACTTCAGGGAAGAGCTAGAGCAAGAGGATATGGGGGAGTGGTCTGTCCCAGGGGTCCTGCTTGGTTACAGGTGGAGCCTACTGTCATGAAGTGGGCAGGCATGCTCTTGTGTGCCTTGAGGGAGCACTTGGGGCCTTCTGAAGTTGACCTCAACCTGCCTTCCCTTTAGGGTCTGCCCAGGAATTTCCACTGAAAGTTCTACATCCTGAGAACCCCCTCTGTCCCCAGAAAAAAAGGGTCAGTTACCCTATTTCCCAAGTTCCTCCCCTCACCCTCTGTCACCCCTGTGCCCCCAACCAGCATCCACTGCAGCCTCTCACTGGGAATCATCTTCCTTCTCCAACACTCCGCTTTCCTGCCCCTGGGCTGGGCTCTGGCTCCCACAGGCCCCAGATTTCAAAAGCCCCAGGTTCACTGACATTTCTCGCTTGACTTATTCACCTTCTCAACCAGACTTTGGTCCCTTGAGGCCAGGAAATATGTCTTGTCCTATCAAATTCAGCCTCGTGTCCCTCAGCAGCTTTCTTAGCTCAGAGCAGAGACTCAGAAGGAGGCTTGGTAAAGGCCTAGCGACTAGGAGCAGGGGAGGGAGGGAGGACAGGAGATGGATGGATATTGGGCAGCCCGCAGGGACTTAGGGAGGCAGCGCCGGGAAGAAGTTCCAGGGCCTTTACTCCCTGCTCAATGCACAAACCCAGGAGCCCCCACCCTGCCCCTCTGGGATTCTATACCATTGCTATTGCCCCAAGCATGAGTAGGTTAACCAAGAGTCCTCCTCTTAACTACAACTGCCAACAGAAAGGATAATGTGGACTCTGACCCTGGTCAGTCTTGGTCAGTGGGCCATCTCATCAGGAAGACTCAAGGCCTTTATTAAAAACATCTCAGATAGACTCAATTAGAATGGATTCAATTAGAATCTTTGGGGGTGGAGCCCAGGAATCTGCTTTTGAACCAGTGATTCTGATGAAAACGAAAATTTAAGACACCCTATGGTCTAGTTGTAGAACTTCCTTCACCTGTCCCACTCCCAGGTACCTTCCTTGCCTCCACCTCCTTTCCAGGAAGACAAACATAGGCCCAGGAATTTCAGGGCAAGAGGACATGTGTGAGAGGCAGCCTGACCACTCAGAGAGAAAGGTGTGGCCAGAGCTAACCTTGGGATAGACCCCAGGATCTGGGATTGGTGAAGGAGAGAAGGGAAATTCAGAGCAACCTGGCCAAAGACCCCAGGCCTGTGCATCCCACTTCCAGTATCTGGTCTTTCTGGAAGAGTGAAGCCAAATCTTTGTCTTGAATTTTGATTTAAAAAAAAATAATAATAGTTATTTAAAACCTAGAATTGGACCCCTGAAGAGCCCCAGATCCCCTGAAATTAAATTGTATGTGTACTGGGAGGGTAGTGGGGGGTACATGCTTCTTTGAGGTAAAGCAGTATAGAATAATGGTTAATGATGCAGACTTTGGGGTCAAACTCACCGAATCTGAAGCCTGGCTATACCAGTTTACAACCGTTGACACAAGTTACTCAACCTCTCGGAGGCTCTGCTTTCTCACCTGTTAAATGGGGATACCCTGAAGGGTGGTTGCTAGGATGAAAAGAATCAACACATGTAAAGCACCTAGATCAGTACTTGGCCCCTGGCAAATATTACTGATCATTAGCTGTTATCACAAAATAATAGCTTGCGGCACATCTTCAAAAGTCAGTGATCCAAAGGGTGGTTAAGAAACATTGAAGTTCTCTGGGGGCCTGAGAGGCAGTGTGTGGCATGGTTGGGAATGCAGGTATCCCCATCAATGAGATCTGAAGCCTCTGCCTGCTATTGTGAGGCTGCGGACAAGTAAGCTCACCTCTCCAAGCTTCTTACCTCATCTGTAAAATGGGCATAGGCATGGTACTTACTTCGGGAGATTTTCCTGAGGGTTCACTGGGAGGCTGTCTGCAGGGTGCTCAGCATACAGTGTGGCACAAAACAAGCACTCAGACAGGCTCAGCAACCACCCCATCATTTTGGTGCTCAGGCTTTCCTAGAGATGGGTGGGGAGAATCCACGAATCCCCTCAGAGCTGGGAAATGAAAGGTCTTCCTCTCACCCCCCACCAATTGGCAAATGTGGCTTCCCTCTGCGTTCTCCAGGCTCCCAGGGCTCCTCCCAGCCCTGCTCCTCGTATCTCTGGGGCATCAGGGCGGCTCTGAAGACAGCTCAGGTGCCCTACAGCCACCAGAAGGTGCCAGAAAGTCTGACACGTTGGTTCAGGAAAGACCCACCTAAAAATAGAATCACAAAATCTCAGCCCACACAGGAGTTGGAGCCCTGAGAGGCTTCTGATCCAACTTCCTCGGTGCGGGACTCCCTAGAGCCATGTTTCCCAGAATTGCTGAGCGCTTGCTAGAAACAAACTCTGGGGCCCTCCCTGGAGGTCCGTCTGTGGTTCTGGGGTGAGGCCTGGGATGCTGGCTGTGAAGGAACACCTAGGGTGATTCTCGTGACCAGGCAAGTCACAGCATCCCTGGAGCACCTCTGAGAATGGCGAACGCATTATCGCTTCTAGAGGGTGGGGGAGAGGGTGGACTTCGGAGCCAGGTAAGGGTAGGGAGCTCAGCTTTCCCATGTGCTAACCCAGCCCCTTTCAACCAGCTACTCAACTTTACTGAGCTTAATTTCTCCTCCGTGAAGTAGGGACACTAATTAATTGCAGGCCTCTACTTCCCAGGTGGTCAAGTTTACTTAAGGCAGTGCAGATAAAAGCACTTAGCATAACGCTTAACACTGTCTTCAACGAACGGCAGCTGTGAGAGTAATAATAACAACAGCAACACAAAAGTAGTCTTACGTTCTTTTTTATGTTAAATACGTTAGGCTGCTGTCTGCCTCCCTGGGATGTGTATCTTTCTGCCCTCTGAAGCCCCACTTCCTAATGTTTTTTTGTGATAGGATTTCAGGTGTCTGGCAAATGCTATACTCCACTTTTTTTTCCTTTCTAGCTTTACTGAAGTATGATTGACGAATATAAACTGTATATAAAGTGTACAACATGATTTTTTTGTTGTTTTTTCACTTTATGTGTATTTGTATTGAAGTAGAGTCAGTTTACAATGCTGTGTCAGTTCCCAGTGTACAGCATAATGCTGCAGTCAAAACACGAGGTTTTGATATACGTGGATGTAGTGAAATGATTTCACCACAATCAAGATAATATATATGTATCACCTCACATAGTTATCTGGGTGTGTGTGTGTGTGTGTGTGTGTTGAGAACACTGAAGATCTACTCTCTTAGCAAATGTCAAGGATACATCAATATTATTAACTACAGTCCCTGTGCTGCAGGTTAGGTGTCCAGAACGTGCTCACCTTACAACTGAAAGATGGACTCTTTGACCAAAATCTCCACATTCCCCCCATCCCCCAGCTTCTGGTAACCACAGTCTACTCTCTGTTACTCTGAGTTTGAGTATTTTTTAGATTCCATACACAACTGAGGTCATATAGCATTAGTCTTTGTCTGTGTGTATATGTGTGTGTATATAGCGTGTGTGTCTCTCTGTTTATATACATATAGATGCGTACACACAACCCACCACATTTTTTATCCATTCATCTGTTGACAACACAGGTTGTTTCCATATCTTGGCCACACCCTACTTAATTCCCCCACCCCCACAAGATTTTTTTCTGCCCCTGGAATGTGAGGACCTCAAGGCTGGGTGGCACCTTCCCAGGCTCAATTTGAGGGAAAGATAGAGATCTCCCCCTCAGACCTCCTGTGGTGCCACAAATCCCCTGACACTTCCCGTTTTACTTCTAGAAGTTCTCTGGAAAAGTTTGTGACTTGAAGGAGGGAACAGGTGACTTTGGCAGCCAATAGCCCATGAGCACAGCTTAGCTTTAGAGTAAATTGGAGGAAGAGAGCGAGCTGCTGAGGGAAAGGGCCCCAGGGCTCTGCCCAGGATCAGCAGCCCAGGGGCCTGCTGCAGCTGGCAAGCTGAGACGCTGATCCCAAGTGTCCTCCCAGCGCTGAACACAGGCCCTTCCCTCTCCGCACCAAGTCCCCTGCCCCGTCCTGGCATTAACACATGGAATAACTGCTCCCTCTTTCCTCAGGAGGGAGAGGGGCCTCTAAGAACTTCCCGTTGACTGGTTATCAGGGGATGGAGGACGCCATGGAGTTTTTTCCAGCTTTGAGAGGAATCCAGAGTTCGGTATAGCGGTTGAGAGCTTAGGCTCTGGAAGCAGACGGCCTTGGTGCTAGTCTTGCCCTCTAACTCTTAACATTTCTAAGCCTCAATGTGTTCATCTGGCAAAAAAGGGATAGTAACTAATATCCACCTCACCCAGCTACTTTGAGAAATAAATAGGCTAACCCATATAAAAGTATCTAGCAAGTCTTTGCTACTGTTACTGTTACAAACTAAAGCTCCTCTCAAGCTGTGTGGGGAGTGGTCCAAATGCGAGGTGTCTTTTGTTTTGCTCCCCATGGTTTGACTGGCCACGGCTGGTCTGCCTGTTTCCACAGCTGGGAAATATTTGGTCTAACGTTCTGGGTGTCAGAGCATCAGGCAGGGTCCCCTAAAGCCTACCTGCTGAATAGGACACTGGAGCAGCTGTTTGTTCATGAAGAGAGATGAATTATCTGGACCAAGGGTTGGGGCTCTGTCACCAACATCCCCAACCCTGAGCAGCTGCTCGCGTGAGGCAGCCTAAGTCAGGACGCGCTGGGCTCTTTAAGGAGCTGCCCTTGAGCCCTCCGTGACCTGGGCTCTGTCCAAGGCTGCTGCCCCAGGAAGGGGATGATCAGGCTCCAGGTCCTTTTCTTTGAACTTGTGTAGGCGCTCCGGGGGCCTGTGTGCAGGTCTTTTGCCGGGGCAGGAATGGTGTGACTTGGCAGCAAGGGCTTCTCTGGTGACTTAGGAGATTGGCAGGGGAGGTTTTGCGGTGAAGGGGTGGGGGCCAGAGGGGGGAATCTTTTCTCCTCCCAACAGCCTTGAGCCAGAGGTTTGACACCACCCGGGGTCGATTTTCCTTGTTTGTATTTGGGCTATGGGAGGTTAAGCCTGATGTGTGGTCCTTCCCAGAGACGTCCCCGCCTTTCTGCCTTCCTCCCAGCCCATTTATTGTGTAGCTGCTGTGGGTTGCTGGGCCACCAGTGGCCAAAAATATTTTTTTAACTGCTAACAAAGAAGACTTCCTCTACCCTACAACTGCATTGAGGATCAGTAGACTTTCAAACAGAGATGGGAGATTGGGCTCAAAATAAGAAACCAGAAAAAAAAAAATCTCATCCTGTTTCCCTGGTGGTTTTGCTGCAACTTGCAGAAATATTCCTGGCTTTGGAACATCCATATTTACCTCTCCCAGGTCTAAGAGCGGTTGCTCTAAAGTCTGGCGGGGGAGGACAAGATCTGCCTTTTCTTTCAGGTCCAGTGACTCCCGACTTGGGTCTTAGCAGGCTCCTCGGGGCTCTGACCTGGGAGGACCTCAGCATCACACAGGGAGCCCAACCCTGTTGTCACAGATGAGGAACCTGAGGGGAAATGACTCACCCAAGATCACAGCCACATGAATCCTGGGGGAGATCATACTTCATGTCTCAGAGTTGAACAGACCTGCGTCTAAATCACCACTGTATGATGTTGAATATACAAGTGATCTTTCTGAGATATATGTTCACCCACATAAAATAATACCCCCTTTTGCAGGGCTGTTGTGAGGATGAAATTATTGTCTTATATGGTGCCTGACCCTTAATAGGACATCAACTAGTCATCCTATGAGCCCCACCTTCCCCTGCCCTCACACAGAGTTACTAGTCACTCCCTTCTCTGCCCTGGTTCCCACAACACTTGTATTGCTCTCTTGGGGTATTTTATTATTATTATTTTATTATAATAACTTATTTAACTCAGTCTATCAGTGAGCACCTTGAGAGAGTTAAAGGATCAGAGAGGCAACCATAGCCCCATTCCATTCCTGTGCCTGCTCCAACCTGAGCTCCAAAACTCCCACACCCCAGCCGTTCATAACAAGATGGCAGACATCAAACACCATTGGCCAATGGTGGCAAGGATGGCACCAGTAAAGTTGAGTGCAAAGGCCTTGGCTTTCCAGTCTTGGCTTCTCCCCTGGGGGAGGGAGACCTGCCCTCTTCTTCCTCAGTGTCTTGTGCCCGTAGGTTCTTCCTCCTCTCATTAAAATGCGAAAATGATCCTCAGCTTCAAAGGGGCCAATGGGCTGGTAAGGCTGGGTTAGGATTTGCACTTTAGAATAAACTAAAGACTTTCAGTTCCATGCGTCTTGAAATCCCACATGCACCTGACAGGCTTGTTGACAAATAGTTTGTAGTCTGAATCAGAATCAGGATGTGGGGCCCAGTAATCTGCATTATTTATCAAGCATCTGAAGTCCAGGCTGAAGTTTGAGAACAGACAGGTTGAGTCTCAGGCTGTGCAATTTGGGGCACTAACCACTGGGAAGAGAAGTTATTTAGAGGGGATAGATGCACTGACCTGCCTCTGACTCCCAGAAACATCCTATATGGAGCATCCTGACAATAAAACTTGGATTTTTTCAAAACAAGTGGGGGATGCACAGCTCACCTCACTGCTCATCTTTGCTCTTCCTCATCATTAAGCAGTGCTTGCTACTTATAATAAAAAAACAAAACAAAAAACCTTGAATATAGGTTGAGGCCAGTCCTCCATGTGATGGATGAGCAGCTAAGTTACTGCTGTGGTTGGAAGGGCACCAAATAGACCCCTGAACTCTAAAACCCTCCCCCAGCATCTAGTCTTGTGTCTGAAATCTCATTACAGATACAGCTGCATGTTCAGTGGATATGGCTTTGTGTTTCTGGGGTCCCTGGACATGTCCCTGGGAGTGCCAACTCAGCGGCAATCCATCATTAAACCACTCAAAGTCCAGCTCTTGAATAACCACAACTTTTCCTAACCCCCCCCCCACTACTGTGTGCTGATTTTCTTCTCATTTGCACTATTGATGTTTTGTATGGTGTTCTAAGAGCCAGATAGCATGTGTCTCTCTCTTGCTACTTTCTAGATTTTTCACTGCATATTAAGCTTACATGACCAAAAACTTACAATCGTGCCCATTTACCTTAAAACAACTATTTTTATCTTACGATGTCTTCCTATAGTCATTGTCACTATGCACTTAAGATTTTACTCAAGTGTGAATGCTTAGAAGCTGTTTTGCATTTTTCTTTTAACCAATATTATTTTATATGCACTTGTCCATGAATCTGCTTAAGCCTAGTTATTATCCTTCTTACTGGCAAAGTAATATTTCATCAATTTGATAATGAAGAGTTTGCTTAATCAATCCTCTTTTGTTGGACATTTGGACAGTTTTCTAGATTTTCATCACTCTGAATCACTCTGCTATAAATATCTTTGTACAAATAGCATTTTAACTTTTGACCAATTTCCTGGAGGTGGCTTCCCCAGAAGGACATTTCCCAGGACCCATTTGGATTTTGAGCTGCTGGAAGGAAGAAACTGAGCTTACTGGTTTGCTGACCTTTCATATCCCCTATGCCCACCTCTAAACCCCTGATCTCACCAAGGACAGAAATCTGCCCACAGGGAGGGCTCTGTGCATCTGCTGACTGACCTTGCAGGAGGGTAGCCCTGTCTTCCCTACTGTCCTTCTAGAAATGAGTTGGTGATCTTTATTCAAGAAATACCCTAGTCCTTGAAGGATCAGCTGTTGGAACACATTGTCCAGAGGTGGGTGGGGAGGACACTCCCAGTGACCGTGCAGGAAGGACCCTCAGAGTACTCGGCTCGCTGTCCACATGTCAGCTGCAGAGTTTGACTTGGGTTGTTCTCCTTGAGATCTCTTGTGGGTCCTTCTATTTCCTGGCAGTGAGTGATGAGGACAATGAGAAGTTCTTCACCCCAGAAAAAAAGGCTTCTGGACTGAAAAAGCCCAAGACCTTGGTGCTGAGTCAAGGTGAGGTCTAAGTTGTGTTTCCAGGAGATGAGGAACATTTCATTTGAAGCTATCTGCATTCAATAAATAAAAAAGCAGAGGTTAATGTCCCATTAGTGAGACTCCTCATGGGCCCTCAGTGCTGCAGCAGCTGGTATACTGGGGGCCGTGTGGGCCCTGGGAGTCCCAGTCCTGCCACTTAGGGGCTATCTATCAAAGGGCAATGACTTCCTTGGAGGCTATACAATGCATACAATGCTGGTCCTGAGGGGCTCTGCAGAGAGATTGTGAATTTCAACAATGTAATATATGTGAAGGTCTAAGCACTAAGCAAATGCCATGTATTTCCATCATTATTGGCATTTATTGGATTTTCATTGTTGGCTCATTGGAGAATGCTCTCTTTATGCTTTTGAATGGGGCTATGACCTGTGCCTTCTCTTAGAGTATCAGGTAACTGAGCTTAACAGCTCATCCTACTCAAGAAAACTATGACTTTGATCATCACATATTGAAAGTTATTTTATGTGCAAGACACTGAACTTCATGTAGAAAGAGAAGGAGAGTCTAAGTGTCTCTTATTCTCCATCCACTACTTTATTCAATTCCTACTACAACTTCATATGATAGATGTTCTTATTCTCATGTAATAGAGCAAAATTTACTTGCTACAGGTCCTATCTCTGTATATGCCAGAGCTGGGATTTGAACTCAGTCCATCTCCATGGCCTCTGCTCTTGCCCTGATACCTTGCTATCTCTCTCTCCCTGGAGACTTTGGTCTAGATGAGCAATAGATCAAGATATATAGACAGGGAGTATGAGAGAAAGTACACTAATTTGCATTTACTATTTGCATTAGTTAGCTATGGCTGCATAACAAACCACCTCAAACTTCAGTGGCTTGAAATGGAAAACAAATAAATAGCTTTCAAGTCTATGTCTTGGCGGCTAGATGGTTCCTCTGGTCTAGGATGGCCTCACTCATGTTCCTGTGGTCAGCTGTGGGTTGATCATGGCTGGGCTTTCTCACATGTGGGAGGTGGGGCTCAGCTGGAAAAATAAGGCTAAGTCAGCTCTGCCTGACCTCGTCTCTCGTTGTCCAGCAGCCTACCTTGTTCTCTGGCAGAGCCACGGTCCCAACAGAACAGAAGTGGGTAAGACCTCTTGGGGCCTAGAACTGGCTGGTTGCTACTTCTGCTGGCTCAGACTCAAGGAGTGGAGGAGTGGACTCTTATTCTTCATGAGGGCTCCTCAAAACCACATGGCAAAGGGCTTAACTGAGGCCACCTGTGCAATGAATCTACAGTACAGTAGTTCTGTTCTACATGCTTTATCTGTATTAAGGCATTTCATCCTCATAACACCTCTATGAGATAGACACTACTAATAGCCCTGCTTTACAGATGGAGACATTGAGGTACAGGTGGATTAAGCAAAACTGGCCCAAAGGGGTAGAACTGCTAAGTGACAGAGGCAAGAGATGGTCTCACATTGAGGTGTGTCCCCAGCATAGAGCTCCCCTGAGAAGGGGCAGACACCAAGGCCATGGAGGGGGATGAGAAAGGTTACATAACACTGATTGCCTGACTTTGCAGCTCTAGCAGGTGGTCAGTTTAACCAACTTATGTGACTTCCTTCTCCTGAGAAGCTCCTGAGGGAAGAGAGGGAAGGGGCCCTGGAGGGCGGCAGAGTCCAGCCTGCACCATCAGCCCCCATATCATAGAAAATGCTTGTTTTATTGCATTTAATTTTTTAGAAATGTCCCCTGGCTAGGACTTCCCGTGTCTGGCTCGGTCTGTGAGTTGTTTGTCTGGGAAGAGCTGGGAAGCCCTTGGACCTCAGAGGCCCCGACTACGTCGTCAGCTTGGCATTGTCACAAAAATAGCCCTTCTCGGGGAAGGCAGGTACTTCCTCCGGTTGCGTTTCCCCTCTCAGTTGCGCCTGACCCTCAGAAGAAAAGAGACAAGAACTGACTGCACACAGGACTGGGATGTGGCTGGTAAGAGGGCTTTATGGGGACTCAACAGTAACAAAGGGAGGAAATGAATATGCAGTATTAGTAATTATACTGTACGCGTCCCAATTTGTATTTCAATATGTCATTTCCATAATAAAACTGCCAAAGGGAGTAACTAATGACACAGACTCACGTCAGGGAGTTGGGGGAGGAAGGGGGGGATGGGGCTTCTTTTTTCCTAATAGCAAAATTGCCTTCAGTGAGAAACTCATGGCAGACTGGCTGTTTACAAGGCAAATATATTCCAGGAGATGAAACTGCAACCCAAGACTTCTATGGAAAAGGTGTCAAGGTTGATTGGCCAACTGGGAGCTCCCTGAGTTCCATGAATCTGTGGACTTGTTCCAGGGCAAGGACACAGCCTACAGGATCATTAGGCCAGATCAGAATAAACTGAGATGGGCATTGGGCTTTGGAAAGCCCATAAGGTTAAAATACGAGCTGGCAATAGCCTTGTGAATTTAGCTGTCCAATTCAAGGTTCCCAAACCTATTACATTGCTGAAAACCTCCATGCCTTTGCACACGCTGTTTCTTCCACTTGGAATGCCCTTTCCCTTTCCTTTGTCTTCTTGTTTGTTTGTTTGTTTGTTTAAACTCAGCATATGATCACCTCCCTAGAAGGTATCCCTGACCACCAGTCCCCAGTGTCAGATTTCCTGTTCTGGAAGGATCTGCTCTCCAAAGATTCAGAGGATATCTGCAACACTTACCACAATAGCTGGTAATAATCACTTTACTTCTTCCCTCCCCCACTGGACTGTAAGCCCACTGAGGGCAGAGAGCCCTGGGGTGAGCAAGACCCCCTTCTGGGTAAAGGGGGGAGCAATTCTCATATCCCTCTCCTCCTTCTCTATGGCCAGGTGAGACTTACTTGGCTTTGCCCAAAGCTCATTTCCCTACTTACAGATGGAATAGAATGTCATCTTCAGGAAAAATAAGAGAATAAGTGTCTGCGTGTGAAAAAAATAATAATAGTGCCCCATAATTGTATAGTGCTTTACCAATTACAGAGTTCTTTGTGGGCTATTGCAGCTGATTCTCTCACAACAACACCGTGAAGTAACTGGGCAGGTATTATAATTATTCTCATTTCACAGAGAGGAGGCAAGAATAAGTGACCTGTCCAAGGTCACACAGGTGCATGGAGCTGCGACTCAAACCTGGGTCTTCAGTTCCAATTCCAGAGCTCGTCCCACTGATATGGAATGTGTCAGAAGTGGCTTCATGAAGTAAACTCATCATCAAGGCTCATGTTATCATAGTCCTGGAACTAGAGGACTTGAGTTACCTTTAGCTCAATTTTTTTTTAAAAAGCCAATACAAAAAGATTTAAAATAATATATATAGGAAGAACTTGCTTCTTCCGAAGCTAAAATTGGGTGAATGCACTTTAGAAATATCCTCTAGTGAATTTTTATCTTAAAACCAGAAGTTTTGGGCAAAGTGAAAGTAAATGAAGGTGCTTGATTCCCTAGCTGAGAGACCCAGCAAACACAAGTTTTTTAAAGTTACAAAATCATGTATTTAGTTCAATCTTTAATTAATCAAAATTTTTTTCATCGTTTCGTCCTCTCAGCCAGAAATCACACTTAAGTAGTTGACTTTATCTTAAAAGAGAAAATAATATCAATCAACAAGCAAATAAGAAACATCTTGCCTCAGCTCCATCTTCCTTTTTGTCCTGCACTAGACTTCTAGAAAGATCTTTCTCAAGGTCTCCACTGAACTGTCTTCATTCAGACCCCCTTTCTTTCCGTCCACAACTCAGCCAGGTCCATGTCCCTGATGTGGTTTAATTAAAAGGCCTGTGGTGGGCAGAACACAGGATACATCCTAAAATGCCCACCTCCTAATCCCTGGGACCAGTGACTAATTACTGTACGTGGTGAAAGGGACTTTGCAGATGTGACTAAGCTAGGGATCCTGAGATGGGGAGAGTACCTGGATTATCCAGCTAGGCCCAACAGATAGAACCACAAGGGTCCTTACATATGAAAAAAGGAGGCAAGAGAGAGAAAAAGAAAGTGATTTGAAGATGCTACACTGCTGGCTTTGAAGATGGAGAGAGGGGCTACGGGCCAAGGAATGTAGGCAGCCTCCAAAAGCTGGAAGAGTCAAGGAAATGGACTGTCCTCCAGAGACCCCAAAGGGATCATAGCACCTTTAGGCACCTTGATTTTAGGGCAGTAAAATCCATTTTAGATTTCTGACCTCAAGATCTATAAGATAGTAAGTTGGTGTTGTTTTAAGACACCAAGTTTGTAGTAATGTGCTAACTGCAATAGGAAACTTAATACAGGGCTTTTCATAGTTTTTCCTGACCTGCTTTGCCAACCTCATCTCCTGGTGACTCCCCCTTCCCACATCCCGCCCAGCCTCTCAGCCCTCCAGCCCCTCAGACGTCCCTCAGACATGCTATTCTCTTTCACATCGCTGTGCCGTTGCAAAGGCTGTTCCCTCTGACCCAAATGCTCTTCCCTTTTCAGCTGCTTGTGAACTCCCCCTCGTCCTTCAAGACTAATCTCAAGTGTCATCTCCATGTGAAGCTGTTCTCTGCCCTTCAGGCTGGTCTAGCTGCCCCCCACCAACTCCCACCCAGCCCACTGAACAACTATCTTTGTTTGAGCCTCTGAGGTAGGTTCTATGCATTTTTTTCTGTTTTGTTCACTGCTGTATCCTCCACACCTGGAGCAGGCACTCAATAAATATGTGTTGAGTAGCTTGTGTCTTTCTTCCCTAATAGAACACTGAATCCTGGCACCTAAAATTTTTCTTCTTTATATCTCAAGCATCTGGTACAATGTCTGGTACCTGGGAACTCCTCAAATGCAGTCCTAATTAATTAATAGCAGTAAACCATGGTTTAAAAATAGATTGCTCTAAAAGCACATCCAAGGTGGGGGTATAGCTCAGTGGTAGGTTGTGTGCTTAGCATGAGGGAGGTCCTGGGTTCAATCCCCAGTACCTCCATTAAAAATAAATAAATGTGTAAGTGCATCTGATTTCAGAAAAGTAAAACTTTGACTTCTCCCTTGCTTCCTGGAAAAACTGGAATCTTCCACGTCAGGGCAGCTTGCTCAACACCCTGTCACCTGTTCCAGCTGACTGTGCTTGCCATGTGTCTGCTGCCTTCAAACATATTCTCTCATGTTTTCTGCAGCACAACCCTGTGTGGTCCACGGGGTCATCCCCCATTTACCCATGAAGCAACTATGAAGTCAGTCTTGGAGGCTGGATTCCAATCCACGTCTCTTAATGCCAAAGCCACAATTCTTTCCACCCAGTCTTATTGCTTGTGGGATGACCAGCACTCGTTATCTCGTGGACTGTTATCTCTCTCCTTCAAAGTTCTGTTCCCTACCAACTTGCAAGGGGATGGGAGGAGGGAAGAAAGGGGGTGGTGAGGGGCTGTATTTAAATCACAGACTGTATTGACAGCCATGCTTGTGTGCACACAGAATATCTTCAGAAGGATACACAGGAAACCAGGTGGCCGAGTGGTGGCCATCCAGGAGTAGGAAGGAGACATCCTTTGTGTATTGGGTCACAATGTGTTGAATACTGTTTTAGGTACTGGGTATACATCAGTGGGCAAGACAGACACAATATACACCCCTTTGAACTGTTTGAATTTATCTATGTAAATATTCCCTTTTAAAATAATTTAAACCATTTAAATATTAAATAAAGCTGAGGGGGGAATCACATCCATACCATAGAATACTAGATACTTATTCAAAAGGATGGAAAGAACACCAAGGTATATTTTTAATGTGAAAAATAATCACAATTTATTCTATATTATTTTTGTGCATAAGAAGTTTAATATATGAAATTTAATATGTTTACAGAGACGAATGCAAACATATGAAGAAAAACCTGGAAGGACTGTGGAGAGTGATGGGGGAGTGACAGGATGAATGAGGTTTGTATTTTTTACACTATTTACTTCTGTATCATTTCAAATGTGTTTATGCATAAAAATATATACTTTTTTAGATTAAAAAAAAAGGACCTGGCAACCTATGAGGCCATAGCTGGTCTCAGAACACAGATCCCAGTGGAGGGGAGGTTCCATCAGCACTCGAAGGCTGCTTCCACTCCAGGTTTGGACTGGCATCCCCAGTGGAGCCAGGGCTGAAAAGCTCTCCCTTCTCTTCTCTGGAAATAAAGAAAGCCTGCCGGCTTTGAAAACTGATAACACTATACCTGAAGATCAGACCCGAGCCCTCGGGGAGGCTGGAGGAGTGGGAGGGTCATGGGTGCTGAAACAGCCACATTGTTCATGGTGTCACCCAGGCCCCCACTCCAGGAAACAACAATGAAAATATATTGGCAACTTTGACATGGAGGAAATTGCTTTCTTCTATAGGAAAGAGGAGTTCTGTTTTGAGGACAAAAAACCACTTGCCCTGACAAAATGCTTAATTAGGAGATAAGCCAGGGAGCAGTGGGAGGAGTGTTGTTTGCCAGGGGTCCTGGGGAGCGAGTACACAGATGCTGTCCTGATGTCCCACGGTCACTGCTGATCAGGGCTTTGCAGGCCACTGGAGAAGAGATGTGTGAGCGATTATGGTTAGGGCTCTCCTGGCCCTGGGACAAACTAATGAATCTGTCTGTCAGAACCTCAGTTTATTTATCTGTAAACTAGTGACCACGGGTGGAGGAGATTAAGTGAGACTCTGCATGTCAAGTTCTCAGTGCTGTGCCAGACACCCAGTTCATCTGCTCAGTGGCTGGTGGCTGATGTCACTGTGTTGTTACACAGGCAGTTCTGCATGGTGGCTAAGAATGTGGGCTCTGGGGTCAGACCACCTAGGTCAGATTTCCTGCTCCCTCACTTATCAGCTATGGGACTTGGGCAAACTCTTGGCCTCCATTTGCCTTAGTTTGCTTATCAGTAAAATGGGGAGAATGCTAGTACTTACCTCATAGAGTTGTTGTTAAGATTAAATGAGCTAAGCAATGTTTGCCTGTCCCATGGTGGTTGGCCCTTGGTACATACTAGGGGCTGTTAACCATAACAATGATAATAAATGGAAGGCAATCATGTCCTGAGGGCTCAAAATCCTCTTTCTCACCAGACATTTACTCCTTGTCCAACCCTGTTATAAGAGACATGGAATAGGACATCCCTTCTCCCTGTTGCTCAGATGGATGACACAGAGGAAAGAGGTTTTACTCCACATCCCCGGCTGCCCTGCTGGAGGGTTGAGACCCAAGATCCCCATTTTGTTAGTTTCAGAACCAATGCACTTTTCTCTACCTGTGGCTCAAAGGCAACCTGTCCAGTCAGTGAGGGACGTGGACTGTGTGCCTACTTGCTATGCAGCCTTGAGTAGTCCCTGTGAGAAGGACAAAGGCAAGGTGCAGTTCCTGTGCAGAATCTGAAACTAGAGATGGCCAAGAACTGGGCACTACCACCACTGAAGCTGGCAACCTGCGAGTAGAGATGACAAGGTGCCTGTCCTGGTGGGCAGGCACCTTGAGAGACAGGCTCTGCTGTTTTGAATGGAATCACTTCTTCCCAAAAGGGGTGGGGAGAGTAGTACTCTCAGCAAACTACCCCTCAGTGTGGTGGATAATAGTTGGGGACACCTCACAACTACCTCCTCTGATCTCTGAGTGCCAGCAGCAGATATTACAAAAGCAGAGTCCAGTAAAGGGCCACACCACCCTCCTCAGACACCCACATCTGAAGTGCAAATTGCCATGGAAAGGTCCAAACTTTGTCATCAGCCTAAACTTTTAGCATCAGTTAAGAGCTAATCAGGAATTAGCTGGCAGCTCCTTGAAAACTAGAATGGCACTCATGTGATGGGGACACTGTGTGGGTTGGGGAGAGGGGGTGGGACTTTTTCTTATACAAGAAGAAGGGAGCAAATTAACTGCAGGACAATTTGACAAAACCTTTTTACAACCTTAAAAAGGTGCAAATGTATATCCAGCTATTCCCTTCCAGGAATGGATCCTAAGGAAATAATTAAGGATGTACAAAGATTTTGCTCCAGGATGTTTATTGTAACATTATTTACAGCAGCAAAAAATATTTGGAAACAATTTAAATGGCTACCATAGAGAGCCTGGTTAAATAAACTCTGGTACAGTCATACAATGGAATATTGTGTAGCTGTTAAAATATTTGAAAAGCATATTTACTGACCTGCAAAGATGCTCATGATTCATTATTGAGGGGAAAAAAAAGGTTAAAAAACACCCTGTGGAGTATGATCTCACTTTTTATTAAAAAAGTTATATATATATATATAAAACGTAGCTCCGGAGAACATTCTTTTAGGGAACACTTTGCTAAAGGCACGTGTAATATAAGGCCTTATGCAGGATGTTTCTGCATTATGGTAACACAGCTTTTTCACTGAACATGTTTTGACTTTACCTTAGAGGGAGGGGTGGTACAAATTAAGGGCCTGAAATGGGTTAAGTAGGTGTATTTGTGTGTATATATCAACCAAGATATTATCAGTAGCAGCTGAGATTTGGATGATTTTTATTGTCTCATTTTTTCTCTCCTCTGTATTTACTTATTTAAAGTTTAAGTTATTGGCAGGGGAAAAAAGACTAAAAGAAGTCCAAGCTGGATGACTGGAGGACCATGAGAGCAAGGAGGGAGGACAGGGAAGCTGAGAGAGCAACAAAGCAAACTCCAGGAGCTTCAGAATCTCACCCGCAGTCTGGTCTCTCAGGTACAGTGCCCGGGACCTTACCTGGGTCCTTGAAATACATGCTACCAATTGCCAGGCCCTCTTTTCTATAATCCTGTCTCTTTAGGGCAATCCTATGAACATGTGCTAGATTCTGTTTCTGGGTAGACACTAGGTCTCCTTGGCCAGATGGCCATGTGGCCACCTCATCTTTGGTGATGCCTGGAAAGGAGTAAAACCCAAATGAAACCAAAACTGCTGCTATCCAGGAAAGCTGAGTGGGAACTGACATGGCAGCTACTGGTCCCAGGACGTGTGAGAAAGAGAACTTCCAACCCACAGGTCATGATGACACTCAGAAGAGAGAGCTCTTGCCTGTTTTGTGTGGGTTTTTAGCTGCAACCATTATTCAATGAACATATCATTAAAGTAAATATAACATAAAAGTGGTGACTATTAGAATCTTTGTTATATTGTATAAGCATATTGCATCAAACATTTGTGTTAGAGAAGCTCTATGCAACACTGCATTTTTTTTCTTTCTAAGTTTTACATTACAGTAAGATCATTCTAGTTCCTTTTGGACCCAAAGTAACCCATGTTGAAGTGGAATGAGGTATATTTTGACATACATATATTCTGCACTTACGAATGGGGTACACAGTTGTGTTTTCCAAGGGTAATTCTGATTCCTTTTCCTCTCTGGTCTATTTTTAATTAAACATTTTAATATAATTATAGATCCTGTCTACCCTTTACCTGGTTTCTCCCAGTGGTAATGTCTTGCAAGTAATGTGTGAGTGTGTGTATACACACACACACACACAGTCCTTACGTGTGTATATATATATGTATATATATAGTCCTTTTCCCCCAGCTTTATTGAGACATAGTTGTCATATAACATGGTGTAAATTTAAAATATATGGTGTGATGATTTGATATACATATATATTGTAAAATGGTTGCCACAGTTAGGTTAATTAACACATTATCACCTCACACAGTTGCTTTTTATATATGTGTTTGGTAAGTACTTTTTTTTTAAATTAGTGTTTTGGTTTTTATAGATATATACCCAGGGGTGGAATTGCTGGGTCATACGGTAGTTTTAATTTTTAGTTTAAATTTTTTAATTTTTTTCTTTTTTGGTGGGGGGAAGGTAATTAGGTTTATTTACTTATTTATTTACTTACTTATTTATTTTTAGAGGAGATACTGGGGATTGAACCCAAGATCTCATGAATGCTAATCATGTGCTCTACCACTTGAGCCTATACCCTCCTCCTCTGTAGGTACTTCTAAGATCTACTCTCTTAGCAACTTTCAAATATACAGTACAGTAGTATTAAATATAGTCACTGTGCTGTACATTAGATCCCCAGAACTTATTTATCTTATAACTGGAAGTTTGCATTCTTTGACCACTTTTACTCACTTTCCCCAAACTTGCCTCTGGCAACTACAAATCTACTCTATTTCCATGGGTTCAGGTTTGGGTTTTTGTTTTTTTTTTAGATTCCACATATAACTGAGATCATACAGTATTTGTCTTTCTCTGTCTGACTTATTTCACTTAGTATAATGCCCTCAAGGATTACCTATGTTGTTGCATAGGTAATGGGGATTTCCTTCGTTTTATGGCTGAATAATATTCCATTCTGTATGTATGTATACCACTTTTCTTGATTCATTCATTTGTTGATGATCACTTAGGTTGTTTTCATGTCTTGTCTATTGTAGATAATGCTACAATGAACATGGAGTGCAGATATCTCTTTGAGACAGTGATTTCGTTTCCTTCAGATATATATTCAGAAGTGGAATCGCTGGATTTTATGGTAGTTCTATTTTTAATTTCTTGAGGAACTTCCATACCATTTTCTATAGTGGCTGCACCAATTTGCATTCCCACCAACATTGCACTTGGGGTCCCTTTTTTTCACATTCTCACCAGTGCTTGTTATCTTTTAGGTAAAGGCCATTCTAACAGTTGTGAGATAATATCTCATTGTGATTTTGATTTGCATTTCCCCAATGACTAATGATGTTGAGCACTTCTTATGTGCCTGTTGGCCATCTTTTTTGGAAAAATGTCTATTCAGGACATTTGCCCATTTAAAATTAGATTAATTTTTTTTTTTTTTTGCTATTGAGTTGTATGAATTCCTTATATATTTTGGATATTAACCCCTCATCAGATTTACAATTTGCAAATATTTTCTCCCATTCTGTAGGTTGCTTTTCATTTTGTTGATTGTTTCCTTTGCTATGCAGAAGTGTTTTTAGTTTGATATAGTTCTACTTGTTTATTTTTGCTTTTGTCTCTTGCACCTTTAGTGTCATATCCAAAAAATCATTGCCAAGACCAAAGTCAAGTAGCACTTTCCCTATGTTTTCTTCTAGGATTCTTATTTTTTCAGCTCTTACACTTGAGTCCTTAATCCATTTCAAGTCAATTTTTGTTGAGTGGTGTGAGATAGAGTTTACACTAACTCTTGATATTAAGCAGATAGAGTCAAAATTGTTTTAGCTATTCTAATTCACTTGTCTTTCCATATAAATTTTAGAATAATCATGTATATATATATACACTTTTCTCTGACTGCTTTCAAGATGTTTTTCTTTGTGTTGTTGTTGTTGTTGTTGTTGTTGTTGTTGTTGTTGTTGTTGTTGTTGTCAGAAGTTTAATTATGGTGTGTCTTGTCATGGATTTCTTTGGATTTATCCTGTCTGGGAGTCACTCAGTTTAGGTCTCAACAAATTTGGGAAGTTCTCAATCATTATTTCTTCAAGTATTTTTTTCAGCCTTGCCCTTTTTCTCTCCTTCTGGGACTCCAGTGATTTTAATCTTAGATAATTTGCTATATATAGTCACATGTTCTGAGGTTCTGTTCTTTTTTTTTTTTTTAAGTCTGTTTTCTCTCAGTTGTTCAGACTGGATAATTTCTATTGTCCTATCTTCCAGATCACTGATTATTTCTTCTGTCCCCTCCATTCCACTGTTGAGCCCATCCACTGAGCTTTTTATTTGGGTTACTATACTTTTCAGTTCTAAAAGTTCCATTTTGCTCTTCTGTAGATCTTTTATTTCTGTGCTGAGTTTTTCCATTTTTTAATTTGTTTCAAGCATGTTTGTAATTGTTCATTGAAACATGTTCATCATGTCTATTTCTCTGTTAACTAGGTGTTGGCATCTCTTGATTGTCTTTTTCCATTTGGTTTGAGCTCTTCCTGGTTCTTGGAATGGATTATCCCTCATTAGATATACAATTTACAATGGAATGGTTTTTCTACTGGAACCTAGATGTTTTCATGTTGGAAGATTTGGCATCTTATTTAAACCTTCTGTTTCACAAAGCGTCCTCTGACATCGCTGTAGCAGGTGAATGGGGACACTGCCTTGTTACTGGTAGGGGGAGACTTGACTCCAGGTTCTCCTCTCAGCCCAGTTGACACCTGATGAGGATGGCCTTTTATTGAGCTGAGTAGAGGTGGGAGTTCCCCATGTGGTCTGCACTAACACTGCAGAGGGAGGGCTCTCTTTACCAGCCATGGGAATGAAAGTCCTGGCTCCCTGTTCTGCCTACTCTAAGACAATTCTAACAGCGGTTGTTGGGGAGCCTTGTTACAGCCTGGCTAGGGTGGAAGTCTAGTCTCCCCACTTGGCCTTTACTGGTATGGGTATTGGTGGGCCCATAATTTTTCTGTCGTGTTTGGCTGAAGCAGAGTGATTATTATCTAAAAGTTTTTGTCTTGCCAGGCTGCCCCTTCCCTAGTCCTTTTACTAGAGAGGACAGACTTTTGTTTGGAGTTGTTTTTTTTTTTTTTTTTTTGTCTGCACTTGGCATTTCCGGGTTGCTGGCTTCTTCAACTCCAAGTCTGGGGTAAATGAAGCAAAAATAAAACCCAGAGAACTTAACACTGTGTTGTTCCTTGGGTCCTGAGATCTCTGATTGGTCTGCCTTTCTCTCTCCACCTCTAAGACCCTTCTTGTGTTTGTTATATATATAGGATGTCCAAAGTTTTTAGTTGTGCTTAGTATGAAGAATAGTGAAGAGTATGTCTACCTCATCTTCCTAGGATTGGAAGTACCCCCCCCCCCCATTTTTACTTACACTTCTTACCCAAAGCAAAAATCAACTGAAATTTCAGTATCATGCTAACTTTGGACATAACTTACCAACACTTTTAAGTGACCAAAGTCCTTTGCTAATAGAATGTCTCCATGAGATATTTTGGGCCCATCTTCCCAAAGAGATAATCAGTCTTGAATTATGCAAGGATCCTTTCTGGGTAAATCTGTTAGCACAGTAAAATTAACCCCATCAAAGTATGTTAAATTATGATAGTTCAAAGGGGGAAGGTGGAGATAGTTTTACACCAAGAACAGTTATCCTAAAAACACCAAAATGACTAGCTGTTGGGTCTTGCTTCACCACGCCAAAACTCCAACTGCTTGCTGACAAGATCCCCCCAAATTAATTATCTGCAAACTCCAACTTTGGAGTTTGATTTCCTAGAGATATTGCCCAAATTCTTATTTTGTTTCTTTCACCACAATTTACCAAAACCAAATCAGAAACAAATCTCTGAATATTATTAATAAAGGAGGAGTTTCCTTTGAACTAGAGCCTTTTTAACTGTGTTTCCCAGAGATTTCCTGTGCAGCTTCAAAAGGAGTTCATGACCACTTTGATTAGGACTTTATCTCAAGCCCTAATTGAGATAGGCGTGTTCCCAGACTATCCATCAGCATGGATGTTAGCCAGTTATGTTCCCTTGTTAAAAAGCAACACAACCCCTCCTTGGGATACACACTGATAAAATTATCTTCTTCATCAGAAGTGAGAGTTGGCTATTTCTTCAGCTCTGAGCCCTGTGGCAGGAAAAGTTCTGAAAACTAAAGAGGACTTTTCTGTTATTACTTGGTTTGTTCGTAGATCCATATTGAACACGTGGACAGAATGCTGTCTGTTACAACCAGATTCTTTTATTGCACTATTATTTCAGCCATTTAGAGGTTTGGAGAAAGATGGTGGGTGGGGAAAAGCTAATGGAGACAGATGGCCAGTGTAATTATCACTTGAAAAACAGGTTTGTCCTTCAAAAATGACAACAGCAGTGGACTCTCAATGGCAGGTGAAATTTGAAAAAGGATTAGTAAGGGATTACCTAATAGAAAAAGAACAGGTGCATCCAAGGTGTTCCAGTTGGAGGGGGGCACTTTAGCTTTTGAATGACACCTTCAAAATCGCCCCTTCACATTTTGATTTGCACCATGGATTTTGGCAATGACCGGTGGTGGTGAGTGTGGGATCATTGTAAAGAAAGGGGAAAAAGAAACACTGAAGTTTCCCTCCATTCTTTTTTTTTTTCTTCCTTTTTGCCAATCTTTCTTTATTGAAGTATAGTTGATTTACAATATTGTGTTAGTTTCAGATATACAGCAGTGTTCAGATATATATTTACATACATATGTATTCTTTTCCAGAATCTTTTCCATTATAGATTATTACAACATATTGAATATAGTTCCCTGTGCTAGACAGTAATCCTTATTGTTTATCTATTTTATACATAGTCGTGTGTATCTGTTATTCCTATACTCCTAATTTATCCTTCCCCCTTCCTCCTTTGGTAACCAGAAAGTTGTTGTCTATATCTGTGAGTCTGTTTCTGTTTTATAGGTAAGTTCATTTGTATTATTATTTAAATTCCACATATAAGTGATATCATATAATATTTGTCTTTCTCTAACTTACTTCACTTAGTATGATAATCACTAGGTCCATCCATGTTGCTGCAAATGATAATATTTCATTCTTTTTTATGGCTGAGTAATATTGTATGTATATACCACATCTTCTCTATCCAGTCACCTGTTAACGGACACTTAGGTTGCTTCTATGCCATGGCTGTTGTAAATAGTGCTGCTACGAACATTCTGGTGTATGTATCTTTTCAAATTAGAGTTTTTGCCTTTTCCAGATATATACCCAGGAGTTGGATTGCTGGATCATATGGTAACTGAATTTTTAGTTTTTTAAGGAATCTCTGTACTGTTTTCCATAGTGGCTGCACCAAATTTCCACCAACAGTGTAGGAGGGTTCTCTTTTCTCCACAACCTCTCCAGCATTTATTATTTGTAGACTTTCTGATGATGGCCATTCTAGCTGGTGTGAGGTGGTACTCCCTCCATTATTTGAAGGGAAAATATAACTTAAACAGGAGGGTATATTGGACTTTTTAGCAAAATAGAGTATATATGTACCTGAAGAGAAGGTGGGAAACCCACCACTCTCAAAGCTCTCCACCCTGCATGAACACTGAAGCTCCACTTCAGAACTCTGAGAATAGACAGAAAAAGAATCTTCATTCTCTGAGAAGAGTGGCTGTGGAGTCAGGGCCAGAATTTCTACAGGTGAGCTGATCACAGAGCATTATGACTAGATGTGACCATCTGGCATAGATCCATTTTATAAGATAAAGAAACTTAGCCGTGAGAGGTGTAATGACCTGCCTTGAGATCATGGCCAATTAGTGATAAAGTCACAACTGAAATTCAGAGAGTTAGGTCCCTTTTGTGCAATCTAAGCCCTTTCCTTTATGCTATGAGTAATCCTGTCTTACAAGGCTTGGTCAAGGGCTCAGAGTTAGAAGGGTGAGAACAAGGGAGTCTGAGCCTATGTTCGTCCAGTAGAGGGACTCCCTGGGAAACTCTGGGTGGTACAGTACTGGAGCCCCACCTATACGATCTTTTGCTCCCAAGCCTTGGGAGAGGAAGATCTGCAGGGGGCATCTGGGAAAGGGAGCAGCAATGAAATAACAGTAACAGCTCCTTATTGAATGCTTCCTCCATGCTGGACACTGTGCTAAGCACTTTATGGGCATTATCTCATTTCATCTTCACAATAAACTTATAAGGTAAGTATAATTATCATTTCCATTTTGCAGATGAAAAACTGAGGTTCAGAGAGTTTATGTAACTTACCCAAGCTTATAGACAGAAACAGAATTTGAACCATCTCTGCTTGGCATTAAACTTCAAACTTTTGGGGGGAGGGTATAGCTCAGTGGTCGAGTGCGTGCTTAGCATGCACAAGGTCCTGGAATCAATCCCCAGTACCTCCATTTAAATAAATAAATTTATAAATAAATAAACTTAATTACATCCCCCCCCAAAAAATACTCAAGCTTTAAACCCATATATTGTGTTACTTCTCAAAGGCAATCTATCCTCTGAGCTCCCTAAGTCATGGTAGAAATTTGGGTTCCTGCTTAATTCAGATATGCAAAGGAAATAAAATTTGATACATGCTAGCTTAGCTGTTTCAGGATGGAGATGGTAGAGGGAAGACTGGTATCTCATCTGTGGAGGGCACCAAGATCCCTAGAGATGGTACTGGGCACCCCACTGTGGCCCTGAAGATACGATGCTGGCTTCACAGTCCAGCTCCACTCCAACTCTGCTTGGTGGTTGCTGGGATGTGGCCCAACTGAGCTCCCTGAAGGCAGACCCTTGGGTAAGTGAAATTTGTTACCTGTCTCCACTACTTTCTGCTGGGGAGTTGTCCACCCTGGGCCAAACCCCATTTCTCCTCTACCCTCCAAGATACTAGGTCTCTTCTCTCAGTGATTCTCAGGCATAGCTGCACATGAGAATCACTGAAGGAACATTTTAAAATTATTGGTATCTGAATCCCATTTCCAGAGATTCTAATTTAATTGTACTAGGTTAAGCTCCTCAATTAAGGTTGCCAGATAAAATACAGGACACTCAGTTAAATTTGAATTTCAGATGAACAGTAGCATGAATATGTCCCAAATACTGCATAGATCATACTTACACTAAAACATCATTTGTTGTTCATCTAAAATTCAAATTATTGTATTTTCATTTGATAAATCTGGGAATCCTAACTCCAGGTCATTCTAATGCATAGGCCCAGGCTGAGACTCTCTTCCCTGTGTGATCAACAGTCCTTCTAAGTGCACTTAAGTGTTGACTCAGCTTTACAAACTTTGGTGCGGGTGGCAAACACATGTGTTATCATAGGGCCTTCTGTGGCACAATGACTGTCTTCTAGCTCAGCAGTGAGGCTAACTGTGTAAAGGGGAGGACAGATCATGAAAGTTTACCTGGGGTGCCAAGGGAAGATTGGCAGTGTCTGATAAATAACACTGAAGGTGCTGCCTACCCTCTGAGTTGGCCCTGTGCAGAGTTCTTAGCAATTGAGCAATGCATGTTGCATAGTTGTTTTGCAATGTGGGTCACTTGTTAGGCACTGCAGGGGATGCCATGGAAGCTGTGGAAGAACTCCCAGCCTGGGGAAGGGGATTGTCTGGAGATAATCCAGTCTCCAGATTGTAGACTGGAGAAATTTCAGTCTACAAGCTAATGAGAATTTGGAACAAGCAGCCCCATTATGCATTTAAACCCAGTTAGCAAGACTGCATAAACGTACACCCGACCCATGTGTGGCTGGACAGAAATGAATGAAGGTAAGTGGGTTATAAACAGAAAGAGGGAACATCCTGCGGTGCTAGGCTGGGAGCCTTCAGCTCTGCAACTTGGTAGCTGTGCCATCTGGGCCAAGGCACTTCTTTTTCCTCAGCCTCCATTTCTTCATCTGTAAAATGGGGGTGATGATAATAGCTCATGGAGTGAGTCTGAGGATGAAATAAAACTGCTTGGACAACAGGGCCTGGAATATTATAAGCATTCTATGAATACTAACTCTTATACTTACAGGGTCTCTAAGACAACATGGGACCACATGTTGTATATGTATGTATAATGCACTCAAAAGCACTCATGTCCAAAAGATGTAAAATTAAACAAGATGAGAGGCATTTTCCTCAGCATCAGCTTAGTCTAAGATTTCATAGAGCCCAGTTCTTCCAAGACTTTGAAAAGCAAACCAGGAAATGGAGAATTTCCCAGTAACAGCTTCTGTGTTTGGGACTTTCTACTCAATTCTACTTTAACAATGATGCAATTAACTATCAAAAATCTAAGGCAGATTCTTGCAACTATATGCCAACATGTTATTCTCATGTGCCTGCCTGTCTGGGATGGCTGTTCTTAAGGTGTAGTTATATGGGAATAGCCTCTGATTACGTTTCTGACTATTCCAGGTAAGTTATAATTTTAGACAGTTGTTTTGACGTGACTCTTTGGCAGGCCACACATACCTATGAGATTTTCAGATCTCTGTGAATTAGAATAACACATGAAAAATTTTAAAAATTTAACTGTTCTGATACTACATGATGTGGTATGCCTTACTATGTGGAAACATGCAAAGGGTCAGTGTATGCAAATGAAAGTCAATTTCCAATGTAAGCGAGAAGACAGAAAGGGAAACATGGAGGCAAACCCTTTCTTACTCTCTTTTATGACTATTTCTAGGATGCATGAGAGGATATAACAGTTTCACTGTATGAATTCCTATTACTCTGGCTCCAACTTGGAGTCTACATTTCATCTGCTGATGGACCCAGGAGTAAAGGGTCTTCGTGTGCATGTATGTGCCTATGTATACGTCTGCATGTGGACCACTGGTCCTACGTCACATGTATACCTGGATAAGAAATAAGTCCTGTGAGGGTGAGAGTTTTGGCTCTTTGCCTACTGCTGTGCCCCTACACCTAGAAGAAGCCTGACACACGGGAGACTATGTCTTCTGATGGGATGAATTAATCTGTGTGTTAAGTACGTGCTCATGCATCAGTTATCCCCAATAAATATATCCGCTTCAGTGCTCATCAACCTTTTCAGCCAGGAGAACTGAACTCTGGGTCAGGAAGGGGAGAGGGCAACCTGCAGGCCTCAGGGACGAGGGATGAGAAAAGAAGAAAGAGGGAAAAACGGCTTCAATGGGGAGGAGAGCATGGGTGGTAGGCAGGTGTCCAGGCAGAAGGCTGAGGACAGGAAGCAGCACCATTCTGGGCTGCTTCTTCCCTGGAGATTTTGTATATCCCCCATTGTGGGGGCTGTTTCCCAGATTATTGAGTCCAGTGGTTCACAGACACGGGTCCAAGTCCCCCCAGACCTCCTTGAAGACAGGAATGAGTCTCTCTCAATTGTTTTTTGTTTATTTTCCAAAAAGGATCAATGGGAAGTAGGTTCTTCCCAGAGATAAGTCAGATTGGGTGAACTAAAATGCCAGTTTCTTTACTTTCGGCTAGAATTTTACCAGCTCGGTGTGGTCACCTGGTTCTCCCATGCTGACCCAAAACCCCAGTGGGTAGTGACATCCCAGTCTGTGATTAATGAACATGGAGGAGATGAATTAATTATGCTTTTTTGGAAAGGAAGAGAGAGGTAAACAGTATGCCAATGGAACTTTCCCATCATCAGTGAGGACATTGATGCTGCAAATATGAGATTATTTCTCCAAAATTACACAGTAGTGCAGTGGAACAGCTGGCCCCAAAGTCTGGGATTCTAACTTGCTCCCATCGTTTTGTCATTGTTTTTATTTTCCCTGAAAATCTTCCAGGACTTTCCTAGGCTAATACTATCCTGACACGTGCACAGCACTTTACAGTTTCCAAAATCTTTGTTTATATACCCTCTCACAAAGGCAAACATTGTTTTCCCACTTTGTAGATGAGAATACTAAAGCCAAGTAACTTACACAATCAGCCAGCTAATTATCAGGAAGAAGATCCTTTGCCACCTGCATAATACCTTTCCTTTCCACTTCCTGGTACCTAATGTTTCACCATTAGAACAGCATTCCTTTAGCTTAAGGCATTGGGCATCTTTTCATTCCAAATGCCTCTGGAAGTGATCATATTTGACCTAGTGTCATTCACTGGTACCTTAATGTACCTGAATTTAGAATCTTTGTTGAGTTCATTTTAAAAAATATGAAGACATTAAGGAAAGTAGAGGCCTGAAGGATCTTCTAGTAGACACCCTAGAATAAGAAGACATTGAACAAAGTAAGCTCCGCATGATTCCCACTTTGGTCTCAGGCCACTGCCTTCATTGCCTGCTGATTTTGGAAAATTCTCCATCAGAGGCATTTTATTACATTAGAGACCCATCTTGTCACCAGATTCGTAGAGCAATAAGAACAGGGGGAAAGGGCAGTCAGGCCTCTGCACTTTTTGGGACAGGAACTTCAACCATCTGGCTCAGTGGGTTTCTGGCTTCTCCACAGAGGCAGCATTTTGATATTTAAACTTTAATGTGAATGACTCAGGAATAGTTTTGCAGACAGTATCAAATGCCTCTTCTTGCCACGCTGGAGCAAGGAAGCCATGAAAGGCCAGCACCAAGGTTGCAGCCAGACAAGGAAAGGGCATTTATCTGTTTGACTGTCATGGCCTACGCCTCTCTTTTGTGCCACTCTTGTGCTGTGCTGGGTGCCAGGGACTGGGAATGCTGGGGCAGCAAAGCATGCTCCCTGCCCTCGATGAGCTCATAGTCTAATGAACCCTGTAAGTACTGGGCGTTGCATAGGAGAAGCCCAGGAGCTGGCCGAGTCAGGAAGGGCCTGCCAGCCTCAGAGGTCCAGGAGAAGGGAGGGCAGAGTCCAGAGGAGCAGAGATAATGCCCAGGAGCAGGTGACATCCGGGTGAGCTCCAGTGGGCGGAGGCTCTTTATCCTCTGCCCATGTCTACACCTGCTGGTGATTGTATGGGTGGGGGTGGAGGGCAGGGGAATGGTTGAAGGAAGCCTGTGCCCGAGTCAGTAAGAGAGGAAGAGTCCCACAGTTCTCCTCATTCCTGTCATTCTGCTCGTGTCTCACCAGTCCCTAATCCCCAACTCCTGGGCTTTTCTTGAAGCCACTTCTCGCTTCTAATAGATGAAGGCAAGGTAAAGGCTCCCAAGGAGCGGAGCCCTGAGGCAGCTCCTCAGATCGTTGCCAGACAATACCTTTCCAAAGGGAGAGCTGCCGAGGAAAAATGTGGCTAAGAAAGTTCTGAGGATTGGAAGTCAAGTGTTAATGCAGAAGACAGAAGATCTCTTGAAGGTGTTTTCCAAGCCTGAGTACAAAGACCACAGGTCAAAGAGCAGAGAAGAACCTGATCTGGCTGTGCTGACAAGGTCCAAGGAAAAGCTAGATGTTGGAGGGTGGACTTAGGCAGAAAGGGCTAGTGAGGGGTGCATGGGTAAGGAGGAAGAACAGGGCTAAGGAGCCCAGGAGAGCCAAAGTGGTCCAGGACGGGGAAGGGCATCCCATGCAAATGCAGGATGGTGAGATCTGGGGGCAATTCTCATATCGCAGCCTCAGTAATTAACCAGATTCTGTGTACCTGAAGACATAATTACAGTCAAAACAACTCCTCTGCCTTTGATGTAAGAGTGTAGAACGTCTGAGGGAAAAGAGGGGCAAATAAAAGAAAGAGTGATTTTGCTTTAATATGCAAACAAGGTGGATGGAAAAATATTACCAGACAAGCAAATAGGCCAAACAAAGAAACAGAAGATTGGGAAAACAAGACCCAGACAGAGTGGGTACCCAAGACATCTAGGGCTCTTGGGAGCACTGGCCTCATTGGGCATCGCGAAAAGTCACTGCTTTTCTTTTAAAGAAGTCACATGTTTTTATCAGGCTGGTCACCTTCTCAGCCCCCACCTGTTCTCTGCAGAAATTCTCAGCAAGTTTCCAAAGAGGCCTGTTTTTTTTTTTTTTTTTAATGGAGTCAAAGCACTGGAGAAAGAGGTGCAAAGTGTTCGAACAGCTCCTCCTGGGAAGCAAAGCTAATTGGGAATGGAGCTGAGCTTGTAACCCAGCTTCTTGAATGCCTGTCCCATGATATAACCCTGAAATACCACTCTTTCTGTTAGGGCCAACTTTATTAGAGACATCAGTTAATAGTGAGGGAGGAGAAGGGGGAGCAATATGACACTAACATGATTTAACACTTGATGGGCTCCGAAAAAAATAAGGAAGGGCCTTTGAGCTTTAGCCTGGCACATTCATCGCTCCATGGACATGTTACCAAAATTAATATATGCAACTAGACTGTATGTGAGATTCTGGGGCACAATAGCATAGACTTGGTGAAACAAAAAGGCACTTCTTCTGCTTCCACTGTGTCTCTTGTGGTGCCATTGTCTGATGCTAAGAACTCACATAATAACAAAAAACAATGCTCCTATAATGGGGGGAAGACTTGATTTGGCACCAGCAGTGGTATTTTCCATGGGAATGATGGTGGGGGCTGTGGCTGACTGTGGGAATACTGCAAATCAGCACTTTTTTGTAGATTTTCTTCAAGCCATTGTTTATTTTGGCTTTGGTCAGATCCGTGGCCCAGCTTGAAGATTCCCACTGGGCTTTCTGAAGCTCACAGACCTATGAGATGAAACACGGATAAATAAATAATGACAAAATACACTACCCCTGCCCTGGCACTCATGTGTTGGGTGTGCCTATCTTGGTGGGTGTGTATATACATATATGTAGGTCTCAGTACTGCATATGTGCACATTTGACCCATGCCTCCCTTGGGGAATTAAAGATATACCAAGGTTTTCTTCGGGCTTAGGTGGTTCATTGTCTCACTATCAACTTTCATTTGGGGCAAGGGAGATCAGGACTGTTTCACACAAGCCCCAGTTTTTGCGAAATGGCATTGGATAAAACTTGTTTGAAACTGTACTTCCTGAAGTCCTTAGACTTAAAAACATGAGTAACTCAGACAGTGGCTCCAGCAGAACAAATAGTAAGTAATTGTGCTGATAATGGAAGGTAAACTTTTTAAAAATTTGCATATCTATTTAGTTATTCATTTATTTATTTTTATTGAAGTATAGTCATTTACAATGTGCCAATTTCTGGTGTACAGAACAATGTCCCAGTCATGCATATAAATATATTTGTTTTCATATTCTTTTTATTACAGGTTATTACAAGATATTGAATATAGTTCCTTATACTATAAAGAAGAAATTTGTTTTTTTAAATCTATTTTTATATATAGTGGCTAACATTTGCAAATCTCAAACTCCCAAATTTATCCCTTCCCACCTTCTTTCTCCCGGTAACCATAAAATTGTTTACTGTGTCTGTGAGTCTGTTTCTGTTTTGTAGAAGAGTTCATTAGTGTCCTCTTTTTTTTCTTTTTTTTAGACCCCACATATGAGTGATATCATATGGTATTTTTCTTTCTCTTTCTGGCTTACTTAGACTGATCTCTAGGTCTATCCATGTTGCTGCAAATGGCATTATTTTATTTATTTTTATGGCTGAGTAGTAGTCCATTGTATAAATATACCACAGCTTCTTTATCCAGTCATCTGTTGATGGACGTCTGGGTTGTTTCCATGCCTTGGGTATTGTATATAGTGCTGCTATGAACATTGGGGTGCATGTATCTTTTCGAAGTAGAGTTCCCTCTGGATATATGCTCAGGAGTGAGATTGCTGGATCATATAAGTCTATTTTTAATTTTTTTGAGGAATCTCCATACTGTTTTCCATAATGACTTCACCAAACTACATTCCCAAAACAAACAACCCAATCCAAAAATGGGCAGAAGACCTAAACAAACAATTCTCCTGTGGCCAATAGGTGCGTGAAAAAAATGCTCAATATCGCTAATTATCAGAGAAATGCAAATCAAAACTATAATGAGGTATCACCTCACACCAGTCAGAATGGCCATCATTAAAAAGTCCATGAACGATAAATGGTGGAAAGGGTGTGGAGAAAAGGGAACCCTCCTACACTGTTGGAAGGTAAACTTTTCTCTCACAGCTTTTAGGAGCTTTTTCTCTACCCTAGCCAAAGGATGCAGAGATCACCCAAGATGGAAAATGAACAGAGTATGTGTAGTATATTATATTATGGTCCAAATGTGAATATATTGGCTTTAAAATGCCAGTTACTGATTGTTCTTGTCATATCAGCAGGTTATTATAGTCTAAAAGTACGCAAGACTTTTGTGAGGATGTGTGTACTGTTTTACATGTTTTCTAAAGAAAGGTACTTTCTCCCTTTTTTCCAAAAAGTTTCCATTTCCAGTAAAAGTCTTCTAGACAAATGTGTATGAAGCTGTCTCTAAGTAGGGTAGCTGGGTCGCACAACTCCAGGGGGCAGCATTCACTGTGCCTTCTATGTAAATTGTCCCCCTGGAGGAAAATTCCAAGTGGCTTTGCAAGGTAACAATATTTAGATAGACTTATTGCAGAGATTTTTTATTCAACAAAGTGCAAGTCTTATTTCCTGCAGCTTAACCACCCCCCCAGCCCCCTTAGATGCAAGTAGGGGACTCGGGGTCTTGTCTGGGTCTATATTGGAAGAAAACGATCTTACCATGGGCCAGGCAGCGTGCTAAGTGCAGATATATTTTAATCAGCAAGTGAATCTTATCAGAGGTTTCACGGATGAGGAAACCTAGGCCAAGAGAGGTTAGAGGACTTGCTCAGGCACACACAGTCTGTATGAAGTAAAGCTGGCACTTGAATCCTTCTCTATGGCACTCCTAAGGGTCCTGACTCCCACCACACTTCCCAGGTCTGGAAAGCATCTGTGGTTCCTGCAGGGTCTGCAGTAGCAGTGAAAACAATGTCAACTAGGGTAGGAATCTTCAGAGCCAAAAGGTGGAATTCCTCTGGAGTGGTGGTGGTGGTGGTGGGGGATGGGGGAGTTCCTGGGCTGCCATTCCTGCCTTTCTGTCAAATAAAAGGGAACTAGGTGTGGAGGCACCCTACTGTGAGCTTTGCACAGCTGGACTGAGGCTGGAAAGAAGAGTGTGGAGAGAGATGCTTACATCTCCTCCCCCTTCCTGGAAAATAACTTTGCATTTGAAGGGAGAAAGAACGAGTGAGTAAATCTGTAACTGGGATTTGGTGGTTACCATTTATTGGGAACCTACTATGTGCCAGACATTGGTATTATTTTTATGTGAAGAAGAAAAACAGTTCGTTTTTATGCAGGTGCACTCAGAACCACCGAATATTTTTTTCTATTCGGGTTCAATTACAACGCTCTACACTGTGGTAAGATTTGGGGAGAGGCGGGGAAGGGTGCGGGGAGAGGCAGGGGGCGGTCCCTGCCTCTCTTGTCTCCACCTTTTATTTTGACCGGTCCGATGGTGACAGCCTCGCACTAGGACCCAGGCGCCAGAGCGCCTCCGTCTGTCCTGTAGGTTCATTCAATCTCCCATACACACAGACCCACAGCGAGACCGACACACACTCACACACACTGGAACACACAACTGCACGCAGCGAGGCTCAGGAAGTCAGGTCGCCTCCTCGCCTCGGCGCTTTCTTCGCTCCAGCCAGCCGGGTCTCCCCTGGGGCCCTTAGCTGCCCGGCCGCGCAGCCCCAAAAGAGGACGAGCTCGGCGGACCCCGGTCCCTCCATGGGCAAACGCGGGCGGCCGCGCAAGGAGGCGCGCTGCGAGGGCGCGGGGCTGGCCCCCGCCGCGCCCCCGGCAGTGGCCGCGCCCCAGCCCCCGGCCCAGCCGGAGGAGCCAGCGGGGGCCAAGCTCAGGTGCCCCTTCTCGGACATTTTCAACACCAGCGAGAACTCGATGGAGAAGCACATCAACACTTTTCTGCAGAACGTGCAAATTCTGCTCGAGGCCGCTAGCTACCTGGAGCAGATCGAGAAAGAAAACAAAAGTAAGTTTGGGGGCCCCTGCTCCTCCGGGCGCCCGGCTCTTTCTTCCTCGCCGACTTGGGTGACCCCGGTGGCCTGCCTGGCCCCCGCTCCCCCCAACACACACATCCAGCCCTCGGCAGTAAAGCTGATGACACCGGAGAAAGGACACGCACGCACAAAGCTGCTAAAGATGTAACAAAGACGAGCGGGGGGTGGGGTGGGGGAGGGGGGCCTGTCGGTGCGTCCGTCTGTCGGTCTCCGAGAGGCTGGGAGGACCGCTGGGGCGAGGAGCGGGGGAGTGCTGTTATATGCTGACAACTAAGCCAAGAGCTCTTCTCTTCGAGGTCGCCTTTCTTCCCTTTTTTTTTTTTTCGGAGCTTACTCGGGCAGACAAGTGTTGTTTTTCTGTCGCTCGTTCCTGGGTGGGGTGGGGATTAGAAGCTGAAAGTTGGAAACCGTAGGCAGAGCTCAGCAGCTCCAGAAAGAAAACACACAGACACACACGACAACGATAACAACAACCAAACAGCCCTCCACGGCGTGGGCTCTGGCTGACTCGGCTCTGCTTCTCCCTCCTGTCTACTTTGCTTTTTCCTCTCCTCTCGCAGCAGGGCTGGGCTCAGGCCATTGCGTCCACAGATACAGTTCCCTTGCGCCTCTATTGCCCTGGGGTGCCCCTGTCGCCCCCTCCCCCCACAAAGAAACTGGCTGGCAAAGCCAAGCAGGGCCAGCAGCTCGCCCCGACTCGCCGTCCTGCGCTCGGGAAACTTGGCGAGGGGGACACAGCTAGAAGGAAACTTTGGGATCTCGCAGGAAACAATAGTTGGGGAAGAAGGTGTGGGCTGTTATGTGCGGTTTCCTTATTTTCCGGGAGACGGCTCCTGACTGAGCGCGTTGGGAGAGAAAGACAAATGCCTTCCTGGTGGATTTATACTGCCCCCCCCCCCCATTCAGGTGGAGAGAGACGAATTGTGGGGGTGTGCTGGGAGCCCCACCCCAGCGTGGCCTCCTTTTTATATTTGTTTCATTTTTGGCCCTGCCGGTTGGGTCCCCCAATTCTCCCCAGGCAGTCGACTCAGCTCCCTAACGGGGGCACGCGTGTGCGGTGTCTCCAGCACGGTCCTCAAATAATAGCTGCGAGAAGAGGGAAGGGGCCGACGCAGACAGACCGAAAGACTAGAGAAAAGCAGACTGTTTAATCTGTCCGAACAAGTAGGAAGATCAATGAGTTGGGGACGGGGCGGGGGGGGGGTAATGGTTCGATTGCAACGTGTCAGATTTTGCAACCTCCCCCAACAAACAATAACAACCCTCAAACACAAAAACACCTTAGCTGACCGACATCCCAGGCCTTCAGGGTTAAAGTAGCTGTGTGATGGCAGCAAAATCGTGCGGTAGCTTAAGGCAAAAACAAGGATTTGTGTTGGGAGGTCGGCGGTGCGTTCTTTTCTTTTCTTCTCTCCTGTTTTTTCGGAGTGCCTGGGTTGCGAGAAAGGCGCATCGCCGGCGGTGTAGCCGAATCAGTTTGCAATTATTCACTCCGGGGTGTGGGGGTGGGGAATGTGCATTCGTCAAGAGGGTAGTTTCTGAAAAGCCATAGCTGTTGGGGAGCTGGGTGAAGACGTGGTTTTGTTTGGTGTGTTTGCTTTTGTTGGAGGGGGGAGGGGCGTGATTTCTTTAGCTATTCCCTGCCCGGGTCCCCCGTTCCCCGGAGTCTGTCCCGTGGCGCCGGCTCTGGCGGGGGATGCACCCAAATAGGGCACCTTGGTAGTGTGTGGCAAACCTGGTTTGCCCCCTAGACCCCCGCCCCAGAGAGGTGTACTAAGGAGGCGGCTGGAGCTTCCACCGCGTCCCGCCCCCCGCCCCCCCAAGCTTTCGCAGACAATCAGAGACCTCCGCCCCCACCCTCCCGCCCCAGGCCGCCGCCACCTCCTTGTTTACCCGGTGCCGGGGCTCCGGCGTGGCCACCAGTCACGTAAGCAGAGGGCCGGGCGCGCCGCGCTGGGCTGCCCCGCACAGAGCGGGCCAGCAGCAGCGGAGCCGGGTTCCCGAGACTGTGGAAGCCAAGCGGCTTCCTCCCGGTCCCTTTCCCGAGGCGTTCGCGCTGCAGGCCCCCCGAGCGGGGCTAGGGAACCTCAGCGCCCCAAAGTCAACTTAGTGTGCGTCATCAGCCCCTCGGCCCAGCTGCCCCCCTCCTCCGTTCGGCTCCGCGGGAGTATTTTTAGCTCTCTTGCTTCTTTTCGGCGCCGCTGTTTGGCTCAGCATGACGTGATGCCAGCGGCCCCCAGATTTCCCCGAGAGCGTGGGGCGCCGTGCCGTGCTCCGTTGGACTGCGAGGACCCTGCTCTAGGCCCTCGCCCCCTTCCCAACAGCTCCCGCAGGCAAGGGTGACCTCCAACAAACTAAGGGCTACCATCCACCGGGCCCTCTATTATCTCCCCTGCAAACAGGAGCGGCCCACGGGGGCCACTTTATTTTCCTCACTCTCGGTTCCCCCTCTCCTCCCGGTCTGGGTCTCCCGGTACGGAAAACAGTGGGTCCTACGTCTGCCTTGTTTTATTGGGGGCTTTTCTCCGCGCTGGCGGCGCTCGCCGTTGTTTTCTGCTCGCTGCACACAATGCCCGCGCGTCACGGCAGTCCGCGTGTGCACCGCAATAACGCGAGTCGGGGGGCGGGTCGTGCGTGCGCCGATCTCGGGCACTGCGGGTTGCTCCGCGCGCGCGGGGCTTGTTTTGCTTCAGAGCCCCGCTTTCCGAAACGCTTACATCATTCGGTTGTTGGGGGAGGGAGGGGAATCGAGGCGTTCCGATAGGATTCCAGCATCTCAGGTCCCTGGTTTTTGGAAGGAAGCAGGGACCCTAGCTTTTAAATTATTTTTATGATGGGGGCGGGCTCAAGTTTTGTTTGTTTTGCAGGGTTTTGTTTTTGTTTTTGCTTTTGTTTTTAGGTCACTACTGTAAAGGGCATTACTGGCCGGCTCAGGTGCACAACCTCCCCGCCTTCATTTCAGCCAGTTCTCCTGTAATCACTTGATCTCAGTTTCTCCGCCTCCTCCTCTTCCCCCTCCCAGCTAGAGACACATGGTTTCCACATGGAGACAAACTTCTTTCCTCTGACTGGACTTGACCTAGCTGCGTAGCTCAGCCAATCGGCAGCTTTAGCTTCCTCTGACGTCACGCGTTGCTGAGGCTTGAGACTGAGGGGTGGAACCAGGAGGCCGGCCAGAAAATCTCTGGGAGCTGTAGTGCGGCCAGCTGGTACAATTTCTTCTTAAAGGGACGCTCTTCACCCCGGCGACGGGTGTTGAGCCTCAATTCTCCATTTCGGGTTCAGTGAGACACTTTCTAAATGCACCGATAGACCCTGTTCATGAGTTCACACGTTCTTTTTTTTTTTTTTTTTTACTGTTTGCAAAGTACTTACTTGGCAGGAGCTTGCCTTATTTTCCACTGTCACCAGAACTGCTTTTCATTGCCTAGTTGAGGTTTCCGTACTAGGAGTGTTCACCAAGTGTGTCCACAGTACGGAATTATTCCTAGTAGATATGATGCGTTTTCTTGTGGGAGAGGGTTCAAATTAAGTCACCCAGTATTGATTGTTTTGTGCAAGGCAAGGATTCCTTAGAATATGCAGGTACATTCTCCCGAAGTTCAAACTGATGTGAGTCCCTAAGAATCTCAAATCATAGGCCTCCAGAAATATTAATCATGGATACTGTGACCCTGTTATCACAAATTCAGAAATTATATATAAATAACCTCTGACATAATCACCTATATCCATTTGGGGTCCAGTGAAGAGGTAGCAATTTAGGACTGACTGATTATTAGAAAAAATATTTACTTCCTGTTTTGGAAAAGGTTAAAACTGAAAGGGAAGAAGAAAGAAATTCACAAAGGGGTGTGTTGGGCACAAAAGCTGTTCAGAAGGCAGGTGGAAGTTACTGTAATGGGTAAGGCCTAAAGGACAGAAATGGGCTTCCCAGTGTCTAGGGAAGGTGGCTTTGGGGCAATGCTTAAGATAGAGAAGAATGATGGAAGTAAATGGAAGTAGAAGCCATGTGTTGCCCTCTGGAGTGGATTACCTGGACTTGACGATGAGGTGCTTTTCTAGGGGCACTGACAGGCCAAAAAGCAGCCTCTTCCTCCTGAGGGAGTAAGCTGCTGATGTGTGGTGTCATTTGGCCCCACCTTGCCTTCCTGACTTAATCTCCTCTGCTCCCGTCCAGCAGGTCCACCGGCAAGCAGACTTCACAGTCATGCCTCTGTGCTTGACTCAGACTCTTCCCTCTGTGTAGAATATGCCCATTCTCTTACTCCCCTGGGGTTATCTTTGTCTTACCCACCTTTCAATTCCTAGGTCAGTTCCCACCTCCTCCAGGAAGCCTCCCCTGACTATTTCTTAAATCAGCGTAGTTGACAGAATGAAAGCTTTACAGTTACCCAGAGCAAGGCCCAAATTCCTCCTTCACTGCTTACTGGCTATGTGATCTTGGGCACAAGTTACCTAACCTCTCAGATTCCATTTCTTTTTTTTTTTTTTTTTTTTTTTTGTAGAACGGGGATAACAATAGCATGAGCCTCCTGTCATTGCTGAACAACTAACCGAGATGCTCCATTTAAACATTTAAAGTACCTGGAATATAGTAGCTGCTCAATAAGTAGTAACTATTTTGAGCTTTAATAATCAGTACTATGCAATTTTCTACTTGCTTGCTTTGCATTAGCTTTCTCCTTAGAGGGAGATGATTAGCATCTTAAGGGAAAAGATCACCTACAGTACTTCAGTGTATGTACCATCACATATAGCATAACACTGGGCACACAGTAGACACCTTATATACATTATTTGATTGGTTGGATTTGTCACTTATTGGCTACGGCACAGTGATCAGGTTTGAAGGCCAGGAGACACATGACAGGCTTTCTGAAGACGTGATGGGCTTTCTGAAGACATGGAGAAGAGCTGGAAATACCGATCTCTTCCAAGGAGGAAGGATGTCTCCCATAATCAACACAGATTGCCCTTGGGCTGTAAAGACCAGGGCCTGTAAGGAGATGGTAGGTCAGGTCTGGAGAACTGAAACTGCATACTGTCATCAGCTGTGACTCTGCAGATGGATCAGTTATGGGCTTAGAGAGCAGGGAACCAGGGCAATTTGTGCTAAAATTGAGGGCTTTCATGGCAACAAATGTTTATGCAGGTCACATTTCTGCATGGCAGCATTTTATGATTCATTCATTCATTCATCCTACAAATATGTATTGAGCATTTACTATGTGCAATTGCTTTTTTTTTTCTTGAAAACTCTGTGGGTTGATTTATGGTGGGAGTGGAGTGGGGTATTTGTTTTTGGTGGAGCTGTGTAAAGAGCATTCTTAAATCAGGCTTCTATTTCCTCTGCATTTTAAATTATGTTCCTCAGACTCAACTTTTTTTTCAGTTTTAAATATGATCTTGGCCCATTGGTAAATGTCAGAAGTAGACTTTTGAGGATACTGTTGTAGCTTTCAGAGTTCCAGAGCTCCAGGGTCTGGGTCCTCTGTGGAAAGGAACCAGGAAAAGCAGCTGGGCCTTAGGATGTTGGAGAGGCTGAACTGGGCCATTTCTGGTTTAGGGGGGAAAAGTTGCTCCACCAGGTCCAAGACAAAATAACAGCTGCTCACCTACCTTCCCTCTCTGACCAAAACACTCTCCCATTGACAGGGGATTTTCATTTGAGGATGGCTGGCAAAAGTCTAGAGGCAGAACTAAGGGAAATGAAGAGGGTACCAGCATGCAGCAGCAACAATTAATTGCACTACTACCATTTATTAAGCACTGGCTTAATACTGGCTACCATTTATTAAGCACTAACTGTCTACCAAGTTTGGGGTTAAACATGCATTATCTCCTTTAGTCTTCACAACTCCATGATGTCTACAATTTTATTACCTCCATTTTACAGAAGGGGTAACTGAGGAACAGGGAAGCTCAGTAACTTGCCCAGAGGTCACATGGTTAGTAACAGCAGAGTTGAGTTTTGAACCTAGGCCTCTGACTCCAGAATGAGCCTGTGGTCTTAACCATATAGGCGTGTATGCATTTTCCAGCCAAGGAATGAAGTCCAGACAGGTGAAATGACTTCTTCAAGGTCACCCAACAACCTGAAGCAGAGTGGTTATTTGAAACACTCTGTTGATTGTCCAAAGTCTTCCTGTACACACTCTGCTTAGAAAAGCTTTAGAAGTAAGGCTGGAGGCAGAATAACCAACCAGAAAGGGTTTTTTTCACCCCCCTTCGGAGTTGTTCAACTCTTCTGGCCCTAACTCAAGTCAAGGCTCCTAGGAAACACCACCCCCTCCTGCTGCCTTTCCCAAGTCTGTCCTCTGGACATATTAGAAGACTTGGGGCTGTTGCTATGGTACTGGGGCCAACAGCAGGTTTATCAAAAGCTGGGTCTTTTGCCTTTAAAAAAAAAAAAAAACAAAACCTGGCCCTGCAGAAACGAGTTGGCCACAAAGATTTGCATCCGTCATTGTGGCTTGTTCTGTTTTAGATCCCCCTGCCTCCCCACCCCACCCCCTCTTCCCTACTACCACCACTTTCTATAAATACATTTGGATAAATATTGATTTAAACTGGGTTTCTGGAGGAGAAGCACACGGTTGCCCTGGCCTGGTCCTCACTTAGATACCACCAGTATGCCAGGCCCGACAAACCTAATCCCTGACAGCTCTGGCTTCCCAATGACCCGTTTTGGGGAGGTGAGTTGTGGTTTTGTGGCTTTTGAGTTAAAAAGGAGAGAGAGAATGAAAAAGAAGGGTAAAAAGCAACAACCCAGCAAGAAATGGGAATCTTCCTGCAGAATGAAGAAAGCCATTTTCAGCAGGCAGAAAAGGGGGGAAGTTTATTGCAGCCTGGCCTTCTGAACTAGTTCTCTTCCCTTTCCCATTCTTCCTTCCACTCCATTTTGGGTTTTGTTTTTAAAGGAGGCAGGTGGTTAGACAGAGCGAGGGCCCGAAGGAGCACCAGAGGTCACAGAGCATCCGTCAACTTCACTATACAGATGGGGAGGCTGAGGCCCAGAGAGGGACAGTGGCTTGCCCAAGATGACACAGCAGAGGCAGAACCAGGTCCTTCTGGGCTATGTTCTCTCCTGCCTGTGAGAATGGGTCTCAGGCAGAGCCCCAAACTGGGCTTTTGTTTTACAGGTCAGATGCTCATAAAGTCAGCAATTCTCAACCCTAGTTTACTGATCCCAGGGTGTGTCTGGTTATTGCAGAGGTCATTGCAACATTCTCAATAGTCTTTCAAAGTGAAGCTAATTTGAATTTGCCATTTAGAAAAAATATTTTCTTTTACATTTAGGGTGGGGGGAGTGGGAGATGCCCAAAGGTGGTGACAGTGACAGGATGGCTACCCAGCCATAACTGAGAAGGTGGAATTCAAATCTTCCTGGAGGAGCCCCTCCTTCTGGGGGTGGAGGGTGGAAGCTCTGAGCTCACAATGCAGAGAAGCTTCAGATCCACAGGGACAGACACCTGGTCTCTTCTGCTAAACTAAAGGGAAGTAATTGTCTCTGATATGATTGTCCCTGAGTGGCCTGGCTGGAGGTGTTAAAGGTGTCAGCAGCTGACTTGATCTCTCTGGCCAAAACTGATGGGCATTTGCCACCATCCTCCTGAGATGGAGGTTCCTTCTTTGCTTCCTCATCTTGGCAGAATGCTGTGCAGGGCCCCTTGCTTGTGAAATATTTTGAAAGTTCAGGTGACCCTTATTTTGAGCAATACATCTCCAGGAAATGTATGTACATAGGATCCCTTTTTCAAAAACTTAGATTAGAGAACCTCTCTTTAAAAGGCTCTTGTGGCAAGTACTTTTATAAAATGTGGAATTATGTTTTCTGCCAGGAATTCTCCCTAAGTTTGTTCTGTGAGTTCATTCATTCATCTGTTCATCAAACTGATATTTAAGGAGTACACACTGCTTTATGTCAGGCTCTGTGCTAGGACCTGGATGTACAGTCCCTGCCCTCATGGAGTTATATTCTCCATTCCAGTGCCAGGGTTTAGACATTCAGTTATTTTAAAGTAAGCCTCAAGAATGTGGGACTGCATCTGACTTGGCCTTTGATTCTAGCTATCATTACAGACAGAATGAAAATTTGTGTTGGGCTTCCAAAATAAGGAATAGTCCCTCCCCTCCCTGCATGGACCCTCCACCCCCCAGCCTGGTGTTTAAAATCCTTTGTGTTTCATGTTTATCCTTGTAATTTTTACAGAGCTGGCGCTTTTTTTTTTTTTTAAAGCTGCCTGAGCTTAGGAAATCAAGTACCATGTAAGCAACCTTGTAAATAAACACATTCCACTCAGTTCTTTACAGATTGGGGCATTCTGCACTTGGAGGATTGTCCGTACCAGTGTTCCTACCAAGCCTGCTCTCCCATACAACATGCCCTTGGCCACATACCTCTAATAGCCAACTCCAATGTCTGCTAAGGAAATTTAAACACAGCAAAATTAGAAAGATAAACACAATGTCCTGTGGGAGAGAAAGATTGGGAAATTTAAACAAAAGCTAATAAAAGGGGATTTGGAGTACCTGCTATTTGAGATATTTTACTCTGTATCTTTATTCCATTAGCAAGGATACTTGAATAAAAATGATTTGGACTTTTAATACTGTTGTATAAAAATATTAAATGTTGTATTAATGGAGGGCATGCCCAGGGCTGCTCTGTTTCTGGCCATGGGTGGCAAGTGTGAGCTCACATGGCCTTTGTTTTTATTTCTGCAAGAGTCCAGAGCTACCTTATAAAGTCCCTGTGTTAGCTCCTTCTTACCTTCACCACACTTGACCACCTCTACCATATTTCTTGACTCCCAAGACCCTGAGTGTCTTGTATACAACTTTCTTTCGTTCTTTCCACCAGCTGGAAAATTTAGCTCAGTTCAACAAATAATTTCTAACACCAGTGAGGAGACACGCACTGTGCTTGGTGCTTCCAAAGTTCAGTATGTATGGTCTCCAGTTTTCGATCTATATTCCAGTGCAAATGATAGACAAATAGAGACCAATAAATAATACTTGTCTGTCTCCTGGGAGTCTGATAGTCTGTCCCCAGGGGGCCACTAACAAGAGCAATGTCATCTCTGTTTTCCAAAGGAATAGTGATAATGGTCCCTTTTACTGAGCTGTTACTATGAGCCAACACAATGCTAAGTGCTTTATAGTAAATCCTCACAACCCTCCAACAGGAGGGTGCTATAATTATCCTCATTTTATAGATGAGGAAAGCCTTAGCAAGGCTCACTAACTTTCCCAAGGCCACCTACCAACAAAGAGTGGAGCTGAGACTTGAAACCAGGTTTTTCTTTCTTCCAAGGACACTTCAGGGCTCTGAGAGATGCGTCAGAGAGCAAGAGGCAAAAAGTGGAATCTGGAATGTTTGACATCCAGGCTGAGGGTCCCCTTGGGGATGCTTCCCTGGAGTGACTTCCTTTACTTGCCACTCATCCTAGGGCAGAGAGAGGGCAGCCAGAACCTTCCGGGGCTCTTTACACACTGACACTGAAGCCAGATAGGGCCCTTTTTCTGGGAGGCCATGGTCTAGGTGTTGCCACTTGCACTGGCAGTACCACCTTGCCCAGCACCCCCTGGGGAACTCACCTGACCAGTAGGGCTCCCTGCATGCTAGGGTGTCAGGGGTGTGAATCCACACCCTGTCAGGCTCTGCTAGGGTTCCTGAAGGTGCCTGAGCTGGTAGGGCAACTGGTCTGGCCTACGCTTGGCAAGTGTGGGCGGCACAGATGAGTTTAGGCCCTGGCTGCCACCTTCCCAGTGTGGGCCAGCTGGGTCCGGTCAAACAGCACAGGTCCAACCTCTTCCTCTCATCCATCGAGATCTAGGAAACAGGAGTGATCTTAACTATAACTGGGTTCATGTCATTTACTTGGTGAAAGCCCTTCAATAGTTTCTTTCCTTTCCTATCTCACTTAGAATAAAATCCAGATTCCCTGCATGGCCTTCACCCTTACTGTTTAGCGTGAGTGTGGTCTAAGATGGACAGCCTTGGTGTCTGTCTGCTGGGGAGCTTGGCAGAAAATGGGACACCCAGTTCCCTCCTACCCTGAGCTGCTGAATCAGAATCTGCATTTTACCACAATTCCGAGGTGATTGGTGTGTTCACTAAAGTTTGAAAGGTTGGTGGAAACAGCCCTCATGATTGCCCTGATCCCTCCACCCACCTAAACTTCCGCTCCATTTATTATCTATTCCTTATCCTACTCATCATAGTTTATCATCAGTCTGTCAGGCTAGAATTCAAGCACCTTGAGGATAGAGACCATAAGTAGTTTTGTTCATTATTCTGTCTTTAACATCTAGGTTAGTGTCCAGCACATAATGGATGCTTAAGGAGTATTTGTTGAATGAATGATGAGTTCTCAGCCTTTAACCTTCTGACCTAGTGTTTATCAACAAAGGAGCTGTGGTGAGATATTTCTTCTTGAGCAGATTAGTCCAGAATACTGCAGGATTTAACATCTGTGGTTCTCACTCACTAAATGTCAGGAGAACTCCCCAGTCATTGTGATGTTCAAGAAAGACACCTATACGTTTCCAAAGCGTCCTGGGTGGATGGTATTACTCCTGGTTGAGACAATTGCCCTAAACAATTTTGTTTGAACTTGTCTGATTGAACATACCCTCAAGTATGCTGTGGGGTCCAAGAGTTAAAAAAAATCCAGATTTGAATCCGTTTGCTACCTGTGTGACCTTGGGCAAATCACTTAACCTTTCCGGGCCTCATGTGTGAAACAGAACTCTTAAGAAGTGTGCTAAGGAGTAAATGAACTGACTGTACAAGTAGCACCATGCACGTAGTTGGCTCTCATGACATGGCAGCTAGTAGGCAAATGGAGGCATATTGTTCGAGGATCTCTGGAGAATCCCAGAATCCCGGAATAAGAATGCTGGAACGGGCAGAGATGGCAAGATCGCCAGTGGCTTTGGTCAGCAAGGGCCTGGTATTGTATTCTAAATAGTGCACCTGAGGCTGAGAACTCAGACATGAGGCAGCAGCGCTAGGTGTGTGATTTAGTGTCCAAGGCCTTGCTGGGCCTAACAGTGACCTCCACAAGTTTCTGCTGCCTGGAAGGGAGTGGTGATGCCAAGGGGTGGAGGCAGGGCAATTCTAGGCAGGTTCCTGGCAGAGGAGGGAGGGTTACCCAGGGCTGTGGCAAGAATGTGGGGCATCCTCTTCGCAGCAGGGGAAGGCCTCTGGCGATTTTTTTTTTTGAAGGTTTTAAATTAAGTTGCATCTATTTTTGAAAGAATAGATCATTGCATCCAAAACCTGATAAATACAACAAGAAATTACAGTATATTCTTGCTTTTGAATATAGGTGCAAACATTCTAAACAAAATAAACAAAATGTTAATCATGGAATGAACAGTGTTTCAAAAGGATAAGATACAATGGCTGACCAGGCTATATGCGAGAGATGGCCAAAAGTCACAAATCTACCAGTATAAATGATTATAACCACAAATTAAAGGAGAATAATACATGACTACAGCAACACATGATGAAATGTCATTTAAAAAAAAAGTATTCAGGAGGCATTCCTAATGAAGGAAACCACTTCCATACAACAAAGATCATTCACCTGTGATGGTCTTTTATTTAAAGTGGGGTGGCGAGGTTGGGCCCATGGCTTGTGGTCGCAACCAGCAGAAGAGTTGATTCTGATGCCAACCTTTCCTTAGGGAAGAATGAATCCTGAACAGAAAACAAAGGCAGGCTTTAGATCCCTTTGGAATGTAACTTGATCTTGATATTTAAAGGACTGGGCCCCCACAAATTTAAAAGACCAGAAAATGTATTCCACTCTATTTATCTGTTTATTTTTAAAAATGTGAATCAACCAGGAAAATAATTATGGAGATGGGTAGAGAGCCCTGGATGAGAGTGTAGGCCTGAGTCCTAACCCTTTCTCTATCAGTTTGATCAGCTGTGTGGCCTTAGGTAAGTTACCATACCTCTCTGAGCCTCAGTTTTCTCATCTGAAAAATGGAAGCTGGATTGACGAATAAGCTTAATGATACAAATTTCTATGAAGTAAACCCTGAAAGGTTTGCTTGGAGGAACATTCCCTTGGCGTGGCCCCAGCAAAATCCTCCTGAATACCTTATCAGTTGCACCCCCAATGGGGTGCTCCGGGGTAAGCAAGAGTCTTAGATGTGCATATTAATTGAGTCCTGCAATGCAGATTTCTTCTTGAGTCCAAGTTAATGCAAAAAAGAAGGAAAAGGACATTCGTGAGATTAACCCATCCATTATAATCACGGAAATAGGCTGCTGTTGTAAGGGCCATTTCATAAAATGTAAGAAGCCCTTTTCTAAGGGGGAAGAGACAGGCTAGGATGGAAGTCAAGTGCAGCTGTTTGAGCCTCTGCCAGTGGCCTGATCTCACCAGAAAACTGAAGTTAAAAAACAACAAACTTCCAGATTCAGCGATCTCAGATTAACACTGCCTCCCCCTGCTGTTTCCTCCCACCCGTGTGTCCTTTCTTTCCTTTTCTCCCCAGCTCAGGCACCTGGGTGGCTTGGTGCTTTTCCGTGTGGTTGGGATGTCAGTCAGCAGCCCTGGCGACTGGAGCCCTGGGAGACGGCAGCTACCTCTCGGGTTTAGCATTACGTCATCCTTTCTAGACCCAAATTTATCTCGGCTGCACACAGACCCGCAGCTCTGAGCTGCCGCGACTCGAGGAGAGCTTACGCATGAAGTTAGGCAAGGCTGACTCACCCGGCAGAGGGAAAGGGTTTCTGCTGCTCTTCACGTTTCTGGGCTCCAAAGGGAGATGCGAGGCGGAAGCTGCGGTTGTCATTTTGGGGTGGGGGATGGAAAAATGTGTAACAGTTCTGCTTCTTATTTAAGAGCTCGGGACTCATCCTCCCCTGTCCTCAACCTTGATTATTTGAAGACCCCCCCCACACCCCCATTCTTAAAAATAATTGTGGAAAACAGTGCCCTGCACAGTAAGCACTTTGCAGTTTCAGGGAAGTTCTCTTAAGCACCAGGTGTCACCAACCGAGTGACTTTGGGTTTGTACCTTAACCTCATGGCCCCTTCCCCTCCTTTCATCTTTCCTGTCTGCAGAAACGATGTAACACAGACCAGCCGTCCTCCATTGTTCATGAATCTGCAATAAATCATTTGGAAATTTACACTGAGTAAACTGTGCAGGGAAAGGACCCCTAAGAATGGAGAGCTTTTGCCTGCTTCCTCTGCAAAGCAGGTCGCCCCCATCTGGGCTGTTTGTTATAGGCCTGGGATACTCTGGAGGACTTTTTCCATCTTCAAATGAGACTCCCCTGAGAGAGATACTTTAGGGAGAAGACAGAACCAGAGACTGTGGTAAGATTCCAGGTTCTTTTGTCAGTAAACTTCCGGAAACCTTGCTTTTCCTCAGTTTCCCCATCTGCATTTGTAGTGTAGATTGGATTTACCTGAATAAAAGGAAAGTCATGGTTGCCTCTGGGCTCCCAGGCTGGGCTGGTGCTGAGGGATGGTTTGTGTGTAGCATCACTCTCCCAAGGCTAGAGCCCCAAGTTTTGTGCTGTGGGAGGCCCGTATGGCCAATGTCCAAACAAGAACTCCCAGAGTCAGATGGAGCAGGGAGAAGGAAGTGGCACCTTTAACCACTGTTAGAAAAGGCTGGCTCTTCCTGTACAGAAACTAGTCCTTAACATTGCCAACCAACACAATCACCTCTTCTCTTTTCCAACATATGCATGTGGCCTTTCAGTGATTCTTGTGCTATTTTCCATCTCCTTGTCTCCCTCTTGGGCATGGCTTTAAAAGAAGGGTTAGGAAACAAACTTATGTTTACCAGTGGAGGAAGAGGGTGAGAAGGGATAAATTGGGAGTTTGAGATTTGCAGATACTAGCTACTATATATAAAATAGATGAACAATAAATTTATACTGTGTAGCACAGGGAACTATTTTCAGTATCTTGTAGTAACTTATGATCAAAAAATATGAAAATGAATATATGTATGTTCCTATATGACTGAAGTATTATGCTGTACATCAGAAATTGGCACATTAAGCTGACTATACTTCAATAAAAATGTGTTTTAAAAATAACCTTTAATGGAAAAAAAAAAAGAAGGGTTAGTTAATTCATCTGGAGGTCAATTGTGAAAGGCCAGGCATGTGCAACAAGCATCCTGGCTTCTCTAATACCCTGCTAGGGCTTATGATATATGGCTTAAACTCATCTTGGACCCAAGTGTATTTTCAGTTTGTGCTTTATTTCTTGATTGTGTGTCACATGGTTTACCTTCTATTGGGTAGACTTTTACTTGTCATATAACTACCTCTTTTAAGTTCCTGGGGTAACCCGTGATTTGGGATCTACAGTTTACAGGGGTTATTATGTAAGTGGTAGAAACTAACAATTTCTACCCTCGACTTACAAGATGTTCTGAGTAAATAGGTATTTTCTTTTAAACAATTCCATTTTGCCCCTACCCAACATGTCCCTTGCTGAATGTGGAGAATTGTTGTTACCAATACCAATGGGAAAGCCCAGATCTGAAGCAACCCAACCAACAGCTGAAAAAGCACAGTTCCTGTTTCAAAGCCTTTATAAAAAAAAAAATAAATACACTCTCCTGTGGTTTGTGAACATCTCTCATTCTGGGTCTCCCTGTATTTGGTTCTCCATCTATTTGGTTCTTAAATGTGGTGCCAAGTTTAATATTTAAAAGGGCTGGAAGAATTTTGCAGCTTTTGACCTCATTGGAAATCTTGTTCACTTTGGGGAAAGAAAGTGGGGGGTGGGGAAGCATATTAAAATGCAGCATGAAGCCCATAACATTTTTGAGAGTAACATTTTCATCCTGAGATGGTATTTTCTGCAGTAGACACTGGAATGATCATAGGGAAGGGGAAATTCTCCCCTCACCAAGTTTCTTGTTATTTTGTGTGTCCACCAGCAGGTTAAAGCCATCAGGGTGGGAAAAAGTTATGGATGTTTACAGAAGCTTGCTCCTGGAGCATTTAACAGTTACAACCCTCTTGCCCTTCCTCACTCTAGACCAGGGATTCTCAATCAGGGGATTTTGTGCCCCAAGAGACATTTGGCATTGTCTGGAGACGTTTTTGGTTGTCATACCTGAGTTGCTGGTGTGCTACTGGTGTCTAGTGGGTAGAGGCCAGGTATCCTGCTGAATATCCTACAATGCACAGGTCTCCCTCCATCCCCCACCCCCAACAAGGAATTATTCACCCGAAATGTCAGTTATGCTGAGACTGAGAAACTCTGGTCTAGACTTTAAGGACTTGTTAGATTGGGTACCTGGAAAGGCAATGGCGGTGAGAGCATCCATTGGCAGTCTTGTAATGTGGTCCTGCTCTCTTTAGCCTTTGCCTTCAGTTCCCTCTGTATGGAGAAGAACATGAAAGGAAACAATCATCATAGCTTCCATTTATGGAGTGCCATGTACTAACTGCTGGAATTATTTCATTAAATCTTCGCAATAAGCCCTATGGACTTTACACTCCTTGGGAGCAGGGTCCATGTCTGTTTCTCTCATTATTGTACACATTATGTCTAGTACAATACCTGGCAGACAGCAGGCTTTCCATGTTTGGATACCTGGAGTAATTATACCCATTTATACATGAGGAAAATGAGGCCTGAAGAGTCCACACAGCTAGTGTTAAGTAGCAGAGTCAGGATTTGAATTGAGACCTGTGTGACTCCAGCACCAAATCACTTACCCACTGAATTATATCCTTCACTTGCAAGCACCCGAGAAGTTTCCTAACCTCTAAAATCATGAATGAGGGGCTGAAGGAGGAGAAAGGAGTTTCTTAAAATTGTGTGTGTGTATATAAGTAAGTAAGTAAGTGAGTAAGTAAGTAAGTAAGTAAGTAAGTAAATATCTCCCAACAAAAAAACCCTCTACTTTTTGAAAACTTAGGTGGTATAAGGGCCATAGGAAGCCCTCTCTGGCTCTGATAGGATCATCCCTTGTTTCTGAACAGTAAACTGTTCTGAACAGTAAACTGTTTCTGAACAGTTTCAAGTATTTCCCTGTGTGTTGTCTGAGCAGCACATTCCGCAGATGGGTAAGCTTAGGCACAGAAGTTTCCCGAGAAAGTAGTAGTAGATACTGAACGTGGCACTTGGGATAAAGTATGCTGTGGCTCTTGGGCACTTTCAGGGAATCACTGAAAAAAGGCCTTCCCGGGAGTAGATTCTCTCAACTCTTCTGTCTGAGAAGCAAAGGCCAGAAAACTTCGTAGTCTTTATAACAGGGACGGGAGAAATCCAGCGGACTACAACTCCTAGCGGCCATCGCGGACGCAGGCGCACTGAGGCGGCGTGCGTACTACGACTCCCGGGGTGCAGTGGGCGGGGCAGGACTACATTTCCCAAGAGGCAGAGGAAGGGGCGGGAGGGGGCGGGCCGTGGCACTGCTCCCGCCCTCCCCCCGTGCTCGCGCGGAGAGGTAAACAAACCGCGTGCGGGCTGCCGGAGGAGCGGCGGGAGTGGCAGGGGCTGCGGGGACAGCGGGGCGGCGGGGGCGACGGGGACGGCAGAGAGCGCGCCAAGCTGCGACAGGGCTGGCCCGCCCGCCCGCCGCACATGTCTCCGGGCGGCGCCGGGCTGTAGCCGCCGGCGGCGCCTCCTGTCGGCCGGGGAGGGGAGCGCGGAGAGGCCCCTGGTCGCCGCCCGCGGTGCCCATGGAGCGGGTGCGGATGATCAACGTGCAGCGCCTGCTGGAGGCGGCCGAGTTTTTGGAGCGCCGGGACCGAGGTAACGGCTGGACGCCGCCGCCTCCTCCACCGCCTGAGCCCGCGCACTCCTGCTCCGCGAGGGGATTGCGGTGCGGCGGGTGAGGGGTGCGTGTGTGAGGAGAGGGGTGTGCGTGTGAGGAGGGGGTGCGCGTGTGAGGAGGGGTGCGCGTGTGGGAGTGGTGCTTGTGAGGAGGGGTGCGCGTGTGAGGAGTGTGCGGTGAGGAGGGGGGGCGCGTGTGAGGATGGTGCGGTGAGAGGGGGGCCGCGTGTGAAGGATGTGCTTGTGAGGATGGGGGGTGCGCGTGTGAGGAGTGTGCATGTAGGAGGGTGCGCTTAGAGTGTGCGTGTGAAGAGGGGGTGCGTATGTGAGGAGTTGCTTGTGAGGAGGGGGTGCGCGTGTGAGGAGTGTGCATTGAGAGGGGGTGCGCGTGTGAAGGAGGGAGCACTATAATGGGAGGTGCCGCGTGTGAGGTGGGTCGCGTGTGAGGAAGAGGGATCCGCTGTAGGAGGGGGTGCGCGTGTGAGGAGGGCGTGCATGTGTGAGGAGTGTGCCTCGTGTGAGGTGCGTGTGTGATGAGGGGTGCCTGTGGGAGGGGGCGTACATTAGTGCATGTGTGTGAGGGGGCGCGAGTGTATGTGCACGGGGAGCAGGGGAGCAGACTGTCATCTGGGGGATGGGAGGGAGCTGGCCCTGAGGGGAGGTGGAGCAGAGGAGAGGGAGGGAAGGAGGATGCTGAGAGTGGAGGTGATCTGAGGACCTGGACAGAAAGAGCTGAAGGAAGCTGGTGGGAGCAGTGCCGGTCCGGGTGGAGGAGAGCTGAGAGCAAGGAAGGCAATGCAGCTGAAGAGCAGGGAGGAGGCCAGACACTTGTGGGAAAGGGACCTCTGCCAATCCTAAGTGTGGTGTGATGCGATCCCTTTAGGAATGGAGACTAAAAGAGATGTAAAGAGATTGGGATATGAAGAGTACCAACTCTGGGAATTGTGGTATCAGGAGAGAAAGGATCCTTCAAAGACTGGTGATTGAATTATTTGAAGTACACAAAAATGTAGGGCTTGGAGTGACACCTTCTAGAAAGTGGGGATAGTTAAAGGAAAAGGGATTTTGAGGCAAGTAAAATAATTGAGGTGAATGGTAACTGGTTTCAGAAATGGAGAGAAGGATTTTGGAGAGGAGGGAGAAATTACTTGGTTTAGAGGAGGTATTGGTACACCTTCCAAGTGAGAGTTGCATCTGTATATAATGTCACAGGATTGATGTCCAGGCAAGGGCTAGGAATTTTATCTTCCACCCAGAAAGAGTGGGGAAAATGTACCTCTTTTTCTTCTCTTGTTTTCAACAGCCTGTTACTGCAAGGACTTCAGATCTGTGAATCCATGAATTTGGGTGTATTCCTCTTTATCTTTTTTTCTTGCTATCTCCTTAGAGTGTGAACATGGCTACGCCTCAACGTTCCCCTCCATGCCAAGCCCCCGGCTGCAGCATTCAAAGACCCCACGGAGGTTGAGCCGGGCACAGAAACATAGCAGCGGGAGCAGCAACACCAGCACTGCCAACAGGTAGTAAGCTGGGGAGGTTTAGAAAGGGCAGCTGGAGGGAGGGAGGAAGGGAGCACTCAGACCGAAGTGCTGACCCTGCTGACCTCAGTTCTCTAATACCAGGTCTAGAGCAACACTGAACAGCCAAATGGGTGCTTTTACCACCATTCCCAGGGATTTGCCCTTTTTGAAATAATAAAGTCTAGGGATCATAACCTGACTTTGTGTAGAAGGGAAGGAATAGACTCTGGAGAGACAACCAAAGAACTCCTTGCTGGGATTATTAAGTGGAGATGTCTGTGACTGAGGGGAATGTAAGTTTAGAGACTTGGCAGCATGTGTCCAAGCGTGCAACCACATGCTAAATGTAATCTTGGGCCAGCTTTAAACTTGGATGATCCAAGAATTTTTAAAAATCAGGAATAGCTCAGGCCAGCTATAAAGCAGAATCAAGGGTTTTGTTAAAGAAATAAAAATATTTAAGTAGAATAGGAAGTTCGTGGGCACTTTTTTTTTTAAAGGATAAGACTGAATTGGTAAGGGAGCTTTCAAAGCAAAAACAAAACAAAACAAAACAAAACCCAGAAAGAAAATGCTTATTCTTTGGTCAAAACAAATACCTAAAAAATACTTGTCTGGGTGTATTCAGACATAGTTGACTTCTGTTTTTTGAAAATTTTTGGTAGTGTCCAGCTGTCTCTTCAGTGTTTTTGTTCTAGAGGGCCAGTGAATTCTAAAGATTCATCTCATACGAAGTTTTCAAAAGGTTTTTCTTGAAATCAACAGATGCTTGCCTTTTCCATTGATAAAAAGAATTGAATGAGACCTTTGCCCCAAAGTTTTGTAAGGAGAATATAAGCATTCATTTTGGAGGGGCACAGAGCAATCTCTGGGTAACTAAGTTTGCCTGAAGACTTTGGGGAACTCCAGACAGGTACTTAAGTAGTCACTTGAGGAGATGGGCTAGGGAGGGAGCAGAAGTATGGGCTTCTACTAACTGATGCAGAAAACCCGAGGTTTCCTATAGATTAGAGTTCAAAAGGTCAGATCTTCCCACTCTGCGTTTCTGACATCACTGAGGCAAATCACTAGGATTCACCCTTCTTTTTGATTTATCTTTAAAGCTGTGTGTTTGCTATTTTGGCTTCTATTCTTCGGTAAGGTATTCTGTATATTAAACAATTTTTAAAATTATAAAAATAATTAGCCATAAGCATAATATGCTGCATTTATGTTTTTGTGTGTGTCTAGAGGGTTTCTTGTGGTAAGTTTGGGATGAAAATATAATATGCAGCATTTTTAAAAAATGTATAAATTTTCTTGCTCTTTACTGTTTCTCTGGTTAAGGTGTCAGCAATTAACATCTGTATTCTGGAATTTATGAGTTTTCCGATCTATGTGTAGATTAAACAAAAAAATTTTTTTTTAACTTTTGAGACATGGGGAAAGTACCAGATAGGGAAACCAAACGTGTGTTGTCATGCTACAAGTATTGATTGATTGTTTCCTGCTTTCTAGAAATCATGTATATGAACTCATTACATTTTTTTCTCTGTCCTTTACTATTCTCATGGTAAATTGAGGGGATGAACTACATACTCAACAAAGTCCCTTCTTCCCCTGAAGTTCTGTGACAGTGATTTATTGACAGTTTTAGAGATGAGTTACTATATTGTTTACTCAGTATACCACCCCATCATTGTAGATGTGCCATTCTTACTAATAACTCAAGGATTATATAGAGGCATAAATAGGATGTGTATTTCTAGATTTTACAAATGATGTTACAGGTTATTAATGTCTTTGTCATCTGTTAACTTATACTTTGCTCAGCTTGGGGTTTTGACTAAGTGGTGTTTCTCTTTCATGCTAGTGTTCTTGTTAGGGTTCTACTATTGTATATGGGACCACATTGCTAATTAGTGTGTATTTTAACACAGCATGTCAGAAAATTCGTAAAACTACAAGTATACCACATTGTTCTTAGTACCCCAGGGAAAATAATTACATGTATATTGGACTACCCCACCTAAGACTGAGTAAGGTAATTTTTCATGGGAATATAAATAGTAAAAAAGAAAGAAAAAGATTTTAGACTGTATTATCTTGGGGTCCACTGACGTGTGGCATTTAGGCTGGGAACTATAGATGAGAACTAGTATGTTAAAGTGGAACACTAGAAATACCATTTAAAATTTCAGCTTCCTGGAGTAGGGGAGCCAAGGATCAAATTCCAGTACTGGGGTACTTGGGAGATAGTGTTAGTTCATTTGTAAGGGAACACTGGAGACACTGTTAACTCTAAACTTATTCCTGGATTTAATAAAGATTTTATTATACAGGTTACAGAAAGCAGAAAGAAATAAACTTGTAAAAATTTCCATTTATTAGTCATCTGAATAGAGTTGATGAGTATTATGTGTCTTCTTTTCCTTATCAAAAAGCTTCCTGTATGGCAGTTGCTGTTCCTATTACGTATCTTGATCATTGATCTCCTGTGTGTCATAAAATGACACTTGTTTTCCTGACACTGTAGCATCTTTAAGATATAAAGTTGGTTGACTTTTTTACCCTAATATTCTCAGGTATAATGTGATATTCTTGATATAAAATGCTACTTTATAAATTTATAGAGCTGAGAATTGACTCATTATAAATTCCTATTCCTTCTTTCTCCCAAGACTTGAAATCTTAACTTTCACAGAAGTACAAAGTAGAGAAAATGAGTGATACAATGTAATATTAAAAGCATATACCTCAACAATCCTAGTAGTTTTATCATTTGGGATCCTTCTGACAACTGGGAAGTGGAATCTATAATACATAATTTTTAAAAAATTCATGGTTGACTTTACTGTAGTCTTGGTCATGGCCTTCTGGCACACTTCCCAAAATCATCCTTACTGAGATGTTACTGCTTCTAGAGAACTGGCTGGAATCTCTGTCTGGCTCATCAAGTAGCATTGGATAAGCTCAGATTCCCAGCTTCTTTACTGTTGGTCTCAGAACTGAAAAATATCAAGATCTGTCACCTTTAAAACTCTGCTAACACTACTCTACATGGCTTCAGTGTAACACCAATTTCCTCCTAAATAACTCTTGAATCTACCTTCTTTTCTCTTCCCTTTCTTACTACCCTCCTAATCCAAGATATCATCACTTCTCACCTGGACACTCTTGCCCCAGATACAATTCTGATGAATTGTGTTGGCTAGTCTTCTTTCAGTTCCTTTGGTACTCTGTGTTTCCTCCTACTTCAGGGTCTTTGCACATTCTCTATTTTTTTCTGAGGATCGTTTTTCTTCCCCTTTTGCCAAGGTATCACTATCTAATAACACTTTTACTTCATCTCAGTAATGACTTCTTCAGGGAAGCCTTTCCTGATCTGCCAAAGTAGATCAGGTAGTCACATATCTCATGGCATCCCCACTTTTCCTTTGTAGTGTTTATCACAGTCTGTAGAGATACACTTATCTGATTGTTTGATAAATTCATGTCTCATTTATTGGACTAAAAACTCCATGAAGACAAGGATTGAATCTCTTCTGCCTAAAGATTTATCCCTAGTATCTATAACAGTGTTCTGTAGACAGTAGATGTTTCTTGAGGAGTAGAAGGTTTTCAAACTTAGGTAGACTGTCCTAAATTGGAACTGAGCTTCTCTTTTGTGCCGAGTCTGATTAGACTCTGGAATGAGAAATAATGGAAGAATATGCAACTCCTGCTTTGGCAAACCCCCTGATTACTTTGTATTCTAAAGGATGTTAATATATTTGGAAAGGAAAACAATATGTAGTATTTGAAGAATGAAAATCTTTAAACTGCCTGTTCTTTTAAACAAGTATATTCTAGTAGAGTTCAGAAAGCTACAATTAATTTTAAAGAACACTCTTGTCATTCTGTGTCATGAGAATAAAATGGTATCAGAACTTATATATGCAAAGAACCGTAAGTCTGTCAAAATTGGCAATAAATATTGATAGGAACCTGTGACACATATATAGTAATTGCATTACTTTGAGGTCGTCTAGAAAGTAGTAAGTACAGGCACACCTCATTTTATTACACTTCCCTTTATTGTGCTTCACGGATACTGTGTTTATTACAGATTGAAGGTGTGGCATTGTCAGATGATGGCAATCTTTTTATTTTAAGCAATAAAGTATTTTTGAATTAAAGTATGTACATTTTTTAGACATAATGCAATTACACATTTAATAGACTACAGTACAGTGTAAGCATAATTTTTATGTGCACTGAGAAATAAAAAAAATTGTGTGACTTACTTTGTTGTGATATTCACTTTATTGTAGTGGTCTGGAACCAAATCCACAGTATCTCCAAGGTATACCTGTACTAATTTATGGTTGAATTTCAAGTTAATTTAAAAAAAAATGTCTTCTATTTAGTATCCTTAAAGAATCTTAAAACAGCAGCAATGTTTCGGTACTACCTTCTAAGATTGAGGGCATAAAAAGCAAAACAAAACAACTTTCCTTTTGCTTGTAAGACTTGAACTTTTACAGTCTTTTTGGATGTCTTCTTCATGGATTATTAGGTTTTTGGGGTTTTTTTGTATGTGTGTGAGAGGGAGATGAATTCTTTTTTTAGGATAGTTTTAGAGGATTTTTCCCCCCAGTGTAAGTAATTTGAGATATGTTATATCTTCTATTTTTGCTCTAAAAATGTCATAGAATAATTGAATGGAGGCTTATTTTTATTTTTGTGAAATTTCTTTCTAGTTTATATTTTTCAAATTTTCTGTATTAAATAACTAGTTGCTGGGTCTTTGTCCAATAGAAAGGTCCCAAAATTTCAGGACAAAAGTGGAAATTAGTAGCAGTTAAACTCTTAATGATATTAGTGTTGTTCTTCAGTATTTTCCACATGTTGAGTGATGTGATGTGTTCTGTGATATTGTCTTCCACTAAAACCGAGATTAAATAAAAAATCTTGAGAATTATTTATATACCTCAGTAAACTCACACTTTCCATTAAATGCTTCATTGAAGCATAAGTTTGCTGTTGCTGGATTTCTTAAGACTATATTCCCCTGTGGAAGTATCATGTGAAGGAGACTTGCATGATTACGCCTTGTAAGTTGGTAGGACAACTGCTTCTGTTCCTATTTGATGAGAAACCTTTCACCAGAATATTGATGTGATACTATGATGTAGAAGATCACAAATCGCAGAAAGGGAATTCAGGATTTAATCTGAAAAAGCTCTCTGCTTTATGAAGGTAAGATATTATCACGCATTTTATGGTTAAAGCACATGTGGCCTAGAGATGGTTAAGTAATTTACCCAAGCCTTATAGCTATAGGTGGTGGTTGAGTTTAATATCAAGCTGGATTTTAAGCAGTTTATGCATAGTTCTAACTAGGCAGGAGTGTTGACCAGAAGAAAGCTTTCTCTTGTAGATTTCTCCTTACAAGTGAAACAGCATTGCCTCTTTTTGGATATAGCATGATTCTTTGTCATTTCTTAGATGAAGACAGTTCCCAGATACTAATCTAATCAAAGAGATTCTGCGGTATGATTTGACAAAATATATACCCAGGTTCCATTTCTGTTCAATAGTGCTGATGTAATTTAAGCATGCATTTTTTGGATAGATTGTTTTTATTTTCATTTTGGTTTCTGACATTTTTAAATAGTGGCTGACTTTTTTTCTCCTCTGCGCATGCTTTTGTGTGTGTATGCGTATGTGTATGCATATGTATATATACATATATATATACCATCTTCATTATCATCTAACACATGTTATCACTTAAAGATATAAATACATCATTTTAAACTATGATGAGCTTAACTGAGGAAAAATAAAGGATCCTGTGAGGGCTCTAATAGAGGACCTGATCCAGTTTGACAGATAAAAGAAGAGAATGAACCTTTTGCAATCTTGTGTTCATTTATCCTGAACATTTTTTCAAGTTCATATGCATCTGTTAAATCATTTTTGATTACATAATTACATACTTAAAAATGTTTAAAGTTTATACCAATAGATCATTTTGTTTCTTTAAACAGTCACCAGATTAAATATGATACTCTATTTCATGTGTGTACCATAAAGTTAATTTTAGGTTGTTTTGTTTTTTTCATTTCAAACAGGGATGTTATGAACACCTTTACACAGATACTTTTGTGCATTTGTCCACCTAGATCCTTAGGATAAATATGAAGAATTAGAATTGTTGGGTCAAAGGGTAGAATCCATCTTCAATAATGATAATAGTAACACCTTGCATTTAGTATACTACTTGTATACGAAGCCCTTTAAGATACCTTATTATTTAATTTGAATTTCAGAACAATTCTGTGAGGTAAAGTGGAATTAATTTCTCTAATTTTTGATAAGGAAACTGGACTTACATGCAAAGTAACCTTTGCAGGTAGAACTAGGAGATAAGAGGTATCCTTGGGATTTGTTTTTCTGGGATCAGCAAACAGTCCTTACTAATAATTTAGTTAAAAACTGAGACTCAGTGACCTGACCTGAAATCTATGTGTTTTAGTGTTCTCCATTTCTGCTCTGCCAAATGCCTGAAACTTGTGGTCTGCACCTGTTGCTTTAATGCCTTCCCACCAGAGCTCTTTTCATCCTTGGCAATTTGCGTCCTTTTCCCCTAGCTATTGAAACTGCTCTCTTAAAGTAATTAGTAACCCAATTTATTGAGCTTACACTATGTACATAGAACTGTTGCTGTACGTGTTTCCCTGCGGTAGAGGAGCTTATGATATATTTGGAAAGACAGTATTTATAGTAAAAATGATAAATAATACAAGCCAGTAAGATGTTATAGACTGGGCCATTTTTATTTGTGTCAGATGACTATACGGAGAGTAAATTACTTAAATTCATAGAAAAAGAGATTACAAGGGGTTAATTGTAGAAATGCTATGGATTCATAGTATATACTTGTTCACTGATTAAATTTAACATGTATTCAAGGAGATAGAGGGATTCTGTAACTTGGTATTAGAGTAAAATTCCTTATATTTTATCTAAGTAATGAATTTCTTACAAGAGAAGATATGTGGTTTAGTAGATAATTTTGTTTTTAATGTTACTGCATACATTTCAGGGAAAAGTGTTAAAGATTTTCTTTTTATTTAGTTTTATGACATTGGATAAAAAGGTTTTCATGTGGTATGTATTTCCTTGCCTTTGTTTATCGTGAGAAGTATTTTTGATAGTCTTTTGAGAACACTGTGTAAACACCATTTGTGGAGGCCACATGATGAGAGCTTTAAAGCCATTGGAAATGGACATTTTTAAATTATAGAAGAACATAATTTTAGTCTTTAGTCAATCATGTATTTTGATAAAGCAAGTGATTTTCCTTTATTCTTACTTTGATTAATTAGTCAGGGACAATTTAGGATTCTCTTTGAGGAACTATGAAGAACCTTTCCTTTCATGTAATAAGAGACTAGAGGGTAAAATGTGATAAGTTTGCCTTGGTATTAAAGGAAATGTAAATTTTCAGATTTTTAATTTTGATCACTATAATTCTGTGATAGTTATATATCTTCTGTATGAATAACATAACAAAAGTGATCTTCAGTCTCCACAAAACTGTATAATATATTGTCAATAATTCTTAGTATGTTAGGATTGGTTTCTGTAGTCTTTGCTGGTAATAACAAATGCATATGAGTTACAATTTAAAATTTAGACTTCTAGGCCTGGCTCTAAAGATTTGGTATACTTAATATTGTCATTTTAACATGTTATTCAGTCAGTTGTCCTTTGGAAGGTTACATTCCTGGAAAGGGCACTAGAAGTCAAAAAGAAGTATTTGAATCTCATTTATCTACAGAATGATTCTGTAGAATCATTGTTTATTGTGTAGTTACCAAAAGCTGAAAGCCTAATATTTTAATGGAGTTTGTCACAAACAGCATATTTAATCTGGTGACCATTTAAAGAAACAAAATGATTTATTTGTATAAACTTTTAACATTTTTAAGTATGTAGAAATTAGTTAAAAAGAATTATATGGTGGTTGTCTTAACAGTGTAAGGATGTAGTGCCAAAGTGTATAACATATAGTTATAATTTTCTTAATAAGTCTTGCTTTTTTTTTTTTTTTTTCAAAATACAAACTACATGAAGGCATGGACATTGAATTTTTAGAGTTCTTATACTTCCGGTGTAGGTACTCAATAAATACTAAGTGAATGAATGGCTGAATACTTGGAGCACAATTATGTAGACCTGAAGGTACTTTTTAACAAAATGTTGACATATTTTGTGAAGACTTTTCAAGAAATTTAGGCTTAATTGATTGCTTTTTATGAAGCTGATCTAGGGATGTTTAATGTCTTTATTCTCATTGTCAGTTTATTTGTAGCAGGTATACTCATTGGAGACAAAGTTGTTTTTTTTTTTTAATTGGAAGTTAAGACATATATTATGAGGAATAACTGAGTAACATGTTTCTTTTTTTTTTTTTAAAAACAAACACTTAAGTATCAATAGGAATTTAATTTGTCAAGTATCAGTATGTACCTTATACTGTTGGCCATTTTCACATATGTGAAAAATAACTTGAATGTTAATGGTAAAGTGTAACAAGTGTGTGGTGGTGTCCTATAAGATGTAGGTCTCCTATTCTACCAGAGTCCACAGGAAGACTTGAACATGCATGGTCATGGTGTTATTCATAATCACAAAAAGCTAGAAACAATTGAAATGTCCATTAGCTAGTGAATGGATAAACAAAATATAGTATAGTCATACAATGGAATAATACCCAGCAATAAAAAGAAAAAAAAACCCCTCATACGTATAACAAAATGGATGAACCACAAAAACCTTATGTAAACAAAGTCAGATACATAATAGTACATATTGTATGATTCCATTATATGAAATTTGTTTAAAAAAAGCAAAACTATAGAGAGAAAGCATATCAGTGTGGGCTAAGGGTGGGATTGGAGATCGACTGCAGATGGACATGGGGGAACTTCTGGGGTGATATAAGTGTTCTAAAACTGGATTGTGATAATAGGTACCTAAATATATAAATTTACTAAAGCTTATTGAACTGTGCACTTAAAATGGTTGAATTTTATAGTATTTTATAGTATGTAAATTATACCTCAATAAAACTATTAAAAAGAGAAGATTCTCTTATTTATTACAGTAAGATAATGAAGAGTCTTAAACATATGACAAATGCTAAAAAGAACTAAAGGCAGAATGAATGAATGAATATTAAGCAGTGGTACCTTTATTTTTTTCTTCCAGTTTTATTGAGATATAATTGACAGCATAATAATTTGACATACACATCATGAAGTGATTATCACAATAAATTTAGGAAACTTCTGTTATCTCATAGACAGATAAAATAAAAGAAAAAAAATCTTTTCCTTGTGATGAAAACTCAGGATTTACTTTTACCAACTTTCATATATTAATACATTAGTGTTAATTATATTAATCATGTTTTATATTACATCCCTGTTACTTACTTTATAACTGGAAGTTTGTATCTTTTAACTGCCTTCATCCAATTTCCCTACCCACAAGCCTGGCCTCTGGTAACCAGAAATCTGATCTCTTTTTTGCTTGTTAGTTTTTGAAGTATAATTGACCAACAGCAATATATTAGTTCCTATGCAGAACATAGTGATTTGATATTTCTGTACATTACAAAATGATCACCACAGCAATTGTTCCTTTAAAACTTGAAATAAATCAATAAGGAATGAGGAGTGGGGAGTGAATCCATTGGAAGAAGACACCTCCACTCTCCTTCAGCTTCCAGAGCAAGAATTCAGCTATCCTGCCAACCCCTCATCCCTTACTCCCTTTGAGAATCACTTTTCTGTGTAATTTACTTCCCTTAGTAAGATTCTTTGAAATAGATGTATACCATCTGTGTCTGCTTCTAGTACTATAGGGAGGAATCGAGTGTGTTAACAATGAAAATTAGGATCCATGGGCTTTCTATTATGAGTAGTACTGTTAATTATGGTACTGTTATTTTTTTTTTTTCCCTTCAGCAGGTCTCTACTGAATGTTTATTCCATGCCTGACTCCTTCCTAAAATACTGAATTACAGTTTGGAAGTCAGGAGAAATCAGTGATATTTTTTCCATTCTTAAAGATTTTTAGAATGTCGCTCTGTAGCAGAATGTGTTATCAAATAATGAAGCAGTCTAGGTAATTAGTGGTTTGTCTTCTTAAATGTCCTGTTTTAACTTGTGAAAATATGCTTAAGAGCAAGAATTTAATCTTCAGAATTTTCTGTAGTTCCCAATATTGTGCTCTCACCTAAGAAGTGATTTCACAAATGTTGTGTAACTTTAGTATGTACTAAGTGCGTCTTAGTTTCTGGTGCCTAAGAATAGAGAATGAGCTAGTTATCTTTTATTTTAAATTCAGTTTTGACATTTTAAAAAGTAATACATGTATATGGTTTTAAAAGTTAATACTAAATGGCTTATAAAAAATAACATTCCCATCTTATCTCTTTTTCCAATTTCTGCTTCTTAGAGGCTACCACTTCCAATAATTTAAGTTTCTTCTTCTGTTTGCTTTCATATTTCCAAACAAAAGCTTATTCTGCTTGTATGCTTCTTACTATCTGTTGACTTCCTGTTATGAAGATGAAGAAGTGACAACAGATTAATCATATTCCAGAAATGAAAAAAAAATTAAATACAGGAAAGTACAGATATTCCCCAAAGGAATGATGTTTTTAAATTATGCACTTCCTAGTAATTTCTATCATTAGTCTTCTAGAATAAGGAATTGATTTTTTACTCTCACTCCTGAGTCTTTTGTGGAAGATTAGATTATTGCCTCAATTTCAGGATAAGGTTTATAACTTAGAAAAAGTAAGTTTTATTGTGATGTAATTTCCATAAATCAAATTCCTCAATGTCTAGTGTGTGATTCAGTGACTTAATATGTATACAGTCATTCAACCTCCAACACAATTATGATACAGAACATTTTTATCACCTCAAAATATTCTCATGCCTCTATAGTCAGTTTTCTGTCTTCACTTTCTGATCTGTTTTCTGGCACTACAGTTTTGCCATTTCTAGAATTTCATATAAATGAAATAATGTAGCGTATATACTATTTTGTGTCTTCCACTTAGCATTATGTTATTTGAAATTCATTCATGTTGTCCTATGAATCAGTAGTTCAGTCCTTTATATTGCTGAGTCTATTGTTTGAATCTATCACGGTTTTTTATTCATTCACCAGTTGATACACATTTAGGTTTTATATATAGTTTTTAGCTTTTATAAGGAAAGATGCTACATAATTTTATAAACAGGTCTTTTTGTGGACATAGGTTTTCATTTTTCTTGGATACCTAGGAGTAGAATGCTGGGTCATATAAAAGTATCTATTTAACTTTATAAAGAAACTACCAAACCATTCTCCAAAGTGGCTGTATCATTTTACTTTGACTAGCAAGGTACTTCCTGTGGTTCTACTTGGTATTGTCGGTCTTTTAAATTTTAGCCATTTTAGTGGGTGTGTCATAGTATCTCACTGTGTTTTAATTTACATTGTCCTAGAGATGTTGAGCATCTTTTTATGTGATTGTTTGCCATTGATATATCTTCTTTGGTGAGGTGTCTGTTCATATCTTTTGCCTTTTATTCTATTGAGTTGTTTGTTTTCTTGTTGACATGTTAGAGTTCTTTGGACATTCTGGATACAAGTTCTTTGTTACATATGTGTTTTGCAAACATTTTCTCCTACTCAGTGTTTTGTCTTTGTCATTTTCTTAGCAGTGTCTTTTGAAACAAAAAGTTGTACATTTTGATGAAGGCCATTTTACATGTTTATCTTTTATGGTTCATGCTTCTTATGTCCTAAGATATCTTTGCATAATCCAAGGTAAGAAAAATTTTCTCATATGTTTTCTTCTAGCAGTTTTATAGTATTGGATTTTACATTTAGATCTAAGATTCATTTAGAATTAATTATTGTAGGAGGTGTGAGGTAAGAATTGAAATTCATTTTTTGGCAAATGGCCATTCAGTTGTTCCAGTACCAGTTATTGAAAAGAGATTTCTACATTGAATTGCCTTGGCATCTTTGTGAAAAACCTATTGACCACATATGTATAAATCTATTTCTGGACTCTGTTCTGTTCCATTGATCTAAATGTTTATCTTTACTCTGATATCACACTGCCTTAATTACTGTGGTTTTTCTAGTAAGTTATGAAATCAGGTAGTATAAGTCTTCCAACTTGGTTCTTCTTTTTCAAAAGTTCTTTGACTGTTCTAGATATTTTGCATTTTCACATATATTATGGAATCTTCTTGTCAATTTCAATAACAGAGCCTGCTGGAGTTTTGATTGGGATTACATTGAATCTATAGATTAATTTGGGGGAGACTTGACACATCTGAAAACATTGAATCTTTTGATGCATGAACATGGTATGTCTCTCCATTTATTCAACTATTTAGATATTTAAAAATTTTTGCAATATTTTATAGTTTTTTAGAGCATGAGTAATGCACATACTTTGTTAAATTTATCCTTAAGTATTTAATAATCTTTGATGCTATTTTAATGGCCATTGAATTTGGTATATTGACCTTGTAAACTGACTTGTTGCTAAGCTCACTTCTAATAATGTGTATATTACTTAGGATTTTCTAAATAGACACTAAATAATGTTTATGATAAAGATATTTTTATTTCTTCCTTGCCAATCTGTATGATGTTTATTTTTCTTGCCTTATTTCATTGGCTAGGACCTCTACACAGTGCTGAATAGAAGCTGATGAGAGTGAACATACTTGCCTTGTTCCTGATATTGGGACAATATTTTTTCTTTATCACTGAGTATAACTGTAGATTTTTTATAGATGCATTTTAACAAGTTGAGGACATTCCTTTCTTTCCTAATTTGCTGAAAGTTTTTGTCATGAATGGATGGTGAATTTTGTCAAATGCTTTTTCTGCATCTCTTGATATTATAGTGTGGGTTTTTCTTTTTTATTCTGTTAATATGGTCAATTACATTGATTGATGTTTTGACTCTTAAACTAATCTTGCATTCCTGGAATAAACCCTACTTGGTCATGGTGTATTTTGTATTTTGCAATTCTGATGCTAACCAACTGTAATTAGCAGACTCCATAATTTTAAGGATGCAGTCCCCAACATGACTGCTCTCACTGCAGATGCCAGCTGCAAGTTCAAGAGATCCCCAGGCCACCCAAACTTCTGACCAGCTGGCTGCAAATTTAAGGGTTCCTACAGTGCCCTCAGGTTTGATTGTCCGCTAGAATTATTCAAAGAACTCAGGAAAATGCTATATTTAGATTACAAGTTTTGTTACAAATAATACCAATCAGAACTAGCCATAAATGAAGAGATGCATATGGTCAGGCCCGGGAGAGTCCAGGGCATAGAGCTTCTATATCCTCTCCCTGTAGAATCAGGATACATTACCCTCCTGTTAGATTGATAAATTCACCAGCTGCAAATCTCACCTGAACCACACATTCCAGAGTTTTTATTTCCATATCATTATGTAGTCACAGTTGATTCAATCATTGGCCATGTGATTGAACTCCATCTCTAGTGACCCTCCTCTGCGCAGAGGTTGCCTGATAGCAGTGTCTCAATGCCCCAACCTTCTAATTGCATGGTTGTTCTTTCTGGCATGACCAGCTCCCAATTTAAGTCATCTCCTTAGCATAAACTCAAGTGTGGTCCAGGGGCCCACTGTGAATAACAGAGACACTCCTATAACTGAGGAAATTCCAAGGTTTCAGAAGCTCTGTCCCAGGAAGTTGGGATGAAGACCAGACAAGTTTTTTTTTCTTTTAATTGTAAAACTGATACTTTCTACAAATTCGCTAATGTTTTCCTAAGAATTTTTATATCTGTGTTCATGAGGGAATGGTAGTCTGTGGTTTTGTGGGGTTGTTTTGCAGTGTAATTTCTTTGTCAGGTTTTGGTATCAGGGTAATAATGGCCTTAAAATAAATTGGGAAATCTTCCCATTTCCTTTATTTTTTGAAAGACTTTCTGAAGGATTGGTATTATTTATTCCTTAAATGCTTGGTAAAATTGCCAGTGAATACTTCTGGGCTTGGAGTTTTCTTTGTAGGCAGGTTTTTTGATTGTGAATTCAATTTCTTTAATAGATGCAAGGCTATTCAGGGTTTCTGTTACTTCTTGAGTTAGTTTTGATAATTTGTGTTTTTCAAGTTTGTCCTCTTCATCTAAATGGTGAATTTATTGGCATAAAGCTGTTCATAATATTCTCTTACCATTCTTTTAATGTGTGTAGGGTCTATAGTGTTGTGCTGTCTTCCATTTCTGATATTGATTTTTTTTTCTTGTATTGGTAATTTTTACTTTTTTTCTTCGGTCTTAGATACATATTGATCAATTTTATTGATTTTTTTTGGTCAGCTTTCACTTTTATTGATACTCTCTGTTGTTTTCTGTTTTCTGTTTTGTTTATTCCTTTCTTGGCTTTATTACTTCTTCCTCTACTTCAGAGTTTTTCAACCCCAGCACTGTTGGCCAGGTAATTCTGTTTTGAGCATCATAGGGTGTTTAGCAACATCCCTGGCCTCTCCTCACAAAATGCCAGGAATATCTCCCTAGTGTGATAACCAAAAATGTCTCCAGACATTGCCAAATATCTTCTGGTAGGCAAAATAGCCCACAGTTGAGAACTACTGCTCACCTTCTTTTGGTTTAGTTTGCTGCTTTTTCTAGCTTCTAAAGGTGGAAGGCATTGATTTTGGACTCCACCCCTGCCCCCTACTATAAGGATTTAAAACTATAAATACTTTTCTCTAAGTACTACTTTAGCTGCATCCAATAAATTTTGAAATGTTGTATTTCTTTATCATCCAGCTGAAGATACTTTCTATTTTCTTTGTGATTTGTTTTTTAACCTGTGACTTCTTATTTCTTTCCTCTATTTCTTTGGGTTTAATTTGCTCTTCTTCTTGTAGCTTCTTAAGGTGAAAGACCATTGATTTTGAACCTTTTTTTCTAATGGAATTTAAAGCTAAACATTTCTAACAACTGCCTTCGATATATTTTGATATGTTGTGTTTTCATTATCATTCAGTTCAGAATAGTTTCTAATTTCTTTGATTTGTGGCTTATTTTCCAAGTATTGTTATTTTTCTCGTTACCTTATTGTTATTGATTTCTAATTTAATTCCATGGTACTTAGAGAACTTACTCTGTATGGTTTTAGTACTTACAAATTTATTGAAAATTATGCTTTACAAAGTGCATAATAACTTAAGGATGTTTGTGTAGTATATTGAAAGATTTACTAGTGACTTAAAGAGTGTTGCCATATTTGAAATAAGAATTGATTTTTACTGAGTTCAATTCATGTATAATTTTTTCATTTTTTCCTATTTATTGAAAGTGTACATACAGAAAAGTTTATAAATCCTAAGTGTATAGCTTGTTGAATTTTCACAAAGGTGAAGAAATAAAATATTACAGACTCATTGTCACCAATCTTTTGGTACCATCAGTTTTGCCAGTTTTTAACTTTATATGCATGGAGTTATGCAGTATGTATTTTTGTGTGTCTGCCTTTTTTCATTCATCCATATTATTGAATAATAGTTGTTCATTCTTAGTGCTCTATAGTATTATATTGTATGAATAGTCCACAATTTATTCATCTGTTCTACTATTGATGGACACTTTCCAGTTTTTGGCTAGTATGAAAAGAATGATTATTCTTTAGTATGTCCTTTAGTGAACATATATATGTTCAAGGTATGCCTATGAGTGGAAATGCTGAGTCATAAGGTATGCATATATTCAGCTTTGATATGTAAGTTTTAAGAAAAAAATTACTGATTATAGTTATTGTTATGCATCCTTTTTAGACGCTTGCTTTTTTTTTGGTCTTAGTTATTGGGTGGTTGCTTTTGTCATTGTTACAGAAGAAGCAGTACATTTTTTATGAGACATTTTTCCTAAAAATCTGCACTATTCAAGTTTTATCATCTTTAATGGTTTTTTAAAAATACATGCTTTTGATAGAAACAAATGTACAGAACTGTCTCTTTGAAAGAATTCCTTTATTGGCAAAGAGCATGATTTTCTTCTATTACAGTGTTCTTCAAACTTTATTAACCACTTTATCATATACCACTAGCAGCAAAAAAGTTCTATATCCCTAGTATATGTGAATGTATTTATAATTGTATGCATGTATTACTGTACTAATGTTTTATAAACACAGAATAAAGTTTAAGAAGAAGAATAAACATAAATAGAAGTTTTACTATTCTAATTCTATTTCAACCCCCTTCAGGTATATACTTTGGAGACCCCTGCTCTAATGTAGCTGAAGCTCTTTTTCTTGCCCTTTGAGTGTGTGTATATGAAGTATAAGCTTTAGGATATAGTTAGGAAATTTTCATTTAGCTTCATAGGATGTGTTCTTTTCATTGTGTGGAAGACAACATCCATTAGGCACTTTAGGATTAGGAAGTGAAACGAAAATGTTAACAAATTAGGGGTTGGCTCATTAATTCAACAAAGATAGAGATCTTTTCTTTTGTTGAAAGAGAATATTAATTGTGGGAATGGGAGCTTTTATTTTACTTCCTTGGTGGCATTACTCTTGAGCCAAATGTTACCATTTTGTGTAGTTTCAATTCTATGCTTCATTTCATTGAGTGCCACCAAACTGCACCCTAAAGAATTAAAAGTTTATATATTAGAGCAGTGCTGTAGTCAATAAAAAGCCACAGATCTGGTTGAGATAATGACTCTCATTCAAATAGGGAATGTGTTAGCTTGTCTTTTAAAGGTTTGTTGTTTGTGAAAAAGATTACCTGTGACTTGATGATAAAATTATAGAAATGTCTTTATCTCTGTCCTTGTAAGTTGTTAAACATTCAGAGTAAGGATGTATGAAAGGAAGACATTCATTAGTGTTTGCTGATGGTACATTTTTGTTTGGAGAAGAAAAGTATGCTGACCAGATGAATTATTCAGAACATCTCAACCTTATAGTGAATTTATCATAATGGAATATTTCAATGGCATATTATTGGAAGCGCTTGGTTGGACACATAGGCTCAGAGAAACAAAGGGATAGTTTCTGAATGTGCTAGGATGTGATGCATTCAGTTACTCTATTGGCCAGAACTATTTGGATCATTATTTTCTCTGTGCACAGTTAGGCGTCTTTCTCTGTGTCATACCTTAAAACTTATACATCCTTACAGCTGATTAAATGATCAAAACACCTATCTCTTCCTCTGTTTTAATCATTATGGTTGTTTGTTTCCAGGTTAGTTCCAAGTATTATTGAGAACCTCTCAATTTGTTGCCCCATGTAATATATTTAACATTGTTTTGGGTACTATATTTTTAGCCTTGTTAAAATAATAAGAATATTTTCGGTGGCTAACGTTTACTGAGTACTTAGTGTGTGCTAATGCTTTTGCATTACTCTCTAATTATCACAGTAACCTAGCCAAGGCATGCAGTATTATTCCAATTTTACAAATGAGAAAACTGTTAATTAAAAAGGTTAAATAATTTGTCCAAAGTTACACAGCTAATGTGAGTGACAGGGATAATATTTAAACGCAGGGCTTTTTTTCCATTGTTCTGTAGTTTTGCTTTGGACTTCACAGCTCTGCTTGTTTGCCTATGCTATCTTTTCCACTTGGAATGTCCTCTCCCTCCCAGGTCTAGTCTCTAGTAGTAGCAAGTGTACTCATCATGTGAGCCCCAGACCTAACGCCCTCTTTTCTAAAGACTCATTTTCTGATAGTCCCATTTGTAAGTAAACTCTGCCTCCATTGAACTCCCACAACACTTTGTACCTTTGCATATTTACTTTGCTTTGATTTAGAATTATTTTCATATATATCTTAATTTACCAGACTGACTTTGACTCCTTGCATTCTAAGACAGTCTTGAACGCTGAAGATACCCAGTATTTGTTGACTTAATATTACAGGCAAAAAAGTCATCAAAATGGGAGTAAACACTACCAATGAATTTTTTTTAATTGGAAGAATATGGCAATATGATAAAGATTAGTACATACATAATCATTTTTGCTTCTTGGTATTTGTAAATCTTGTTAAAATTTTACTAGTGGTGTAACTAGATATGGCATGCATTTTCTGGTTTGGTGGAAAAGTTCATATTCTTTCCTATCATTTTGTATTTTTTTTAGAAAGAAGGTAAATAAAGAAAAATCTGAGAGAGGTGGGAAGAATCTGCTGTTTTAATGTTGATCACAGCAGTGGTTCAGATTATGTTCTTTTGGTGCTAACTTTGATAATATAATACTGGAATTCAACAGTTTGGCTTTTATCTTTGGCTATATATCTTTTGCATTTAATGCCATATATAGGATGCCAGACTGTTTAGAGTAAGTGTATGGCAAATAGTCTACTTCTCTCTAAACAGGTTATTTCCATCTATTACTTACTCTAGTATTTCATTCTTTATTTTTTAAATGTATTTTTTATTGAAGTATAGTCAGTTTACAATGTTGTGCCAATTTCTGGTGTACAGCATAATGCTTCAATCATACATGAACATACGTATATTTGTTTTCATAGTCTTTTTCACCATGTTACTGCAAGATATTGAATATAGTTCCCTGTGCTATACAGAATGAACTTGTTTACATTATTATTTTTTCACTTGTTCTGAGTTTTCTACTTAGATGAAGGCAGTTAAACCAAAACTTACTAAGAGTGGGTGGGGAAGTTTATTATTCATTACCCATTCAAATTTGGAGCAGTATTTTTTGCTTTAAATCTCTTCAAAATATGCTTTTCCCTCTTCTGACTTTTTTATTTACTTTGACATTTTAGTCAAACATAAAAGAACTTAAGCCTTTTTGTAAGTACTTATATGGTGAAAGATACTTGGTTATAATTTACTTACTGAGTTTTGAACTCTGAATCTCCATTAGACTAAAAGTCCTGTGTTTTTATAGTTTCTTCCATCTGAGCCATACATATCCTTGCCATTAATTTGGCTGAACTCTTGAAGCATCGTAAGTTTTTTTCCTTAAACCTCCTTTGAAAGAGACTCTCTTATTAAGGTAATTTCTTGAAAATGAACATCAGTCTTTTTATCCTGTGTCACATGGATCTTACGAAACTGCTAAGGTAGACAGGTGACAGTAACTCAAAGAAGCCTTTTGGCTCTTGAAATAAGACAGTGGGCAAAATTTCCACAAATTATGACACTGACAAAAATATTATTGTTAAAGTTTAGAAATTTGATTATTAAATATCCATTGGAATGGTAAATCAGATAAAGTAATCAGTAATGTAATATTCTGAAAGCATTTTACATTAACCAGAATATATTAAATGATTAAAATTTTAGTTCTGATGACAGGAACTTAAATTTTCCTGTGTAAAATTCCATGATTGCTAATGCTAAACTGTTGTAGAAATAACATGTTTATTCAAGAGAACTTAGTATAACACATGTCTAAATAGTAGCTAACTTTAGAGTTTGTTCTATTTTCTGTTCAGTGTAAACTTGTTTATTCCTCATAACAATCATATGAGGCAAGTAATGTTATTATTTTTCCTGTTTCATAGATGAGGAAACTGAGCACAGAGAAATGAAGGGAATTTTAAAAGACCACACAATATTTGAGCCCAGGCTGTCTGGTTTTAAAGTTCGTAACTTTAACCTCTCTTCAGTATTGCTTGTCACCAAGTGGTTAAGAATTTGGGATTTGGAATAAGAAAGACCTGGGCTTAAATCATTGCTGCAACTTATGTTCTTGGGACAAGAGCATGCCTTTTGACCTCTCTAAGCCTCAGTATTCTTATTTATAAAACAAGGGTTGTTTGGGGGATAAGATGAGGTAATGTATGTTGACCTTTAGCAGGCACTCAGCTTGTTCAATAGATGGTATTATAACAAATAGTGATAAGCAAAACAAAAAAAAGTCACAAAAAGAACAACTTTTGTTGACATTTAGAGGTGTATCCTTCCAGTCTTTTAATATTCATATATCTTCTTCTGTGTATGTTATTTTTTTTCTTGTATAACTTTTTTTTTGGTTTATGTTTCACACAATTTTCTGTACCACTTAGCAATAATAAAGCAAGCCTGTTTCAGCACCTATGCTGGCCAAAACTTTTTTCTCCCTATGTTGAGAACTGGGTAAGTGCAGATGGAAGAGGACACAAAAGTGTATACACCCTTCTTTTTCTTTTTAAACAAAAAATGGGATTACGTTTGAATTAAAATTTCTGATATGATGTCAACAAATCAATAAAATGTAGGATACTAGAAGTAGGCAAGACTACTAATACGTACTAGTATTAATTTTATTAAAAACAATAAAATCTCAATTTCAAAATATTAAATAGTTAACTGAAAACACTGTATCTAAATGAGCAGTCTTAATGAATGTAGACTATTTCTTCTTGATGAATGAGATTATAGAAGTCGGACCGTATATTGCATTGTTAAATAAATTCACTGGGTTTAGTATAGCAGTACCTAAACTATTTCTGCTTTCTATAGCCTTAGCAACAAAACATGGCTAATGCTCTTTTTTTTTTCTTCCCCTCCTCCTTTTAGGTCTACACACAATGAGCTGGAAAAGAATCGGTGAGTCAGTGATGAGGTGCAGCTTTCGTATACGTTAAAAAGAAAACTCAACTATTGAACTGTGAAAATAATACAATAGAGCGTATGTAGTTATAACTTTATTTTTTACATATGCTTATGCTCTCTAAACTGGAAGACATAAATACATTTTAAGTGCATTTGAGTTTTGAGTTTATGCTGAGCCGTCTTTTATTTCTGTCTCTAAAAACAGGTTAATTGTGATAGCTCATGACTTAAAATACGGTCTTGCTCAAGGATTAGGTTTCTGTAATGTAGCTAATAAGTATTGTGACATATTGTAGGACATTGAATTTCTCTTTCTTTGCAGTTTGTTCATTCATTCTTTTATTCATGCATTCAACAGACGTTTATGTAGCACCAGCTATATGTCAGTGCCAAGCAGGCTTAATGCTTTCATAGGAAATACAAGAATGTGTAGGATAGGAATTTATAGCTTCTGGGGGAGACAGACAGGTAATTAAAATACTGTGTAGTGTGCTAAGTATGGTGATGGAGACACGGAGGGTGCTGAAAGATCATTTTGGAGGGTCACCTGATTCTCTCTTGAGGGAATCCTGGAAGGCTTTCCAGAGGATAGTGAGCACTGTTTATTGAGAGAACTGCCAGAGGTTCAATATGAGTATGAAAGATTGTAGCATGAGGCAAGCCAGGCCAGATGTTAACAATTATGCTGAAGAGTTTGAACATTTTCCGAGAACAATAAGGAGCAGTTGAATGATTTTAAGGTGGGTTGTCATAGGATCAGATTTGTGTTTTGGAAAGATCACTTTGGCTACAGTGTGAAGAACTGGTTGATTGGCAGAAGGGATTTCAGAGAAAAGAAAGCTCTTTTGGAGGCCATTGGAAGCCTCCAGGGTAAGAGATGATAGTAACCATTGGAGATAGAAGTAGATAGAATAAAGAAGTAGTATGGAATAGAATCAATAGAAATTGGTGATGAGTTGGCTATGGAAAGTTAAGTTTTAGGTGGTATTACCATTTACCAAGAAAAGCAATATGGGAAGAGGATAAGTTTGGGAGAGAAGATGAGGCTTGTATGAGTAAAAAATTCTGTTTTTGATACAGAGGTTAACTTAATAACCAACAAACTGAAATTGTCTACACCAGCCATTTTTTAAATAATATAAATTTCAGGTGTACAGCACTGTAATTCGACATCTGTATACACTGTAAAGTGATCACCATACAGTTGACCCCCTTCATCCATTTCACCCTACCCCACAATCTCCTTTCCCTCTGGTAACTACTAATCTGTTCTCTGTATCTGTGAGTTTGTTTTCATTTTATTTTGTTTGTATTGGTTTTTTAGATTCCATATGTAAGTGAAATCATATGTATTTGTCTTTCTCTGTCTGGCTTATTTCACTTAGCATAATACTTTCAGGGTCCATTCATGTTGGCATAAATGACAGAATTTCATCCTTTTTATGACTGAGTAGTATTCTAATGTATGTATATATTACATCATTGTTATCCATTCATCCATCGATGAACACTTAGGTTATTTCCATATCTTTGCTGTTGTAGCTAATGCTGCCATGAATTATAAGCGTATATGTATCTTTTCAAATTAGTGTTTTCATGTTCTTCAGATAAAAACCCAGAGGTAGAACAGCTGATAGAATAACCATTTTTGACAAACAAGATCTCCATGACCTTCAACTTTGTCCTGCCCTGTCTTAAATAGAAGGGACCTTACAGATTGACGAACTTAACTGCCTCATTACAGATGAGTTTAAATGTCAAGTCCTCTTGAACAGGTTTAGCATAGTCCTCAAGCTGACTTAGTGGCTTTTACCACTTTATTTGCACAATGCTCTGATCTCCGATTGTAAAACTTAATCAGGTAGTAGTATACTTATCTCTTCATATGTCTCTTTCTGCCAAATGATTATGACTACCTTAAAGTTAGGGACTGTGTTTTGTTCAGTTTTATATCCTCAGTGTCTAGCATTTGATGTATGTATAGTAGATGACGGTTTTACTATTGAGTGAAGGATAAAACTGGAGCAAAGTTCAGTGGTCAAGTCAAAAACGTTTTGCTAGTTTGTGGCAAAGCAGTTTGGCAGAAAAATCTTTTATTTCAAAGACTCTCTTTCCTACCTTACATTTCTGGTATATTAAAGGAAGTATCTGGCTAGTTTAAACATGGCAAAAAGACTAAGAAATGACAGCTTTGAGGATTCTAAAAATAAAACCTTATATTGACCTTTACAGCACAGAGAGTATTTTGGGACATATGTTTTAAATACTGATAAGTATGTGGCTTTTATAATTATTTCACCCACCTGAATGTGGTTTTTGGGAGACTCTCAATGGAAATCTTGCAAAAACCTTTAACACTATAGTAAAGAGACTCTTTAGTAAACTATTCGGAATGGAACTTTATAAATCTTTGAGTAAACTTTGTTTAATGCATTCTGCATATCAATTATGATTTGTTGATAACCTTATCACCCATAGTATTACTTTGATATGCCATGTTAGTTGTTTTATCTAGTATTTGACTGTGGCACTGGTGTAACATGCATGGCTTTTATTGCCTGGATGTACGTGATCTCCAGTGTCTCTCGTGAAGGCTTTTTGTTCCCATTTTATTTACTTAGGTCTAAGACTTTCTGGCTGGTGTCCTACCCTATCTCTCTTAAGGCATGGTTCATTCATCCTCTTCTGATAATCCTAGATGTCTTTATTTCTCAAATACTCTCTTCTTTCTCACTTCTTCTCTCCTATTCTTTCTCCCCCACCCCCACTTCCTTAAGGTTTAGTTGAAAGATAGTGTAGAATTAACCTTTCCAAGATGTATTTGTTTTCAAAAAGGGTATTTATCAATATAAATAAATCTCTAATTTAGTGGAATGTGTCAGAAGATGAGTGCTAAAGAAGAATCCAATTTAGTGACCTGTACTCCACTTCTGAAAAGTTACTGGCTTACGATATAACAAAAAGCAAAAATATTGGTAGACACAGGATGATTTAAAGGGAGGGTGAGGTGTTTTAGCCAGATAGCAAGAAGGCAGCGCAGGAATATTTTAAAAATTTAAGTCTGTATTGTTATTACAGTTTTTAAGCCCCGACTCAGCTCTATTTAACAGTCCTTTTTCCCAAGGCACCATTTTTATTTGGTGTATTAAAAAAAAAGTTAACCTAAATTTGGCATCCTTTAAAATAAATAGAATTTTGGCTTTACTATTCATTTGCATTTGAGTGTGAGCTTATGTGAGGAAAGTAATTCACTGACAAATGGATGATTTAATTTTGTTTTCATTCTAAAAAGATATTCCTGAAACAATTCATATTTTTGAAATTTTGCCATCTACATATAACATATTCATGTCAAAAGTTTTTTTTGCTTGTTGTTTTTTGTTTTTAGCTTAGTTCTAAAACCTTGTATATAAAGCTGCTCTAAGTTAGTGTTTTTTTTTTTTTTTTTTACTGGGGCAGTGCAGTGAGAATTAGAGTAGATGATTTTAAATTATTAGTGAATGACAGAGTAATTCCAGATGGCTATCTTCAACAAAGCCGTAAGATTGTTGAAGCCCTAGGTATGGCCATGAGGAGACAATAGCCAACAAATGGAGGTTCGTTCTTTCAGATTTCAGAGGGTCTGGTGAGCCCAGAGTAATTTGCTGTGGCCCACAATTACCCCAGGATGCCTATAGCCCATTAGGGAGCTTTAGGTTGTTTCAGAACTGATAAAGAAATTCAGATTCTTTTTTGGATAGAAGTGAAAAAAATTCTTTATTCTACCTAAAACCCTGATGGTTATACTGAGCCTGGTCTAGATGGTACTTGTGTGCACACCCTGTCACCCTAGACCTACAACAGGTCTTAACAGGCTCAGGAGGTAGAAATAAAGAGAAGCAGAATACCTTTAAATGATCTGCATTTCTCAGGAGCCTATATGAATCATCTCATGGGGAAATTAATCTTACCTTTGAGTCTTTGAGATTTGAGAATTAAGAATTTACATTGCCCCCATTGGCTTATCTTAAAAGTTGAGTCCTTTGCCAGGGAAGAAAACCATTTAGTACAAATTTTAGATCACTTCATTGTTTTTTCATTTTCTTAATTCAAATTACTGAAGATGTTTTCAAAAGAGTCAACAACTTTAATAGGGCTTTAATGGTCAAGAACCTAGTGCTGACAGCAGGAGAGGCCATTCAACCTTAATAGCTGTCATTCCATTGAAACAAAAGGCTTACTCTTATCCCAACTTTGGCAAAGCTAGAAGGACCAAATGAGGACACTGGACCTTACAGTGACTTCCTAGGCAGAGCAGAAGTACCTGAGTATTTATGATAAAAGAGAAGCATGTCCAATGAATGGTAATAGGTGTCTCCATATAGAGAGTTTCTCACACTTCTGAAGAAAAGATGAAAAGAAGCATTTAGAGAGTACTTACTGTGTTCCCCTATTATGCAAGATCATTATTTAATCCTGTAAAGTAGGAAGGCAGAAAGTGTAGATGGAAGTGTTACTGAAAACTAGCCATTCTGACCATGATAACTACAATTTGAAACAAGATGATAGGAACACCAAACAGTCCTTCATGATCCTATCTGATCATACATATGATAGCTATGTTTAATATCAATCTTTCTTATTAATAAATACTGTGCTTGGCATCGTGGTAGATAAAATGAAGTATAAGATACTGCCCCTACCCTATCCTTAAGGTTAAGGCCATTATAGTTTGGTAGTTATAAGTTTCATCTTTCAATACCAATATCTAGTTAAATTCCCAGTGAATATTTAGAAAGATACATTAATATGTAAACAGCTCATACAACTTAATAGTAAAAAACAAACAACCCAATCCAAAAATGAGCAGAAGACCTAAACAAGCAATTCTCCAATGAAGACATACAAATGGCACCTGAAAAAAATGCTCAATATCACTAATTATCAGAGAAATGCAAATCAAAACTGTAATGAGGTATCAGCTCACATGAGTCAGAATGGCCATCATTCAAAAGTCCACAAATGATAAATACTGGATAGGGTGTGGAGAAAAGGGAACCCTCCTGTGCTGTTGGTGGGAATGTAGTTTGGTGTAGCCGTTATGGAAAACATTACTGAGACTCTTCAGAATACTAAAAATAGACTTACCATATGATCCAGCAATCCCATTCCTGGGCATACATCCAGAGGTAACCTTAATTCAAGAAGATACATGCACCCCAATGATCACAGCAGCACTATTTACAATAGCCAAGACATGTAAACAACCTTAATGTTCATTGACAGATGACTGGATAAAGTTGTGGTGTATTTATACAATGGAATACTACTCAGCCATACAAAATAACAAAATAATGCTATTTGCAGCAACATGGATGGACCTGAAGATTGTCATTCTAAGTGAAGTAAGCCGGAAAGAGAAAGAAAAATATTATGATATCACTTATATGTAGAATCTAAAAAAGAAAAAAAAAGACAAATGAACTTATTTACAAAACAGAAACAGACTCACATAGAAAACAAACTTATAGAGGGGAAGAGAGTGGGAAGGGATAAATTGGGAGTTTGAGATTTGCAGATACTAACCACTGTATATAAAATAGATAAACAACAAGTTCATACTGTATAGTACAGGGAACTATATTCAATAGTTCTTGTAGTTAATATCTTGTAGTTACTTATGGTGAAAAAGAATATGAAAACAAATATATGTATGTTTATGTATGGCTCTAGCATTATGCTGTACACGAGAAATTGAAACAACATTGTAAACTGACTATACTTCAATTAAAAAAAATATTGAAAAAGAAAAAGTTGCATTGAAAGTATTTTTCAAACTGAAGGTTGAAACTCTTTAATAGTCTATGGGATCATTTTAGTGAGTCATTTGAAAAAGAAATAGAATGGAATAGAAGATACCAAGGTGCATTGCTTGAAGTAATGTTAAGTGTAGAACTGTGAAACTTGTATATACTGGGTCATGATGTAAAATGCTGTGGTCATAGTCAAAAAGCTGCTGCCTGGATAGTCAAGGAGAATATAAGCTGAGCCATGAAGAAAAGAGAGACTTTGAATTTAAGGAAAAAACTAAAGAAAGGGCTCAGTGTAAGTAGAACCATGGAATCAGGAAGGGTGGCATCATAAGCTCTGTCCAGGAAAGAGTGAGAGCACCCTACAGAATGGAGAGTAGAGTCTATCAGATTAGCAGTGGGAAATGAGGCCAGAAAGGTGGTTTGGGATTAGACTGTGTAATGTTATTAAATGTTAAGGAATTTGGATTTTATTTTGTTGGTAGTAGCGAGTTTTTGAGGCTTTTGAGATTTTGAGGCTTTTGAAGCAAAGAAATGGGTATGATCAAAGCACACACACACACACACACACACTCACTCACTCACTCACTCACTCTAGCTGTGGAAGCAGGGAGACTAGTTTGAATATTTTTGAAGTAGCCCAGGTGGGAGAAGGATAAAGAACCAGCATTCAGTTGATGGAATTGGGAACAGAAGGAGAGAGAGGACTAAGAAACACCATAAAGAAATATTATTTTTTGTTAATTTCTACTTTTCATTCCTCTTTAGATTTCATTCTTTACATAGCATAATCTTGAAGGATGTATCAGATCATGCCATTTCTGTTTACAATTCTCCACTGGCTTCCCATTGCAACTAGGTAAAATCTATGGCCTACAAAGTCCTGCCACTCAATCCCTCATCTCCTAAGGTCCAGCTGGCACTGTCTCTTTCTTTTCCTTAAATACACTGTGTTTATTTCCATCTTAGGGCTTTTGTACTTGCTGTTTCTTCTGCTTGGAAATTCCCTGGGCTAGTCCTTCATCATTGTTTAGTTCTTAGTTTTCGGGTAATTTCCTTAGAGAACAGTAATTGCCCCCAGGCACTGTCTATCCCACTGCCTTTTCTGTCACTTTAATATTTATCTCTGAATTCTTTATTTGTTTGAGTTATTTGACAACTTTTACTAGAATATAAGTTTCAGGAAGGCAGGGACTTTGTTTTATTTACCCTTAGTATATAGCAGTCATTCAGTAAAAGTTCATTGAGTGAAAAAATGATTATATGTGCTATTGAGTATTTCTGTAATCAAAATATATGTTATTTATTGAATTTGAATGACTTAAGTGAAAAATGACACATATAATGACATTAGAGTCCTGAGAGTTCAACAGACATATTATTACAGTAAAACAATTTCATAGGAGGTAAATGGGAAACTTAATGAATTCTTAAAATGTAAATAAATTATGTGAAAAAACTTGGTAACTGGGAACACATTAAAGGATTTTTACCATTCAGGACTTTATCCTACTCATAAGAAGAGAATTAATTAACTTTTTTTAAAGAGGCTAATTGATTCTTTCTGTTCATTAAGATATTATATAGCACACTAAGACAAAGACAGGTAATTTTGTAAAGAGGAACAGTTTACCTGATGGAATTCATGCTCTACTTGTGAGATCTTTTAAGCATACTTCAAGATAAAGATTTATATATACTTGGAGACTAGTATATCATAAATAATTTCACCTTTTTGTGTTAGAATTTTTTTTGGGGGGGGGAAGTAATTAGGTTTATTCATTTATTTGTTTTTTAATGGAGGTACTGAGGGTTGAACCCTGTGCAGGCTAGGCAAGCACTCTACCATTGAGCTTATACCCTCCCCACCATGTTAGAATTTTTGATGTATTAATTATATTTATCCCACTGCTTTGGACATGATAATGTATGCAGTATTTTTTTTAGACTATCTACATGTCCTCATTTGACATGGACATTTTAACAGAGTGATTGTTTTGCTCTACCTGATCTTAGAACAAGACATAAGAGTAAATCTTTGTGACCCTGGATTTAACAATTGTTTCCTAGTACATCACTTGACTATTTAGTATTTAGGAGTCCTTGGCAGGAAAAACACATCTTAACAGTTTTAGCTGCATATTTTGGGTGCTTGTGTGACATGTGTTTAAAAAGAACATACATCTTTGTGTACAGTGTACACATTCTAGAAAAAAAGATACATTTGTTTTGTAAGGAGGAAAAGCATATTGCAAGATTGGTTTGGCAGAACTTTCATTTACACTCTTACCTCAACTAAGAGTACTTAAAAGATACTTGCTTGCATTAAAACCAAGTTATGGAGTTAGGGAAACTAAACCTTTATTGTAGGTTTGAAAAACTGCAGCTGGATCAAAAGTCTGCAGTTTTGGATTGGGTCCAGTAATTCTGGAAAGTTTAGTTGAAAGTTTTCCTTAGCCTTGACTATTACTAAGATATAAATTTCATTATGAAAATACCTTATAGTAACTCCCTTAGTCTGATAAAGGGCATTTATGGAAAACCCACAACTAACATTATACTTAGTGGTGAAAGACTAAATGCTTTCCCTTAAGATCAGGACTAAGACAGGCATGGCTCTCGTGGTTTCTACTCAGTATTATACTGGAGGGTCTAGCCAGGGCATTTAGGCAAGAGAAAGAAATAAAAGGCATTCAGACTGGAAAGGAAGAAGTAAAACCATTTCTATTTGCAGATATCGTAGTCTTGTCTTATGTATAGAAAATCCTAAGGAATACACACAAAAAACTGTTAGAGCTCATAAACAAATTTAGCAAAGTGGCAAGGTTCAGGCTTGACACACAAAAGCGAGTTGTGTTTCTATACAATATAGCAATCTGAAATACAACATAACAATATGAAAACAAGTTTAAGAAAACAATTCCATTAACAATAGCATCTTAAAAATACCTAGAAATAAACTTAACAAGGGAGGTGGAAGATTTGCACACTGAAAACTACAAAATACTGTTTAAAGAAATTAAAAGAAGACCTAAATAGATGGAGAGAGATCCTGTGTTTATGGGTTGGAAGACAATATTGTACTCTCCATATTGGTCCGTAGGTTCAGTGCAAGCCCTGTCAAAAATCCCAGCTTTTTTTTTTTTTAAACAGAAATTGACAACTAATCCTAAAATTTCTATGGAAATGCATAGTACCTGGATAGCCAAAACACTCTTGAAAAGAACGTATTTACCAATATTTACCAATACTTATATTTACCAATTTCAAAACTTACTACAAAGCTACATAAGCAAGACAGGGTAGTATTGACCTGTAGACTTATCAATCAGTTGAATAGATTCCAGAGATAATCCCTCACATTTGCAGTCAATTAATTTTCAACAAGGGTACCAAGACAATTTAATGTCTTTTCAACAAATGGTGCTGACATGACTGGATACCTACATGCAAAATAATGAAGTTAGATCTCTATCTCACACCGTATACAAAATGAACTTAAAATGGATCACAGACCTGAATTTAATAGCTAAAACTGTAAAATTCTTAGAAGAAAACATGAGAGTAAATCTTTGTGACTTTGGCCTAGGTAATAGTTTCTTATGTATGACACCAGATGCACAAGCAACACAAGAAAAAATATATGCTTTGGACTTTATCAAAATTTTAAACATTTGTGCTTCAAAAGACACCATCAAGAAAGTGAGGGCACAGAATGGGAGAAAATACTTGTAAAACATATATCTAATGAGAGACTTATATCCAGAATATATAAAAAGCTCTTACAACTAGACAATAAAAAGACAAACCAATATAAAAACAGGCAAAAGATTTGAATAGGTTATACAAATAGTCAATAAGCACATAAAAAGATGCTCAGTATCAGTAATCATTAGGGAACTGCAACTCCGAACTACAAGATACCACTTCACGCCCACTAAAATGACTTAATTGCTCACCAACTTTGTGGTCATCCATTCACCATACCAGTCACCATTGTCTGGGGCAAAGGTCCTAAAAAATCCACTGACCTTACAGCCCAGCACTTAAAAAGTGGTAACTTCATAATTGTCTGATGGCACTGCACAAATGACTTAATACCTTACAACTACTTAAGACATATAATTAGCCACAGATAAGTTTCTAATATATTATATGGTGCTGCTGCCTAATGTGATTTGAGTACTTGATAATTAGGAAGGGTTGAGTTCTGTAGCATATAAAAAAGGAATATTTGAAGATTTTTAAGAGCCTCTAATTAACAATGAAATTGAACAAAATTAAGGCCATATATTAAAAGAATATAGTAATTGTATCAGTTTTACTTAAGGAATCCAATATATAACTTGATTGTATTTGTTAGGCCTTAAACAGCAAAATTTTAAAAGTGTAGCTATGGAGGGAAGGAGAAACAACATTGTCCAGAGATCAGGAAATAGCTACTGATCTAGTTTTCTGACAAGGCAAATAAAAATGATGGCTGTTTCCTCTTTTTAGTCTAAAGATGGAAAACTCACACCCTTATTTTTAAAATTCATGTTAAAGCCTGAAAAAGTTAATTTTATTCTTTGTACTTTTTTAGACAGTAGGGGTCCAGTTATAGTACTGAGTTATTGAGGGTAACTACAGATCACTAAAAAAGTAGCTATGCATTAAAAAGTAGGGGACACATATTTAACAGAATTTGACTGTTTATGGAGCTACAGAACCAGATAAATATAGACATTAACATTACCAAACAGTATGCAGAGTAATATCATCATTTGTCAGAGAGACATATAATTGATGCATTTATTGTTGTATGCAAGTAAATGAATATTTTAACTGTATTTTTATAGGGGTAGGAATGCTGAAAAGTGTAGACGAACTAAAAATAGCTGTCAGAGTGCAGAGATAGGCACCTGTTAGAGTTAGAATTGAATGTTACATGAGATAGAGGTGAAGTAATGGGTGGGTTTCGGAGATAAAATTTATAGCTAATAGAGGAGAAGCATAGCCAGGATAAAATTACACATCTAAAATGCAGCCTACGCAGTGAAGTCATTGCAGTAGTGTCTAGATAGAGTCACAGTTTCTATATTGACCTTTGTCAGAAATAGCTCATTAAGGCTAAGCTTTCTACTCCCTGACCCAGGCAGCAAGGTGACTCAGACAAGGACTGCACTCTAGAAACCAAGTGTTCTCAGAACTTCAGCTATCTAATTCCTAGAGTTTAAATCAATTTTATAGCTGATATCTGGGAAGAGATGAGATCATTAGGCCTTAAAAACAACCAAGAAATATTATAACTTGAAACTCAGAGCCTAAAATTCTGTCTAGAAATAAATAAGTCACACTTTAAATAATTGACATGCTGAGTATTATAGTGAAGGTGTAGTAGTAGCTTTTTATTCAAGTGATTGCACTGTGTATCTCAGTGCAGCTGTAACTTGTTTAAGAAAACACTTCCTCTCAAACTGTGAATTCGTGATTTAAAAAAAGGGAATAGTTTAAATAACAGATTTTCTTGATATATTTTAGAAGATGAGGTATACAAAAATTTATTTTATATAAGCTTTAAGGGGTGTGTTTGATTGATAAAGCTGACTGTACCTTTTACACTGCTGTTCATAATAATTATACAGCAGCAGAATTCCATTAGATTTTTAAGACAGTGAGCTATTTTGCTAAATTCTTTTGCTGCATATAGTAACTGCAGTGTAAGTGTGCTGATAAATACTGGTTTAATAATAATAACTGCAATTCAAATACTTTTTCTTAAATTAGCACCTTCTACATTTAAAGAAATTCCTATTTTGATACAAATTTTGGCAATTAAAGCATGTCAAAAGATGCATTAGTAAGATATCTTTTTATTACATAAGAGACTTCTTTAGTATCTTGCATTTATTTACTTTTAAAAATGAAGAGATTCAGACTCTTTGATGCGTTTTAGCTGTTGGAGAGAAGAGGATAATTATTTTGTCCATGCTTATCTTTTTCTGTGTATTCTAGTGAATAATGCCAATTGGAAGTCCCATGAGTGTTAGAAGTGAAAAACCACAGGTCTAAAGGAGGAGTAATGAGAATAGAATTTCCTAATATGGTTACTTGCTAACTAGTTATTTTTTGTTTGTTTGTTTGTTTCGTGGGCTTTTTTTTTTTCAGATTTTTATTTTTTTGTGGGGAGGTAATTTGGATTATTTATTTATTTTTAAGTGGAGGTACTGTGGAATGAACTCAGGACCTCATGCATGCTAAGCATGCGCTCTACCACTGAGCTCTACCTTCTCGCTGCTAACCAGTTTTTGAAGACAAGTTTGCTTGGAAAATAATTAATTCAGCCCTGGGACAAACACATGACATACTGCTTATATTCATATCTTCTAAATGAATAAAGCTGAAACTTTATGAACTCATAAGTACAAATGATTTCCTCATTTTCATGTTATTTTGGGGAAAGTCAATAGAAGTAGATTTTAATACTACATACAGTTTCAGAGCTAAATTGTCAAAAAGCATACCTAAAATCCAACACAGATGACTTTTTTGGGGATATGTGATGAATGCATTGATACGAAAATTGTACCAGAAGTTACAAGATAATAATTTTTCTTTTCATTTCTACTACTGGTAGGTTGTGAATGTTATATAAGTTATCTAACTTCTTGGAGGTCTTTCTTTCCTCACCTGTAAAAAAAGGAGGGGACCTAAATGATCTCTGATTTCCTCCCTACATGAAAAGTTTTACAGTTCTGTGAGTTTTTTAAGTTCAATCATTATAGGCATATTAAAAACCTAAATACTATCCTGCTGTCTCCAAAGCATTTTCCTTGATATAAATACATACATATGTATGTATATAACCCCCCTACCACACCACATACATATAAAATGAAAGAGCAACTGGAAAAATGATTAGAACCTCACCTCATTCAAACTTGAACTTTGTAACATACTTAAAAATTATTACAGCACAGGGTTCTATAGCTATGATAAAGGCTATTTTGTAATAAGTACTTATTTTATAATGATTAATAGTAAATATTTCTATAAAACTAGTATTTTCCCTAAGGAACATATGTATCTTTGTGTGTATAAATAATATAAACATATTCCTTAGATCTGTATACATATACACATACAAATATGCATATGAATTCTGAGATATAAGTACTACTGAATATTCAGACCTTGTCCCTTTTGGAAAAATACCTACCATTGACTTCTAATGGAATGTAACAAGTTAATCTCTAAATATTTTTATACTAAATCCTGGTCACATTTTTTTTTGTTTGTTTTCTGTGACAAGTTTAAATTTGCTCAGGCTTCAGAAATCGGGTTTTGTGGTTGTAACTGCATTATATTGCTGTATCTAATCAGTCATTTAATAGGTGCCAGTAATCACTAGATGAAGGGTGCCATACCAGGAGGAAAATGCACACTGCTATTACACAAAACTCCAAGAAAGGACAGGTTAGCTTATTTAAAACCTTTGTCTATAAACAATCTGAAGAGGAAGTAGGTCAGTATATTGGGATCTGTCTTCCTTACCATTTGGACAAATCAAAGTGGCTTTTCATTAATGTCCTCATTGCTTTGATAGTCTGCCAAGCCCATCCCTAATTTTGGGACACCTCCACTTAATTTTTTTCCCTTCGCAGAGTTGGTAAGAGTTGCTGGAAATCAGAGCTATGTTGACTGGGTCTACTAGAAACGTATGCTATCTTTTAAATGTAACTTTATGGATCAATTATTCTCACTTCTTATTGCCTCTGTATAGCATTTATCACAGTGACCATTCAAACCTTTTTTTTTTTTAATCCTTTCAGCAGCATGTGGGGCAAAAACTTAAAGTTAGGGGGTCATCAAAATACATTCTAGTTTATGGATAAGACTTTGGTTTCTCTAAAATCTGGTGGTATAATTGGGTGATCTTTAAGCTCTCTTCTAGTCTGGAAAAATTCTGAGATTTCATATCCAGTCCCACTTTTTACTGTCAGATCTAGTTTGTGAACCAAGGGCTAGGACCCATATCTTTCAACTCCTAGTCTAAAGATACTTCCAGTATATTATTCTGACTCTCATTTCCTCCTTTGCTGAAAATAAGAACATCGGGTTTGAACTTCTTCATCTTCCTCTTAATTCTCTACCTTTTATGCTTTTGGCTCAAATTCTTTACTGCTCCCCCCCCCCCTTTGAACTTCTGATGCACAGAGAGGTATGAATAAGAATAACAAAAATGTTTATAATAACCCCAAATTAAAAGTAACCTGAATTCCTATCAAACGGGGAAAGACTAAATAAATGATAATACATCCATACCTTGCAGCAGGTAAAAAGAATGATACGGAACTCTATGTGTGTACGTGGAGAGATTTCCAAGACACATTAAGTAAAATAAAGCAAATTGAAAACTTGTATTTCCAGTATGATATCATTTGTCTTAAAAATAACACAATCATATATATAAATACATTGGAAAAGTTCTGGAAAGATACACGTCAAACTGATTGACTTGTTGCCTCTGGGGAAGGATTATCATGTTGATTTTATTGTTAGCTTTTGAAGTAAGAGTGTATTATTTGTGAACTTAAAGACTTTTTTGAAAAGCAATAAATGTAACCCTATCCATACATTTTCATAGATAATAAAGCTGGAAGGGACGTTAGAAAATCTAGTCTAGTATCTTTATTTAATAGATAAGGAAGCTAAGTCCCTCCAAGTTACATATTCCACCAAGCTGATTAAATGACAGAAGTCTGGATGAGGATCTAGATTTTCTGATTCCCAAACCAGAACATCTTCATACTGCCTTCAGGGTTAGCTAAAATATGTTTTTCACAAAGTCTTTTCTCATTATCTAAAGTGATAGCTCTTCTAAATTCCTATCTGTTCACTGTGTCACTCATATGAATTTTAACCCACACTACCTCATAGTGTAATGTCCTCCCTTTCTAGATCGTATAAATTCCATGTGGAGAGAGACTGTAACTTGCTCGTCTTTGTATCTGATACAGTGTCTTGCGTTGAACACACGTTCAGTGAATTAGTAATTAACATTTTTGATTTTTGTAGCAGCCTGTGCACCTTGTATTAGATTAAGAGAAAAAAGTTAAATGCCAATTCAAATAGATGGTTTTTCTGGGAGGGGTTTTGTTGATTTTGATTTTTTGTGGAAACTGCCACTCAAGATAGAAAATATTTTAGGAAGGCACATAGATATTTGCTACCGTGAAAGTATCTTCCCTTTCCAAGGAAAATACTTTTGTTCTCCACTCCTGTTTCAGAGAGAACAGTTTGTCCTCATAGGGTATTCTAGGTAATATGACCCACTTAGGAATTATGTGGTGATTGTGCCTCATAATAGGACCTCTACTAAAGTCGTATTATGGGAAAATGCCTCTTGAGTGAGATGGTTTTACGGATGCAGATACATATCTCTCTGTATTTGAATTGGTACAGCAGATCAAGAAACTCAATTGTGGCTTAAAGTTTTGCTGTAAATAACATAGAACCTATAACAGATCTCTTCTGTTTGTTTGTGAAAACATTTCCTCAAAATATTTAGAATTTATATAGATATCTTGCTCTGGAAGTATTGTTACCCTGTTCTGTCTACATAGCCCTGTAACTTAAGATGGAACATCTTATTACATTTTAGCTTGCTTTTTGAGATGTAGACTCTTCCCTATGATTTTTATCTGCAGTTGTGTTAGTCCTGTTTTGCTTCTGATTTTTTGGTAACTTGATTTATTCTGATAGCTGTTTAATTTGACATCATTGAAAGCCTGTAGAATATCTAAATAGATGATTTCATGAAAGGTTCCATGATCATTTAGAACACTGTTCTTGGGTGGCACCTTGGGAAGACATTCTTTTTTGGGAAGGCTAATGTCTCTCTTTGTTTAGAACTAATAGCTTGAGGAAAACCATCATAGAATACTGAGAATTTCCATAAATGCTTCTAGCCATAGAGATCATTACTGAAATGGCCAGTTGGTGCTCAGAGGTATTAATCTAGAGCCATTTCTTTTATGCCAGAATTTAACTGTGTGTGTGTGTGTGTGTGTGTGTGTGTGTGTGTGTGAATTTAATAAGCAGCTATGAGTTTGGCTCATTTGAAAGCTGTGAAGTAATTAAAATAGAGATAAGAGTTTATTAGATGAAAAGTGATCTGTAACTACTTTAGTGGATTTCAGATATGGTATATTGAAACTTGCTCTTGCTCTGTTGAGCATTTGATTAGAATTTTTAAAAATAAGTATGTTTAGTACATTTTGATCTGCTATGTTTGGTAAGAAAGATATTAGTGGTTAGTTTTCTCCTATTCTTGAGATTCTAGATTTTTTATTTTCTTACCAAGATGTGTAGATTAATTTACTTGTTATGCAGTTAATAGATGCTATCATTTTCTAAACTTTTGATTGGCTTTAGAATTAGCTATAATAAAATTCCTTTTATTTTAAAATTGTAGTCAACATGTTTAGTTTAGTAATATTTGAATAGAATAAAAAATGGATTTTTAAACATTAGCTTCAGGGCATTTTCTGGTTAGTGCTTTAACTTATAAATAATTTTTTTTTCAGATGGTGGTCCTCAAGGGAGAAACTTTTTTGGAAATAATATAAAGAACTATATTTTACTTCTATCTAAGATTTCTTGGTTTAGATCTAGCAAAGCTGGAGCTCAAACATATGTTTCAACTTGGCAGCTTCAATTTGCAAAATGTCCCTACCTTTCTTGGCAAATGAAGGTGGAGAAGTTTCTCAACATTTTTGATAGAACTTTAGGTACTTTGAGGGGTTGGTTGGATGCTAGTATAGGTCCAACAGACAGTGGCTAGGAATAAACAGCAGTTTTGTCTTTTAGCAGCAGTTTTACTGTCCCTGCTAAAGTACAATTTGACTTCTAACTCTCCCCTCCTCCACCCTTTGCACTTTTACTTGAGATAACCAGGAAATATGTTGAAAATTCCAGTTTAGGCTTTGTTTCAAACATCTTTGATCTTGAAAATACGGAATTTGTTTTGAACTTCCTTTAAATATCAACCTGGGATGACTTATAAGTTATTGTTAATGGTCAGATGTCTATGCTAGTGTCTGTTAACAGTCTTACTTACAAGATCATGTTTTCTGATTTAAAACCTTTGGTGGAAATGGGAGTTTATTTGAAGTGGCTTAGTTCCTGGCACTGACAAAGGACTCCTAAAGATAATCACAGATCAACTGACAAGCATTTATTAGGCATTGGCTGTGTGCTAGGTAGTAGGGATAGGAAAAAAGAAAGAGAAATTCTGGGCCCTGCTTTTGAGGATTTAGAGTCTTAACTAGGTAGAAGACAAAAGATATTATAAAGCCCCTACAAACAATATATAACTAACTGCTGAGTTATATGTGTCCCAGATGGGAGTTGAGGTAAACTCAAAGCAGGGGGTTATCATGGGCTGAAGCTTGCATGAACAATTTAGTTATGAGTGATTATTCCTATGACTTGCATGATTCTGTGTTTGAGTTCACCAAAATTGGCTTTAAAACATTTTCAGCATGTTTTAAAGGGATTTCAGGAGAAATGCTGCATCTGAAACATTGTTATTGTTGTTCTGTCTTTCATTCATTAAAGTATTGTCACTTATTCTAGGGTGAAAGTGGACTTTCAGCTATTCAGCATGGATAAGATAGTTATACAGGCCTGGGTACTACATTTAGAGACTGTGATAAAGCCTTCTTATTCTTTTAATCTGTAGTTGCTTTCCTGGTATGTCTCTAATGACAGCTAAAATACAGTGTCATTTTTAACAGCTGTTTCCCTGTGAAGGGTGTCTGCTAGGGTACTCCCTCTTTTGTAGTGGCAATGTTGTTGAATGCCTAAGTGCCTCGTGAAAACAACCAAAATCTTCAACTGGGGCAGATATATCTGCTATAGCTTTGGATAAATAAGGATAATGCCAAAAGCCCATTTCCTTAGCTCTCTGGAATCTCTTAGATTTTGTTTTGGAGTACTGTTGAAGATGTTCATTTTGTTCTACTAAGGCCTTTATGATGAAGAGCTAAATAACTTTTGAGATCATGTATTTCTCCTTGTAACTTATATTTCATCTGAGCTTCTCAGATTTATCAATTTATTCTTTTATAGAGAACTCAAAACAAGATATTTCTGTGGGAAACCCTGTGCCTTTGTGAACTTTATGCCTGGCTCTAGTATATCAACCTTAGATCTTTGACTTTTAAAAATTTCAACATACAACCTATCTCTTTTAAGTTTGCCTAAAAACTGATTAAGGAGGTTGATAAAGGATTTCATGCCATTACCAGGATATCTGGGTTTTTTTTTTTATAGAATTCTTTATTTTCCAGTACTTTTATCCCAAAGTAATTAGAGCAATGCTGAGCCTTTAAAATTAATCCAAAATTAAATGAGAAAAATATGATCTTTCTAAGCTGGAAATGCAATAGCAAAATTAGAACAAGGGAAAAATCTGGAAATTAAGAAAGGGTAGGTACAATGACCCAGGAATCCCGCTCCTAGGCATATATCCAGAAGGAACCCTACTTCAAAATGACACCTGCACCCAATGTTCATAGCAGCACTATTTACAATAGCCAAGACATGGAAACAGCCTAAATGTCCATCAATAGATGACTGGATAAAAAAGATGTGGTATATTTACACAGTGGAATACTATTCAGCCATAAAAACTGACAACATAACACCATTTGCAGCAACATGGATGTTCCTGGAGAATGTCATTCTAAGTGAAGAAAGCCAGAAAGAGAAAGAAAAATACCATATGAGGTCGCTCATATGTGGAATCTAAAAAACCCCACAAAACATAAATACAAAACAGAAACAGACTCATAGACATAGAATACAAACTTGTGGTTGCCAGGGGGACAGGGACAGACTGGGATTTCAAAATGTAGAATAGATAAACAAGATTGTACTGTGTAGCACAGGGTAATATATACAGGATCTTGTGGTAGCTCACAGCAAAAGAGAATGTGACAATGAATGTATGTATGTTCATGTATAACTGAAAAATTGTGCTCTACACTGGAACTTCACATAACCTTGTAAAATGACTATAACTCAGTAAAAAAAAGATGTTAAAAAATAAAATAATAAAAAATAAAAAATTAAAATGATTTAAAAAAAAAGGGGGTAGGTACAACTAAGATTTTTTCACCAAAACCATAATGACTATAATTAGGAAGTATATACTCCTTTGAAACTTATAAAGCTTGAAGAAGGAATTTACAGATTAAAAAAAAAAAAGACAGCCCTACTTTACACAGTGAGTGCTAACTCTATAGGGATTTATACCTTAATACAAAGTGAAAATAAAATCAAACCAATTTAGATCAGTTCTTCGATAAAACATTGCTATTGGGCTTTGATAAGAAGATGTTAGTGGTATGTTTCTGTAACACATACGTATTTTCATGGAGGACAACCATCATAGTTTTCCCGAGCCTTCTGGTGTCACTGACAAAAATGTACTCTTCGGCGTTTGAAGGATCATTGGTGTAACCAATTATTGCATTTTCCTCTAGGATTGTAATGTCTGTATGGTTTTTCTATCTTGATTCACTTTATTCCAGCCTGATTCACGATTATTCCTTTACAGAACAGCTTGTATTTGGCATAGCTGTAAAAAAAAAAAAATTCAGTCTATTCTAAATAAGGTTCTTTTTCAATTGGAAATTCCATCTTTGCAGTTAAAACATTTGTAAACATAACACAATTTAGGTACAGCTGAACGACTTTGCAAGACTGCTATTTTTGAAATGGAGGAGACTTTTCATAAAGAGCAATTTGTTGATACTGGGCTCTGAGAACTCCCTTGAAAGTAGTTGGAATTACTGCTGCATATATTGGGTCAGATGAAGGAAGGCTGGCTTGCAACGTTCAGGAAAAATTGGTGTGTTTAGAAGAATACTGAATAAATTTGGGACTCATTTTTCTTTATTCCAGAGGATCTTTCATGTTTCTTTTGTTCCTTGAGATTAGAGATGTTGGTGATCCTAAAAGATGTTTTAAGACTTTCATCCTGCAGTATTTCTAATATCTGAAACGAACTGTAGCCAGGTCGGACAAACTTATTCTCCAAACTCTACCACCTTTTTTGGTTGGAGCAACAGTTTTTATTTTCTTGTTATTGGAATATATTTAGGTGAGGGAGCCACACAACCTGCCCTGATGAACAGCCAGAACTTTGATTGATAGTGGTAACAAAATGGAGCATGTTCCCTAAGCCTGGCTTTTCCTTCTTCTCAAATTCACAGGACAGTGTAGATTTTTCAAGGCTGTTCTCCTGGAATCAAAGTGTAATGGCACTTTCATAGCAGACCTTCTTGAACAGAAAACTAGTGGTACTGAGTTGAGGCTGGAATCACACAAAATAAATATTAGATCCCCGATTCTTCTCTCATTTAATTTCTTTCTGGGCTTATCCAGAGTAGAATCAAACTAAGATTTAGACAAATAGAAACAACTCACAAAGTATAGTGTTGCAGTCTTAATTTGAACCCAGTTTGTATTGTTAAAAGTTTGCCTTTTAGGAGACTATTGAAATTGTTGTTACTCTTTTGAATACCTTTCCTTTTCAGAAGGGCTTTTAAAATTAAAGTAGTTCTTAAGGCATGTTCACTTTCTACCTGCCTAAAACTGCTCATCTGTCAGTACTCTAATACCACTCTGAGAAAATTTCTGCTTTATCAGAGGAGTGCATGCCCAGGATTGGTGCCAGGTGTTATGTGAGGCTGCCTCTAAAAGTAACTCTCAAAAACTACTCTTCAACTGGGCCTTTTGTGGTCAGAAAAAAAAGTAATACAGTATATTGAAAGAGAAAGATCAGAAGAGTTAGGTAACTTTCAAATAAGAACATTAATTCTCTGTCGTTGTCAGGACTATAGCATGTTTTAAGTTCTGTGAATCTTATTTTTTCAGAGGTTCCAAATGCCCTACAAATACTTCAGGATTAATTTTCTTAATTGCATACTGGCCAACAGTTGCTCTTTGTTGCCCCTTTTCCTGCCCCAGATTTTATCTCCCTAAAACAAAACAAAAACAAAAAAACCCTGCATTTCAGTTTTAGAGAAATTTTGCTAAAAAGGGGCTTTAAGAATAATCCCTGGCTGGCTTGACTGAATTGGCAGATGTCCAGCAATGCCAAACCATTTGCTGTCTGCCAGTAGTAAGCATGGTCACCACTTTTAATCATTTAGCTCTCTATTTCAGGTTACTCACATTCAGTGCAAATTGTGAATATTCATTTTCTACGCGTGCATAAATTCTTAGGCCAGAGTGTTTCTGTTCCATTAATAAAAAGTATCTTTCCTTGTAAGTGAATACACCCCCTTAAAATGAACTATTATGCTAATCACTTCATAGTGGGGCCATTTTTTAAAATTGAATTATAGTCAGTTTACAATGTTGTGTCAATTTCTGGTGTACAGCACAATGCTTCAGTCATACAGGAATATATGTATATTTGTCTTCATATTCTTTTTCACCATAAGCTACTACAAGATATCAAATATAGTTCCCTGTGCTATACAGTATAAACTTGTTTACCTATTTTGTATATACCAGTCAGTATATGCAAATCTCGAACTCCCAATTTATCCCTTCCCATCCCCTTCCCATAAGTTTGTTTTCTATGTCTGTAAGTCTGTTTCTGCTTTGTAAGTTCATTTGTCTTTCTTTTTTTTAGATCCCACATATGAGTGATATCATATAGTATTTTTCTTTCTCTTTCTGACTTACTTCACTTAGAACAACAATTTCCAGGTCCATACATGTTGCTGCAAATGGCATTATTTTATTAATAGTGGGGCCATTTTTAAAGTTGTTACGCTATTTTCATTTTATGCTTCTAAATGAACATTTACATTAAAAAACATTCTTCGAGTGTGCTGTGTAGGATCGCCATTTTATTAGAGATCTTTAACAATATTTGTGTATTTCCCTCTGACATCCTGGACTATGATTTGATATAATAAAACAGTTGTACTGGGCTGTGGGTAGGAATGGGTCTGTGAGAATTAGACTTAAGCTTTTATAGAATAGTAAACTAATGCTTGTTGTGTGCATTTTATCTGTAAAACTAGGGCAGTGTCTTATAGAACGTTATCACTGTGTCTCAAATCTGACTTGCCAGCACGTAGAAAGTTTGTTTTGGTTTCAAAATGTACTTTACCCCATGGTGGCTGGCAGGGTACAATGCTATTGACATCACTGTGTTTCAAATAGAAAATTAACAAGTAGCTACTGTTGTGATTGCAGATTGCCTTCCCAGTCCCTGTGAGAGAATGCTTTTTCTTTTGGACAGCAACACTTCTCAGCCCCTTGGTACCATTAAATCAACCAATGGGGGCTGCCAGAATAGGGATGAACACCAACAAAGAACTGAAGAGTATAAAAACTGTTAATAATGCAAAAATCTTTAATCACTTTCCAAATTGAGGTGAAAGAGAAATGATTTTTAAAAATTTCTCTCCCACCCACATCCAAGTTTTGACAGTAGGCCAGGTTCAGAGCCTGATCTCCCTAGAGAGGAGTATCCTTTCCCTCCACCCAAACCCCTGGAGAATTGCCAAAGGAAAATAAGCTATTTTGTATTTAGAACAAATTGCCACTGTTTTCACCAGTGATGTAGCCCTATTTCCCAGACTTTGAAACTTGGAATACAGAAAGTTCTTATGTGACCAAAGAAGAAATATGGTGAATGAATGATCAAGTTTCTTTTTTTTTTTTAAACCAAATCCTCATAAACTGATAAGAGAAGGAATGAGATGTATGCATGGAAGCTAAGTTTAGCACAGACTGGACATCAAGTGAGCAATTTCTGTTAAATCACTTTGGAGATTGGGTTCCTTGTGGGAATTTCAGTAGAGAACATAAGCCCCTGGAACCAGATTTTAATTATTTTTTTCAAATGAGGTTGTCAAAAATCAAGTCTTCCTTAGAGATGAATGCAGGACAATAAAATTTTTTTTAATGTGTTCTGTACTTTAGGCTTCAAATGATCAGCAGTCCTGGGATCTTGTAAAAACTATACAGACATGTTTCTTGTGTTACCAGATGGGATAAAAAAATGTTCATTTAATTTTTTTTTCTCTTGCATTATGGAGTATTTCTTTTTAGACTTTTCTCTCTCATACTTGGATTTTCTTAGCTATTTTTTCCTTTTTTCCTCCTTAGTAATTGCCTTCCTGTCACTTGTTATTATCACCATTTCTTGAACAACAGCTGGAACAGAGGCCAAACTTAAATCAGTCAGATTTTCTGCTTGGTAGGAGGCCTGATGTCAGTAAGTTCAGAAGGTTAACATTGGTGACCAAAAAATTGGATTAAAAATTATCTATGAATTTTATTTGACATTGTTGCCTTGGTCTCCCATCACTATCAATACTTTAATAAGTCACTGTGTTGTAATGGCTGCAATTCTTAACCTTCTGCTTCACTATTAAAAGAGATGTTGACTCTAATCAAGAGTTAAGTTGAAGATTATCAGTTATTCTACATGTAGTCATCCTTGGTGGTGACCTCAGCTGCACACAGAAAAACCCAGTGTAGAGTTCTGGCATCCATAAGCAGATCCCTCGTGAATGTTGGCCTGGCATCTGCTCATACTGTTTGGAGGCTCCTGTATAACCTCAATTTTGGTGAGTTAGAGAGACCCAGAAATCCACTAGAATTTGGTGCATCCCCCTCCCCACTGTGTGCCAGTCTCTCTTGTTTTGTGTTGGAAGAATTAAAATGACTAAAAAGTATGGATTCTGTTTTATCTAGAAGATAATTCAAATATAGTGTGATTAGTGTGAAAATCAAATACTAATTATCTGAGGAAGGGGTATGGCAAGCAAGGCCTCATGAAAGAAGCAGTAGTTGGCTGTGGGCTGACAAATGAGTTAGATGCTCACTAGGTGGACAGAGGAGAAAATTGTGTTCCAGGTAGAGAAATTGGTAAACATAAACCTTTGGTTTGTGGAAGAGGTTTGCAAAAGGGTATGGGTAATGGGAAGTGGGGCCGGGCTGGAAAGGTGGTAGGCAGGAGGTCAGATTATAGCATCTTCCAGCAGATAAAGATTATTACTGGTATCTGTTAAAAATCTTTACAGCATCTAATTCAGTGGCACAATAGGGTGCAGCTCATTGTTTACTGATGATTATTGTTTTTGACTAAGTGGCATTTCAGCCTCTTCATGCCTCTGAGATGTAAAGGCTAAATAAAATTTCAGCCTATACAGAATTGGTGTAGTCTGAGAAAGAATATGTTACTATTTTGTCATCATTTGTTTGAGCACTCACATCTCTCTCCCTCTCTCCTGCCCCCCACCTTCCTCTCTCTCTAAACCTTTGAAAGACATAATCCCAGCAGTAATTCAGAAATGATGTTCTGATGTCCAGAGCTCTGATAGTGATCTATAGTAAACTGCTCTAATAATTTGACATAGATTCCTGGAGGTCTTGGGTTGTATGGTAAAATAATTATTTGGAGTCTTCTTTTATTTTAAAAGTATACTTTGCATTATCTGTGCTTGTTTTTATATAAAATAGTATTCTTCATCCAAATCTTTGAGGAAAATTACAACTTCTGGTAGGCACTATATTTAATTTTCTGGCATTAAATACTCTCTGGCTCCCTCCCCTAAGGACTACTCTGATTTTATTGGGAGAAAGTGATTTTCAAAAGTCTTCCAAGTGTGAGTAGCTTGTATCTCAACCTTACTGATTTTCTGTCTTATTTTGTATATAGATGAGCCCTTTAGTGCTGAGGTGGACAATTTGACTGTAGAATAATTTATTTTACTTTAATATTGTATAGTATATATAATTTACAAAATGTATAACTTCATTTTAACACTTGTTGATATTCCTGTCTGATTATTTTACAAGATGCCAGTTGAATTAAGAGGAATATTAATGAAAGCAGCTTTTTTTTTTTTTGAAAAGTAAGAAGAAGGTCCTAGCTATTCTCCTAAGTTTTTATTTTGTTGTCGTTAAGCCCCGTGACACCACAGCCAGTTCCAACGCTGAGGAAATGCCACTTACCAATTCACTCACTGGGAGTTAATAGTCTGTTTATTTTTTGTGAAGTAGATAATGTATAAGTTGTAAGTGAAACATATAATTATCATATGCCATTTTATGGGGATGGCTTGTCTAAGCTTCCTAATTTCACAAACAAAATAAGCTGAACAGCAAGAATATGATTATATTTGTTTTTGTAAATAAAATTCATGAGTAGCATGAATATGCTTGGTATCTGGATCCATTTTTAATATCATTTTTTTTATAAGAAAAGGAGGCAGGCAGTTGTTTTTGGTAACTTTGGAGATTTTCAGAAAATTCTTGCCATGTTACATTTTAGAGAAATGTTGGAATATAAAATATGTAGGATAAGCAGCTAGCTACTGTCATGTGCAGAAGTGTTGTGTAGGGAGTTGGGAAACCTGGCCACAAGCCACTGCAGCTTTGAAGAATGTGGCTTAAGGGAGGACTCACAGCCCCTTGCATAACGTTCAACAGAGGAAAATACAAGTACTGTTCCTATCACTTGACTTGTTTTCCATTTTGATTTAGTTATTTGGCAAAGTCTTGGTATCCTGTAGTGGAGGAATGAAAGACAAGCAAGTTCCAGTGAAGGACCGTGCCTCCAAGGGCATCAGCCAGTGGACAGTTTGTGAGGCTGGACAGGCGTTAAATTTCTTGTTGTTTGGACAGAGGGACTAGAGTTTCAAGAGATGACTTGAAAAAATATCATCATATGATACTTTCAGTTTTTTTCTGAAAGGAAATTCTTTCCTCTCCTCCCTCAGCACTGCGTGCTTCCTATGGTTGATATACCTGTGCTTTAAAATATCACAGCTACTAGCAGGGGCCATTTTATAGCAAAATCATTTCCCCTCATGTTCTGTGATATTTCAGTTTGGCAGCAGAGTTTACAAGGTTTGAAATCAAAAGCAGCACTGGTTCCTTCAGGAAAAATGATCCCAATATACCAAAATAAAAGCTAAACAGACTCTAATTGTTCCTTTTCCCACAAGGAGCTTGCGCTGTTTGAAGGTGTAGGTAATTTTGATAGGACCTTCTCTCTAATAGGGTTAGTCACTGGGTATTGCCTCTTCCCCTGGGTAAAACCCACTTTTAAATCTCATTTTAAAACAGACCTCAAAGTGTCTTTGAAAATAAAAGTACCCTGGTTTCTTTCCATTCTCTTGCCCCACTCCCTCTCAGCAAGGAAACTCCTGTTTTCTCACAGGGCACCTCCTGCTGCAGGGTCTAATCCTAACTTTGCTTTACAGTCACTCATGCTAAACTAGGAAAGATTTTAGATGCATAGCTTTTATTGAGCCATCCATGTATTGTAAAAAGTTAGGTAAATGTTAACCAGGGTGCTAAATTTTTTTCTCATTTTCCATTAAGTCTAATTATGTCAATTTTACAACGTCAGCTTTTTTTTCCTGTTGGTTGTTAGTCTAGTGTTCATCAGAATATTCAGAGCAGCAGCCTTAACTATCCCCAGCCTTCTCACCCTACTTTCACTAAAGGTGCAGGGCCATGCCTTTCATGAATCCTTGTTCTTCATGTCAACCCTTCCTTCCTTGGACTTGAAAAAGATCATCTTATGGTACTTGCAAGTTTTTCCTCAGAACATAGAGATTTTCAAATCAAACCAAGCTTTTTTTCTTTTTCTTCTCTGTTTCTTGTCCTCTTTTCTCTCCTCCAGTGTCTTTCAGTTCATGATTTGGCAACTCCATACAGGAGGCTTCTGAGCCACCAGTCACATGAGAATGAAGTCAAGAAAAGAAAGGACCAGATGGCATCAAAAGATATGCCTTTCTAGGTCATTGATGGTTAAGCTTGCAATCTGGTTACCAGCAGGGAGACTATGGGGGAGAGAGTAGAGAGCAGCACAGCACCATTGTAAGGGAGGAAGAATTTTGCCAGACAGTTCATTCCATAATTTGCTAGAGAGAAAATACTTACACATAGAGGAGAACAGATTTCCTGATTCAACTTTCCAGATAACAATCACAGGGAATCCATTGCATTTACTTGAAAGTGGCATATAAGCACCTGTGGAAAACTGTGTGCAGTATTTGGATGGCAACTTTGAAAAGTGTGACACCGCCTTGGTCAGCTGCTAACCTCCAATTTCCATTAACCCTTTGTTATTCTGTTCTCCAAATGCCTGATTCACTTACAAGGACAAGAACTGGAGGAAATGACACTGGCTCCAGCCACATATACACCTTTCCCCACAGAGGAGCAGAGGACATCGTTCACCACGCATCCTTTATACTGTTACCTATTTTGGAGGGCTGTGTTTACAAAACATGGCAAGTGGCATCACTGCCTTTTATGAGACATGATATCTCAGGGTCTGTTTTCTTGGTATAAACTGTATCTTGGAGCAGTTAAAATTACTTGAGTGAAGAAATGTTCAATAATGGCTAATAAAAAAAAATTCTTAGAAGGCAGTCTGCCTTCCTCGTTCTTTTAGGCATTACTTACACCCTGACTCCTTTGGCCTGGGCAGCTCCTGATTTGAGTGTTCTTGTGAGATCACCAGACAGCTGAACTTGGCTGATATTTTCCTATAGAATTCCAGTTCACTTGTTTTGAATGAAACAAATTAAAATGTTTTTAATTTTAGGTTTAAACTTGGTCCCTATATATGAACTTTGAATCCTTTCTTCTTAATTACCTTGAAAACCCTTGCTTTTTCATAAACAAATTCAGTATCCCTCAAGTTTAGAGTCAAGTTTCAACTCCTTTATAAGGCTACCTTCTCCAATTATTATCTCTCCTTTTATACAGTTTCTGCTGCCCTTGATAGCTGTATGACTCATTTCATTGTGAACCAAATGAAACAAAAAAAAAATTTCATTCTGTAATCTGGATTATAAACTCTTGAAGTTTACTTTTTTTTTTTTTTTAACTTCTCCCACTCAAGCAAGTGTCTGGAACATTGCTGAGTACACAAAAGTCATGTAATAAATAATGCAACTGAATGAATTTTTAAAAAGAAAAAACACAGACATTTTAATATTGTTAGTTGATTTTTGCCTAGATTTTAATATGACTTTAACTTAGATCTCACAAAACAGAAAATTGACCCTTTTTTTTTCTTGATATGAAACTACAGTAAAGAGTCATTCTGAAGTTTCATATAGTAAAATTAAAAGATGTTTCCTATATATGTACTGAATTTCTGGGGTTAAATAATTTAAATAAAATTGACAAGTTATTCCTGTGGCAACATACTTGTGAGCTTTACTAGTTAGTTGCTTTGTTAACTTTT